>NC_045129.1:30323801-31007362 GCF_007655135.1 Punica granatum
CTTTTTTAAAAATATAGAAATTAGAAATTGAATAATGAAATAGCAATATTAAAAATAAAGTTTGAAAAAAAATCGTTGCATAGAGTATTATCAATATTAGTAGAAATAGTGCTTGAAGAAAATGAATATATTGAAAGCATATCATTTTTATTTTTTGAAATTTTTTAATCTTATAAGTATTCGTATCTTTTATGATTTTGGAATATAAAAATTTTTAAAAATCAATAAATATAACTTTATTACACTTGATTTTGCTTCTGATATGATTATGTAGAATATCTATCTAAAAGATTTTGGAAAATAATGATTATAAGATAATAATGAAAAAATTTGGAGTCAAATCGTGAACTGAAAAAAGTTGGCCAGAGGTTGTAAAATAATATCATAGTATGGGGAGTAAATTGTAAAAAAAACTGAATAACGAAATTGAAATAATAAAGGATGGGAAAAGAAAAAAAAAAAAAAAAGAGTTGTCACCCCATGGGAGAGTTAATTGTGAAAATAAAAATGATGTTTAATTAATTAAATGTACCATTCTTTTTAAAAAAAATATATAGAAATTTAGAAATGATGATATAGCTAGCAATATCAAAATAAAGTATTGAAAAAAAAAATAGAACCTTAGAGTATTATTGACATTAGCAGAAATAGTGCTTGAAGAAAATAAATATATTATCATTTTTATTTTTTAAAAATTTTTTATCTTATAAGTATTTGTACCTTTTATTATTTTGGAATATAAAAATAAAAAAGCACTCAATAAATAGAACTTTATTGCACATAGGTTTGCTTCTGATATGATTATGTAGAATATCTATCTAAAAGATATTTAGAAAATAATTTTAAGGATTATAAGATAATAGTGAAATTTTTTTGAGTCAAATTGTGAACAAAAAAAAGTTATAAGACATAGAATAATATCATAGTATGGGGAGTGAAAATATATGTGCCACTTGATACTTGTCAGCCGTGGGAGAGTTACTTGCAACTCTCCTTTTATATATATATATATATATTCTCTATCGATTCATCATATCAAAAGGGATTGACAAAATGTTCTAGAGAAATTTTAATGAGAAGTTAGCATCATCAAATTAACTCATACAATTGTTTTCCGATCAGGAAGCGTGGGCTCGTATGTAGAGATCACAAGCATATGATGAACTCATGTTTTCCCAAGTTCTATAAATTTAATTAGCTATTTATCTGTTGCATGACTAGTGCATAATTAAAAACAATTAACTGTAGAGGAAGATGCTGAAAAGACTAAAAAGGAAGACATCATTGCTTTAGACATAATACCAAACAAAAAAGAAAAGCCTTAAAATTTCCAATACATAAAAAATGAAAAAGAAAAAAACAATGAAGGAAAAGAAAAGAGAGAGAGAGAGAGAGAACAGAAGAAGCACAAGACTCAGACTTGACATCTGTTTGCCCTCATCACAATTTCTCTCATACTACACTTTGACACCCAAATGACATGCAATTATTCAAACGAATTCACCTCCACTCCCATTCACCAAATTCTCATACCATAAGGCAAAATTTCACATTCTTAGATCCCACGTCACTTCACCTTTCCCATGTCACAAGTAAAACTTCCCAATCAACATCGCCCCGATGATCACCAGCCAGTAACTTGTGCTCGATTTCACCGCTTCTGATGCATCGACGGGGGCACTATCTGCTGCAGGCCCTTCTGTGGTAGCGGCTGCGCTCTTCTTCTTGGACTTGGCGGGTGCCGGAGCCGGTGCGGGGGGTTTGGCACCGAAGATGCTCATTGGAAGCAAGACCTGGTCGACCTGATAGACAGCCAACTGGCCGTCGGAGAAGATGGTGTTATCAACTGCCGCGTTGGTGACCCCAGTGGAGACGTTCACCTGGTTTCCCGAGGTGGTGATGTTCATGGGGAACTCATAATCGCCGCTTCCGCCAGCCTGCGTCCTCAGTGGGTTGCTCACCGTCTGGAACTGTGCCGTCGAGAGGAAGTTCGGAATGACGTGGAACTGGATCAGTTCGACCTATGCATTCGTTCATATTGGAAAAAATCAGGAGATGTTGCATGTTAAATGCAATATTATTAAGTACTAGGTCCCTTGAAGACCCATTTAACGTGGCCTATGAGAAATAGGTCAGCACAAATATTTAATCAAAACTCTCATATAGTGGACCTTAGTCAATCTAGACATGCTTATTTATATCTCGAATGGATGAAATTCGAAAATTTGATGAACCTGGTCCTCGTTGGAGAGCGAGTTGAGGGTGCCAGACCGGAGGCTCGCAAACGCATTATCGGTCGGGGCGAAGACCGTGAGGCCATTGTTGGAGTTGTTGAGCTGGGCATTGATCTGGTCAGCCACAGCGGTGCTCTTCATCAGCTTGAGAAACACGGTGAATTGGCCGGCCTTCTCAAGGACCTTGGTGATGTTATCGGGGCCTGCTGGCGCTGGAGCCTGAGCAGGCTGGGCTGATGTCGTGCCGCATTGGAGGAGGAAGAAGGCCACAAGGAGGGAGAGTAGGACTAGCTTCACCATCTTTTCTATATGGAAAATAAGGAATGGAATAGTGAATATACAAGTGAAAGGAAACTCTATTAAGGTTGTGTGAGGGGGAGAGGGAGATGGAATGGTATTTATTTGAGAAAATGGGGAGAGGGGTTTATTTATTTATAATCATTAAAGTTGGAGAAAAATATTTAAAAAATTAGGTAAAATGTTGCAATATTAGTTCGGGGGTATTAAAAATAGTAGTTAGCACATTATAATTGGACATGAGAGGTCGGAGAATGATTAGAATTAAAGCTGTAAATTTCACTGTTGCAGCCACTAGCTTGCTTGAGGAGGCAGGAAATAATGCTGGATCGGAGGCAGATCCCAACTGGGCATTGCCCAAATAAAAGTCATGAATGATTGCATTATCGCTTAGCTCGTTTTAGGCCGTATGAGTGTCACGAGGCTACGATCATTCATGGTTTCTCGCAATGAAAATACTTCGTGAATAAGTATTCTTCAGGGCAAGCTACGCTAGCAGAACGATCGAGGGTGATTTGAAGGTCGATGTCTAGACTTTCTTATAGTGTTTCTATGGAATGAAGGAATGTCTATGAATGGAGGTTTATGAGGGTTTCTCAAATGGGACCCAACTTCCTCAAGTCTTATCACGTCCCCCAATTTCTTTCTTCTTCTTCTTCTTTTTTTTTTTAACAATGCTTGTTGTTTAAATCTCAGTGTGGGGCCTTCCCATCAACACCATTGCAGATGAAGGGTTGACTTAGATGTATGATATTTTCATCTTTTGTTTCCTCTCTAGAAACTTTTTATCTCATTCTTTTTAGAATTTTTTCGGATTATTGAAGGGACTCGTAAGACTAATATGATATAAGAAACGAGGATGTGCACTATACAAGGCATGAAAATTCCTATTAATAAGAACTGAACTCAAGATCTCTTGGTTCAGAGTTTAGGGCGCGTCACACTGTCCCGAACTCCCTTTTTCAGTAAAATTTATCAAGTTAAAATCTTAACATAATTGAAATTTGTGAAAAAGGAAAATCGTTTTAGTTTAGATATGGCCTTTTAAATTGGGCCCCCAATAATCTCACTCACCATGCTCCAAGCCAACTGGATGTTTGTTGGGCCATCTCTTCTTGTTTCTGCTGTTGAGTGGAATCAATCACCTTGATAGAGAGATGATCAGACAAGATGGCTTCTTTTTTAGGTTAATTTCATGCCATTTTCATTCCCTTTTCCAATAGCTGGCAGAAGCCACAGGACAATTCCAGATTTAGATAAGTTTCCGGACCCGATTTCAAAATTTTTACAGTTCTCACGACACCGCAAACTATCATATCACGCAAAGATATTTGATTCTGAACATAGAGATCGTACTCTATTTCCATAATCCTCAATGCTCATGCAGATTTTTGAACAAATCAGATGTTTAAAGGGCCTCATATCCCGTTGATACCGAAACTCAAATGCTTGCTTGTAATATGGATTGCTTCAAGTAGACAAGAAACTTGAGAAATTACAGAAATCCGACATCTGAGAAAGAAGTATGCTTCTCAAAAATTGATCAGATTCGATCATATATTGATTACAAGATGTTCTGCTAACTCCTGCGATCCATAAAAGTTAAAGGAACAGATGTCCTACTCTCCTTCACGATGCTACCTACAATTTTCCCGTGCTCATGTCTAATTCCTAATTATAAGCATTGTTCAATCTTTCAGGGACCAAACAAGTAAACACATGGCTAGGCTGTCTGTTTTGTGGCATTTCTATGTGGTTCTATATGGATGCCATTTACAATGACAAAAAGAATTGGTAGGAACGGGTAAATCCAAGAAGCCGCTCATGTCTCTTCCTGTTCAATCTCTTTCAAGGCATCTTCAGCTTTCATTTTCTCGGGAACAAAATCTGCAGCATCGACCAATGCAGCTTTAACAATTGTAGGATCATACAAGTGCAAAACATAAAGGATAAGGATATAGAGAATTAAGATCGGGAAAACCAGTTAGTCATATTGAAAGTTACCTGAAAGGAAGTCGTATCTCCTCTCTTTAGCAACAAGTGAAGCTGAAAGAACAAGCAGCAGCAATCAGTATCCCTTGAACAGTTTCTTGCCAGGGAAAGACGAGTTGCTCTATGAACTACTTGATCTTTGATTTGTCAAACATATCGATCTTGTCGAATAGATATAAGTTACATGAGAAAGGTCAAAAGATAGCTTCAAGATAGTACATAAGAACAAGCAAAAGGGACCGAACTAAAGCAATGGTAACTCTAAGGTTTTGAAGGAGAACAAAGACAACTTAGTTCATACTTCACCCTCATCCCGACTCCATCCGTAGAATATTCAATATAACACTACATTGCACAGACCGAATGCTAACACCTTTAGAAATCTCCTTGAGCAAACCGATTTACCAGGAACCGACGCGTTTATAATTAGATTCCATGTCAGAGTTGTTACACATAACTATCTTTCCAACACGAAGCAAGATCACCAGGCAAGAATAGAGCTCATTTTCATAAGAAGAGAGAGATCATGGGGCCACTCACAGAGGTGGCTATACTTGAGATATCTCTTGCGGTCCCGAGCAGCAGCCGAAGTAAATGCGTCTTCGCAAAATTGTCCAATGAATTTTTCCTGCAAACAATGACATAGCAAATTCATGACAACCTCAACATTACCAATTAGCATTACATTGTAATCTCCCAAAAGACACATTGGTGCATTGGGCTTCACATTCATCGCACATATATTGCACATTGCTCATCAGCAAACCTCCAACATTGTACAATGTTGCATATATTCAGACACAACGGCAGCGGCGGCCATCATGCGGCCGGAATTTGGTGGCTTTCATCGGCATAAGAACTGCCAGTTCATGCATATTCATAGAAACACAAACCAACATTGCAATTAAAAAAGAAAATAAAAATAAAAATTGCAGAAGGAAGGGGACAGGATTGAATTACAGTAGCTTTGTTGATGAGGAAATAGGCCTCCTGATTGATTTTCAAATCGGGACCTCCGCTCTTCACAATCCTCTGCACTCTGTTCATCGGAATCACATTCAGCTTCGCCTCCTCATCCACTTCCTCTTCCTGTTCCTCTTCCTCCTTCCTCCTCCTCTGCTTCTTAGAGCAGCTGCTAGGGTTCCCATTGCTCGTCCGCTGCCGTTTCGAAACCACACTCTTCTTGGGTTTCTCTCCCCCTCCATGGGATTCCGAGCTCGAAGAAGGCACAATCAACACCTCCGGTTTGTTCACGGTGCCATTGGGTATGATGCTCTGCTTGTTCTTCTTCTTCTTCTTGTTCTTGCTCTTCTGGTCTTGCGTCTCTCTGGGTCTGTGGTGGTTTGATGTCTTGGCGGTTCCCATGTTGTCTTTCGATTTGTCTTTCGTTTTCCCATTCGTTGCCTTCTTCATCCCCTCACTCACTGACCGGCAAATCAAATTTCACAGTCTTACTGATTTTTGGGGGAAGCAGAGAAAGACAGGAACATCTGGGCAGTGTTTTGCTGGCGATTTTGTTATTTTGGGCTTAGGGCACAGTTTCTCCTCCTCTTGGGCTCCAAACTCCTCTCCATGTCAAGGCCCAGTTGGTTAATTTATTTGTTCTTGCATCGATCGATCGATTTACGGACTCCGACGTCTCGATATTCCTAGTGCAGGTAGATGTTTGGGTTCCCTTGATAACCAAATGATTCGATAGTTGTGATTGATCCATTCAAAAATGATACATTTCATGGTCTTGAACCGATCAGATTGCAAAAGATTTATGTGAAACCTATAATGAGATCACTCGTAAATTAATAGGTGGATAACTGAATCAGTGTTACAATGTACGGTCTAGGACAATACGATAACTTTCCGTGAGGCTTAAATGGTTTTCGAATGTTGTAATTGTTCATTTTTTGGTAAATCACAAGTATTCACAACTTATTAACAATTAATTTCATTCGGATATCGACTTGGCTCTGACCATAAAGTGCTTCCAATGATATTCAAACATCTATATTCATATACTGAGAGCTCAAATTGTTGTTGAATCATATCCAACTTATTAATGTTATACTTGTCCTTCTTTAACAACAACGAGATCAATGAGAAAGAACAGGAAAGATTTGAGTGAGTAAGAAGCTGCAAAGAATTAAGCAATAAGGTAGAACATAAATGATGTTTGACTATGACACTACATAATCTGACTGAAAGTATTTGAGCTTATTATAATAGCCAAGCTTTGGCCTTTATTTCTACACACAAACCCATGAAGCAGAAGATCAAAACAAGATCATATATAAGCACATACATAAGACAGACGGCTGCGCTCGCTAGTTGAAACCTTGGAGAAAACAAAACATCAGACTCCTGTTAGATTGATGGTCTCTCTTATCAGTACTGAGAAGCTCCTTCGGTTCTCGGGTGCTTGGACAGTGGTCTCTGGAATCTGCAGACTTTGCAGAGAGGCGAGTACAGGGTCGGTGTCTCGTACCTGTCCTCTCCTCCCATCATCGGCATTGGGACCCCGACCTTCACCGGGCTAACATATGCAGACCTGTATGTCTTGCCCAAGACTCCTTCCACGAGATCTGTTAGGTTCTTGAACCTGAACTGCATCTCCAGATGGGCAAAAGCATCGTGCGACGGTAATTGATAGTTGTGGACCCGGTTCTCCTCTTCCCCAATTGGCATTATGTTTATGTCCATCTCCACGAGCCCGGAAACTGTCACCCTTATGGTGTTAAGGTCGTCAGTCCTCTCAACCTTTACAACTCTTTCTTCTGTCTCCACCCTCCACTCGGCCTCCCCGTCAATGGGGACATTTACAGCCTCGCCATCCCAATGAACGAGAAGGGAGTCGAGGTTATCGTCCCAGTGCTGGACCCTCTTCGCAGCGATCACAAGGGTGTGGGTGTCAAACATGACAGACAGTGCCTGGACCCAAGTGAAGTCCCGGGTTCTGCCTTGGGGCCGGGTTCCAATGAAGTGGGCGTTGATGTGGAGTTTCTCATCAGAGACAATCGCAAAGTTTCCTCCCTTGGCACCGTGGAAGTAGAACATCACCCCATCTCCACCTACAAACCGAGGATCGTAGCAGAGAGAGCCGAATCCCGTGCATCTGGCTTTTCTAACTGTCAAAACAAAACGAGCAGAATTTAATCGGTGCATAACCGCATTTTTTCATGCTTAGTGAACGTTGTTTTCGACCGACTACCGATGGTCATACCAATGGAAATTCTTTAAAGAATATTCCATCGGTAAAGCCAGGGAAATGCCTCACAACCAAGCTTTTTACAACGGAATATTATCCGTCTAAAACTAGTGGAAATTCCGTCTGAAAACTTTATTTCAGAAGGTGTCCTTATGAACGCATTCCTCGGTCAGAATATAGCTTACTCCGGGTAGTGTTTTTAGAAATGATCTGAAAACAGCAGTACCAGAAACACTTTCCAATCCAAACAGTGTTGTCTTTCAAAAATCCAGAAGAAGAGAACTCCGTGAACGTTTTCTGCATAAATAAATGGATACACAATATCTCCTTGCTACTCCGTAAGTATCTTTGATTTCTGTCGGCCTATTCCGGCCAATGATATATGCCAGCAAACAGTAAGAAGAAACTATAATGTAGAAGAGAGGACAGAGCAGAGGCCCTTACACTTGCAAGTGGCTTCACACTTGCTGCTGCAGTCGAGGAAGCAGCCCTTCACCTTCCTGTTGCGTTGAGGCTTCCTCTCGGGGCATTGCTCGGGACATGTGAGGATCTTATACCGGCAGGCCCCTCTGGCGAGGCAAAACGCCCGCGCCTGATTTGTCCCAGGAACAGGATCAAGCAGCACATAATTCGTCGAGGCTGGATCAAGATATCCCTTCTTATAAGTTTTCTGACCGTCCGTCTGGCCGATTACCGATAACAAGAGCACAAGGAGAGTCGTTAGCATTGTGGACGCGCTCCAAATGCTCTCCATGGTTGCTCCCTGGTGTGCAGACTAATCCTGCTTTCAGCCACAAGGTTTTAGGAGGGGGTTTATATATACAGGGGGAATTCCTTGCACTTTAGCTTAATCCTAGTTGGGCTTTGCTGTCCCTGCAAACAAACAGGTCGAGGTAGAAAGAAAAACATTTTTTTTTCTTTTTTGGCGTGCATTTTAGTACCCGAAAATTTTAATGGTTCACAACTAATTCAATTTGAGTAAAGTTAACCCACTCAAGAACAAATCTCTCACAACATGCATTTCTTCTATTCACAAAACTCGAACTCCAGATCTTATGTAATGGAAACAAGCGTAGTTAATTAATATTTTTACATCTGTCCTGTTTAGGAAAACCTGAAGCTTTCTATATACTTGGATCATTGAGTGTTCTTTAAGCTTGTTACCTTGACCATGTCCATTCAAATTGCATTATTATACTAGAATCACTTATGCTAATCGATTTCCAAAACGGCTATCTAATCAATAAAGATGCATTGCCAATCGTCTAAGAGAAACAATTACTAGACAATGGGTCCTAAACTCTAAACTGTCGATATATATCAGATGGATCACCACTATTCACGTATTACACCTGAGTATCGTAGTTGCTTTACATTTTTTTTTTTTCGATGCGTTCTCCCATTCGAATAGGCCATTGGAGTGTCTTGAGGCATTATAATAATTTGATTTCGAAATAGTTTTTCCCCCCTTATATATGGTGAGTACGTAAATTTAAATATTGGTTTTAAGGAACAAAGTCATAGACGGGCACATGCATATATCATTGTATGAGGGCACTTCCCTCACTAACGTTTGATGCTACGTAGAGATCAGTTTCTTGTGGTCTTCAATTATCTCCAATTACAGAATATCCCCATGTCTTCTCCACTATTGATATTATATTTTTCTTAATTACCGTACGTTCTCAACCTAGTATTAACTGCGATTAATTGCTGTTTGGACATCCACTCGGACTTTCCATATAATTTCTCACTTCCAATGAGTTTTTTGGTGTGTACCATGGTATTCAAACGGCCAATAAAAAATAATTCAATTTGAATCAAATTAGCCCACTAAAAAGTAAAATTCTCACAATCAATAATTTTCTCTATTAATAAAACTCGAACTCGACACCTTATTTAAGGGAAATAAATGTCGAACCGCTTGAACCAATCATCGTTAATGCACTTCGCAATAGCTTAGTTTACCAAATACTTCACTCGTTATTATATATTATTATCAGTATTAATATTCTTATTACTTTCCGTGCATATATCTTCTAAGAGAACCACCAATGTTAATGCTTTCTCGAGATCTAAAAGCCAATTGGGTTTGCTTAATTATATATATGTATATATAGCATATGATCTATTTATAATACCCTCTCGCTAGATTCTAGAGGACAGCAAACTCAATTCATCAGGTCAATGGGGGCTTATTGCTTGGCCCCCAAAAAAAAAACAAAACAAAAATGGGATGCTTATTGATATGTGAGCCGCCCCATGAGCTGTATTAATAATACATAAATGTTAAAATAAAATACCGCGTTAATATCGCCAAAACAATTCGTTGGATTTCTCTTCTTCCTTTCGATTCATTTGGCATGAAATTTTTTTAATCTTTGGATCAAATTAGATCTGAGACTGTCCATTAGAACAATTCCCTGAATTCCTGCAGTAGAATAAGGTGACCATGTGACAGGACCACTCCTCAACGCCTGCCTAGACCTGCAACTGCATGATTATTCTCCTAGGGATCAGCTTCCATCCGCAGCCTCCTTAGAAGAAGGAATTTATAAAGACGAATCCGAGAGCCCTACTTCGTAGTACATTGTCAATGAACTACATAGTTAAATAACAAGAAATATACCAATATAAAATAATTGAATGGGGAGCGGCTACAACTCCTAAAAGAATGAGAATATAAGTTTGAGTGCTGGACGCACTGTTAGTGATATGCCCTAGAACTTGATTTGTGTATTTGGATAATTCCTTTTATGGCAATAAAATTTATTCTATTATTCGTATATTGTCTATATTTATTATAATAAAGTCCTTAAGATATTTTGAATACTTCATTCTTAAGAGTTAAGAATATGAGTGACGAAGTAATTCGGTAAAAATATCTTTAAACTATTCACTATCGTAGGAGACTTAACTGGACATTATTTCTCCAGATAGATCGTCACCTCTATCTATTTCCATTATTAGTATACAGATACTAATGAAGATCGAGTAGTGAGTCTCATGCTATTTGATAACTGTTATCATGACAGATATGTAGATACTTATATGATAAGTAGTCGAACGTGACGTGCAAATAATATTCATACGGTAATTTACTAATGTCAATGAATGTTATCTGGATCGTATTAGTGCATATAGTCCTTAGACCTGAGATGGAACGCTATCTCAAGTATAGGTAATTAGGATTTGCTACTGCTAATGTATTTGTGCTTAGCGTGATTATTCGGCAGATAGTGGTCCTAATTAGTTATACTTGGAGTTAGGTGTCTAATCAAGACGGGATTCACTAACCTGAGTAAACAGGGAAAATGTCCTATGGATATGAGTTTTATTCTGGATCGAGAAATCCTCGGCCGTGGTAGATAGACTTAAATAGAAAGGAGTTTCTGTTCAAGTGCTACGGATCTAAGAATGAAATTAGAGAGTCCATATGATCGACTATAGAGTTTGGCATTTACCGTATCTCTAGCTAGATCGGGATCTTGTAGTGAAAGGATTCAGTGCATGGTATATACGATCAGAGGTTCATCAGGATGTTCCAATTATACATTCGTCATCTTTTGGATTGTCACAATATGCTGCTAGGTGTCACTCGTGAACTTTGGGAATCAAGGGCATTTTGAGAATTATATTTTTGGTTACGGAAAGAGTTTCTGGTAGTATCAAATGAGTCGATATTATAATCCCATTGACATTTGATGATGAACCTTGTTAGTCACACACATTGAGCGTGTCTAAACCGAGAAAAGAATTAATTCTAATTAAGGAAGTTAATTAGAAATTAATTATCGAACAAGGTTTGCAATGTGGTTGCGAGGGTGCTAGCACATCCTGAAACCGAGTTCAATATCAAGGATAAATCTAATTAAGGAAATACAATAGTTTCCTATTTGGAAAGTTTCTGTAAATAGATCGTCTATTTATGAAAACTCGTGTCAATGACTTATTTAATCTTTCTTTTTAACTATAAGGGCAAGTCATTGGATGACTTAAATTGTGAGGACTCATTTGTGATTTATTAATTAATTCGGATTAATTAATAATTGCATTTTAGTCCCTAGGGTAAGAATATATATAGATATGTTCTTACGGTTAACCCGAGAGGTTAATTAATCGAAAACCCTAATATTACAAAGAGAGAAAGAGGAGAGACGGCTGAACAGTTGTTGTAGTGAACTCCCAAGGCTGATCAGAGTTCTTCTCGGATCCGATTCGGCGTTTCGGTGTTGTCCTTGGCGTCCTTAAAGAGATCCTTTCATTCTGTAACGATTCGGTTCGAGATCAGTGACCTAGATCGGAGTGTACGGGTCGAGAGGAGTCTAATCTCGGTGGAGACGTGCTCGTGTGGACGAGCTAGAGGCCGGACACTTGGATGGCTAATTTGATCGACTCGAATCAATAAGGTTAGTGAAAAGTTCGTAACTTTTCTTATGGATTCATTGTGTGATGTTATCTATTCGTTTAGAAGGCGATTCTTATGTCAAGATGTGATCTTGAAGTTTTTGATTAAATGAGCACGCGATAAAAAATTTTGATTTTTACCGTAATTAAATTTTCCACTGCGTACGTGCTCGGTTTGCTAATAGTGGTATCAAAGCCAAGTTTCTGTTCAATTAGATACATGTTTTGTGCCTAATTTGATGGTTGATTGTGATTTATTGAAGTGTTTAATAAATTGGTATCGAATCGGGCACAAGAAATTGTTTGTCATAACTGGCCCAAGAAAATTCAATTTGATTAAGTCTCTTGGCTGCTCCCTGCTTGAGAAGGTCTCGAGCGGCTTGATTACTCACGGGCAGAGTTGGATTTTTTTTTTCTGGTGATCGCTCATGGGAAGCCTGCTAGTGGCTGTTCTTCTCGACAAGAATAAGAGCTGATTGGTGACTCATTTAGCTGCTTGTCTGGCGCTGTTCAAGTGGGTTGATTGCCCGAGCCGACCGTAATCGCGTAATGGGCATTTTCGATAATTTTGGAAATTAGATTTCTGAAACAATTAATTACCAAAATTGTTTTCGTAAAATTTGATTTTATGGAAATAGGATATTTGATATCCTATTCTAATGAGATTAGAAATTTGATATTTGATATCAAAAAGGAATTTTGAAGATACACTAGATATATGATATCTTGTATATTTTTCAAAATTGGAAATTTCCTAATATGTGATATTTGGATATTTTGTAAAGAGTTACAAAATTGGCACGAAATTTATTTTCTTTTATGCTATTAGTTTCGTTTTATAAATTTCAAGTATGGTGTGTGATTATGGGCTTTAGGAAATTTTGCTTAATTCTTGTGGCTCTAGGACTAGGCTAATAGTAAGTCCATGATCATGTTTTTATCGATTTCGAGTGCATATTTATGCATGCGATGTGTGAATACGGATAATGTGCAAAGTGAAACCGAATAGTAATTAGGTCACCTTAAAGAAAATCTTCCAAATTAAAATATTAAGTCGAGAATGGCATGAGGTTGCGAACCTCTGTCATTGCTCTCCACCAAAGCATTCTCCAGAGAGTTTTAATTTGTTTCGTTGTCGATCGTGGACACACGGGGGCACGAGACAAACTAAGAGATCTTTTTGCATGAATGTTTTAAAACATGTGATGTTTTAGATCGTCGGTTACCAATAACAGCAGGCACCTGAGGTAGCTGACATCTAGGGTTTTGGTAGGTCAGACTTAACTATGCATGATGGACCAATAAAGGCAGGCACCTGAGGTCCAGAATACTAGGAGCCGAATTGATTGAGCCGTACATAGAGATGTACTGAATAAAGAGTTGTTCACTTGTAGATTACTTGTTTCCAATAATGGCAGGTACCTGAGGGAATTAGTATTTTATGAGAATTCAATCACCCGCTATGAATTTTTTTCGATTAGGATTCTCGTTTCCTATTTTGGAAGTGTAGGATTCGAAAAGATAGTGGAAGACCATTTTGATTGAAAATCCATGATCATTATGGTTATATATATACATAAATTCATTAATTTAATCTTGTTATTTTCTGCAGTCATGATAAGTATGAAATCTATGAATCCTCTCTCGTGCATACTGAATGATAATAGGCTCACTGGGCCTAACTTTTCGGATTGGCTCCGTAACCTGAACATTGTCCTGAACATGGAGGCTCTGGGATACATCCTGGAGACTCAGGAGATTGAACTCCCTGGCGGGGATGCTACGAGTGATCAACAGGACGCATATGATCAGTGGTCTGTTGATGACACGAAGGTCCGCTGCTATATGCTTGCTTCCATGAGCAATGAGTTGCAGAAGCAGCATGAGAACATGAAGAGTTCTCGTGAGATCTTGAAGAATCTCAGGGAGCTCTATGGGGAGAATAGAAGGACCGCACGATATGAAATATCGAAGGAATTGTTCCGTGTGAGAATGCAGGAGGGAACTGAAGTCGCAGCTCATGTGCAGAAGATGATCAGGCTGATTCAACAGCTTGAGAAGCTTGAGTTTCAGATGGACAAAGAACTCCATGTGGATTTAGTTCTTCAGTCTCTCCCAGATTCTTTCTCAGGGTTCGTTGTGAACTTTCACATGAACAAGTTATCATGTTCGTTGTCTGAGCTGCTGAACATGTTGGTCACTGCACAGAATGCTATGAACAACAAAAGGATGAATAAGGGAAAGAAACCTTTAGAAGGTATGTCTATCTCTTGTTATGTTAGTTCCAATGGTTCATATAGCTCATCTACAGCTTGGGTTCTTGATACTGGTGCAAGCTCACACGTTTGTACCTCTATGCAGGGGCTAGCAAGCAGTAAGGTCCTTGGAAGGAATGAAGTTTGCTTAAAGATCGGCAATGGAGCAAGTGTTGCGGCCAAAGCTGTGGGGTCGACTTCATTACATCTGGATGGACATGTTTTATTTCTAGATCGTGTTTTAGTTTTACCAAACGCCTATCGGAACATTATTTCTGTTTCTAGTTTGACTAGAAGTGGATACTTGTTTGATTTCAGACATGATGTTTGCAACATTTATTATGGTAATAAAGTTATTGGCGTTGGTTATTTACACGATGGCCTTTATTATCTTAGAGCTAGAAATGAAACGATTCCGAATACGATTGAGATCAACACCGTATCCGAATCTATTCCAAGTCTAAAGCAACTTTGGCACCTTAGACTAGGGCATGTTGCAGATGATAGGATAAGTAAGTTGGAGAAGATGGGACTTATAGTTCCATTGGGTTCTGAACCCATTCAACTTGCGAGTCTTGTCTTAAAGGCAAGATAACTAGGACTCCATTTGTGGGACAAATGGAGAGGGCTAAGGAAGTTTTAGAACTCATACATAGTGATGTGTGTGGTCCATTTAGTGAAGTGGCTAGGGGTGGATATTCCTACTTCATCACCTTTACCGATGATTATTCTCGTTTTGGGTATGTTTATCTTATGAAGTATAAACACGAATCCTTTGAAAAGTTCAAGGAATTCAAGGCTGAAGTGGAGAAGCAGAAAGGAAAGAGCATCAAGACTCTTCGATCTGATCGAGGAGGAGAGTACATGAGTACTGAGTTTGGTGATTTCCTGAAGGAACATGGTATTGTTTCTCAATTTACTCCACCAGAAACATGATATGATCCAGCTAGAGGACCCTTCACACAGGCATGTGGAAGCATTCCAGGATGATGGGGCATGGCATGAAGTCGAGCATTGGGACATGCACGTGTTAGCTGGACTAAGAAAAAGAGCACGAGCCAAGCGAATCGAACTAGCCATGCAAAGGATGTTATTGCATGTCCATGGAGAAGAAGTCGAGCTCTTGGGCGAGCTGCATGTAGAACATGAAGCCACGACCGTTCATGTCCTAGAAATCTATTTAGAAGATGATCCTAGTTCAAAGGGTTGAATTCAGTTGCTTTTCAATTACTTTGGCTTATTTCATTTTGAGCTCATTACACTTAGGATTTATTTTAGCCAAGCCCATTAGCCCATTTAGGTTATAAGCTAGTATCTCTCTATAAATAGGTATGTGGCCTCCCTAAAAAAAACAGATCAGTTTTCATTCAACTTTGTGAGAGAGGTTTTCTCTGAGCTGTTCTGCAGCAACTTCGACGATATTGCAAGTGTGATGACTTGTGATTCCCGACATTTATAATATTGGTTTCTACCTCCTTATAGCTAGCGGGTCAATATTCCATATTATAATATTGGTTTTTGGCTCTTTATAGTCAGCGGGTCAATATTCTCTATCCTTGAAACCTTCACTGGACGATCTCGGGTTTGATCTCATTCTATTATTGTTGGGTCTCGCGGCAAGTTCGTCGAGGTTCGCATCAGAACACCACAGTTGAATGGAGTTTCTGAAAGGAGGAACCATACTCTGTTGGACATGGTTCGGTCGATGATGAGCTATACATATCTCCCAATTTCGATGTGGGGATATGCACTGCAAACCGCGTGTTACTTGCTTAACAGAATTCTAAGCAAGTCGGTCTCTACCACTCCATATGAGATATGGAATGGT
This sequence comes from Punica granatum, assembly GCF_007655135.1. Taxonomy (NCBI): domain Eukaryota; kingdom Viridiplantae; phylum Streptophyta; class Magnoliopsida; order Myrtales; family Lythraceae; genus Punica; species Punica granatum. The sequence goes on from NC_045129.1 coordinate 30,340,014, forward strand.
AGGACACCTAGTCTTAAGCACGTTAAGATTTGGGGTTGTCCTGCATTCATTAAGAAGCAGAAGACCGATAAGTTGGAAACCCGATCCGAGAAAGACAGGTTTGTTGGTTATCCAAGTGACAGCCTTGGATACTATTTTTATTTTCCTACTGAGCAAAGGGTTGTTATTAGTAGAGATGTGATCTTTTTGGAGAAACAGTTTGTCCAGGAAGGTGGCATGGGAAGGCAGATAGTACTTGATGAGGCGTCATTAGTACCACAAACCGATCAGATGCCTATTTCGATGGACATTGATAAACCAGTTGAGACACCTATTCAGATTGAGAATGTCACAAAACCTCGAAGGTCTGGTAGGGTAACTCATACTCCCGCGAGATACCTTAATCTCCATGAGAACATACAAGAGTTGTTCGTTCATGGAGATAATGATCATAGGGATGATCCTATTACTTATGAGGAAGCTATATCAAATATAGATTCTTCTAAATGGCTAGAGGCCATGAAGTCCGAGATGGACTCCATGAGCAAGAACCAAGTCTGGGATCTTGTTGACCCTCCTAAAGGTATAGTACCTATAGGGAACAAAAGGATTTTCAAGAGGAAGATTGGTGATGATGGAAAGGTAGAGACCTATAAAGCTAGGCTAGTGGCGAAGGGTTATCACCAAAAGCAGGGAGTCGACTATGAGGAGACTTTCTCTCTTGTAACCATGCTGAAGTCTATCAGAATAATGCTAGCAGTTGCTGCGCACTATGATTATGAGGTTTGGCAAATGGATGTCAAGACCGCCTTCCTCAACGGATACATTGAGGAAGATTCATGGACCAACCCAAGGGTTTTGAATCCAAGGATAAGTCCAAGGTGTGCAAGCTTAAGAGATCCATTTATGGTCTTAAGCAGGTTTCGAGGAGCTGGAATCGACGTTTTGATGATACTGTAAAGTCCTTTGGCTTCATCAAAAACGAAGATGAACCATGTGTGTATGAGAAGGCTAGTGGGAGCATGATTGCCTTTCTTGTATTATACGTGGATGACATTCTGCTGATAGGTAATGATATTGGCATGCTCACTTCTATAAAGGTCTGGTTGTCTGATATTTTCTCCATGAAGGATTTAGGAGAAGCGACTTATATTCTGGGTATTCGGATCTATAGAGATAGACCAAAAAGATTGATAGGTCTATCCCAAGCCCTGTATCTGGATAAGGTGTTGAAGAGGTTCAACATGCAGGATTCCAAAAGAGGATTGCTCCCTGTGAGACACGATATCCATCTCTCTAAAGCGATGTCTCCCAAGACTCTTGAGGAGAGAGAGAATATGGCACAGGTGCCTTATGCTTCGGCTATAGGTAGCTTGATGTATGCTATGCTGTGTACAAGGCCGGATATCGCGTATGCTGTTAGTGTGACTAGCAGGTATCAATCCAACCCAAGACTTGATCATTGGACTGCTGTCAAGAACATCCTTAAATACTTGAGAAGAACTAAGGATATGGTTCTGGTATATGGAGGAGGTGAGTTGAGACTAGATGGGTTTACAAATTCTGATTTTCAATCAGATGTGGATGATAGAAAGTCTATCTCCGATTATATATTCACCTGTAATGGAGGTGCAGTTAGCTAGAAGAGTTCTAAGCAAGAGACGACTGTAGATTCCACTACAGAGGCTGAGTATATTGCGGCATCTGATGCAGCGAATGAGGCAGTTTGGATTCGAAAGTTTGTGACTGAACTCGGTATTGTTCCCTCCATATCGTCACCAGTAGAGTTGTATTGTGATAATACTGGAGCGATTGCTCAAGCAAAGGAACCGAGGTCACATCAGAAGTCTAAACACATTGAGAGGAGATATCATATTATCAGGGAGATTATCGGGAGAGGCGATGTAGCTGTGCAGAAAGTAGCTTCAGCAGATAATATCGCTGATCCACTCACAAAGGCCATGACACAGCAGCAGCTAGAGAAACATCTTGAGAAGATGGGTCTTAGATACTGTACTGAGTGGCTCTAGTGCAAGTGGGAGATTGTTAGTGATATGCCCTATAGCTTGATTTGTGTATTTGGATAATTCCTTTTATGACAATAAAGTTTATTCTATTATTCGTATATTGTCTATGTTTATTAGAATAAAGTCCTTAAGATATTTTGAATACTTCATTCTTAAGAGTTAAGAATATGAGTGACGAAGTAATTTGGTAAGAATATCTTTAAACTGTTCACGATCGTAGGAGACTTAACTGTACATTATTTCTTCAGATAGATCATCACCTCTATCTGTTTCCATGATTATTATACAGATACTAATGAAGATGGAGTAGTGAGTCTCATGCTATTTGATAACTGTTATCATGACAGATATATTGATACTTACATGATAAGTAGTCGAATGTGACGTGCAAATAATATTCATACGGTAATTTACTAATGTCAATGAATGTTATCTGGATCGTATTAGTGCATATAGTCCTTAGACCTGAGATGGAACGCTATCTCAAGTATAAGTAATTAGGATTTGCTACTGCTAATGTATTTGTGCTTAGCGTGATTATTCGGCAAACAGTGGTCCTAATTAGTTATACTTGGAGTTATGTGTCTAACTCCAAGTATAACTAACCTGAGTAAACAGGGAAAATGTCCTATGAATATGAGTTTTATTCTGGATCGAGAAATCCTCGGCCGGGGTAGATAGACTTGAATAGAAAGGAGTTTTTGTTCAAGTGCTACGGATCTAAGAATGAAATTAGAGAGTCCATATGATCGGCTATAGAGTTTGGCATTTATCGTAGTTCTAGCTAGATCGGGATCTTGTAGTGGAAGGGTTCAGTGCATGGTATATACGATCAGAGGTTCATCAGAATGTTCCAATTATACATTCGTCATCTTTTAGATTGTCACGATATGCTGCTAGGTGTCACTCGTGAACTTTGGGAACCAAGGGCATTTTAGGAATTATGTTTTCGGTTACGGAAAGAGTTTCTGGTAGTATCAAATGAGTCGATACTATAATCCCATTGCCATTTGATGATGAACCTAGTTAGTCACACACATTGAGCGTGTCTAAACAGATAAAAGAATTAATTCTAATTAAGGAAGTTAATTAGAAATTAATTATCGAACGAGGTTTGCAATGTGTTTGCGAGGGTGCTAGCACATCCTGAAGCCGAGTTCAATATCAAGGATAAATCTAATTAAGGAAATACGATAGTTTCCTTATTTGGAGAGTTTCTGTAAATAGATCGTCTATTTATGGAAACTCGTGTCAATGACTTATTTAATCTTTCTTTGTAACTATAAGGGCAAGTCATTGGATGACTAAAATTGTGAGGACTCATTTGCAATTTATTAATTAATTCGGATTAATTAATAATTACATTTTAGTCCCTAGGGTAAGAATATATATAGATATGTTCTTACGGTTAACCCGAGAGGTTAATTAATCGAAAACCCTAATATTAGAAAGAGAGAAAGAGGAGAGACGGCTGAACAGTTGTTGTCGTGAACTCCCAAGGCTGATCGGAGTTCTTCTCGGATCTGATTCGGCGTTTCGGTGTTGTCCTTGGCGTCCTTGAAGAGATCCTTTCATTCCGTGACGATTTGGTTCGAGATCGGTGACCTAGATCGGAGTGTACGGGTCGAGAGGAGTCTAATCTTGGTGGAGACGTGCTCGTGTGGACGAGCTAGAGGCCAGACACTTGGACAGCTAATTTGATCGACTCGAATCAATAAAGTTAGTGAAAAGTTCGTAACTTTTCTTATGGATTCATTGTGTGATGTTATCTATTCGTTTAGAAGGCGATTCTTATGTCAAGATGTGATCTTGAAGTGTTTGATTAAATGAGCACGCAATAAAAAATTTTGATTTTTACCGTAATTAAACTTTCCGCTCCGTACGTGCTCGGTTTGCTAACACGCACTTGTTAGGAAAATGAGTAAATTTTAACGCTTGATCTCTTGGAATTGAAATAGTAATGTCTTTCATAATTTCATTATACTAGCCCATGATAGGGCTGTCCAAAAAAATCAAAAAACCAAATCGAATTGTTGAACCAAATCGAACTGAACCGTTTCGAACCGAACCATAGATTTTAATTGGTTCTTTTTGGCGTAAACAGTTCAGTTTGTTGCTTGGGAGCTCCAAGCCAGTTAACTTTGGTTAACCAAACCAAACCGTTTTATTAAAAAAAATTAAAAAAAAGTTCAAAATCCCCAAATCCCTAAGAGGGCGTTTAGTGGATTACTAGTAATGCACATCCCACTAAAGTGGGAATCCACATTTCCACCCCTCCAAGATAATCTACATTACAACTCAAGTAGGAATGTGAGTGAGAATGTAGATTATCATGTCCAAATCAAACATGGGACCCATTATAATTGCTTTTAGTGGCCAAACTAATTCGAATTGAATTAGCCGGAGTGTTGGACTCTTAGATACTAAGATACACACATAAAAAATAAGAAATTTCTTTTTTTAATATAATAAGACACCTACTAAATAATAAGAACATATCAAGCCCCAAGGATCAGCGCAAGTGATAGGATGTGCTTATACTCTGTGATTAACTCACAAGGTTATAGATTTGAATCTTCCTTACGCGCTTAGCTTTTATTGAGGACTAAAGGCACGCACACATGTGCTTGCCCATGGACTGACCAGAATCCATAAACTTGTGGATTGTTCATTGACTCAGAGAGAATATACTCCTAATAATAGTAATAATAACAACTTACCATTTTATAAGATGACGCTTTCTTTTGTACGAAACTTATTAGATTGAATTAAATAAGGCTCTTACTAAATAATAAGTTGTCTTGCTAAATAGCAACAACATCCTTAAAGCTACACATTTAAGGAGCATCCTTACTAATTGCAGAGGATTTTTGGATTGTTCAAGCTTCAAGGTGGTGAAATCCAAATAAATTGATTCAGGATAAATCAAAGGCCAGGTTCTTATCAAGTGGAAAGGAAAGATAAGGTGTCTTGACAACGCAGAGATAATCTCATAAACGAATATAGAGAGTCTTATTCATAAAAAACCCAAACTTAACAAGCTTAAGCTGAAAAGGCCCGATCACGAGTATTGAAGGTCCAAATAAGATACTGATATTGGTGGAAATGAGAAGTAAAATATATATAATAATGAAGTACGTGGTGACTTGATTTTGGAAGTCCAAATTTGGAATTAAGGAGGAGCCATTATTCTTTATAACTATTTTTAGTTTCCAAAGATGAAGTTAATGTTTTTTTCTTATTTTCTGATGTGGGTGTACTTCATATGGGGTTTCTTTCTATGTCTATATATATTCATGTATGCTGAATTTAAAAATCAAAATGAAATCAATATGAGTTGATTCAAGAAGTTCGGCGTTTGTTCCGCTAAAGTAAGATTTTGGATTCGAGTCCTTGTAAATGCATAAAATTTACGTTATGAGAGATTTACTCCTTAGTGAACCGACCCAATTCGACCAGATTAGTTGAGACCCAATTAAATTTTCGGATGTCAAGGCTCACATCGAAAAAAATCAAAATGAATACAGGAACTCCTCTCTACTTATTGGCATGTATTTGTTATGTTTCTCGTCTATACAAAGATTCTGGCATGTATTTGTGATAGAGCTGCATCACTTACCCTAGCAGCACTCATTCTCCTATATATCCTATTAATGATGATCCCGGATAACTGGTCAATAATTGGAAAACAACAATGATCCCGAATTATATCATACGTACAAAGTCGTCATTCATAGACGTATTCCTAATTTACTCTCGGCTCCTGGGATTCTATGTTCCCTAGCCGCATTTGGTTTTCATTCCTGTTTGGTTTTAAAAAAAAATTTTAACTCTACTTATCTTCAATTCAATAATATAATTATTACTTTTCAATTTTTTTAACCATTCAATACTAAATTCTCTCAACTATTCATTGCTTTTTCTCAACTATTTATTATTTTTTCCACAATTCAACAATACAATTATTATTTTCTTTCAACTATTCATTATTTTTTCACACTTTTTCTCATAATTCAACAATACAATCATTATAAACCAATTAAAACCAAAACTCAACTCTAAAACCACTCGACTCTAAAACCAAACACGAGGCAACCCCAAGAGACTCCCATCCGATTTAGCTACCAAAGGCTCTATAGAGGATTACCGGGTAACAGACTTTTTCATACGGGCTGGCTACTTTCAGCTAGATAATTGGCATATCCTAACTTCTCTTCTATGACAAAGTAACTAACAGAGGGCCAGATCGAGTGAAAACGTTATATATTGATCAACTTTATTTATCTGAAATTTCAAGAATTAACATCGTGGGCATACTTAGCCCTTATTTGTGAACGTCATCATTAAGAAAACAACGACTTATGTGTTATTAACACATAGAAACCAGAGGATCCAAGACAAGAAGTATGATTAGTACTGGGCAACTCCTCCAGTAATCTTAGGATGCTCCGAAGTTGGCCTCTGGAACCTGCAGACTTTGCAGAGCGGCGAGTGCAAGGACGGTGTCTCATACTTGTCCTCTCCACCCATCATCGGCATCGGTACTCCGATCTTCACTGGGCTAATGTATCCTGGCCTATAGGTCTTCCCTAGAACTCCCTCCACGAGATCGCTTAAGTTCATGAACCTGAACTGTATCTCCAAGTGAGCAAAAGCATCGTCTCGCGGTAACTGGTAGTTGTGCACCCGGTTCTCCTCTTCCCCGATCGGCCTCACGTTTATGTCCATCACCACGAGCCCCGAGACTGTCGCCCTAATAGTGTTGAGATCGTCGGTCCTCTCCAACACCACGGTTCTCTCCTCAGTTTTCACTCTCCACTCGGCTTCTCCATCCGTCGGGACATGAACTGCCTCCCCATCCCATCGGACGATGAGAGCATCGAGGCTGTCATCCCAGTGCTTGACCCGCTTTGCAGCGATCACAAGGGTGTGGGTCTCGAACATGATGGACAGTGCCTGGACCCAAGTGAAGTCACGGGTCCTGCCTTGGGGCCGTGTACCGATGAAGTGGGCATTGATGTGGAGGTTGTCATCCGAGACGATCGCAAAGTTACCTCCCTTGGCTCCATGGAAGTAGAACATCACGCCATCTCCACCCACAAACCGAGGGTCGTAGCACAGAGAGCCGTATCCGGTGCATGAGGCTTTCCTATCTGTCCGAAACATTTGAGCAATAATTAGTCCAAACGACGAGAACTGAAAGAACCGATTGGAATTACATATGTCTAAGATTCCAATCATAATTATAACGTTCTGCTGCATGAGAGTCGGGCATAACATGTGGACCACGGTGGTGATGATTGTCATACTAAGAAAGAACTTATTTTTTGAAAGCCTTCCGAGATTTGGTTTCCTGCCATCCAAAAATAGAAAACATTTTCTCGGCGCAAGTACAGACCTTTTTGTTTTCTTGAAACTGAAGGGAATATGTACGAAAAGGATTCCAAGCTTGTCTTCCAAGAACATACGAAAACGTTAAATCAAAAAATTCGTGATCTACAGAGCCAAAGAGAGCTCGAATCCCCCATGGGCCATCGTTTTTTCGTTTATACACCAGGTTTATTATTGGGACATGGAAGGTCCATCAAACACTGTCCACCTTCAATGGAACTGGCCCGGTGCATACATGTGCAACGGATGGCCTCCAAGGGCTTTACGTCAAGTGAGATGATTGATTGAAGGTTACCGTGGCCTTCTTTTCATGTTATACTCATTGCTGATACTTCATTCATCAGCAAGCTCGGAATATTTAGCCTTGCGTATCGGAAAATAAGAGTGAACAAATGAAGAAGATCAATCAAAGAAAGAGAGCAGAAATGCTTACACTTGCAAGTGGCTTCGCACTTGCTGCTGCAGTCCACGAAGCAACCCTTCACCTTCTTGTTGCGCTTCGGCTTCCTCTGGGGGCACTGCTTGGGGCATGTGAGGGTGTGGTGGTAACACGCCCCTGCCGCTTGGCAATACACCTGCTCTTGCCCTGTCCCAGGCACCGGAGTTAACACCCTATAATTTGTCGTGGCTGCGGCATCCTCTCCACTATTATTACTGTTGTTATTGTTACTGTTGCCGTTTCCATTTCCATTGCCGTTGCCGTTGCCATTGTTGTTGTTGTTGTCGTTGTCGTTGGCGTCGTCATTGCCGTCGTCGTTGTTGTTGTTTTGAGCATTGATCGCCGTAGCAGAGATCAGAATGATGACGAGAGCCGTCAAGATGAAAAGCCGCCGACTGCTCGACATTGCTACGTGATGAGAAAAAAACAGCAAAGCTTTGTTGTTTTCAGGCACTCACTGGCTAGGACAAGAGAGGATGGGGGGAATGAAGAATGTTTATTGTGTTTATGGAAAGAATGAGGAGCTTTTTATAAGGGAAGATAGCTTGTGGGACTTAAAAAGTAAACCTTGGAGTTCGGCTTAATCCGTGAGGGTTTCCTCGCTCTTGCATGCAATAAAAATCAACATGTCCACTTTTCAAACTCGAAAACTTGGCCAAAACACTTCCCACTAAATCTTCCTAATAAATCTAAATTTGTGCCACTATAAGACTCATTGGTGGTATCTGGTATTTGAAATTTCAATGAATTCAAACGTTGGACGGACGAAAGATTTTTGGGCGCCAATATTGTCATCTTCAACAATATTCGATGACTCTTTTTCATTCGAGTTACTCATATTCCAATTTGTGAGGGATGAGAATGTTCAAGACTTCAAGACAAGGGGAAGGTCATCACGAATTCATCGTCATGATCAAGTTAAGAGAAAGGAGAGATATGGTAACAACAATCAATACAATCTATTCATATTAATATCTATATGATCTACTTTTGCGAGGTCCCTAAAAGAACACTTAATAATGATTCCAATCGGAAAAAATAGGATGCACGAAAAGGTTGCCCAGTGAATTATTGGGTGGTGACTCGTTGATTAATCAGAAAGTGAAAGTATTTAGCAAAATAATGTCATTTATACAACTTATAAAATCCCCTGACATTGCAACTTTTAACTTCCAAAAATATCCTTAACTAAATATTTATAATTAATAGCAATTACTGGATTAGAGATATAATTATAATTTGGGTAAATTACAAAAAAAAACCCAAATTTTGTAAAATGTCTCAATTTTGTCCTAAATTTTGTTTTGTAACAAAAAAACCATAAATTTTCTAAAATGTCTCAAAAATGACCTCCGTTATAACTTCCGTCAATTTTTGCTGCTGATGGTGGGTCCCTTTAACAGTCCACGTAGGTCACACGTAGGCAAAAATTGACGGAAGTTATAACGGAGGTCATTTTTGAGACATTTTAGAAAACTTATGGTTTTTTTTGTTACAAAACAAAATTTAGGACAAAATTGAGACATTTTACAAAATTTGAATTTTTTTTTGTAATTTGCCCTTATAATTTTGTCAGAAAAACCACCCCTATTTTTTCTTCACTACTCCTCCCAGTGTTCTCTCTATCTCTATTTCTCTCTCCTCATGTAATGCATTCTCCCTTTTATTTTTTTCCATTTTGTCTTAAATTCTATCTTTTTTTGTTCAATATATTTAATTGAATTTAATAAAAAAATTAATAGCACCGAAAATATCTCAAATTCGACATAATAAACCTCATCTAGATATAAATTCTCTTTTTTAGCATATACTTTATCCTTTTGAAAAATTTCCACGTAGCACGTGTATGCTTTAGTTTTGATTATAAGATCAAAAAGGAGGATAAATTACAATATTGTTATAAAACTGTTTACTAATTTAACACTTTATTAGGACAAAAGAGAAAATTTGTAATAATGTGGTACACAATTTATTTATTTTGTAATAATCAGCTGCAAACCATCAATTAGGGTTGATGTCATTAACTTTTGATGATGTATTTCCCGTGTTGCTGTTGAAGTAATAACATGGCATTTTTTATAATGAAACATAAGATCTCATGTTTCATGATTCATTATATATGTATATATATGTGTGTGTGTGTGTAAATTGGATTATTTTCAAGCTCCTAAAAATGTACATTTTTGGAGCCTACTTCCAATATTATAAACCCATGGTGATATAAAACATACATTTATTTAGATTCAGTAAAAGTAATCCGCTAATCAATTAAAATATATAAAAGTTACTTTTTTCATGTTGGCTAAAAGTATGTGATGATATCCTCAACTCTACATTTTTTCATGTTTTGAATATTCAAACCTTTGTTTTTCATTTTTTGAATATTTTGATCCAAACGAGATTATGACTTTGAACTATTATATTGAAAATCATGAATAAACATTAAAAGTTTTCTTGAAAAAATTTAAAAGTTTCTCAATTCACCAGTAGATATTAAATTATATGTATAGGGAGTATCCCCGAAAAAATTAGTTCTGATAAATTCAAATAATTATATTTTATTAATTTTTAAAGACACCAATTGCAATGTTCGTGCTTGTAACTACTTTCCCTACGAACTTTTCATGTGAGAACCCTACTTATTTTCAGGATATCTTTATTCTCTCCCATATATGTCACATCTAAAGTAATTCGAAAAATCATGTTCTATATATTAGTAATTTCAACGACAGGTTTAATTTCACAATTATATTCATATTTACGTCTTCCTACCATTTTTCTACTTCTCATTAAAAATAGAAAAAAATTCCTTTCATTTTTAATATATCTTAAACAAAAATCCAGTATGAAAATTGTATCCTATCATATAAAATACGTTATAAGATAAATAAGATAAATTCTGAGGATCATTTGTTTAGTTGCAATTGCAATGTAGATTACGGTTCATATTACATTTGTAGTTCTTTTTTTTTTCCCAATCAGTAACCATAATTGGTATTATGAAAAGTGTGATCCATAATAAATGTCGAGTTCTCGTGCTCCATAGGGGCAGACCTACACTCAAGAGAGTAGGGTCAACTGACCCCACAAAATTTTGGCTAATAATATATATTAGCAAATAGATTTGTGGTCCTATAAAATTGATCTTTAATCAATTTTGATCTTATAAATTTTAAAAGTATCGAATCAATCATAAATATTTCACTACTAGAAAAACGTCAATTTGGAAGGGAACAATCCTTGCATTTCCCTCTCAAAATCTTACTTTCATTCGGATTTGAGAGCAATTTGTGAGAGATGACATCCATCGCAAAATTGCTGGTCTTGCGAGGGATAACATCCATCATAAAATTGCTAGTTGCTTTTTTTTTTTGCGAGGGATTTACGAGAGATATTTCCCTCGCAAATGTGAGGGATAGTTCCCTCGCAATTTTTGCAAGGGATTTGCGTCCGCCATTATCCCTCGCAGAGGGAAAAGATTCCCTCGCAAATTTAATTAAAATTTTAAAATAATAATTAAAATCATTTCTGAACCGAAATTGGGACCGGCTAGCTGGAGCTAGGGGCCACGAATGGTGCTGCTGGGATGCACCAAATAGGACAGCAACGAGTTGGAGGCCAGCGATCTTAGGGGCACCGAGCGAAGGCGGCAGCTGGGGGCACCATTCGAGCTGCGGGGCGGCGGGTGGTGTCATCGATTACTTGATTCTGTTATGAAAAATTCATAGGCCTATTTTGGACTCGGGCTCATCCGCAACTCAAAAATTTTCTCTTAACTTTTCCATGTGAGACTACCTCCAACACCTACCCTCACCATTCTCCATATAGGAGAAAAACAGTCTCAACAATTCTCCTCCTTCTCTACTATGTAGAGGATTTCGAGCCGGGCTTCTACTTCTAGACTCAGATATCAATTGTTAGGACCTTCATTAGCCACGAGGCTTCTACTTCTAGACTCGGATACCAATTGTTAGGACATTCACTAGCCACGAGTTCCACACTCGAGCTTTGGTGTGATGTGAGTTTCCACGCATAGCGTGTGCGGTTTTACAGGATCATTACATTGGGCTCTGATACCACTTGTTAGGAAAAATTCACATGCCTACTTTAGACTCGGGCCCATCCGCAATTCAAAAGTTTAAGCTTATGGGTTGTTAGACCGCTGTCTCTTATAAACCTATGGATTTTCTCTCAACTTTTCTATGTGGGACTACATCCAACACCTACCCTCACCATTCTCCATATAGAAGAGAAATAGTCCCAATAGATTCCTCTGCCAATAAGTAGTTGATGCATCAATTTGAAGAAGTTTCGAAGCTCAATTGGGAGACAGAGGAGTGAGAGGGGGGCGGAGAGATAGATATACTCGTGAGCGAGAGTAGTCGAAGCTCGATCCAGTTGCTTGAGTTTGCGATGGACTTCATCTTCCTGCAGCTCGGTCCAGGTGAAATTCTAGGGCTTGGAAATCGAAGACCTCCCCTGTGTGTCTCTGTGTTGTCTCGAAGGAAGAAGCCAGGAGGAAGACGGAAAAAAAAAAATATATATATATATATATATATATATTGAAGGGTTGTGAGGGAAGATCCCCCGCAAATCCGAGTTCGGATTTGCAACGGATATATCCCTCGCAAGCCTTTTGTTTTATGCAGTTTTTTCAATTTTTTTAAAAAAAGAAGTTTGCGAGGGATTTGAGGGGGAAATTTTCCAAGTACTACTTTTATCGTCTTACCAAGTACCAACGACACTGAACACAAAAAATATATATATAATGAGGCAAAAGCAATATATATATATATATATATCCCTCTTTCCCTTGCAATCTATATTTACTATGATCGCCAATGATTTTCCAAATTTTTTTCCTTTTATAAGTGACTTTTCCAATTTCATCCCTTGCATAAATACACATGATTTCTCTCAAATAATCTATATCAATCTAAATGAATTTCCCTCCTCGCTCTTTTAATCTGTGATATAATGTTCTATCTTGTACTTGTAACTATTATTATTGTCCATTTGAAAGAAACACAAATTAATAATTTTAAGAAACTTTCTATAGATCTGTAAAAGTTGTGATCCTTTGTTAACTAATGAATAAACACTAATACTATATTACAATTTAATTTCCTCTATCAGACATAATAAAATTTTGAATGATCCTATCTCATAATGATATGGTGAGGAAGAACTAATAAGATTGCTTCAATTAAGAAGACTTACTACAATTAATCGAGTTATTAGCACTTATTATTTAGTTTATTGCAATTTAATTGGTTTTTTCTCATGCCATGTGGCGAGGTAGGATTACTCAATAATATCTCATCAGACATATATGTCATCTATATTATTATATTAATATCATTTTTTTATTATTCTATTAATATCATTTTGAAATTCTCCATTATGTACGTCTATATGTGTTTATTATCGAGCAAATTTTATATCATTTATAAAATAACATGCCGTGAATATTATCGTATCCCCAGGAGAAGACAACACAAAAGAAAGATGTACGAGGTTTTATGAAATAAATTCGTTTTTTTTTTCGGTGGATAAATAAACTCGTTTTTATAGTCACAATAAGCTTGATCATGCAGAAATTTTAAAATGTAAATTTCAGGGAGGACTATTTGAAAAGTATCAATATATTCAAGATCTTAATTACTTTCTTACTTGAAATTTCTTATATTATATTATTATATAAAATTATCAATAATGACATAGATAATAATCTAATACGTTCTAACTCGGGGGTCCTGGATTCACTCCTAGTTCTCCACCACCCCATATATAATCGGTACTAATCTATTCTTTGATTATTCATCAAATTTTCAATTCCCCCTTCTCCCGTCTACTACTCCTTCTACCGTCCTCCGTCCATTGTCCCTCCGCCGTCGTCATCGGCCAAGTTCCACCTTCAGTGGCAGCGACCACTGCTTCCAGTTGGTCTCAAGGCCGTACGCAAGATCCAACCTCGAGTTGGCCACAAAGACCGAGATCTAAGCCAGCAATGCTTGGAAAACCACGAGCTTGGGATCCAGTTTTCAGGGCCAGTGGAACCTTGACACAATTGGGGCTCGTGGAACCCAACCCTCGATTCCGCGAGCCTGTGAAAAAGATGAGCAATACTCTCTTTATTTTTATTTTCTAGATTTTTAAATTTTTAATAGATATTATTTTAATAGTTTTTAGATGGGGACATTTCGGTCTTTTATCTTTCCGATTTATGCGTACATTGTTTATCCTGACTAACCAAACACGAGATTTTTGTTATCTATTTTTTTATTACCTCCAACCATAATTTTCTTTAAGTTTTGCAACTGGGCTCCCTGCCAAGTCATATCTCTATCTATCCAAGTCCCAGTCAATTAAATTACAAAGAAAGAACCAAACATGAAATAAGTTGTGTAATATTAAAGATAGTGAAAATTCTATGGTATATAGAAATAATTATAGTTGTCTTGAAAAATGAGAAATTAGAAAATTAAGGGCCTTTTTAGTACTTTTAAAAAATTAAATTTCACTTTTCATCTCTATTTTTCTTATCATTTTCTAAATTTATTTCTCCATAAAAAAATATAAGAATATGTTCACAAATGTTAAATTATAAAAATCTCTAATATGAGAATATTTGGAGTAATCACCATAAAAAATTATATAAAATAAATTTATTAATATAAAAGTCAATAGAAATGGAAAGCTATTAATTAGAATATGAAAAGGAAATAATGCACAAATGAGAAATTAGAGAACTAAAAAAAAAAAGAGGTTCTCTAATTTATATACAATTTAAAATAATGGAGAAGAAAAAAAAATTCAAAAAATTAATTCAATTCAATATAAGGAAACGTATTTTTTGCGGTTTTTTTATTTTTGAAAAATTTTCCTAAAAAAATTGAAGAATTCTCCATAAGTAATCAACCCAGCTTTTTGAGATCGCAAAAACAGAAAAGGGGAAAAATAAGAAATATTGAAGGGATGGTGATTAAAGGGTCCAATACACCTTTCTTTGCAGTATGTAATATAATTTGATTGCAATTTCGAGGAGATCTAATGGCAAGTCCAAATGTTTTATTATATAGGAAATTTCGAAAAATTATCTATATCTGTTGAAGGAAGGGAGAAAGCACTTCAAGTTGATCCCTCAACATTGCTTAAAATTCACAAACAATCCATGTTCTCTTCTTTGTTCGATTAGATCTCTAAAAGTCGAGTAAAAATTTTCGTCCCTAGACACCGGTCAAATAACTGGTCTTGCTCCCCAACAGCACATAGTAACTAAGAACGGATACGGGATTTGGATTAAAGAGAGATGAAATCCTTAGAAGTAAATAGGAGTGTGAAATTTCTAACTCGGGATAATAACTAATATATATAATTTCATTCCGAATTATAAAATAATAAATAAATTTTCAATAACGATTAAAATTTTAGGGAAGCGACTACCTCTGTCGTTTCCTCCCCCGCAAATGCCTCCCATGGCTCGCCATGTCATGTGGCTCCTTTGAGTTGACCCATATGCCTCTGTCGTTTCTTCCACGCGAATTCCTGCCATGGCGCCATGTCATGTGGCTCCTTTGAGTTGACCCACATGCCTTCTGTTGTTCCCATGTGTACTCCAACAATTCTTCCAAACCTTCACAGCTCAGAGAAGCCTTAAATTGTACAGTTTGATTTCACTTTTATACAAAACCCTTCTGGGCATCTCAAAAAACAACTTAATAAATTCGCATCGGCCTCGAGGAATAACATTTTTTGAAATTTCTTGAAATGCAATTACTCCATTGCTAAGGTGCCGACTTCGAGCCCTGCACGCGACGATCCATGTGGTACCTTGTGGAGCTTGCAGGCCGCGGCAAATCCGTAGAAATATAGAAAAGCTGAACTCGAGAATTTAGTGGTTTTTTAGCGTCGGTCGTGGATAAAAGGACATATGTCAGGATACACATTTCGGTTAGATTTGAGGGGCTAACAAGTAAACATGGACCAGATGTAAACCAAAAGACATTTCCTTGAAGCATCGTATGTACACCAACACATGAACATGTATATAAATTGCATCAAACAGCATAAAAGAATATCTATGAATTCCAAGCATGCATGCCGTCTGAAAGATTATCAAGAATCATCTTAGAGGGAATCATCAAGATATAAAAATTAGGAACACAAAGCCTTTTTCAGCTATTGGGTTGGTGTGATTCTACTGGAATATCGGGAGATCGATCCTCTGATGTTGATCAAGAGTCATATCAGATCCTTCAATCGTCACAATGCTGTTCGACGCACCTTCTTCAATCTCACTTGCCATCTTCAAGAAGAAAGTGTGCCTACGATGATAAAAGCAGTGACAAATCCGCAAAACAGCAAAGTTAAACGGCTCTTTCGAAGTGCAGAAATTTTAACTCACCATCGAGAATCTACTGTCAACTCGGGATGGAAGGCTGTTGCGAGCAGGTTTCCTTGCTTGACTGCTACGATTACTTTCTTTTCACCCTAACATATGCAGCCAAAAGGAAATCATAAGAAGGAAATATTCGCCACCCGGGCACAAAAACATCTATGATTTCCACAGAATAGCTGAGCCCAGCAATGAGATAACTTATTAACCTAACAGCAGTAGAAATCTACATCCATGGAAGCTTCAATGTAAAGCCTAGGAAGTGTTGGTGTGAAGCTGAGCTAGGACTCTAATCCCCAAGTTGTCGCTATGTGATTCAATTACAATAGACTCAACTAAGAAGAATTAGAGTCAAGCCTAGGACTTTGTTCAAACTCATATTTAAAGTCGTGGCCAATCAACCAATCCACAGAGAAAAATTCACTTCAGTGAACACAAGTTCAAACTGAGAATGCAATACATTATTATATAAAATCTTTCTAGCTCCTCTCTAGCCATAGCTGTTCCAGCAACTAATAATATAGCAGCTCGTACATATCTAAATTTGTGATTCGAAACTTTGATGAGTACATATGCCAATAACAGGTTACAGAATTTTTTTACCAAGTTAGAGCTGCAAGAGATGATCTCAGAGATCAAATCAATCCACAAAGACTTGTAATGCACTAGAAGAAAATAAAATTGTAATAAGTAAAATGGATGATTTAGTCAATACGGTAAAGAAAAGCATATGGCAAACCTCTTGAGAGTCAACTAACTGATCGATAAGTGCACTGTCGGGTGGTACAGGGTACACTGCAAGAACTTCCACATCTGGTCCTGCTTCTAGCACAGCAGGTGCACGAATGAAAACTCCTCGGCATGTTTCTGGACCTCCCTCCTTAGATGCAAGATTAGGTACAGGAAGATCCGCTTCAAAGCTCTGAAGCTGAAAGAAGAGATTTTAGGCATTTATTATGGAAGAAAAGGAAAAACAAGAGCAGTAAGACAGCCCAACAAAGTTGGTTGATAGTGATAAAATTTGACTATGAATTGTGTTACAACTGTAATGATCTGCATAAAAGGTCTCCGCAAATCATGTTCAGGTTCTTTCACATTTTGTATGCATAATCACAGACAATATAATCATTTGAGATAACTATCAAAATTTCTCAGGGATTTGCTTTCCATCATTCAGATCACCATTATTTCTCAATACCTTACTAATTAATCATGTATATAATACTATCATTCACATCATGCGCAGCAAAAGCTAAGCAAAGAAACCAAATAAAATAGAATGGGTTAATCAATAAGACCGGTGTCCACACTTACTTGACTGCCAAAGAAGTTTCTGTGGACAGTGCAGTCAAGGCCCCCGATCAGCTCTTGTCCCCCTGACTTTTGGCCTGAAAAACAGAGGAACCTTACTTTTAAATGCCATAACAAAATCTCATTATCTTACCTCTGGTTAATCCCAAATCTAATGCTGACTAATAATTAGAAAACCCACCAACAACTTTATCTGCCAAGAAGATCAGACCAGCACAAGTTCCCCAAACAGGCTTTCGCATCTTGACAAAATCCCTCAAAGCTGGAAACTGAACAAAGAAACAACAGAAAATCTTTAGTTCAAGAAAAAGGACAAACAGAGTATTCATTTTAGCTTCACAAGAGAATGAATGCAAATAAGTACTCGTCTATAATCCCAACATATTCAAGTTTAGTGTTCCCAATTTCCAAACAATATATTCAGTCTTCTTAACTCATTACAAAGGAAAAACGTACCAAACGCGAACAAAGAGATCGTTTTGATTCGTGTTGTTCATAAATCCTGTGAACATTGTCATAGGAGCAAATGCTACTCACTTGGATGCGACTAAAAAAAATAAAAAAGGCCTAACTTTAACCCGCGAGAGCATTAATATTATAATGGCCGAAATGCTGCCAACAGAAGACAAGACAGGGATTCTTTCTTTTGGTTAAAACGTTGTTCTGTCAGTCCTAGATGATAAGAAACGAGAGGGTGCATGTATATATGTATATATGTATATAGATAGAGAGAGAGAGAGAGAGGGAGGGAGGGAGACCAGGTTGTGGAACTCGGCGAGCTTGGCCATGGTGGTGCTCTCGCCGCCGGGGATAATGAGGGACGACACATACTGGAGCTGCTCGGGCTTCCTCACCTCCACTCCCTTCACCCCGAGCCTCCTCAGCGCTGCCGAACGACAGCAACAGCTCATTCAGGCACTTCCACAGGTAAAGAGCGCGCAACACGAGAAGGATTAAACGCAGCAGAAACATCACAAAAGAAAGAGGGGACCAGACCTGCAATGTGCTCGTTGAAGGATCCCTGAAGAGCGAGGACGCCGACCACCATCTCTTTCTCACTCTCCCTCCCTCCGTCAAAGCCGCCGGTGAATTTCGAGCTCTAATGGAGCGCTGAAGGAGGAGAAAGAAAGAAGAGACGTGGAGTGATCGAACTGTCGGGGCCTTTCGTTCCCCTTTCTTCCCAGCGGGGGAGCCGCCTCACCTCTATCTCTTGTCACCTTTCTGTGAACCCGGTGCACGTACACCCAGGTGAGCCGCCGCGAAGGTAGCTCCCGGGCCTACGTGAACCCGGTTCATGGAAATCGTCTGCCATCCCTCACTCCGCCTTCATGCAATTGGTGGGCCGACTCATTCCATTCGACGAAGCCCAGGTTTTGTCGAAGACGGTGGGCCTCCCACTCCGAATAGCGGCAATACCATGTAACGTGAATCTTCCGTTCATTATCTGCTATCGGAAATGTCAATCCTGTTTATCCGCAAACAGAAAGATTACACCACTGGTCAAACTGCAGTCGTGCAGCCGGCCTGTTTCTTAGTTTCAGGCTGGTCAGATGTTACGATCGAGCTGTGGAGAGTGCGTGTGGTCCATGGGAGAAACAATTGCAAACTCGAGTTCACGGAGGATACTCGAGCGTGGAAGCAGGAAATGAGCGACCTGATACGGGCAGGTCAACACTCTTTGCCTGCAGGCAAGACTGCACCTCGGCGATATTGGTTATGCGACACTAGAAAAAAAGTGTACGAGATAAATTGTCATTTTCGCAATCTAGTATGAAATTACACTCTTTCGGGTGGTCAGGTCATGGTCCGAATTGCCATTTTCCGTTATCTAAAGACAAGTTATGCTTTCGAAGTCGACGTAACGACTAACTGACGTGTTTCAAACTTTATTAGAAAGGACATCTCATGGCCTCAATTGATGATTGCCACGTTTCCAATCCAAGAACAAACATGATTGATGTGTGTGTGTGTGTGTGTTTTTTTTTTTTTAACCTGCTTGGGTAAAACCTGAAATTACCAATCCGAGGAAGTTTCGTGCCCAAATGAAGCCAAACGGAAGTACGTCAACGAAAATATGGGGGAAGCAATCTTTTCCCACGTCCTTGGTTATTTATTATGAGGTTAGGTTGATAGTACAACGGCATGTTAAATAAGAGGTTTTTTTTTCTTCTTTTACTATTTCTAAACAGAAATTTCGTGAAATATTTTAAAATTATAATTTTTGTTTAGTTTTAACGGTTTCTAATGTAATTTTTCCTGGTAGGCCATTAAGTACTTATAAAATTTACTTATACTTACGAGTACCACACCTAATCGAGGTCTATAATGACCTCCTCTCACTTTCCCTTTTGCCACTTTCTTTTCATATGAATAAAAATCTTGCAACTCGTGTGAGAGCTAATAGTATACATAATATTTTCACGTGAATGGAATTCAAATATTTTCTCCCGCATCATCGCATGGGGCTTTATCCCTTCTCAATTATCATGAATATAGAGTATGATTTATCGAATTTATATATAATAATTTAGCCTCCTCTTATGAAATTCTTCTATTTGTGCAACGATGGCCTTTCATATCGAATTAGACAAACCTTCAGTTTACGATCGGTCATTTCTTCGAGTCTCCCATACATATAAACTTAGACATTTTTAAAATTCTCATAATATATTATATAATTCAAAAACACTAAATCCTCCTAATTTGTATACCTAAAAATCTCCTAATTACCTCACTCACATCTATTGAATAGCCTTGGATATTGTGCGCAATTAGAACCAATATCATTATGAGTGAGATTTTGAATTAGGAGGATTTTTAAATTGATTATTAGGAAGATATAACAAATATTATTTATAATTTTATTACATGCTCCCAAGAAGACTTTTATAATTGATTTAGAGATATTAATTAATGAAAATACTCCCAATGTCTTTTATTTATTTATAATCTTTGTATTATAAAATTAGTAAATTTAATAATATTAAGTAAAAAATTAAGAAAAGTAAATGTCTACGCAATGCACGTATTACCGGGCTAATTATGAAGAAATTGACCCATATATTCATATTTACCAAAAAAAATGGACAATAAAGAAATCTAAGAATCCGAATATATTAATTAGGAGAATTGAATATGCTTCTAGTTTTGTTTTATGTCGGGGCCTACTCAACTTTCTCTCCTCAATGTGCCCTACAATTTAGAGCACTTCAATAGTTGAAGATGGAGAAAAGAAAATAAACCTTATTTATTAAAAAAAAATTGTGAACCTCTTGTAATTGTTCTGATGTAAGTTTTTTTTTAAAAAAAAAAGGGAAACAGAAGAAAAGGGCAAAAAAGTATCTTATTTTACTAATTGTTCGTGATTCTATTTTCCACTCGATGCGGAAAGCTGAAAAAGTTGGTAATTTGAGAAATTGCGGTGCTTTCTCGGTTTTTAAGTTAAAATTGGTTTAAAATAACTGTAAAAAAGTTTAATGGACTAACACAAATTGAAGTAAAACAGAAATTAAACAGAGAAAATTATTTTCATAATTTGTTTCCAGTAATTATTATTAATAGACAAAAAAAAGGCAAAAAAAAAAAGGGGACCAATCCCAAGGCTGTTCTCTTTCTTCTCCCTCCTCTCTCTCTCTCTGTCGAACTCTCCTCTCGTGTCGTTGGTTTGCCTTTACCTGCCCTTCTTCGACGGACGCGCTTCGGGGTTTTCCTGTTTTCGCCCCTCAACTTTCCCATATTTACCAGACGGCCCCACAAAACCTTCCCCTATTTTGCTCGCATTCAACCCGACTCACCACCTCACCATCCTCTCAATTCTTGAACCTCCAATTCCGATCAATCCTCGCCTCCGATCCTCAGTTTCCCCCTCGACGCTGTTCCTGGAACCCGATTAGAGCTTCGGAAATTGAACCCTACAGCCTCGGCTCGGATCCTTGCTTGGTTTTCGTTTCCGACGAGGAACCTTGCCCATCTTCAGGTCAAACTTCCCTTCGCAGGTTTAAAGCCGGTGATGGGTCCGGAAATTTGAACCCTTTTTGGGTTTTTGGGCCATAAGTTTTAGGTTTCATTTGAATTCTTGCGGTTGCGATTGAAGAAAAATCTGTGCTTGCGTCTGAGAGTTCAATGCGAGCTTGTCTTACAACTCAATGCGTCTGACGATTTTGAAGAAAAATCGTCATTCACTTTTCATGGAGAATATTAATTATTGTTTTTGTTTATGTTATGTTCTTTCTGGTAGAGGAAAAGGTCAACATTTGTCTAGTTGCTGGTGACGGGGAAGCGGTGATTGAGCCCGGAGCCCCGGTTTTAAGGTTTATATAAACTGGAGCTATCGGGATGTTAGTTTTCAGTAGAAACAGCTTCAGCAAGATCATCAGCTGTTTCTGTCATCTGTCTGAATGGCACCCACTGGAATAGCAGAGCTGATCTGGGCTTGAAAGCCCCGCATCCTCGCCCCTTCCAAGCATCAGGTTTGAATCCTTTTCTGCAAATTTGAGTTTTTATCCTAATGAAGATGATGAGAAACCCATAACAAATTCCGAAAGGCATGTTCTTTTTCAGCAGATATTCGAGGTGCTAATGGCGTGTATGTTTATTTTTTCTCTTACAGTTTTGGTATCCATTTTTTTGAGTGCTGAGATATTGGGAACCTGGGACAAACCCTATTTGGGAATCTTGTCATGTTTACTAAGAGCTATCCACTTGCAAGATTCATGGGCTGCTGCAGCTGCTTTGGGTTTGCCCGGAGGCCGAAAAGACCATTCCAGCCCATTCCGGGATACAATAACCACCTGTCTCAGTCCCAGGAGCTGTTGTTGGATGAGGAAGATGATATAGAAGACTATGATGATCGCTCATATAATGGTGATACCACCAACACTGCCCACGGCGACGACGGGGAACTGCAGAGCCGTGCAAAACGCTCTGAAGAGATTTTGAGGCTAAGAGAACAGAATGGCTTGATTTGCAGGCAGTATCCTGTTAAGGAAACCCACCAACTTATTCGTTCAGAGGTAAATTTGAGAACTCTTTAGTTTCAGTTCAGTATGATATTTCGTGGAGACCAGAACTGCCGATGTTGGATTTTACAACTAAGTTTTTCATGCCTGATCAAATTCAGCAAAAATTTATTCCATTCACTGATAAAAGAATTGAGTCCAATTTTCTTTTCTTAGGATGAAGATGGGAACAAGACAATCAATGAGTATGTCAGAGAGCGTAAAATTGGTTCTGGTAGCTATGGCAAAGTGGTATGTCTTTTAATTGGAAATTTTTATCCTTTGACTCTGTTTTACTGGGTTCAAGTTTTCTAACTTTTTTACTTCACATAAACTGCAGGTTTTGTATCGAAGCCGTGTTGATGGGAAGCATTACGCAATAAAGGTAGACTTTCTCATTTACTCACATAATTAGCAGGCTTTCTCTACTCTGTGCATGTTTAATTCCTTAGAGTTTTCTCAAACTCTTATTCTGGGCGTCTGCGTACCTCAAGCACTACACATTTGGAACTGCATCTTTTCTAATGAGCTTGGTTTTCTGATGCAGGCCTTTCATAAGTCTCACTTGCTGAAGCTCCGTGTTGCGCCTTCAGAGACTGCTATGACTGATGTTCTTCGAGAGGTAAAGTTTTCTGTATATATCTTTGTCTATATACTGCTATACATTGGGTGGTCCTCTACTGCACAACAGAGCCATTCCAAAGTAATTTAAGTTTGCCAATGAACGT
Source organism: Punica granatum (assembly GCF_007655135.1). Taxonomy (NCBI): domain Eukaryota; kingdom Viridiplantae; phylum Streptophyta; class Magnoliopsida; order Myrtales; family Lythraceae; genus Punica; species Punica granatum. Next base: position 30,363,284 of record NC_045129.1, read on the forward strand.
TGAATTTAATAGGGGGTCCTCTCTTGCAGGTTTTGATCATGAAAATGTTGGATCATCCTAATATTGTCAACCTCGTTGAGGTGATCGATGACTTAGACACAGATCACTTCTACATGGGTAACTTATCCTATTTCCATTTGCTCTCTTAATAGAGTGTCTAGTTTCCATCTTTTCATATGCATATTCTCCCATTTGGATTTTCAGTTTTGATTACCCTATCATGGTGACTGATTGAGATGTCCCCAGTATTGACATGAAATAATTGTTTTCCTGTAGTTCTTGAGTATGTTGATGGCAAATGGGATTCCGATGGATCAAGCCCACCTGTGGGCATTGGAGAAAATACTGCTAGAAAATATCTTAGGGATATCGTGTCAGGGCTGACATACCTCCATGCACATGTATGTTGCTGGCATTTTTTAAAAGTTATCGAACTGAGGTTCAATTGTCTCCTGTCAACTTTTCTGTTGCTCATAATTTCCCCCTTTTCACCTGAAAAACAGAACATAGTTCATGGAGACATCAAACCTGATAATCTTTTAGTGACTCGTGCTGGCACCGTGAAGATTGGAGATTTCAGTGTCAGTCAAGTATTTGAGGTAATGGCTGCCTTCTGCTTAGCCCCATGTTCAAGATTTCCACATGAGACAGTTGAAGTTGGTCGGATATTTGTCACGAGGAGGAAAAAGGAGAGAATAAGGGAGGAACTAAGGGAGAGACTGCAGAAGCTTTTAAAGATCCAATTAAATCAAAATCACTTTATCAACTAAGTTAGAAGAATTTAATTTATACGTAATTGATTGTCAATCCTTTCTTTTCCTCCTTTCCTCTCATTTTTCCTCTCATGTTTCACTCGAATTTATTACTAAGTTCACTAGGGAATGGAATGGAATAACTTTTAAATTACAAGTAATGGGAAATTGCATTTCCCCTTTATTCCATTGTTCTTTTCTCAAAAGCCACCACCTTTTATTCTTTTACTGTTGGATGGTAACATCTCTGTAGAGAACATTTTTCATTCTTAAAAGTTTTGATCTTTTCTGAATTGGTTATGTAGGATGACAATGACGAGCTTCGGCGATCTCCAGGGACCCCTGTCTTCACTGCACCTGAGTGCTGTCTCGGTCTGTTCCTTTTTCCAGAGGAGATGAAGGGTATATTTTATCCTAAAGAATAATAAGAAATGGCTTATCATTACATTCAAACCTCCTTCATTATCAACAGGTCTTACTTACCATGGAAGGGCTGCTGACACGTGGGCCGTTGGTGTTACCCTATATTGTATGGTATTAGGGCATTATCCATTTCTTGGGGAAACTCTCCAGGACACATATGACAAGGTTCGTCGAAAAAAATTTTGTCCTTGTTATCTTATTTTTGCTTCTCACTGTTTGACGAATCGGGCTTTAGATTTACCTCTTTTTTGTTCCGCTTCCAACAATTTTCCAGATTGTTCACAGCCCATTAGTACTTCCCGACACTATGAACCCGCAGCTGAGGAATTTACTGGAGGGAATACTCTGCAAAGGTTAGTAAATTATTCAAAATTTTGATTTTGCCAGATTAATGCTGTCTTGCTAGAGAAATCGGACCAGACTCAGATAGTCCAATAAAAACCAGGAATGGCACCCTCTCATTTCCAATAGTATGCTCAGAAGTTATGGCTGCTTTACTAACATGTCAAACCTGGTGATTTTGCTTGAGAAAGAGATCAATTTGAACTGTCAGCTCAGTCCAAATTAATGATTTCAGTTTACCATACTATATAGTCTGATGCATACGAGGAAAATTTAAAGAATTATCATTAATTTCTGGCCAAGGATATTATAGTTCTTCGACTTCGGTGAACCAGTGGACTGTCCAACAATGGATACCTTTCCAGTTGGTAACGCTGCAGTTTTGGAATGTGTTCTAGATATCCTTTCTGATATTGCTTTGAATCCTCTCCCCTTTTTAGACCCAACTCAGAGGTTGACATTAGAAGCTGTTGCATCACACGAGTGGCTCATCGGAGAAGACGGTCCTATCCCTCAATATCTATGCTGGTGCAAGCGGAAGTCTCTGCAGGGGGCTGAACCCAACATGAACAATGAAGAAGATATGTGAAAATTTCACTAACTGCAATTTTTGTTTGTTCATTTGTAGTTTGGAAACTGTCGATATGTATAGGTGAAACCCTTGTAGGTTACCGTTTTCCATCTGGAGGTAGCTGTGAGGAAGACTTCTATCCTTATATTAAGAAGAGAGGATGTAAGGCTGTCTCATTTATAGTATGAAGGTGGAGGAGGATGTGAGCTTTTGGTTGCGATTCGATGAGGAAAAGATTTGCTCTCATTGCTCGCTAAATTTTTCCTTATTTTCTTGGTAGATTGATCGGCAATGGTTCCTTGTGAGTGTGAGCACATACTTGATGTTATTGTGCGTTTCATTCTCTTCTTACTCGGTTGCAAGCTTGTCTCGATCCATTGCACGTCTATTACACACACACATATATATATTGAACCTACTTGCCTTGCGATGAACTGGGTCAGGAAATAAAAGCTAAATTTTTGCATTCATTATTACGATACTTTAATGTTATTTCCTTGAGTCGCAAATTCTACAATACTCTGTATGAAAGATCGGTTTCGGATGCTGTGGGTGAAATTTATTGCAGCGTAAAGGTTAGAAACGCATCTGAAGCACCCTGTAGGGTTTTAAGTTGGTATCCGAACGCATCTGAAGCACGTTGTCGGGTTTTAAGTTGATATCCGAATAGAATTAGTATTAGCCAATGAGCCGAGGAAAATCGTAACCTCACTGTAAAATGAGAAGAAACGATTTCCTAGTCAACACTTTCAATCCGTCGAATTTGTTCTTTTACATCTTATCCATCAAAGTGGAGGTTTGGAGACGTTATTGGCCATCTTATATCTTTTTTCATTTCTTGTTTTTATCCATATACTCCTGGAATCGATAGTTTGTGCTAGTTGGATATTTTTCGCACTGAAAAACGACTAGTGTCGGCGATAGCTGATTGCTTCTTCGATCAGCTAGACAGATTTGAGTTCATCACATATACCGATTTAAACTTATCTAGGCGGTATGAGGATCGCAGAATATCGAGGATCACAAACAATGTATCGATACTTTAATCCTATTGAATGAATAAAGATCGAAAGAGACGAATGCATCGATACTTCTAATCTAACGAGCACTATCATAATTGGATTTATTGATCTACGGCATGCCTACTAATCTCTTGGTCAAGACATAAAACAATACTCCCATATAATTGAGAAGTGGCTGCCCGAATTTTGTCTACTTCTATAATTATCTTCTTTGAAAAAACGCGAGCTGCAATATACATTTCTTTTTTTCTTAACAGTGCATTTTTTCTATTTAAAAAAATTAAAGGGTTTGGAGCAATGATCAATCACATCCTCTGGACTGTGGCAACTGTTGGCCAGTATGGGTACCCTCTCGGGAAAGAACCCACCATCAAGGCGACAGAGATCGACATGTATCGGCTTACATGAACTCCCCAAAATCGTAGATACTGTTACAACATTTATGACTATATACAGAACTCATATCATAAGAAAACTGCAATTAGGAGATTTTTTTTAAAAAAAAGTTTTGCTGAGTGCTTTTTTTATTATTATTATGATAAAAATTCGTGAATTTAATATAATAAAATAAAATTTTTAATAGATAATAAAGAGGTACGAATAATTTCACTTAACATCGAATCTGTAATCGGTAAATTGTCAGGCAAGAACTTTTGACAATAGTGTTTTGCCAATTGATACTGTTGGGAAGATATTTTTATCAAAAGAATATAATAAAATTATTGTCGCGTTGTATCTTTAAGTCAACATAGAGGCAGTTGGCTCCACCAATCGACAGGTAAGTGTTCTCTTGATAAATAAAAGGGTCAATAATAAAAATAAATAAATTTTTTTGACATTTTAATAATTCTTAGACGATATATTTTTTTTTAATTTAAAAATACATAAATTTTTAATTTGATAACAATTGTAGTACGATATCAAATTTTTCATTAATTTGGACGGAAATTGACGATGTGTAGGCCGAGTGGGGGCCGACGACGAGACTCTCACCACCGGCCTCTGCACCTCCTCCTTGATTTTGCCTCTCTTTTTCTTCCCTTTTTCAACATTTTTTTAAATTTTGAAATAATTTTATCGTTAAAAAAGTATGGTGGCTCCACTCGACTTATACGTCAGTAATTTCCATTCAAATTAACGAAAAATTCGACGTCATTTTAAAATTATTATAAAATCAAAAATTTACATATTTTTAGAATAAGAAAAAAAAATTCGTTAAAATTATTAAAATGTGAAAAAGATTGTGCATTTTTTTTCTATTAATCCATAATAAAACCTGGCCAATGCAACCACCACATGAGAGAGGTCATGGCTCTTCGCGCTTCATTCGCCGACAACCGAACGGAGCAAATACCACGATGGGATCTCGTGAAATGTTCCTGCTTCGACAGTCGTCCAATTCATTTTATTGGAAGCCGGATAATAATATCGGCTTGTACGGGGGGGGGGGGGGACCTCGAAAGTTGGATACTAATTTTACAAGTACTTTTAGCGAATAGGGGTGCGACAAACCGACTGTTCCCCGTGGCCCGGGGTACGGCCCCGACCGGACCTCAGAACATCAAGGAAAGGTTAAAAAGGAAGGGGTTGGGGTGGTGGTGGTGGTGGTGGGGGTGTAAGGTCGGTACTTAAACTGGGACCAATGTTGCAGTGAGTTATCAGATTAAATTGAATGATGGGGTGATCTTTATTTGATGATCTAACGGCAACAGCTGGCTCTCACTGTAGAGTCGACCCCACACTGCAAAATCTCTCCTATCTCAGTTCTGTTTTGTTTCGGTGTTTTGTGTGTGTTGGGGAAGAAAAGAATTTTTTTTACTTTTTTTCAAGGTCCCTTAAACGCCGCCACTTTGATTCCTCCCTCGAGCCAACTCAATTTGGTGGTTTGACGTATTCCCACCTCACAAAATCAAGAATCTTTCCCGCGATCGCGAGAAAGAATCAATTAAATTTTTATACTTTTCTACGATAAAAATAAGAATGAGAGATTCGTGCGTAGACCATTTGATGTATTTGATTGTCGTCGTGGATTGGGAAGGTCATCCGAGGGTTCCATGTATCGACCTGCACTTCCTCCGTAGGGTGATGTGATGGACTGCTCGGCCCCATGAAACCCTATTTTTTCAAAAGTGAGATTTGGGTTTTACCAATGGTAAAGTTTTTTATCGTCATCTGCGCGAGGTTCTCGAGAGAGACAATAATTATAATCTATAAGACGTATTGTAATAAAGTATAATTTATACATTTAATATGTATTAGATATTGCAATCCAATATATTTACAAACATATTTTTCAAGAATTCTAGATGCACTGTAAATCTTTTTATAAAATAGTTAATACAAGAAAAAACATGAAAATTTTCCCCCCTCGATTACATTTAACATCAACAATTTTCTTTGTGAATTTATATTTTCTGTTAGTATGTAAATACATATTTTTGTATCCATATCTATATCTATTCTAATTTGAAAAGCAGAAGCGACTAATTAGTCTAACATTCCGATTTAATTAAAAATTAAGAATAGTTAAATATAAGGTTAACTCTCAATCCACTTTTTCGTCTTGAAAGTTTTCTGATTCTTCCTCTCTCTCCTTCCACTTCCACGACTTCTTATCTACTTCCACCCATGTTTCTCTCTTTCCCTTCTTTCTCGCCCTCTCTCTTCAACAAGACTTCACCCGCATTATCTTTTTTTTTTTTCCCCGTTAGTAATTTGTTAACTTTTATATTTTATTCTTTTACATTTTAATATTAGAAATGAATCAATATAATCTACAGAAAAATACCAATATAGACATATATTTAATATATTACAGATAAATAACTCATACATACTTTCTGCAATTAATTTTATAAAAATGTAATTACAATAATAGAAAATGAATTTTATCTTAATAGTTTTGCATGTACGGCGTTCTTTTTTATCTTAAAATTTCGCGCATAGAGCGGGTTTACGTCTGGTGTACATATATGCAAGTGTTTATCCAAAAAAAAAATGCACATATTTCTTAATGTTTTGATATTCAACCATTGATATGCTTTTAATTCTTCAGTAAAGATATCAAAAGATAGATTATTTCAAATAAAAATACTTCAATTGTAATTTAAAAGATTTAACAATAACTTAATTTTTACAAATTGAGTAAAATATGCCAAAATTTGTGCATATGGACAAAAAAACTAGTTAACCAGTAAAAATGAACTATTGTTATTGTTAATTATCATGAAATTTGGTGTGCCATAGAAGAGGTCCGAATAGATGTAAGATAAATTCATCGTTGTAATGATTTGTGAGAGCTGTACTTTCAAGAGAAGATTTGCTCTTTTGAGAGCCTCTACTTTTATTGACTACCCAAATCCATGCATGTAAAATGGCCGCCGATAATTGGTTGATTAATTGATTGATTATTGAAAAGAAGTTATCGATCCTTATGCAACTTTGTCATGCTAATGCTAGAAAACTCATGATGGGGATATATGAAGTGGACAATACATTTTGAACTCTTATGCACTAGTCATAAAATAGCACACACATTCGGATCATATGTGTACTTGGAATCAATTTTAATGAACATTGTCATGGAAAATTCAAAGCATCAACAAGCCTAACCATTACTATCAAACTTCCAATACGAGCATGGGAATTGTATGTAGAGACGAGTTCTTATTTCGAGGATTGTGTAATTCGCAGTATGGTCAAATTTCGCCCCATTGCTAACTTAAAATTCTACGACACAACTTCCGAAAGAAGAAATCAATCGTGAAATTGCGAAATGAAATGATCTATGCCATCTTCAATATACTTATATCAAATGGTGCTCATCCCTTTACAATGCTATAAAATTAATTTAATGGAGACTTTTGATCAAAAGATAGACAGGAAAAGTGGGTTGAGACATGGGATACGGTTCTAATGGGTCGGCCATTCTTGTTTTCTTTATATTTGAACGGGTCTAATTTCCATTATATGTCTCCTTTAGTACAGACTTTTGGCTTGTACGCACTTCAACTTTCTACTAACCCCAATTTGATCCCTAATTTTTTTAGGTGCATCCGAGAAAAATTGAAATCTCAATGAGCGTGGGTATAAACAAATGGTGCAAAAAAGATAGTCTTGTGGATAGTATATCAGATTATTATTTTTTAATTGACGATGAACATAATATTATACACATGCTAATGTTTGCAAAAGACTCCGGGTGTTAAATAGATGATTTCAGTAAAAATATTTTATATATGTTTTAATTTTTTTATATAATATGAAATTTTAATTGTGAAAAAGATATATTTTATTAATCGGCACACATAATATAAATTAAACTATCACATGATACTGTTGGCGCTTAACCCAACCACGACGCTGTTAGAGTCTATCCTGGCCATGACACTGTCAGTGTTTGTCCCGGTTATAGAAATACTGGATAACAACGTACCCTTTATTACAAAACCAACAAAGAAAACAAACCACACATCGTACATAAACCGATCACAACCACATGATACCGAGCAGATTAGACCCGATAATAGATCTTCCAAGACTAACCAAGCACATACACAACCTAAACAAATTGGAAGCTCTTCTAAACAGACACCGGGGGTAAGTAGAAGAGAACACGACCACGGCATCGGATTACGTCGTTAAATCGTCTACGATGAATGTCCGAGAGGCAAAAATTTTTAACTTGGGACGAAAAAGAGAAAGAGGTGACCATCAAGAGCTCTAGAAGAGTCACGCTTAAGTTAGCCTGATACGTCAAGGCATGAGCTGAATCGATATTGAGCTGCGAGGGAATCAGATGGCAAAAAATCAGGGTGGGCTGCACTTCTGCGCGGCGGTGGATCGACAGTGGGTTGGTGGGAGGATTGGGATGGGGTCAACGGGATCAGCCCCCATTTGAAATTAGTTAATAAGATTTGATGCTAATCTGAAAACTTTCATAAAGTTTGAGGCAAGAACGAAATTTATAAGAATGTAGGGGCGATGCAACCAAACTTCCCAAAAACCTTTTCTTTTTTACATATTCATTTAAAAGAAAAAAGAAAAAGAAGGTGCGAGCTTACATGCTATACTCAGGCCAAGGCTCTATCGATCGAAGGCTATATCGAACCCATTAGACCATAGCGCAGCAGAGTACCCGGTGCATCTCTTGGCCAAGGCATATCTCGATTGACTTGCTCGCCTTGCAGATATATATTTGAGTTATGTCTTAAATTTTATCTTGATTTTGTTTCTTATTTTTCTAGAATGATCTCTTTATCTTTTGTTTTGGTAATATTTTATGAATATTATATTTTAGGATTATTATAAATATAAAAAATATTGGAAATATTTTGTGGAGAGATAATGGAGGTCAATATATATATATATGTGTGTGTGTGTGTCGAGAGATTTCATGTCAAAGTGCAGGAAGAATGCCTAATGAGTGGGAATTTGTTTTGGTGAGATCTTGGAATGAGAATCTCTTCGATTAGGGGTCCTCTTTTCGTTTCAATTGTACCTTCGAGAAACGCACTCGTTTTGTATCACTCAACTATTATTGTTCAATGAGAAGTTACCGTCGAATCTCTTTTGATCGTGATTGTTTCCTTCAAATATTTGCACTGCATTTGAAGGCATTTGTATGCAATTTCTTTTTTTCTTTTTGCATTACTTTCATTATTTATTGAGTCGAATTTTCTAAATATACATGTACATATCTATATAAATGAAGGCAATGATAAGGTTAATATGGATTGATTTAAGTAATTTGATATTTGTTTCACTTGAATAGAGATGCGGATTAAATTTTGTAAATAGAAAAATTTTACGATTACGAGAGTTTTACTATTTATTAAGAAAAACAAAAAAGGAAAAGGAAAGACATCCATTTCACTTTGTTATATAAGCATTCTCTCCGAAGTAGAGCCAGCTCACAGTTTCCATTCCAAAGCAGCTCTCGGTCCTCACCTTATTCTCTCTCGGCGGAACCCGGCGCCATGCTCGTCAGCGAACGTTTCCCGGCCGCTCCCGGGCTCTGAGATTTGACTCCTGATCGGCATCGCACGGTACGGGCGAATCGCTTCGCGTCCTTTTCGCTTCCTGGAGCTTCCTTTTTGTTCACCCTGCTTTTGTTGATCTCGCATGCGCTTGCCTGAATCGGTAATCCCATGCGGATCCGAGCTCGATTATTGGAATCTAGGTCTAGATCACCTTACGCATGCGGTTCCCGATCGGATTCTTCTGTTAATTTTTCTTTAGGCGTTCAACCTATATGCTTGTCTGTGCGGATTGCTTACTTTGTTTTGTTTTGTCAAATTTCAGATGAATCTGTTTGGGTAGCATGAATTCAATTCCTGGAATGAGGTAATATTACACCGCACTTCTCGGTGGAAGCATTTGTCTCACTGATTTTTTCGCTATCAATTCATTGCCTGAGCTTAATTTGCTTCTACTTTTCCCCGGTTTCATGTCAACTGCAGATGACGATGGCAGGGGCTAGCTTGAAATAATGGACTGGATTCCTGAGATGCGGTACAAAGTAAGACAACAGTTCTCGGCGAAAGTGCCCGTCTTTGTGGATAAAGCTCGGTTTGAAGCAATATGCTTTTGCACTGCTATTGTTTTCAAGAATAAAGAGATGGAGATTGATTGTGTGCAGAGGTTGGGATTGGTTTTCTGAAAAGAGGGGGACACGGTAGAAGTTTTGTTTTGTGGTTTCTGATTTTGGGGATTTTCGATCAGTTTGGGGCATATTCAAGTTCTGTTAACATGGAGGGTTCCAATAATTCCAGTGGGGAGGTTCAAGAGGAAGTAGATACTGTTTTGAGATTAAACTTGAGATTAAACTTGAGGGCAGGAGTAAATGATGGTCATTCCGCCTTCAGGCTCAGATCAAGTGATTCGCTCCTTCCGGGTCTTATAGATGATGTTGCTTTGACTTGTTTTGCTTGGGTTTGTAGATGTGATTACACTTCATTGGCGTGTATAAACACAAGGTTCAATATGCTAATCAAAAGTGGGATTTTATATGGGCTGAGGAAGCAGATGGGTGTTGTCGAACATTGGGTTTATTTGGTTTGTGATCCTAGGGGATGGGAGGCGTTTGATCCCATTAGGAAGAAGTGGATGACTTTGCCTAAGATTCCTTGCGATGAATGCTTCAACCATGCAGACAAGGAATCTTTGGCTGTGGGTAGTGAGTTGTTAGTTTTTGGCCGTGAATTGTTGGATTTTGCCATCTGGAAGTATAATTTAGTTCACCGAAGCTGGGTCAAGTGTGAAGGAATGAAGCAAAGGCGGTGTTTATTTGCATCAGGTAGCCTTGGTTCTATCGCTATTGTGGCAGGAGGTATTGATAAGAAGGCAAATGTTTTGAAGTCCGCTGAGTTGTACAACTCTTCATCAGGCAGATGGGAAATTCTACCTGGTATGGAGACACCACGTAGATCATGCTCTGGGTTTTTTATGGATGGCAAATTCTATGTGATTGGTGGGATGTCAAGCCCCACTGATTCGTTAACCTGCGGAGAGGAGTTTGATCTGGAGACGAGGAAGTGGAGGAAAATAGAGGGGATGTATCCTAATGTGAGTGAGGCGGCTCAGGCACCTCCACTTGTTGCAGTTGTGGATAACCAGCTTTACGCAGTCGAGCACTCAACTAATATGGTAAAGAAGTATGACAAAGTGAAGAACACCTGGGATGTGCTGGGCAGACTTCCTGTCAGGGCTGATACCTCAAATGGTTGGGGACTTGCTTTCAAGGCTTGTGGCAAGGAACTTCTCGTTGTTGGAGGACAGAGAGGGCCTGAAGGAGAAAGTATCGTGCTGAACTCCTGGTGCCCGGAGTCAGGGGTGAAGGATGGCCTATTGGAGTGGAAGGTTCTGGGTGTTAAGGAGCATGTTGGCGTGTTTGTGTATAATTGTGCTGTCATGGGTTGTTAATTTTTCGTTAAAGTTTGACCCTTGTAGAAAGGTACAGCACTTCGCCACCTGACTTGGCCTTTTTAGGATGCTTCCCTCCTTATTTATCTGATTGACTGAATTTGATATTTGGGGGATAGAAAGAGCTATGTTCTTTTTCATTTTTCTTCTTTTAACGTTGGTACTTGGGGGTTTATTTGCCTATTTCATTGTTTTATTTATCCTTGCAATCCAAGTGGTGAATATTGTAGCTCTGGCCGTGTTCCCGGTTCTGCTCTGATCCACTTTCGACTCATTTCTACAAATCAGTATAGATGGCTTGTCATGCTTGATAGATGCTTTCTTTGTTCCCATCTAGTCACACTCAGACTCACAGCATGGGAAAATCCTGTATCTACTATTCAGTCTTGATTGCTATGCATGTCTGATATTGATATTACACCGTTCATGGGACATTGCGTATTTCTGCTTGAGTTGATGTCACGGCTTGTTTCGGGAATTATAACTGCATAATATTCTGTTCTTACTGGGAAGCATGTATTGAGCTGTGGTGCCAATTGAACTGAATCACGTTGGAGTTATACCCTCAGCTGCTGCCTTTTCCGTAGTTTCATGATTCATTATTATTTGAGTCTTGCTTTGTTGCACCTTAGCCCCAATACATGCTGATATCCTAATGCGCAATCCTAACTTTTCATCGAGCTTCTGTTTCAATAGATGTCCTGCATGTATTATCATGTGGTTCCTTCATGTCTGTGTCTTGTAATTTTTGTCATCGAATAAGATTTCGTGTTTCATTTGTTCATCGTTCCTGTCATATTTCACCCTTAATGTTGCCTGTCAGAATCATGAGATTGGGGAATTCAGCATATCGAACCGGAAAAATCTGTGATGTTTAATATTCTATTCCTTTTAAATGGGGAGAGATTCTTGCAGTAATAATGTTATGCTGGAATCACTTAAGCATTAAGCAAACATATGGGGCTTCGAATAATATGCCTGTCTTAGGAGCATATGCTTTGGTCATTGGATGCAAAGAGGCAATTTGTCTTGCATCTCACAGCTAGTTGCGTACTTTACAGAGTCGCTGTGCAGTTTTTCGAATTTGCGAGGGTTATCATACGATTAATATAGGTCCTTCGCCCGATTACATGAAGGCGTGCATCCTTGGCCGTGTTATTTGTTTTTGTACTACGTAATGCACTCAACTCCAGAATGCACTCATGAGTAACATGGTTTATTTCTCGAGCCGTATCCTATGATAGTCATAATATTGTTGACTCCATTGTCCGATGTAGTGTGAACTTGAGACGGTAGAAAGGATGTCGACCTATGCGAACTTGATACAGTGGATGTTCCACAAACGGTACCATGAGGGCTTGGCTAGTCCTAAAACACCACCTAATCATTTTTGTACCAGATTATCAGTCGCATATTAACCTGACAATTTCATGAATCTAATCAGCCGTACATCGATGAACAATAATTGAAGTCCGACATGTACTTTTTTCGAATAATAATGAATGCAATCAATTATGATTTTTCGCGAACTTATGATAGTCGCATATAAATCCAACAATCTTATGAATTTAATCGGTTGTATATCGATTAACAATGTACTCTGTATATATATATATATATATTTATTTATTTTTTATTTTGAATAATGCACTCAACTTACACCCGATATCTTCGCGAATAGATAATGTATGGGTTTTTCAGGATAATAGATGGGTTGATTGTGGGATCTCATGCGAAGTGAACCTGGGCGTTGCGCCTAGAAGGCTGTGCACGTGAGAGGCACGTGATATGACTGTACCGCTATGCAGTCGCCTCTTCTCTTCCCCCTCCAAGAACCTAGGGCGACGTTCGACAGAAAACGGTCAAAAACCCACCGGAGGACACCGAGACTCTACCGGAAAACCTCCGACTGATGAATGTTCCTACCAAAATAGCCGACAGACTCCCTCTCCATCTCCTCCTCCCCCTCGCCTGTCGTCTCCCTCTTCCTCACTCAGGTCCTCTCTCTCTCTCTGTAGATATTTCTGCTCAGTCACCGCACGCTGAACTTGTCCTCGCCATGTGTTAGGCGTGCTCAGATTCGGAACCCTAGGAACTCCCCAGCGGAGAAGAAGACCGGGACTGGGCGGGAGCTTCCCGGCAGAAATGGCGCGGAGCTCAGAGAAGAATCTGAGCGACGCCTGTATGATTTCCGCGGTTCGTCCGGCCACAGAAGCTCGTGCCGAGGAGGCAATTGAAGCCATTAAAGGCGGCAAGGTCATTGCCGTTCCCACGGACACGCTCTACGGGTTCGCCTGTGACGCCTGGTAATGCCCTGACGCGAAAACCTCTCAATTCTCTTCAATTTTCCGGAAGAAAGTCAATTGGATGGAGCCGTCATATCCATATTTTTACTCTTGACCTCACAAAGATAGTAAAAGAAGCATCTTCAGTTTCAATTTTGTATGTGTCCTGTGGTTGATTGGCACTATGTTGACAGAAATTTGATTGTTTTCCGCGTGTAGTTCGCAGTGTTGTTTAAGATTTGCAGCTTATTGTGATTGTTTTTGCAGTTCGTCAGAGGCCGTGAACAGGATATACGAGATCAAAGGGCGCAGACACACGAGTCCCCTAGCAATCTGCGTTGGTGATGTCTCTGACATTCCGCGTTACGCTGTCACAGACCATTTGCCCAGTGGTTTGCTCGATGCGCTCCTTCCCGGGCCTGTCACTGTCATATTGGGACGAGGTGTGGTTTATTTATTCTGGCTAATCCATGGAGCCAATAAATTTATCTGTAATACTCTATTGAAGCATCTAAAGTTACTTATATCTCTCATACAGAGAGGTCCACCATTTGATACCGCCGTTGCCGTTTTACTACATCGACAATGCTTCCAGTGTTTGACTGGTATGGGATGTTGACTCAGGAAACTGTTTGTGCATTTTTCAGGGGATTCGAGTATCCTTGAGAAGTCTCTGAATCCTGGATTGGATAGTATAGGAGTTCGGGTACCCGACTCTGATTTCATAAGGGTCATTTGCCGTGGTTCAAGAAGCGCATTGGCTCTAACTAGTGCAAACCTAAGTGGCCAGCCCAGTAGTGTCTCCATCAAGGATTTTGAGGATCTCTGGGAGCACTGCGCCTATGTTTATGATGGAGGCATTCTTCCTTCAGGGCGTGCAGGATCGACAATTGTGGACCTCACGAGGCTTGGCAAGTACAGGATTCTTAGACCCGGAAGGTAACCATTTTATTTTGCTGTTAACTGCTCCATTGAACTCTGTGAACTGGCATTGAGTAGTTAAAATGAGCGAACTGAGGCCTGGTGACAGGTCTCGGTTTCAGCCTCTCGTCCCCTCACTTGACACTATCTACACGGGCTTCATGAGAACATCTAAATTTCGCCCGGTTCCATTGTTAGTTAGCTCTTCATGGACCTGTAGATTAGCTCTATAAATGCTAACTTTCAGCAAAAAGAAAAAAGCGAAGAGTATATGCATATTTCATGGATATTATTTGCATATTTCATGGAAGTATGTTGCTGAACATCTCGCACATGTCCAATTTGATCATGTCAAAATAAAGATATCATTTTGAGTTGCTCCCGTGCAATGGCCCGTCCTTTGAGTTAATTGTTCTGACACTATCTCCATGCATTCACAGCGCGAAGGAAGAGACCATCGCCATCCTCGAACGCCACTCATTGACCGAAGGAAGTTGACCGATAGATAGAGCACTATTGTGCGATCACAGTACTCTTTGTTTGGTCTGAAGTTTTAATGGACAGGTGCAATTTTCTTGTGCTGATCGATTTCAATCCCATGGTTATTCATGATTCGTCATTGTACGTGTTCTACGACTCGAACAGTGATTTCGCCCCCACTTCTGTACAAGGTGTCATATTTCCTTCTTTCTGTATGCGACGGCATTCCAGAGGTCTCAGCAAGTCCTGTTAGGTTGTACGCGTGCAAGATGACAATAATGGTGATCGTGGAGTGTAACATATGAAATCGAGTTTCACGTGGCTTTTATCAAGCAGCAGTCAACTCGTGTCCAATGTGATCCGCGAGGGCGGCCGACTATTCTGTGTTTAGTGTTGGCATGGGCGCGCGCGCACACACACACTTATATATTTATATATAATGTTCAAATGTGCTTATCAAAAGTAATGTTCATATGTGAAACGCGGGAACATAGATAATGTTACTCAACATTTGGGCGCTGGGAACTAACGTGCACGCGCCGATTCAATCCGCGAGTGCATTGCAAGCAACGAACGCGCGCGTGGGGATTAAAGACAGCGAGTGAGGGTTTTGTTTTGAACGAACGCGAGCGGAATATTGCAGCGGGGGTATCCAAAAGATTCCTAATGTTCGCGTCGAGCCCATCTGACACGTGGCGGCTTGTGATTGAGGACTATACTTTCACATATTTGTCAGGAAGCCCTCGTACTATCTAATTTACTTTGATGGTTCGTTACTCTCCAAACCTCTTTTAGAACGCTTGCTTATTAATCCTTCTAGACAAAACATGTTAATAAAACTAGAAAGGAATCTTAAGCCCTGTTTACGTTGAGAAAACTCTCCAATTTATTGGAAAACTTTTATAAGAAATAGAAAACCGTAAAATATGTGTTTATCTATCTAAAATGAAGAACAATTTTTTAGGAAAAATAGATTTTTCTGTATTTTTTGGGTAGAAGTTTTTTTGGATAGAAGGAAAGACATTTTTCTAATTCCCAAAATTAAAGCAATTTAGAGAAGTACTTTTGATAGTTTTCCAATTTTCTTCTCTTAAATTGGAAGATTTTCTTATCAATTATTTTTCTCTTTTTTTAATTATATCAATTCTCCTCCATTTAATTGAAAATTCTCAACTTTGAGTTCTAAACATTATTTCTTAGTTTTTTTTTGGAGAAATAAATTCAGAAAATGAGGAGAAAAATGAAAAAGACAAATAAAGAAGACTTTTTTTTTTTACAGTAAACTGACCCTTAAATAGTTAAGATGAGTAAAACTCAAATGTGATTCTTGGGACGAGATAAACTTAGATGACCATAATAAGAACTTTCGATTAGCTACTATGATTTTCAATCGGTTTTACACACTCAACCATAGAAACCGTTAAGAAGGCTTGAAATCAAGGTTGCTTCACCCAGTTCGGCCTCCCATATCTAAATAAGTCACAACTTGAAACAGAGGTTTTAGAGAGTGAATAAATGACCGTGGAGGAATACGAAGGAAAATTGGACGGTTTAGGTTCTACTGCATACATATGCCTCTTAGCCAATGAGGTGTCATTGTGTCTTCAGCGATGGCATGGCTTGTCGATACCTCTTTACATTTGTCACTAACGGAGTTGTAAGTAAGCTTAAGCCAACATTTTTTAGTGCCCAAATTAATGTGTCATATCATTGATATATTTACACAGATTCCAGAATAAGATATAATGGATGTTGTTGAAGGTTTTTCTCAATTTTATCAACTGATCACCCTCTTGTATATATCGAGACACCAAAGCACCGATAAACTTTAGGCAAGCCTATGAAAACTTTTAGGCCATGTTTGGTAGGCTGAATAAAGAGTGAGAGAGGATTATTGTAATCTTAAATCCATGTTTGGGAACGACAGATATCACCAAAGGATAGGTGAAATCTGAAATTTCCAGAAAATGAAGGGCAGGAATGCAAAAGCACAGATCTAGTTATGGGAAGGAAGTTAAGCATGCAATTTGTGGCCCCTGAGGAAGAGAAGCGACGATGCTGAGGAAGACGATTTTTGTCTTGTTGTTGACCGGAGGACGTGTGTTGTGTTTTCCGTGGCTTCATCCTCGTCTCCTCTGGTGGTGGATTTGGGCAGCTCAAATAGCTTACAAAGTCCCAAATTTCAATGGAAGATCCTCACTAATCCCACCCCACAAGAACGCCCAGACACCCATCTCCTACCACCACTTGTTACTCTCACCCTCTGTCTCTCTCGCTCTCTAGATCCTTCGACTTCACTATCAATCACTCTCCGTTAACTCCTTCCTCAGAAAGGATTTATTTCCAGGAGACCCTGCTCCAGCCCATTTGAGGTATGCCGATAATTCAGCTATGCAGTAATTTGTTCGTCCGACAAAGGGTCTTGGTTCTTGGGTGTGGCATTCTTGTCTGACCAATAAAGGTCTGAAATTTCACCTTAGCCACTGGTGGGTATGAGAGATTCGCTATTGGGAGCTCGCAGAATTGCTGCGTTCCATTGTTTATTATGGTTGCAGTCGAATTTTCGTATTAAGCTGGGTCATGTTCTTGATTTTTACCGATGCAATTATAAATTTCAAGTTTAATACTTTAGGATTGACTAGCTCTTTGTTTGTGCTTCAGTCTTCTGGGTTTTTTGAAGGTGGGTACAGGGCTCTGTTCAGATGGCGAGCGGTACGGTGCCGGCTTCTTTCATGGGGCTGAAGGGGAGGGAATCGGGATTGGGATTTGCGAAGAGTGTGGATTTTGTTAGAGTTTCTGATGTGCAGAGGGTCAAGTCTCAGAGGAAAAGGATTGCTGTCATCAGGAATTCTACGCCCAACCCCGAGATCACCCAGCTAGAGCCAGCATCAGAGGGGAGCCCTCTATTAGGTATGGTTTTCGAGTATGGTGCTGTACATCCTGATGTGCTTGATCGATTTTTTAATCCAAAAAGGACTTGGTGATGTGAATCGAATCAGAGAAACAATCTGTTGCTCTATTCATTTCTCCTCGCGTTGGATTTCAACAGACTCTGCAATATGAGACTTTTTTTTTTTGTGAGATTATATGCTAGTGTCTGTTTATCCCCGGCGTAGGGCAGAAGGGAAATTAAGCAATAGATTTGGTTTTCTCGTTTTTGATTCATGATTGCAGTGTTGAATATGAATGAGATGCTGACTTTTTCATTGACTCTCCTCGTCCCAGATAGAAATTGTTTTCATCTTATCTGCTGCCTCAGAACTGAAACCTGAATGCCTTCATAAGATGGAGAATGAAATTTTTTATAATGAGAATGACTAATCGAATTTCCCTTATAGTGAACAAAGCAATATTTTATGGGTTAGTAATCCTTGACATTTTACTACAACAGAAGACTATTCTCAGACAGCAAGTTGTTGAAAGTCAAATATTAGCTTTTCAAATCGGTTAAATTTTATTATTCTCTGTCATGTAGTTCCAAGGCAAAAGTATTGTGAATCTCTGCACAAAACAATGAGGAGGAAAACACGGACAGTGATGGTGGGAAATGTGGCCCTCGGCAGTGAGCACCCGATAAGAATTCAGACTATGACAACAACTGATACTAAGGATGTATCTGGAACAGTAGAAGAGGTTATTCACTGTCCTTTGTTCTCACGCAATTGTACGACCTGCAGTTTTTAGAGAAATTCTCCCCTTTATATTATATTCTGTCCGTAGGTGATGAGAATCGCAGACAAGGGTGCCGATATCGTACGAATAACTGTTCAAGGAAAGAAAGAAGCGGATGCGTGTTTTGAGATCAAGAACTCTCTCGTGCAGAAAAGGTAGGTTTCATTTGCAAGGACCGTTGTGTAAATATCAGAAGAGGGTCCTCCAAATTAGATTGAAAGGATCACCAGTTTCATCTTCTTCTTTTTTCCCTTCTCGTGGCAGCTACAACATACCATTGGTGGCGGATATACACTTTGCTCCTTCTGTAGCATTGCGAGTTGCTGAGTGCTTTGACAAGATTCGTGTCAACCCAGGAAATTTCGGTATATAAACTTCTTAACTTCCTCTTTTCTTAACATAAAAATCTCTCTTGAGAATTCACTCTGAGCTTCACGAAGTAAATAATTGCAGCTGATAGACGGGCTCAGTTTGAGAAGTTAGACTACACAGAGGAGGACTATCAGAAAGAACTCGAGCATATTGAGGAGGTTGGATAATCAATTCTCTTCAATAGCATATCTGATTATGGCACTTAAAAGATATTTCTGTGCTATGATCTGCAATTTAACTTCTTATATGGCTATATTTTAGTATTTAATTGGACCTTTGGTGCTAATTCACTAGGTTTTCACCCCATTGGTCGAGAAGTGCAAAAAGTATGGAAGGGCTATGCGTATTGGTACAAACCATGGAAGCCTCTCTGATCGTATAATGAGTTACTACGGCGATTCGCCTCGGGGAATGGTAATTTCTTTCACCTGCTTACAAAAGGTCTTGTGAATTATTCTTCAATGGACATTTGATAGTAACTGTTTGTTACATTAATTTGTTTCTTCAAGTAGGTTGAATCTGCATTTGAGTTTGCAAGGATATGCAGGAAACTGGACTACCACAACTTTGTCTTCTCAATGAAGGCAAGCAACCCTGTTGTGATGGTTCAGGCTTACCGGCTCCTTGTGGCTGAAATGTATGTTCAAGGATGGGATTACCCGCTACACCTCGGAGTCACTGAAGCTGGAGAAGGGGAGGATGGACGGATGAAATCGGCTATTGGCATTGGAACCCTCCTTCAAGTAGCACTCTGAACTTAAAAATAAGTTTTTAGAATTATGTATCAAACGGAACCCAATATTTTTTTAGAATTATGTATCAATGGAATCTAATTGACTGATTGTTGTGTAGGATGGGTTGGGTGATACAATCAGGGTGTCTCTCACCGAACCACCAGAGGAAGAGATAGATCCCTGCAGAAGGTTAGCAAACCTGGGTATGAGAGCGGCTGAGCTGCAGAAGGGAGTGGTGAGATTTTAGTGTTAGCTTCTTTTAATTGATACCGGTTTGAGAATCCGAGTTTTTCTGCTTTGCTTTTATTAATCATGGTTTTTATTGTCAGGCTCCTTTCGAGGAAAAGCACCGTCACTATTTTGATTTCCAGCGGAGGACTGGTCAATTGCCTTACCAGAAAGAGGTTAGAGCTTCTCTCTGAAAAGGTTCAACTTTCAGTAGACGACTTGCTGCTTACTGAGCAGATGATATTACGTGCATAGGGTGAAGAGGTAGACTACAGAGGAGTGCTCCACCGTGACGGTTCCGTTCTTATGTCTGTTTCTCTGGATCGATTGAAGGTAAGATATTTATTCAAGAGTTTATATTTTAATTATTCTATTAGTGATTCCAACCCCCCCCCCCCCCCCCCCCCCCCCCCCTCTTCATAGCTGTTCTTTGAGGTTATAACTTTTTCTTTCCTATCCTTTTGCAGTCCCCGGAAACTTTATACAGGTCACTTGCTGCGAAACTTGTCATCGGAATGCCATTTAAGGTAGTATCCTTCTCTTCGAATAAAAAGAATTATGGTCTATGATTATATTATTCAGTTATTAAACTTAAACACCGCTATTTTCTTAATGTAGGATCTTGCGACAGTTGACTCAATCTTACTTAGAGAGCTTCCACCAGTGGAGGATGCTGATGCTGTAAGAACCAGCAAGTCCATCCTTGGTTTTTTTTTTTCCCCTGTTTTTCTTTCTTTCATTCTGTTTTTTGTTTTTCTGATATAGTTGTTTCACAATATTTCGAGATTGGTTGATTTATTATTCTTTTTCCCCATTACCAGCGATTGGCTCTCAAGAGACTGATAGATATAAGCATGGGAGTTATAACTCCTTTATCGGAGCAGCTAACGAAGCCATTGCCCAATGCCATGGTTCTCGTGAATCTTATGGAGCTGTCATCTGGTGCTGTCAAGCTTTTGCCTGAAGGTAGTTTTCTTCGTGATAATCGATTTACATCATTCTCCGATTTCTTATCATTTGGCCCCACAATTATTCCTCGCCTGAGAAATGATACCTTGTCAGGCACACGGTTGGTTGTGTCTGTACGAGGAGATGAGCCCTACGAAGAGCTGGAGATCTTAAAGAAGGTTGATGCCACAATGCTGCTTCACAATCTACCGGTTAGTGAAGATAAAGTCAGCAGAGTCCATGCAGCAAGAAGGTAATGATATCGTTCCTAGCAACTCATCTCGTCGCCTCTGGTATCTAAATCTGTTTTCAGCTTTGGGGAAGTAGATGCATGTTCTAGTGTTACCATAAAAATAAATTTATTTCTTGTCACTGCAATGCATCTTCGGATTTATGTATAATGTCTTTTGCAGGTTGTTCGAGTATCTACAAGAAAATGCTCTCGAATTTCCTGTGATTCACCATCTTGATTTCCCCAACGGGACCCACAGGTAATGACCTTCCTTCTGTCAGACAGGAAGTTTATTTGTTTATGTGAAGGTTATAATTTCTTTCTTCGTTTTCATAGGGATGACTTGGTCATTGGTGCTGGAACCAATGCTGGGGCCCTTCTAGTCGATGGGCTGGGAGATGGTGTCCTTCTAGAAGCACCTGACCAAGATTTCGAGTTTCTGAGGAACACGTCCTTTAACTTGCTCCAAGGTTGCAGAATGCGTAACACTAAGACAGTAAGAGGCTGAAACTCCTGATAAACGAAACTCTTATTTTGATTAATGCTTCTTTGTTAATCTACCTTGTGCCGATGTATGCTCGCTCATTTGCCTCTTCATATAATTCCTTTGGTGGACTTTGGGAAAATCCGACCTCTATTAACAGTATCATTGTATTGTCTTTCACAGGAATATGTTTCGTGCCCATCCTGTGGTAGGACTTTATTCGACCTTCAGGAAATCAGTGCGCAAATACGGGAGAAGACTTCCCACTTGCCTGGAGTTTCGGTAAGAGTCACAGTGCTCCTTTCAAATCTTGAGGAGATGATATTATACAATCACACTGACACGTGAAGTTCACTCCAACTCAAAAAATTGACGTTCATGGTCTAAATTTGCACACGTCAGATTGCCATCATGGGTTGCATCGTGAATGGACCGGGAGAGATGGCCGATGCTGATTTTGGATATGTTGGAGGAGCCCCGGGGAAGATAGATCTTTATGTTGGAAAGGTACCAGAACTCATCTTTTATTCTCAAATCTTCTTTCTAGTACTTAAGAGTCGTCTGATCTATTCGGTTTAATGGGACAACCTCTCTTTTGAGACATTCGGGCTTTATGGTGTGTTTGGTGATTTTTAAACAGACGGTGGTGAAGAGAGGAATCGCGATGGAGCACGCGACGGATGCTTTGATACAACTGATTAAAGACCACGGCCGGTGGGTGGATCCTCCTGTGGAAGAATAAAACGACTGGGAAGACTCATTACAGAATTCAAAGAACTCTGAAATGCGAGTCTGATAGTCACGCTATGAACTTATGGTACTTCGCGATGGTTTGTTTGTTAAGACCGCCATACGAATGTATTGGTGATATAGATGCGCAGTGGTACCGGGATGGTATGGGGCGCTCGATATTGGAAGATAGTAGACATTTGAATTCAATTTAATAAAGTTGAAGTAAAGGAGTAATTTTTGGATTTGGAAATCCAAGGAATATAGATATCACCGGCTTGGATAGTGGAAGAGTATTCGATACATTCATAGAAATATAGCTATGACCGCTCTTAAGAACGTGTAGACAAATCATCACCTTGGAAGGCACGCTAAGGATACACACAATATAGTATGGTTCCACTCTTATGGAAAAATTTAAGAGAGACAGAATGAAAGATGCATGAAGTAAACTGAATGTATTCAACGAAAAACCCTCTTCACAAAGTGGTGTGGGGTAATATGGGTATCTATTTATTTATTTATTAATATTAGGATTCTTTTCCCGTGCATTGCACGGGACTTCTACGACATATATATTTTTCTTTATAAATTCAAACTTAATTGTTTTAGTTAAATTTTAAAAATTTCAAGAAAAAATATTCCTTCTTTCTATAGTATATAATGCTAATTATATTCAAATATCTTAAGGAATTTTGATCAATTCTTATATATATATATATATATAAATATTATAAATATATTGTAGAAGCAGAAGAAAAATAGTCGTGTAACGTTTTCAAAATTATCATTTTTTCAATTTGATAGAAAATTAATAACTATAACCTCTTTTCATTGCACTTTCTTTTCTATTCTCTTTTGTTGTCGTGGATAATCTATTGAAATCTTGTTCTATAGAGGTACTCTATAATATTCTCTTAATTGGAATTTTTGATGAGTTACCAAAAAAAGTTTTGAGGATCATTTTTATTTATTAAAAAAATCAAAATTTAGTATTTATTGTGCTATTCTTACTCAAATCTCATATACTAAATTTCGTGAATTTGAATGAATTTAGCTCAAATGAATCAATTATTTCCACGAGAGATTTAATTTATTGAGCTTTTATATGAATTGCAATAGTTTTAAAACATTATTCAATAAAGTTTAAATGCATATAATTATGAATTTTCTTTATTTTCCTACAATTATGAATGTTTATTTACTATTGAAATAACAATAATGATTCGAATAAATGTATTTTTCATTTTTCATATTTGTATTATTATTTATAATAATATATAATATTAATTAATTTGTATTTGACACATTAATCTATGAATTACAATCATTTACTATTATACCCCATTTATTATAGAACGTTGAGGTAAAATTTACATTTGGCATTGATGGTAAAATACTATTATGAGACCATTTAATGCAAACAACTAGTAGAATTTATTTTTCATAGCCGATTTATTAGTGTTGGGATGTGAAAATTGATATTTCTTAATATCTTATTTAACAATTTAAATTAATGATAATTTATTTCTCTCCACACAAATATATATAATATTTCTCCACTGAGACTTTTTTTTTTGTTTTGCAAAATTCCACCAAGACATATTGACCATAAGGCATATATACACTCTAATTCATTAATTGTAGTCAAGTTTATATATATATATATATATATATATAAAGTTAGCTAAAATTTGTATAATTTCAGCTAAAATGATTCAATTTTTTTTTATGAGGGATCGAAGTATATTTATTTTAATAAAACCTCATACAATTATTTAAGTTATGAGGATAATTTGAAAAATATTTTATTTTTTTTAGTTTTTGAGTATATATGTGAATTAAATGTATTTATATTTACAATAACGTCGATCTTTATTTACATTTAATTCATGTAAATATATCATTAATATAGTATTATTTTCTTTGAGATAGTATTTTTAATCTTAAATATTATTTACACATTTACCATTATGACCTTATAATATTTAAAAATTACCTTTCTAATCCTATTTGATGCGTGAGATATAACTTTCTATGTATAGATTATATATAATATAACCTTTATAAAGCGATTTGAAATCTAAATCAAATAATCAAATAATAAAATATAATATAATCCTTTCCTTCTATCATATCTTTTAGATCTTCGGCAGCCTTGCGCTGAACCTACGAATTGTGGCACATGCTCCCGCATCACAAAGGTTCATCGTGAATTCGTGTTCCTATCGTGCTTGCATAAGAAGGTCGATCACACGATAGCATCGGTTTAGAATCCTAACTATTTTAAAGCAGAAAGCTGATCCAGGCCCTTCGTCGAGCTATGTGACGGGCCCTCGTGGACCAGAAAAGTTGAAGCTATGAAGACCGATCAGAAATGGCGGAAACTGAAAGCTTTGAAGGCGAACAAAAACATGATAATGCACGATAAAAGAAATGCATCATAATTATATCCGATATTATCACTAAAAATTAAACAATCTATCAATGTCGGAATAACTAAAGAGATCTCTATTAGAATACAAGCGCCAGAGATTGGACGAGACGATGCATGCATGGTACTCACTGTTCTCGCCAAGCAGATATCAATGGCTGACGGTACGAAGAAGAACTGTTCCTCCTACAGGATATCTGCTCCAGCAGCGTAATTGTACCGAGCTCGGCGTATGTTATCTTGCCTCTTCTTGTACACCAATCCTCCGAAGATGACGAGTCCTGCCAGCACGATCACTCCGAACGCGATCCCAAACTTTTTGCCGCCGCTCATTCCACCTCCGGAGGACTTCTCCGGATCCACACCGCTGTGGTTGAAGTCGTCCCATTCGCTCGGCGACGGCGAAGGAACAGGGGATTCGGACGGAAGGTGAGGAGACATCGCCGGAGAGGAGCCGTCCGACGGAGGGGGAGCAGGCGGCGACGAGAACGGGCTCAGAGGCGCACTCGCCGGCGATCCAGCTTGGGGAGGAGAGGGTGATGGCGCGGTCGGAGCATCGGCGGGGAGTTCAGGAGCGGGAGCAGGCGAGTTGGCGGGCTGACCGTCGGAGGCCGCGATGATGCTGAAGACGATGAGCAGAAGAGTCAACACAGAGAAGGAGCGGCGCAGCAACATTGCGACCGAGACGATGGAAACTGCCAGCAAACCAAGGCCGATTGCTCAACCGACGAAGCAACCGATGTGAGAGAGAGAGAGAGAGAGAGAGCGCTTTGAATTCGAACTTTGAAGAGAGGGTTTGTGAAGATGAGGGGAATGCAGGCAGATCTGATGGAGTGAAAAACGGCTCTTTGCTTGAAGATGAAGACGACGACGAAGACGAAGACGAAGACGAGACTTACGGAGGACGGGAAAGAGAGAGGGGAGAATCGTGAGGGCCGCTGAATTGCCGGCGGAGGAAAGGCAAACAGATCTCAGAGAACTGAAAACTGACGCCGCCGGTGGAGTAGGATTTATGAAAAGGGCGCGAAAACAGCGGATCGATCTTCCTGGTCTACGCTACAGATTGACATCTGACAACGTTATTTATTTTTTATTTTAAATCAATAATAATCTTATTGTTCTCTCATAATTTTTATGTTAAAATAAAATTGTTTTAAAGTCAAATCACTACTATTTGGTATATTGTATTTTTTATTGCTGTGCGTTGCCCTCTAGTTCATTTAATTTTTTTTTTAAAAAATTAAAGCTTGTTATTAATTGAAATTCTGAAATTGCCCTTCCAATATAAATAAAAAAAAAACGACGAAACATAAATGAAAATAGAGAGGGGTTAGATGGATATAGAGAGAAGTGATATATAGTTGCTCTCTTTTCTATTTCAGCTTCGGGGGACTAAAGTACGTATATCGTGACCATTAAGTTATTCTCAGTTTTAAGATTGCATCATGTAATGAAATCCAATTATGTTATGATCCTTCTGATTATTAACTCAATTGATGAAGAATTCTGCCAAAATTAGATAGCGTGTACTAGATAATTGGAGATTGAAATTTAATGTATTTTGTCACATATAAAATGATAGAAGTTGATATATATATATATATTCCATAGAACTCATAGAGTAAGATTGTGTTTATTTAGACTTAAAATTTCAACACTTAATTTTAGTGCTCTTAAGCACTTGCTAGAATCAGTTCTTAAGAAAATAAATTGATTTTGTTTGGCGTGGAGGAAAAATTTAGATAATTAAAAGCTTGATTTTTTTTTTATAAAAAAAACCTTCTGTTACAAAACTTTTCTCTTTTAAACTTTTACCCTTCTATAACATTATCATTTTAATTTTTAATTTTAGTAAATATTTTTTTATAAGTAGAGAAAAGGTTTTGTCAGAGAAGGAGAGGGGTGGTAGAGGCTCCGATATAGGCCATTATCGCCCCATATGCGGTCACCGACAGCCTCAGTGGTCGCCAACAATCTCATTTGGGTGGTGGTGGCAGGGATCGAAGTCCTCACCTTCTGGAATCTCTTCTTTATCTATCTTTGATCAAAGAGAGAAATGAGAGATTCCCAGCAATCGGGCCACTACCATCGTTGGCGAGGCATCGAATGACCCCTGAGTTGGCCGGCGACCTCACCTTGTGCGGTGATGGCTGAACCGGTGGCTCTGTGGTTCCATCGCCCGCAATCGCTCACCTCTCGAAAAGAGAGAGGCTAGCGATTATGAGCGGTGGAACCTCTGATCTCAGTCACCACCGCACCAGTTGAGGTCACCGGTCGGCCCAGGAGTCACCATCGACTCGCTATGGGAGCCCTCCATTGCCCCCTTTCCCTCTAGTCACGCGGTCCTTTAGAGCCCTCTCTCTAGAGTTCCAGTGCTTCAAAGAGAAATGGGACTGATTTGTAAACCTTCAAAAATTTTGAGGTATGTCGTTGCAAATTTTTAAAAATACTTAAGTAAAAAAAATAAGTAGATTTTGAGTATGAATAAGAGGTTTTTTGACTTAATTTATTAAGTTAAGTCAATTAATTTTGGTTTATCAAACGAATTGAGTCTAATTGAGTGCTTAAAAATTAATTTAGGCACTTAATTGAGTAAACAAACGCCACCTAACTTCTTTTATATGTACCAACAAAATATTTTTTGAATCTTTTCTCTATTTAATACTTTATTTTTTCTAAAACAAGAAGTATTCCAATTTCCCTTGATAAATCTTGACGGTCCATGTAAACACCGTGCAAGTCACTATTTAGAGATGGATCTAGGAATTATGTCTAGGGGTGAAATTCAAAGGGCTTTTGTATTGAAAAGTTAAGGGACAAATAGGATAATTAAAAAAAAAAGTGATAAATTCGGCTAGATCTAATTTTTTCCTAGTTCAAGAGGGACGACCGCCCCCTCTCCCTGATCCATCCCTGCCAATATCATAGATAAGTGCGTACATACCTACTGTACATGTGGCCTGGTAAGGAGATCTTTATTTTATTATTATCCAAAAATTACTTTTTCAAACTAATTTGCTTTCAAGGGCTATTTGTTCATTTTGCTACGATTGGGAGGCAATATTTCCATCTTTCATAGTTGAGGAAGTGGGATTTTATTATTTAAAGTTTGGGGAGTTCCTTTTACGAAAGGTCATAGTTTGGGAGGAGCACTTATATTTTTCCTAATTAATTCCTTCTCGATTTAATAGAAAGGAAAAAAAAAAGGGAAATTACATTAGTAATAGCATTATTTGTAAAGCGTTCATCATCTTTACATCCTAGCATCCTTTGTAAACTTGGCTTGTCATTGCACAAAATCGAAGTTTTTTTGTTAAATTTGCATGATTTGTTTCTCCTTCTTTTTTTTTTTCGCTGGATAATTTGTTTCCCCTTGTTAATTTTTGCAGAAACCTTCCTGTGATGTCAATGTCGATTGAGGATTAAGAGCAGGATAGGATTTAGAATACGAACGATGGGGTTATTAGAAAGTATGCATGAAAAATAGATGAATGTATTCACCTTATTAAAGATACGTGACATTGAAACTCGACTGGCACTTGCACCACGCTGTAACAAATACATACTTAGGTGAGGCAGACTCCGAATGAGAAAATTATGCGTCAATCGCAAACGGATCGCCAAATGAGAACACAACTACCCCTTATTACTCGATTATAAATAGTCAAAATTACACAACTTTTGGCTCGGGAATGATAAAATTCTTCGCTTGCAGGGTTTTCCTTCACCAATAACCCTATGTTTCTTCTATATGATCCGGGGAGCTATTTTTCCTTAACTACCTCCTCAACTAATGAGAGATGCAACTCACGTTCCGTTTCTGCATCTCTCGGTTTAACTTACTCATAGTTCATCCTTCACATCGGCAGAGATGCTCTCTTCGCTTGCTTTGGTTTCAGTGCTCTTGGGTTTCAGAGTAGAAGCCGGCTTCTGAAGCTTGAATGGGATAGATGCGTGTTTCTTGAGGAACTTGTAGAATGCAAGCACTGTGCGGTCGGTGTCTACAGTGATCTGCCAATGCCCAAAATACATTACATGTGAAGCAGAAGATGGCAAACAGAATAATCAAGTCACAGAGACTCCTCATATCAACAAATCTTATGGAAAGAGCTAAAATCCGTAATTACAATATAGGCGATAGTTATAAATTTGGATGGTTCGAAAGCCACTTACCGGATCAAAGCTCTTGTTTCCAGCCGGGAAGAACAGAAGTGTGGGGAATCCATCAGACTGCAGAGAGGGAATAAAGAATTAAGTAGCAAGTTTTTGTCTGCCTCAACCATCAACAGCAAACCTCTTTGAAGTCCCCATTGGACTGCTCTGATTAACTAAACAGGCAAAATCTCGTAACTTACCTTTGCCCTGGGATGCTCATTGGTTGTCCCATCCATCTTTGCTATGACAAGCGAGTCGATGCCTCGCAGATGTTTTGCAAGCTTGTTATATATCGGCTCAAGTGATTGGCAATGCCCGCACCATGGGGCATAAATCTGTTATCAGAGGATAAATATTACAGTGACCGCATACAAAAGATATGAAGGTAAAGTTCATTGTATTGCTTGGGTTTACCTCCAGAAGGACATCTTTCGACTCATCCAAAACAATCTCATCAAAATTGTTCCCTACGACAATTTTCACATCTCCATCATTCTGCACAAAATTAGTTATAGTTAACATAGAGTTCAATCACTTGATAAAAATTCAGTATCCCTGTGACACACTCACCTTTTCAGGAACTGGGTCAGACTTATAGAAAGGTTTCAGCTTGTCTTCCAAAAAGTTCTCAGCAAAAGCCTATACAATGTGACAAAGGCATCAGACTAAACATCCCTGAAATACAAGTTGAGGAAATGAAAAGGAATGCTGAAAGAGAATTTTGACCTTAATTTTTTCCAAGGTCACTTCACCGTCCAGTACGAATTTCCTGCTATCATCATTTCCTGTGTACCCAAGTACCTATTCGAAAAAGATATGATGATAAAAGCTGTCATTCTCATGCCAAATACATTAACCTTATTCAGATCCAAATAAGAGATGTGGATGACAGGTATATTACTTGTGGAGCATCACCAGTGATGCCAAAATAATCTGACACAGGCTTTCCAACATCTTCATTATCCATTTCCACGTATACAAAGATGAGCTGTAAATGATAAAAACATCTTATTATAAGACAACAAGAAATGCTAGAGTTTCTCACGCATTTGGTCATATGTAGCCATGACAACACATCAGCAATTAGATAGTCTCAACATTGAACAATGAGAAATAGATGGACGCAATGAAATCCAACCATTGATTGAATCTACAAGGACCTCAGACTGGTTAATACAATATATATATCACCTTTTTACCATTGAAGAACATGACATGTAGATTCCTTTACTGATGAGATTTTTTATTTTAAGCACAAACCCCATGGTTGTTAAAGGCCCTTTTAAAAATATTAATTCTGCTAGCCAAACTAGATAGAATAGCATAACAAGTTATTTAGAATCAAAGAAGACGTAAAAATCCAAGCCTGTTATTCACTTACCTTTCCCTTGAACAGTTTTGCAGCTTCTTGGAACTTGGGTAGAACCTTCTCTGAGTCATTTGACACCGCAAATAGCAGCAGCTGAAAACAAATATTTTCAGTATTATATCATCAGCCACCACTTAATGCTAAAAGGAGAACATTATAAATTACACTGAAAGAACAATGTTAATAGCCATGCTGAAGTAGATCATAATACCTGCTTCTTGATCGGACTTTCAAAAATCGCAGGTGCGCTTTCGCGGGTAAAGACAGTGACGAGAGGAAGTTTGTTGGCAAATACAAACTCAGCTATTTCAGACTTCACAAATTGACCACCTGAATAACAGGAATCTGATGAGAAATCCAGATCCAATATGAATTCACGATTTACTCAGTGCAGATAGCAATTACAGCAGAACTAACCAAAATGGCTCAATTTCTCAGCTTCCTTCTTAAGCATGATCAGGGCAGGGCGTTTGACCTCAGGGTCCAAGTGAAAGAGCTTCGCAACATCAGGATTAACGGTTTGGTAGAAATTGACATCATCTTCCATTCTCGAGGCGGCAGCAAGCTCCTCACTCTCAGGACCCTACCATCAATTCCGCAAGGGGGGGAAAAAAAATCAAGTCTTTTGAAATGCTTATCCAAATTCACCAACACAACCCATCAAATCTGTGATCGGTAAAATCTCATCGAATGGATTCAAGCAGCACTCGACTCCATACCTTCAAATGGTTCAGATAACCCAACACAACCTTGCTCTCAGAAGTCAAAATGCGTTCGGCATCGTCCAATGTGGTAATGTTGTACACACCTGGGCCTGTTTTCTTCCTGATCCATGTCACTATGGCATCCCTGAAATGCGAGTAAAAACCCGTACTTAGATTGACCTAAACAGCGACCAAACAGATCAATTGCGCATTTGATCGGTCTATCTATTGGATGAATGAGGAACCGGCATCGACCCGAATTGAATCTAAAGAACACAGATTGAAATGGCTTACTTGGTCCTTTGGCCAGTGTAAGGCTTGTGAACGCCATCGACAAAGAAGTAAACAGTGGGGAACCCTTGCACCTCGTACTTCTGAGAGAGCTCTTCCTCCTCGGTAGCATCCACCTTGGCCAGGGCCACCTCCTCGCCCTTCAGTTCGGTGGCGGCCGCGGCATACTCGGGCGCGAGGGCCTGGCAGTGTCCGCACCACGGCGCGTAGAACTCCACCATCACGAACCTGTTCCTTTCCACGAAGTCGCTGAAGTTGCCCTCTTTGAGAACCACGACGTCCTTGTCGTCAACCTCGGGCTCCTTGTACGCCTCCTGGTCGACCTCCGACTCGTCGAAATCGGACAAGTCCTCGAAGTCCTCATCGCCGTACTGATCGGCGTCGGCGAAATGGTCTCCGTGGGAGTGAGGCGTGGCGTCGGTGTTGTCCTCCGGCTCCTCCAGGAAGCTGAGATCTTCGTCGTCGTCGGCGTCGGTCTGAGCTTCCTTGCTCAGGGCGGGGGCCAAGGACGAGAAGAGGAGCAGGGCCGTGAGGGAGAAGACGAGGAAAAGACGAATCGCCATTGTTGTGGGAGCTCAGTTGCAGAGATCGCAACGAAGATGGAGGGAGGGAGGGAGGGAGGGAGGGCGAGATCTGTGCGTGAGAGAGAGCTGGGGTTTATAGTGAGAAGAAGGAAGTCAACGGTTAGGATTGACCTCGAACGACGCCGCTTTGAAGTTTCTTTTTGCCTCGAAGATCACTTGGAACAGAAAATTAATTAATTAATTAATTTTAAGGTACTTTAATTAATATGCACATTACCGTTTGTGGTATCTTCGCTTAATTTCTGCGTTTCTCATTTCATTTTTTTTTCCACCATCGCATGCATTGCCTGAAAATAAAAATGATAAATAAACCATAAACCAAGACATATATAGAAAGCAACATAATTTATCGTCAGATATAGAATACAAATTTAATGAGAGATAAAAGAAGTGAAAATTATGATGGCAATGGTCCTGTTATATGTATATAAGTGCTCAAAATGGGAAATATCATGTAGGGATTAATTTGTAATAAAAAACTGTAGCGTAATAGAAAGATGATACATAAAGTCAACCTTTATTAGGATATAATCGAGACTTTTTAATATATCCTAAAAGAAAGATGATACATAAATATTAGGATATTTAATATATCAAATGGGCGGGCCGAAGCCCAGGCCCAGAGGCCCTCTTCTTCTTTTTTTCCCCTACAACCCCCCCCCCCCCCCCCCCAACCTCTCCCCCCTTCTTCCTTCTTCCTTCTTCCCAGTCGGGTTTTCCAATTAACCTTAATTTCTTCCATCGTTGATCCTTCTAATCTGAGCTTGTCGTTCAACCATTGCCCCTAAATCTTCGAGTTTCGAAGAGTTCTGCCCTAAATCTTTCATCCACCTACTTCTCCCGTTCTCCGAGCTTCTATCCACCTGCTTCTTCCGACGAGCTAGCTTGTCCGAGACTCCGATTGTATTGATTTTGTATCTGTGGTCTCAGGTCTGTACTCTATAGACTCTGTACTGTCTCTCTCTGTTTTCTTTCGGATGTATTTCATCAGCAAGTTTTTGTATTTCAAAATCGTCTTTTATTCCTATTCATGAGCCCTCATTCTAAGTAGTGCCAACCTTTCTTCCTCCCTTATTCCAATATAACTTTCTATCTCGAAGGCTTTAGTGGGACATGCTCTTGATTATATGACAGAGTAAAATTCTCTGCCTATTTCAAGCTTACACTAGTCAGCAACTCATTGGCATTTTCGAGCTTATTATTGTCTTTTGCATATCTATGCAGGAGCCAGCCATTACATTCAGCGTTAACGGCAACATCAAGTGCCAAGATTTACGGTTACTTAGATCACAGGTGGACAAATCGTGATTTCATAGAGCTTAACACTAGTAGCGCAAAGTACTGCGGTTGGAACAAACTCTTTCTTTTAGCTTTCTCTGTTCTTTTCATCTCAAGTTTACAGTAAAAGAATCCTCACTCTTCATTTTCTCTTGTATACTTGGTCAGGCAGATTGGACAAAATTATCGTATGAATAATGCTCATGATAAGGAGCTACTTGAATGATATTAGGGACGGAATTGTCAAGAACACAAATAGGTTATATGATATGAGATAGAGGTGATTGTTCCCAACATCAAGGATTGATTTTTTTTTTTTTGCTTAGGAAAGTATGCTACACACACACACATATATATATATTTGTTTTTTAATTACAGGTAGAATCTTACAATTCACGATTCGAATCGCGATTCACGATTCTACGACCCTTGACCGATTCTTGATAGTATAGATATTGATAACATATATTAAATGTAGAGAGGTAAATAAATAACATTCATTAAATATTAAATTAGGTTGATTCAAATGGTTCAACGCTTGTTCGCCTTAAGTAAGGTTCGGATTCAAATCTCGTGAATAGAGAAAATCTATGCTGGGTTACCTCCTTAGTGAATCGACCTGGCTTAACGGTTAGGATTGACCTCGAACGACGCCGCTTTGAAGTTTCGTTTTGCCTCGAAGATCACTTTGAACAGAAAATTAATTAATTAATTAATTTTAAGGTACTTTAATTAATATGCACATTACCGTTTGTGGTATCTTCGCTTAATTTCTG
Source organism: Punica granatum (assembly GCF_007655135.1). Taxonomy (NCBI): domain Eukaryota; kingdom Viridiplantae; phylum Streptophyta; class Magnoliopsida; order Myrtales; family Lythraceae; genus Punica; species Punica granatum. The sequence continues at coordinate 30,396,993 of NC_045129.1, forward strand.
CGTTTCTCATTTCATTTTTTTTCCACCATCGCATGCATTGCCTGAAAATAAAAATGATAAATAAACCATAAACCAAGACATATATAGAAAGCAACATAATTTATCGTCGGATATAGAATACAAATTTAATGAGAGATAAAAGAAGTGAAAATTATGATGGCAATGGTCCTGTTATATGTATATAAGTGCTCAAAATGGGAAATATCGTGTAGGGATTAATTTATAATAAAAAAACTGTAGCTTAATAGAAAGATGATACATAAAGTCAGCCTTTATTTGGATATAATCGAGACTTTTAGGATATTTAATATATCCTAAAAGAAAGATGATACATAAATATTAGGATATTTAATATATCAAACTTGAAAAATATCTCATAATTAAGAAATTCTTTTCAATTAATCGGGAAAACTTTTAATTTTTCAAAGATTTCTTTAATTATATATATAACTCCATATAAATAATAAGGACAAACATCTAAGATTTGCTGAATATAATATGAAAGAATATAGCAAAAATTCTTTTAATTAATTCAAAGATTAATTCAACATGGAACCGAGATTATATAATTCAAGATGGATTGGTCACATATTAATTCAACGTGCAACCGACCCCATCCTGCTCTCCCACTTTTATATATTTATTTACTAGATTTTGAGCCCACACTATGTGCAATGGAATATATAGTCTCAAGAGAGAGTTGTGTTGTGTGTATGAAATTAGTCCTAACAATGTCTTCAATTTTTTTCTCCCAATATGGATAAAGATAATAAGGACAGTTTGGTAAAACCAATGAAAATACAACTGATGGGAGATACCAAGTCCTCTCTTTATATAGTAGTATAGATATTGATAACATATATTAAATGTAGAGAGGTAAATAAATAACATTCATTAAATATTAGAGTGCGTTTGGATTTAGAGTTGAGTTGAATTGAGTTTTGATTTTAATTGATTTGTAATAATTGTATTGTTGAATTATGAGAAAAAGTGTGAAAAAGTAATAAATAATTGAGAGAAAGTAATGATTAAGTAATGATTGTGGTGTTGAATTGTGAAAAAGTAATAAATAGTTGTGAGAATTTAATATTAAAAATTGAATTAAATAGTTAAAAAAAATTTAAAAATGAAAAAAAGTAATGATTGTGATGTTGAATTGAAGATAAATGAAATGGAGTTGAGTTGAGTTGAAATTTTTTTAAAAAACAAACACATTAAATTATGTTGATTCAAACGGTTCAATAGTTGTTCCCTTTAAGTAAGGTCTCGGATTCAAATATCGTGAATAGAAAAAATTTATGTTGGGTTATCTCCTTAGTGAGCCGACTCAGCTCGAATTAGATTAGTTGGCACTCGATGGACTTTCGGATACTAGTGTACACATAAAAAAAAAAGGAGGTTTTGGTTAATTAAAGAAATTCTTCTTGGCCATATCAACAACATGGGGATAATGAATCATAAATTTTGAAATGGAAAAAAAAAAGAAGAATCATATAAAATTTTCATGATTAAAATAGTTGCCCGATTATCTAACAAGAGACTTATGGCAATGGGTCAGATAAAGAATGGGCTTGGTCGGATATCCAAGATCACGTCTTTAGCATGATATGGCCCATCATGATTATTTGGTTACCCCTACCTCTAGATAGAATTGCACTAAACTTCACATTTCATGAATCAGTGACAATATTTGGGCAATACCATAAAAAAGAAAAAACAATATTTGGGCAATAAAAGGAACATTTGAGATATGGGAGGGGACTAAATGTGAAAATTGATGCACAATATATATTGGAAATCGCTTGGTATTTATGGAATAAAATCCATATATATAAGTAAAATTGACTCCGGTAACAATAAATAACCTATCATTAATGAAATAAAAATATTAAAATAATTTGGTGAAAAACTTAAGAGAGTTTATTTAATCATGTTAAATCCGTTTTATGAAAATTTAATATCTTCTTGACTTATTAGAAAAAGCTAATTTTGAAAATAAGATAAAATAAGGACACTGTTATAAGCATTTATTTGAATGTTACCCTAATTTCTACTTTGTAAGATTGTTATTATCATGTATGAACTTATAGTAATTATAAAAATAAAAAATTAAAGACATGAAATAAGGATGTCATAAAACTTTATATTAAGAAAATGTATCATCAAGTTTGTAAGAGTATTTATAAGAATCTGTCTAATACAAGCAATTAAGTAAATGAATTTTAGAAAAGGGTAAAAGTGGAATAATCCAAATATATAAGTAAAATTGACTCCCGTAACAATAAGTGACCTATCATTAATGAAATAAAATATTAAAATAATTTAGTAAAAAAGTTAAGAGAGTTGATTTAATAATGTTAAATCTATTTTACGAAAAATTAAAACTTCTTGACTCATTAGAAAAAGCTAATTTCGAAAATAACTGAGAAAATAAGTACACAAACGATAAGCATTTATTTGAATGTTACCCTAATTTATATATTATAAGATTTTTATTCTAATGCATGAACTTATAATAATTATAAAAATAAAAATAAAATACATGAAATAAGGATGTCATGAAACTTTATATCAAGAAAATGTATCATCAAGTTTGTAAGAGTATTTATAAGAATCTGTTTAATACAAACGATTAAATAAAGGAAATTTAGAAATGGGAAAAAGTAGAATAATCCATATATATAAGTGAAATTGACTCTCATAACAATAAATGACCTATCATTAATGAAACAAAAATATTAAAACAATTTAGTAAAAAAGTTAAGAGAGTTGATTTTAATAATGTTAAATCCATTTTATGAAAAAATAATATCTTCTTGACTCATTAGAAAAAGATAATTTCGAAAATCAATGACAAAAAAGTACACTAACAATGAACATTTATTTGAATATTACCCTAATTTCCATATTATGAGGTTGTTATTATAATGTATGAACTTATAATAATTATAATATATAAAAATTAAATTCATGAAATAAGGATGTCATAAAACTTGATATTAGGAAAATGTATCATCAAGTTTGTAAGAGTATTTATAAGAATCTATCTAATACAAGCGATTAAGTAAACATATACAATGCATATTAATTTAAGACCATTGCAAAATGTTTATTCAATCATTCATATCGATCTAATTTTGTTAACAAATATTGTATAAAACTTAAAATTAATCATTGAAAATCTTTAGTTGTGCTAAGAAGCAATTATGTATTCAAAAAATTAGTAATTGCTATAAGAAATGACGTATAAATGTTTTTAAATGAACATATACAATGCAAAGGATATAACTTCAAGAAATTTATATTGAACATATAAAGAAGTTATAGAAAAAAATTATGACCACGTGAAAGGAAAAAAAATATGATATAACTCTATGAACTTTAGCTCATAAATATAATAAAAGATAAATTTAAATTTATGATGCATACTAATTGGAAAAAAAAATAGTCTAATTACTAACTTAACATATATGACAAATTTAATTAATAATTAACTTAAATATGTGATGCATATTAATTGAAACAATTAATTTCAAATTATTATTATTACTATAATACTCCAATTTAAAAAATTATTAAATATTTTTAAATTTAAAAATTGAAATTACTAATTGAAAATATTATTATTATTATTATTAGTAAATTAATGTTTTCAAATGTAAATAATTACAATAAAAAATAATATGGCAAATTACACAAAAAACCTAAGTTTTGTAAAACGTCTCAGTTTTGTCCTAAATTTTGTTTTGTAACAAAAAAAACCACATGTTTTGAGAATCGTCTCAGATTTGATCTCCCGTTACCATTCTCCTAACTACTCCAGGGCAGGTGGTCGTCCTAAAATGAAAAGGACCAAGGGCAATGATATTCCATAGGATCCATACAAGGCAAAAAAGGAAGTATAGGAAAATAAGATGTGGAATGTGTGGTCAGCCAAGGCATAATAGGAGAATATGTAAGGGCACAACTGTGAATGACAAGGGGAACAAGAAAGTTCCTGATGCTGTCACTAGCTCACCCGCAAATGATCCAATGGTACCAACTTTGTTTTTTTGGTTATGTCGATTTTTTCAACTTGTTTGGTTATGTCCTCTGCTGAATTTGTTGCATCATTTGAATGAAAGTTCAAATGACTCTGTACTTGTTTAGTTTGCTGCCTTTATTGCCTCTGCTGAATTGTTTAAATTTGTGTTGAGTTTGCTTCCTCTATTGCCTTTACTGCCTCTGCTGAATTGTTCGAATTTGTGTTGAGTTTGCTTCCTCTATTGCCTCTGCTATTTTGTTCGAGTTTGCTGCTTCTTTACTTGTTGAATTTGCTGCCTTTATTGACTCTGCTGTCTTGTTCGAATTTGTGTTGAATTTGCTTCCAATGGTACCATTCCAATGGTTATGTCCTCTGCCAACTTTGGTTTTTTTTTTCTTTACTCAGATGAAAAAGAGAAGAAGGGAAGCCATTGATATAGCTGGGCCCTCAAGCTCAAATGTTCGAAAGGTAGGAGTTAGTTGTTTGCTCTGAACTTGTTTGCATTTGTTTCTCTCCTGAATTGTGTATGTTTAATGCATTATGTAGGGGAGGAAGGGGGCAGAAAAAACTGTTGAAACTGCTACTCCTGAAGATTCAAACCCTCAACTGCATAGGAGGAAGAGAGCAAGGACAACTCGAGCAAGTACTGCCACTGATATAGTTGGGCCCTCAAGCTCAAATGTTCGAAATGTAGGAATTAGTTGTTTGCTTTGAACTTGTTTGCATCTGTTCCTCTCATGAATTGTGTGTGTTTAACGCATTATGTAGGGGAGGAAGGGAGCAGAAAAAGCTGCTAAAACTGCTGCTCCTGAAGATTCAAATGCTCAACTGCATAGGAGGAAGAGAGTAAGGACAACTAGTACGAGTATTGCCACTGAAATTCAACTATCTGGGCCTCAGTCATCTCTGTCGCAGAAGAAGTGCAGGAAGAAGTGTACATGAGGCTTTCTGTTGGCTGCATTTGATGATTTTTGTATAGAGAATGCAGGAGTGGTTTAAGTGCAATTGTATAGATGAGCTACTGTTAGGATTTGTATAGGTCATACGCTCAATGCAATTATTAGGATGATTAAATTTTTTGAGAATGATTATGAGAAGTTGGTATTTTGGTAATTTGGTTTGGTCCAAAGTTGAGGCATAAATTGAAGCTTCCTGTACTGGTATGTGCTTCGAGACAACATTGAATGCTAAACAATTTGCTTTGACAGTCTAAACTCTTTAGTGTTTCTCTCTGTTCTTTCATGTTATTATTTCATTTCTGTTTACTTTCATCCATTCATTGGAGAGGTAAGATGCCATTGGAATTATAATTTGCCTAATCCACTGTGTGTTCATAGCCTGTATCCTGAGAATGGGTGAATTCAAAAGAATGATTTTATCCCCGATATGAATTGTCTGTCACTCAGTACAAGAAGTGATATCTCTATTTGAGCATAGAATTTAGTACCAGATCCAACCAAATTCATAACAGAGGAATTCAACCAAATTCATTTGCATTTGCATTACAACCACAAATCATTCCTTAACTAGAGGAATTACATCAGTCACCAAACAAAGAGCAACTCCCTAACAGACCACATAGACAATCATACTTCATTTCGTCATAACCAAGTATCCTAATACAACCACTGTCATAGCTAAAATGAAAGATAAATGCCTCCATCTCTTTAGCTGCATCTCTCTCATCTATAAATTCTTCCTTAACTTATTTATTATCTTCTATTCTTGGGACAAGCTTCTACTGATATACAACTCATCCTCCCACTGAAAATACTTGCACTTCCTTGCATAATCACCCTAAAAAGGGCACCTGTAAAATGAACGCCCTGGATTTACTTTTGTGTTGGATATCATCCTCACTGCTGGCATTCTGCAATAACATAGGATGCTTCCACCTCTATCCATAGTCGAATCACCCTTGTCCATGCTCGAACAACTGTACTTGGAGGTTGCTGAGGCTTGATCAGGGTTCGTAGGGAAACTATCATACCCAATGTGGCATTTGCAGCAATAGGTGTGCGAGCGATGGGAATGCGAGCTCATCTTGAAGGTGATACCTTGTTCGACTTTCTTCTACACCCTCAACTCCTCTGCTCATTCCCTATTCTCATCATCCTCTCCCTCCCCCATCGAAATGTTACTGCAATCAAAATTATGGCAGACCGACAGTAAAACCATGACACAAGAATGCAATTGGCGACAACGACAGAGAGAATAATGCAACATCCTCACGAAGGACCATCAATTTGTTGAGATTTGCCTGTCAACGACAGAGAGAATAATGCACATCACCTCAACAGTTGTGCTCTATCTAGATTCAGAAGGCATCATATTCAAATAGTAGTGTAAATTTTTAGGAGCACGAGTGAAAATCAATCGGTTTCTTATTCATGTTCAACTTCGAGCAACACCAACCGTTTAAACCTGCCATTCATCACCAAATCAAGTGAAAATCTACTAACCTCGAGAGGGATGAACTCGTCTAGATTGCAATGGAGGTTGCAGATGAACTGCAGCTAGGATTGTAGGAAAGACCAAATTGGTGGTCGAACCCAAGCTCGAGAAGTTCGTTTAGCCTGAGTGCGACTCCCGTGCGGTTGTCGACCAGCGCCGCCGACTCTTCTGAGGGGAGGCGACGTCGGGTTCCTTCGGTGTGAGTCCACCGCTTGCCCTAATTTCCCTGATTTCCGCTTGCCCAAACTCTCCTGTTGAGCTCTCTGTATTTTGTTTGCCCTAATTGACTGCAGATGGGGGTGGGAGGGAAGGTGACGACGACTTTAGGTAAAACCTTTTTTTTTTTTTTTACTGGGGTGACAAAAACGACGTCATACATGATAACGTGTACCGTTAATCGGGGCCGTTTGCCTACTAGATACCACATAAGCGTCCACGTCATTTTCTCGTAATGGCACTTATGGAATCTTGACGGTGGTACCAAAATGTTATGAATTCTGATCTTTCAATGATCATTTTGTTTAAAAATAACTTTCAAGTAGTATTTTATTAGTTTTAAAATCTTTCGATGACCATTTTGATAGTTTTCTCAATAATAACTATATATATATTGAGAATTTTCATTGTAACCAACTATAAAAAAAAAGTAAGTTCAATAACAGTTAATGCATTGTAATCCATTGCTCATTCATTGTTCGGAAAATTTGTCAGCTTAGTCACTCACATTACTGTCCAATAACAATCTAATCATTAATAATGAGTTCGCATAGATTATTTATTGTTTTCCCTTGGTGCAGAAAAATGAAACAGAGATAACTTTAATCAACAAAAGAAAAAAAAAAGAATTACTGAGCTTGATGAAGCTAAAAAAATAGGAATTGGTGAACTTGTTGAAGCTAAAAAAGATTGAACACGAGCTTAGATGATAATTGAGAGAAGTGCGGGTTGAGCTAGACAATGTGATGAATGTCAGATGGTGCAAGTTTCTCCTCACGCAAACTTGGCCCAGCCAGTATCGGATGATGAGCGTCTATGGCAATGGTCGATGAACAATAGCTCCTCTTGATAACATCATTTTTCTAGATGCTTGAGTTCTCTCCTTACTTGTCTGCCCTGGGTTGTTGGGTCTGAGATAGTGGGAATGCAAAACGCAAATCAGATAGACAGCAAAATATTAGAAACCAATCACAAAATCTGGTCGATAGCTCCACACCCATTAAAACTACGAATAGTTTGATCATCCCCATCAGCTACATAGACGAAAATTAATCATAAACTCGATCGAGGACTGAAATAGCTCGTCAATCGGTCACCCAAAGTGAACCACTCTAGCATAAGAAAAGAAGATCGAAGAGGCCATTCAAAATGAGCAAGGAAAAATCCATGTATCAAAAGAAAATAAAGACAACATAACTTTTATTACCAATATGACGTCGTAGCGCAGTTATTCATCTAATATATAATTAATGGGCAAATTGACACAAATTAAATGTTAGTGATAGAATGATACTTGCTAGAAATGCTAGTGGATAATAGAATGATACTTGCTAGAAATGCTAGTGGATAAAATGTCATTTTGCCGACAAACTACTAGTGTAATACTAAATTTTAGGGGATTAGAGATCACATATATCGGGCTGAATGCTCGTACCATACATCCTTTCAAAACTATCCAATATTAACACTTCGAATTCGAGATATCAATAGGCCTAAGAACATGAAACCCGAATCACTTGTTACAAGCACTCGCCAGTCCAAATTGTCCAATGCAAGAGGAAAAAATATTTACTCGCACTTCTGTTACAGGATCAGATAATGAAGACTGAAATGAAAATCTATTCTATTCGGATCCTAATAAAAGTCGATCTCCTCGTGATCATGAAGTCTCCAATCGATCCTACATTTGCCTTGGCATGGACGGATACGGCCTCCTTCACGAGCTCTTTCTTCAGCATCAAGTTGTGCTGATTTTCGTCCACGTTCCTCAGGAGCATCTCCTCGGTGATGTTCCACGGGTATTCATGGTCTAGCTTGCTTCGAAGTCCCATACCTCTGTTCCTAAATATAAACCTTCGTACCATAAAAAGGAAGAGATGGATTTTAATTCTTAACTTAATGCTCGACATAAAAAGTCGAAGGGGTCGGTTGGAGTATAACATGAGGGACCATAATGAATCTGGGTGTTTGGAGTTATGAAGGTATGGCCGGTGCACATATTGTTGATAAAAGGTTCTAGTCTCGGAAGAGATCTAGCACTACGAGGTATACCTAGTGCAAATCAATTATTTCTTTCATTGCCCCAAACATGCCAAATCCAATTTGAATAGATGTCCTGCATTGTTATCGAGCAAATCAACTGTGTCATATTGAATTTACAGCATCAAGGTCATGGTGCAACATCAGACGGAAACCGAAACTTTGGGCTGTAAATTTTCTCCATTGTAAACTTCGAGGTCCAAAATCGAATTTTCAGAACATTAGGGGACCGCGACCCAATTGTATGGGCCGTGGGTTTTTAGAGATGGGGCCTTGGGCCTGAAAAAGCCCAAAACAAGCCCAACCTGATAGTCCGCCATAGTCGTCTTCGTCATCTTCTCTCATCTTCTTCTCCGGTAGAACAGCTCTTCCTCTCCGTCTCCCCTCTCGAGCGACAGCGAATCCGAACGCGACCTATCAAGTCAGGCGCCATGATCAGCGTTCTTGCACAGGTAATCAAGTCCGATTCCCAGCTCTGCTTTGTCATTTAGCTGTTGGATCTTTTTATTCTAAAATGCTCATTTACCGATTCGGTTTGTTGTTGTTTGGCAATGGCGGCCCAGGAACGCCTGCTTGGAGCTGCTCTGGGGAGCGCTCTGACCGGAATAATCGTTTTTGAGGAGCGGAAAAGGATCTACAGATCCATTTCCGATGATCAGTCCCACGGCGCCACCAAATCTCAGGTAGTTTATCCTTCAAGTCGAAAGAAACGACCCGATATGACTGAGCTAATCGGAGATTCGATTTGGTTTTAATTTTTTTTTTCTGGGTCTTATATGACTCTGGTATGTATTGCAGTTCATCCACATAATAACAGAGAATTGTGCAGAAAAATCTTACGGCAACCTGTCCGTAGAAGCCGGAGAAAGATTCGGATTCTTAATGAAAATTAGAAGAAAAAAATCAAAATTTCAGCAATTTTTATGATTATTGACTGGTCAGAAATGAAAAAATGGTGGTACTGCAATGGAATTAACTTTAGCAATGGGATCCTTACGACGGCCCAATGATGTTAGTTTTCATGTTTCTGATCTTTTCTGAGACCTGAGATCAGATTTAGATTGCTACTGAGATTAATGTTTTCCCTTGAACTGTTGTAGATTTCAAAACATTTCATTTGTTATCGGTCCTTGTCGCTTTTCGAGCTGCTACTTGTTAACTTGCCCCGCATTTGACCTCTTCTATTCCAGGTGAAGGAGCCTATGTTCGGGAAAAACTCGCGCTCAGAACTTGCACAACTCTGGAACAGGACAGTGGACAGGACACTGGGACCTATTATTGAGTCTCTCAGCTCCCGTGGGTGGTAGATATGTCTGAAATTTTCCGCCATTATATGTAATTCTTACTCAGAATTAAACTTGTAATGATTGTCCGAGTTCATTCATTCAACCATGCTCTTAAAGAGGACCTTATGTGGCTGGGGCTGTAGTTTTGAGGACTTGTATCATGATATCGCCAGAAACTATAGCTTTAGATGCTTGTCTGTTTCGATTTCTGCTCTTCCTTGTATGCGGCAAAAACAGTAGTATACTTTGATATGTGACCTTTCCAATCCTTTCTTGTTGTCAATCTTCTACTTCTTGTGGATATCATTTTAACCTTAAATTAAGAAAAGAAATGATCCTTTCAATTGAGCATATATGGTCAGCAATGCTATATTACATTATAGTTACGGGATAAGCTCAATAAGTGCATGCCTTACTCCTTCAACGTTCCCAGAACAGTGCTTTGTCATTGTAATCACGTATTTCGCTCTCCGCAAGATTTTTCACAAAAAATTATGGAGGACCAGTGGGGGGAATGGGAGGCTTCATGAATGTATGCATGGACTACTTTTGCTTGGTCTTGCTAATTTCATTCATTTCACATTATTCAGCTGCATGTCTTGAATTCAGTCTATTGAATCAATCTAACCTAATAGTACTTACAATGCCATCAATTTGTTATTTATTGGAGAACATGTGATTAGGAGAGTGTTATGAGTCGGTACGAGTAGATTAGGAATGGATTAAAGAAATGTGCGTTCTGGACTGCACGGGGACACTGTACAGGTATGCAGTTAACTACTTTCTCGTTGGGAATGGATATGGTAAATGAGATTTTTGAGTGTTGCTTCTGTTCCATTATGGCTGCACATAAGTTGTCAATTGAATTTCTCTGTCACTCCAATTAAATCGATCGTTTCCAACGACTTTTTTCCATAATGTTACTATAGCCCTTCGATATTATGTCATGCATGCATTGGTTGGACTTTAGATACAGCAAATATAAGTCATAAAATTCATCAAAACAGTGGTTGGTTACTCTAATATCTTCTAATATAAACTAGAATATTACACAGCACTACAATGAAAGCTAGGAGGAGAGTTTCTGAAGCGGGAGGATTCTAAGTAGGTAGCACCGGAAGGAACGAGAAAGAGGTGGATAGAAGAGGGAAGCAAAGCCCTATTCTTTTTTTGTGCCTATACTGATTGTGAGCATTTGGCATCGGGTTGAACAGAATTGGCCCGTATCATGTTGTTCCGACGGGTAACTGTGACATAATAAACCCCCAATGCCAAAAACACAGCAAATGCTAGGCCAATCACAATGCCTGCAATACCTCCAGGTCCAATCCTAGTTCCACCAGAACGAGATTCCGAGAGTCTGGCTTCTTGTCCCTCCGCAGCTTCCACTTGGGCTGCCATGGGCAGTGGGGAGCAGTTCAAGCTCGAGTCCTCACATGGACTCTTTGTAGGTAACTGCTGCGTGTTGGGGTGGAAGAAATCATATGCTGATGGCGAGAAGGCCATTGGGTTCTGGTGGGCAAATCCATGGGGAGCTCGGTCTTCGCCGGAGACTGCATTCAAGAAGGAGACTGGCAGCAGGAGGAGGAGCAAACAAGGTGAGAAATTCATGTTCTTCTGTGCCTTACTTTGCTTTAAAGAGAAGTGACAAATGAAGTAGCTGTTCTTGGGGGTGAGGAACTCTAGGGTGATTCTGAATCGGGTTTTATAGGAGTGTTGGAGGGTCAGGTGTTGCTTGGAGTAGAATTCTGTTGAAAAGGATGGGATAGGGAGGAGGGAACAGAATGATGGGCAGGAATGTGATGTGGAGTAAAACTCCGAGAGCATTATTCTTCTGATAGCTTTAAATTTTTCTTATCTTATTTACATGAATTGGAGCTTAGCTGCTGCTGCCATTGTTGCTGAGAAGCAAAGACTAGAGTTATGATGGTATGCCGATGGCAATTAATAAAATGTTATGAGTTCAGTGACTGTGAATTCATTGGAGTTCATTATACTCGTGAGCCTATTCATTATGGGAGTGTGATGCCTTCTGAAGCATTTGAGTGCGTGCCCTGAGATGGAGTAAAACATTATGTTGCCTTCTTTAATCATTGTCTTGCTCCTCTGTGATGCCTCGTATGACTGCGACTGTCGTTCTATTTCTTGACCAGGTTGAATAAGAATGGGGAGTTGGGAGCAGGGTGACTCATTGGAAAGCTCGCTTCCGGCTTTTAGTTAGTTATCAGGTTTTACACTTTTATCCTGTGCAGCTCAGGTTTCCCAAGTTTAAGTGATAGTGCACTTGCATGTTTCATGCAGTGTCCTCTCATCGTGCGGCCACCAGAGGGAGACCATATACAACACGTAACAAATCAAGCAAATCCTGCGTTGTGTAAATACAGGTGTGAATTCCACGTGAATTCTGAAATCGTAACTTCCATCCTTTCTTGTGTAGTTCCAACTCCTAGTCAAGAGCAATGTTTCGATATGATTGAAGTCAGCCGAATCAAGTGACCTCAATTTCTTTTCTTCGCTTGTGGGATCAGCAAAGTGAAGGGCAAAGCGCATGTACTTATTAATATGCCTGTAATCATAACGTGCTGTGGTCTCTCTCCCTCTCTCTCGTGTCCCCCCCCCCCTGCACATTATTGTCACTGGCCCAAACGCATGCTGAATGCCAATATCAACCCTCCCCCTCTCGGAATCACTGCACATGAGCTGGGGAGCATCGGCTGGTTGGCTCCATCGATCTCCTCTCACGGTGCGATCAACTTTCGTTTGAAATGGAAGGTCTAAGCTACATTGGACCAAACCTTACCGTGGGGCTGCCGACATGAGAATGGCAGTCGTATCCATTACAATTAACAAGGAGCCATTACACATTATCGGGTTCATTTTCGAAATGCATTCAGCTTATCAGGATTTGGAGTTAGAGGGCTTGTTATTGCTGGTGGGAGTTAAAAACATATATGTGCACAAGATCCTCGTACAAGGAAAAGTGGAAATGTAAATTGGAATACTAAGCTTCACGTGTTTTGCCTTCCTCCGCGTCCTATTGGATGCAGTGCATAACGAGAGAGGCAGAAAGAGGTTGGGTCGGATGATCGCATTAACTATACACATTCGAAGAGCCCGTGAAGTGCTGAGCACGTTCGAGATTGATTCTTGCAACCTCTATGTTCAGATCGATCACGATCCAATCGAACTTGGTGCTTGTAAAATTCTTACTGTTCACTGGACTTATAAGCGATTAAGTCCATCTTCAACTCAAAAGCTCGAACCGATAGACTGTGGGATCCAATCTCATATAAACACATTTGATTCATCTTAACTTTTTCACTTGAGATTCTAAATCTCAATAGCCCCCCTCACGTAGCAACATGTGGTCAATCATGTGCCACGTGCCCTTAAATACTCGCCCTCAATAAGTGACCACAAGCCGAGCATTCTCTTCTGTGCTCAGGTGAGGGGGGACAAGCTAAACTAACCACGAGTTCTACACTCGGGCCTGAAGAATATGAAGCTCACTCTTGGTTGCCGCGAAATTGGATCGAGCCACATAGGGCCAAACATGGGCACCCTTTTTGCTCCCCTCTGTGTGTGTATATATATATACTATTTGATCAAATGGGTACAGTCGTGGTGAAGCCAACGCTTTCAAACCCGGTCCGGTTGTTGACCGGAGTCTTCACTGGGTCGTGGGTCAATCAGTTTAACCAGTTCAACCACTGATTTTACCATTTTATTCTTTTTTTAATAAATTGTAAGGAATTCATGAATTATAGAGACAAATATTGAAAAATATGGAAATGATTTAACATTGACCAATTGAGACATAATAATATTTCTATACTTTCTTAAATTAAAAAAAAAGTCACAATTTAAAACTATATGTAACAAACAATAAATAAAATAAAGACCATATATCAAGATTCTAATTTAAGTAGGAGTTTAATTTGCAAAATATATGTAAAATTTGAAAAAGGAATGATGTGTGCGTATATATATATATTCTAATTTGTATTTTTCTTCTCATTTTTCTAACCATAAATTATTAAATTGTGGAAAAAAGGATTTTTCCCGAAATAACTGTTCTAACCGTAATGGATGGGCTAATTGGGTTGACGAGTTGACTAGGTTTACTGGTTTTGACTGGGTTTTTCGTCTAATTGGGTTTTTGTCAAACTCGACCTAGACAAGGCAATGGGTCGCGGGTTAACCGGTTCAACCAGCCGGGCCGGGCTGGGTTTATAAACACTGGGTGAAGCTTGATAATCTCCATTGATACAGACATGGTGCAGCGAAACCAATTTATATCGTAAAACAATGATTGAAAATGTATACAGTCATAGAGATGTGAAAGAAAAATAGAAGGATATATTTTCAACCAATATATCATCACTTAAAATCATAATCGAAAATTTTTGTATCCACCATATCCCAAGTCTTAAGTATTAGTAGAAGTATACAGAATAGCTATAGCTGCCAATATATGCTTCTAATTGCGTTACCTTGAATAATCAAATAACAATTTCTTACGTTTCCATATTGAAATTACAAGTTCAGGAATATGCTTTATCTTGCTTTCAACAAAAGAAAAATAAACCCAAGAAACATTTCGTATAACGTGAGTATATTTTTCAACACGTCAGAATGATTGAAAACTGCTGTTATATCTTAAAAAAAAAAAAGAGAACATTCGAAAGAAAGTATATGGGAACGCTCAACTAAGATCACTAGCACGGTGGTCTAATGTTTAAGTTTCAAGCACTCCACTTAAACATCACAAGTTCGAACCTCACTGAGAACGTAGAGCTTGTCACTATATGGGTGTATTATGAGATGGCGGTGGCCGGCCCATAATACTTGATCCAGTGGGCCTTGGACTTAATTCACTAGTGTGTTGATGGGGCTATGGTGACCAAGTTGGACTAAAATCTCAGCGAGCTATGGCGAAAGGAACATTCCGTGGCAGTTAGATTCCCTTAGTTTGGACAGCCACAACGGGCTAATAACCCGACCTAGCCTTTTATTCATAAAAAAAAAGAAGAAGAGAACGCTCAACTAAGAATATTAAACTCAATTAGAAGAAACAAATAATGTGGCAAAAACCCAATGTACAAACTATTTCTTGCATGTACGCTTTGCTAATTAAGACCCTAAAATACAGAATTGGCTTGGAGAGTGTGAACTAGAACTGTCATAGTTCATTTGATGCTGCGTAATTTTCATCCAGGAATAGACCTTCATCCCCTGGAGGCCAAATGCTGAATCACACCTTACCTGCTGGCCACTACTTGTGGTATGAAAGCATTAACTGTCAATGAAATTACATAGCAAACGTAATAAAGTTAGTTCATTAATTATGCCTTTGTTATAGGTAAAAGTAAATTGTACCGATCAAAGGTTTAGCAAAACGCTTATTAAAGGAGGTCAAATATATAGTGATATTTAAGAAACCATCTTTTCAAACTTCCTTTAATTGATAAAATAACTCTCCAAAATACTATTGATCTCAACATTTAGTCCTTTTTTCTCCATTCTTATTTTGCTAGTCCATCCCAGCTATGATCATTGAATGCCTCACAGGTTGATGCTAAACCCCATGACTGGAACTTCTTATAAAATTGAAAAAAAAAAAAAACGAAGCTATTCTTGTATATTCATTTATACTAATGCAAGCGTTTAAGCTTAACTACTTAATGCGGAAATAAACTGTTTCATATTTCGGAGAATATTCAATAAAAGATCTATTGCATTTCAAGCCCCTATGTGTTGCCGGCTTAGCATCTTTCGAGCTAAAATCTTTTGGTCAAATTCAATGCAAAATTATGGTTGACAGTTCCCAACAGAACACCATATCCAATAATAAGTATCCCTCAAGACATACGCACTGTTAGTCGAATACATCTTGCCCTCTTATTGCAAGCCCTGGCGACAACGGGCCCCACGCGACAGCAGCTTTAACCTTTTCAATTTACTTCTTTTTGTTCTTAAATCTGGCCATCGGACATTATTTGTAGCTACGGAATCCACTGCCAGAAGTTGTTGGTTTTTTTCTTTTTTATTTAAATATGTACATGGGCCCTAATGAAGAGACTCAAAAATAAAGATAATGGCTAAGATGGTGAGCGTCTCTTTTTATTGAATGTGTCTTTAAATCTGGCCATTGGACATTATTTGTAGCTGCGGGATCCACTGCTAGAAGCCGTTGGTTTTTCTTTTTTATTTAAATATGCACATGGGCCCTAATAAAGAGACTCCAAAATAGAGGTAATAGTTGAGATGGTGAATCTCTCTTTTTGTTGAATGTGTCTTTAAATGATTTGGCGATTTTATGTGACAGTGATAGGACCATTTTAGAGATTCGAATTAGAAACCATGAATGGATATAGTCGAAGGAATTGCAGGATTAATCCAGGCCTGTCGCAAAAATCCCCGGAGGCCCACCCAGTACATGAGCTGTCATGCACGATGCGCATATGGTCCCATAGTAAGGTGGTGGCTGGGCCCGTGGCTTAGTCCTGGGTTATCAAAAAGAAAAGTGCATCCCAATGAGAAGAGGATAAAATGGGGTCGAAGAAGTTACCACTTGTTGATATGACCATTGCAACCGAGTCTAGACAATTGGCCACAATGCACTGAACAAACAATACCATAAAGTGAAAAATGCGAAGGTTGACACGTTAAAGAGACCTGGTAGATGAATTTCAATCGGGAAGGTACTAAGAACAGTGTAGCTTATTCACAAGACTACCACCCTTCAAGTAAATCAAACAGAACACTGCATTAGCCTAATAAGTTTTATCAAATTCAAATATCTGAATTGTTCAGTGATATAGATAGCTATTAGAAGAATTTAATCAAGACAATTTCTCAGTACCCTCATGAAAATCTAATCAAGAATAGCCAAATATCGTCCTTTACTTTTAGTTGATTAGTTCATGTTGTATCTGACTCATGCACCAGAGATATAAACCTGAAGTGGCCAAAAAAAAAAAAGAAATTTAAGACTAAATATTATCTGATTGCCAGTACTCGTGTCAATGATAAATGTTTACCATATATTCTAATAAACTAAGAAATACAAACATAGAATAAGGTCATAACAATAATACCTTAACCAACATGACAATGCATAATACAACAAGAATAAATTGTACTGGTGGTCCAAAATGTTTTACAAATGTTTCATTAAATTTAATTTTATAGACAAATATAAATATGTTTTTGTAGGGTGATTGCATTTGAGAGTATTTAAGTGTGATTATGTGGTATGGCCTACGACATGCCATTGAATGTGATATGCTATTAGGAAAATTCTAACATGACATTGAGTTATGATGACACGTTTGGTACTTTAATTCAAACGTTTAGTAATTCAGATTATGTGTTTAGTACTTTTACTATTTCTGATTATACTAAATACTTAAATTAGAATTAAGAGTAAAAAACACTTGTACTAATTATGACTATTAAAATTACTAAACACTTGAACTGAAATGTTAAATACTTGAATTGAAAGTATCAAATATGTTACGATGACTCGATATCATACTAGAAAGACCTATGTTATTACTATGCTCTTAGATGAGAGTTGTACTTTGTCATGCTTGTACATATGATTGATTGAAATAGATCAAACAATACTTATCCCAAAAAATATATATATATTTACTAAGAGATAAACTTATGTTCGATGCCTCCTTAAAATGAGGATTTTGCATAGGCCAATTAGAGATTGTCACGTTGCAAATTGTCGGATGTTTATGGGTAACGAAATAATAAGAAAACTTATTAAATGACAAGACAATAATTTAATAAAAACTTATTATTTTAAATATAATAAGATATTTATTAATTAATAAAAAATTATTATTTTACAAGAAAAATTTTATTATTTTGATTACAATAAGACTCTTGTTAAATATCAAATTACCTTGCCAAATAGTAAGAAATTTTTTTTGAAACGTCTATAAAAATATATTTAGACTCTATATCCTAGGCAGTCCCATTAACTAATTGACTAAGGGAAAAGTCTTGAGGAAATGACGATTCACCCAATAAAACGTTATCGTTACTTTTCCTGGTAGTGCTTTGCAATTTGTACGGATGATCTTTGTGGATGAGAAATTTCTAGGACATTTTATATGTATATGAATATAATTCAGACACATCAAGAAAAAGCAAAGAAACTTATCAATGTGCACTAGAAAAATGTTAATCTTTACCTCTTTTTCCACACTTAAAGCCAAAAGTTGCATCATCGAACAGCTCTGAAGCTCACCTTTTCGATTCCTAGAAAGCCACCATTATTTAAAGGTTCTGATAAGGACGAAGATAAGCTAAACTAATCAATGCCCTAATCATCTATTTGTTTTTAAAATCAAGAACTACAATCACTATTTGACCTAACACCCCTCTCTTTTTTCTTTTTTACTTTCTTTTTCAATTTTATATTTTCTTTTGGGATAAGCAGGAATCAAATGCATCATCTCCAACAAAAGCTTGCCCATTAATCAAACTCCCATTTTGGTCACATAGGTTCATGTATGCTTCATCTACTCATCAATAATGAGCCTAATAGGTTAGGGAGATTGGCCTCTCTTTTTTTCCCTCCCTACTGACTAAAGAGACGCACTCATTATTGAGAATAAGAATTATTCCGGAATATCTGTGTAGCTAAACTTCGCACTCCATACGTTTCAGCACATGGATATGTGCATCGATTGCACTCTCTACTCTCGGGGATTTTAGCCATATTATAGAGGGAGGCACTATTACATGAACCAATCTCCCGCATCGGAGATTGACTTGAGTATATGGTTGGCCGACACACTAATGGAAAGTGTTCGATCACTCCGTCCCTAGTCGGTGCCGACTGGTGCAGGGTCAGAACTCAGAAGAGTGAAAACCCGACTGTGAATTCTCAGACGGGGCAAGAGCCTGCATCATCGGATGTTCTTCATAATATGTATGTATATATAAAACATAGGAAAATGGAAAATATCAATTTAGGAGGGGAGAAAAAAAGAGAAAATAAAATAAAGGACACTAAAATAAAAAGGGTTCATACAAAACCAAAAAGCATAAAATTGAAGATTGGCTCAAAATACACAAACTTACACACAAGAACTTATTTACAATTTTTTTTTCTTCTTTTTTTGTCCACAAAGCCAAGGAAAATAGGAAAGGACTAGCAAAGATGATATATTCCTCACAAGAATGCTGGGATATTGATTATTATTTGTCGAGACTTAAGAAGAGCTCCTGAAGGATCCAAGGGCCTTGATGGCGGCTGCGCGGAGGATGTACTGGTGGTAGATGGCGGCGATGGCAGCTCCAATGAAGGGCCCGACCCAGAAGATCCACTGGTCGTCCCACGCCTTCTCCTTGTTGTAGATCACTGCTGCGCCGAAGCTCCTCGCGGGGTTGATGCCGGTTCCAGTGATCGGGATTGTAGCCAGGTGGACCATGAACACGGCAAACCCAATTGGAAGTGGAGCCAACACCTATAATGTTTTCATAAAAGAGGTTACGCCGAGATAACAATTAGTCCCCATAAGAATTCATATAGGATTCACAAGTTAGGTAGGTTGCAGCTGTATACTTACAGGGACATGAGAGTCACGTGCGCTCCGCTTGGGATCGGTGGCCGAGAACACGGTGTAGACAAGAACAAAGGTCCCGATGATCTCAGCACCCAGCCCGGTGCCCTTGCTGTACCCGTCCGCAAGTTCATTGGCCCCACCGCCGTAGCGGTTGTAGTAGGCCTTCTGGAAGGCCTTCGCCAGGCCACATCCGCAGATGGCGCCGAGGCACTGTGCCACCATGTACAGGATCGCTCTGATCAGCGAAACTTTACGTCCCAAGAACAACCCGAACGTCACAGCCGGGTTTATGTGACCACCTGCCAGTAGATAAACAGCCAGAGAACAGCTACACATCAGCCAAACGCTAAGAATATATATGTCTGGACATTAATTAAACATGTTCCTCGCTAGAATGAAAAAGCAATTTTCAAATCGGTTCGTGAAAGTCTCGAAGCTCACCAGAAATGCCAGCGGTGCAGTAAACAAGGATGAAGATCATGCCACCGAAGGCCCAGGCGATCCCAAGGATGCCTACTCCCCCGCACTCATCGACGCCGGGCTTGTTGGGGTCGGTCTGGCTCTTGTAGCCGATCACTGTCAGGACCGTGACATAGAGGAAGAGCAAAGTGGCTATGAACTCGGCAATGAGGGCACGGTAGAACGACCACTGAATCAGCTCCTCGGCATCGATCAGAGGAGCCGGAGGTGGGTCCTGGTAGTCCTTGGCTGAGTGCTCTGGCGGCGGCTCCAGCTCCACTTCCTTAGCCATGACTATAATCAAACGATGATCAGTCGATAATTGAACTGCGCTCAAACTGTCGCTCGTAAGCGGAGGAATGCGTAATAATGGCTGTTATGGTGAGGAAGAATGAAGAAGAGAGGATGCTTCTTATATGATGATGATGAAAAGAGGAAATGAGGACATGAGATTAAATAATTGTGGGGATTAAGTCCGGTTAAATGACATTATTATCAACATAATGTCATTCTTAGCTTTTCTTTGCCGCCCAGACCGTTTGATTTTGATCGTTCTCAGCTATCAAGGGCCCCACCCTGTTCTTCAACGGTTCTCGTGGCTTCACTTGATGGCCCACAGGGAAGTGTGTATGTGATTAGTGGTTGGTGATCAAACGGCTACAAATCAACGTCTCTTATCATGAATGGAAAAGGGGGAAAAAAACATAAAAAGGAATAGAAGGAGAAAAGGTGGGTCTAATCACAGTCCTTGGGTTCGAATGTCCTCTCTTTTCCCAGGGGATGCCATTTCCAATATGTTAGTATGTATGATTATGTGAAGGGCACTCAAATTCTTTGATAAGTAATAATTGTTTTTGAATCGTTAGTCAGGAGCTTTTGATGAATTTCAGATGTAAATGAAGATATATATATATATATATATATAATCGAATCATAAGGTGTGATACAGTCAAAAAATTGTACTATAACTAAATGGAATTTATCTTTAATATTAGCTTTTGAAAACTATTAAAAGTACTTTGTGGCTATGACAACTTGATGTCGAATTTGGAATTTATCCTAGACTAATAAGCTAAGACGTGGCTCCATTTGGTTTTAGAGTTGAAATTTTACTCTACTCCACTCCAGTCTAATGGTACAAAAGTAGATATTATTATATAATATATAAATTTATTATTAAAAAATTAGTTGTTAATAATAGTTAAGAAAAATAGATATGAAAATTTATTATCAAATGGGAGAAAAAGAAAAAGAAAATATGTATATATATATATAAAAGTAGATACGAAAATTTATTATTGAAAAAATTGATTGTAACAATAGTTAAGAAAAAATATATGCGAGAATACCACCGAAAAAAGTTAAGCGTGAGAATTTATTATTAAATGAGAGAAAAAGATTAAAAAAAAGTATGTTGTTGAATTAATGAAAAAATTGAGTGGAGTGGAGTGAAGTAGGATTCCAACTCTAGAATCAAACCGCACTTCTTATCTTAATGAAAAGGAAAAAAAAAAAAGTTTCAAAAATTCATTTCTACTATCTGGAAAAAAAATTAAAAATTCTATATAATGATGTAATACTTTTGATTATTTGTATGATGATGTAATCGATGAGAAGAGTCAATATAATTAGCTTTAGCCCTCTCTAGGGCGATTTGTTCGTGATAAGATGGTATACATACGAATTTCTTATTTTATGTATCTTATCTTATATGACCTGATATGAAAATTTAAAGCTTTCTTTCCAAGCGAAAATAAAAAAATAAAATAAAATAAAGTAAAGCCTGCTGAAGCTGGACGTGATAATATAAAATAAACTTTTAATGTTGGCAAATCCATACGGATATTGTAAATACTAATATACTACCATAATCAGTATTTTTGTAAAAGTAAATTAGCAATCTCATGGATGAGATTGCATCAACCGAATATGCTTGGGGACTAAACTGATGTTTCAAGGGACCAAATTGATGTTATAAGGGATTCATTGATGCAGATTTCATACAAAAGACCCAATTGATGCCAATTGACTACATCAGAGACGAAATTGCTAGTTTACTCATTTTTGTGGTATCAGAAGTGCAACTTGAAAATATAGTGCTACATATATCTTGAGCTCATGTGGCGATGCTAAGGTAGTGTTTAGTTTTGTAATAAAATCATACTTCGCTCCACTCTAATTCTTTCTTTAATTCAATAAATAATCATTATTATATTTTTATCTTTTTCTCTCATTTAATAATAAATTCTTTCATATATTTTTTTAAATCATTATTATAATTAATTTTTTAATAATAAATTCTCCATATACTTTTACATAAATATATATACACATATTTTTTTATATTTTTTATTATTTAATAATAAATTCTCACACATATTTTTTTATAACTATTTTTACAACTAATATTTTAATCATTACAACTATTACCTATTTTGTCGTATATGGTAAAATGAAATGAAGAAAAATTCTACTCCAAAACCAAACCAACCACTTTGTGCGGAAGGCTTGGTTTTGTTGCCTGAGGTTGCTTTCGTATGGCTCAATTCGACGACCAGCTGGTGCAATATTTACTTTCGAATTCACTACTTTTGGTGGGATACTCGCAACTTTTGCTGGTTTGTTTGTCTTTTCACGCATGCTTGTTCGAATCCTTCGACTTTGGACATTATATATGTTTGTTATCCCATCTAGATTCTCACATGTTGATAGAGTCCCTATGATATATAGGATTAGATATGTACGTGTTGTCTGTCAAAGTGCTGCTCGTTATTATAGTCTTACCGGTTGTCGGGACCAAACGGTCATCTTCACTTACCATGTTTGTATCATGTTCTGCGAGTTAAACCTAATGTATACGTAACTAACCTTTTTTTTTTTCTTTTGGGTTATAAATAATGATCACAAACGAAGGTATGTAAAATAAGAGACAAAGAAGATCTTATGCCAAAGTAAATCGAGTTCGTGATTTTTTAGTTTTCAAATCGAGTTGAATATCGCTCAAATAAACCTTAGAATGTACACCTAGCTGTCTAGTATCCAAAAATATAATGGCGTCCGACCAGTTCAGATTCGAGTTGGATAGACCCAATGAAGGGGATAAAATTCTCTCAATCGTGCATTTTCTTCATTTAAAAGATTCAAACTAAAAATCTTATTTTAAAAAAATACTGACCCGTATGAATTAACTCATGTTGCGATGCCAAGCTTTTAACTTATAGAGGAAGTTCACTTGTTATGCACAAAAAAGAAAATTCGATTTTGGAATCTGGAAATGCTTGTTTTATTAGTAATTGTGACTGAAAAAGTGACATGAGAAATCTATATTTTAAGTGGTTAATTAAAATATTTTTGCATGGAATTTTTTTTTCTCAAGGGACCTTTGCCCCTCCACAAACTTTTACAAAATTAATTAATTCTTATTAATTTATTGGATAATTCCTCCTTTTCTTCTAGTAATTATAATCATGAAGGAGGTGAGCATTCCACCTAATGGCGCGTGTTAGGAATCGGAGGGTTGTCATTGATGTGCCCTTGAAATGATTATGTGATTACTATTTAAAATCCAATAAGAAATGTTATCCACAAAAAAGAGGGAAAAAGACAAACTTATTAATTTCAATTAAAGTTAATGATGCAATTATATCATCTGGCAATAGTTTTAATTTAATTGAAATGGGTAATGATAATCTCTTGCCAGACAAACTTATCTGGACGCATACCCGAATTCCCCGGTCTCTCTTGTAAACAATAAAGGCATTATGATTTTAATTTAGCATATACAAATGTGGAATCATCCAACTATTCCAATATTCCGAATTATATTTCCTAAAACTATTTATTATTACTCATTAAATAGTATTCAAAATTTTTTATTAAAAATTCAGGAAAAAAAGGCCATGTACTGACTTATAAATTATGTATCAATTATTAATTTTTCTTATTTTTATCTACGAATATCTTTTAGCTGAATTTATTAGAAATTATGTATTAATGGTCGTTTAGCTTCCAAATTTTTCTTGAAATCTAGAAAAAAAATATGATGCTATGTTCTGATCGATGAGATGTACTAATTTGAACATTTTGTATTATAAAGACACAGAAAGTTCAAATATGTCTTGGTCACTGATCAAGAAAATTCACAAACAAAATTTATACAGCAAAGTCGACAACTAAGAGAAATTTTTAAAAAAATAATAATTTGCATGATTATTGCTTGGAATTTACTTCCACCGCCCCTCTTTTATTTACAGTATTAATATATATTAATCAGATGTTAGGCCAAAGCTTTTAAGTCCATTGCATAAGACAAGCATTTTGTTGTCTCGTTTTATTGAATTTTTTGTTTTCGAAATGAATTTTTAAAGATAATGGCTGGAAGAAGGCCACGTGTCATTTTCGAGTGCATTTCCACCGGTTTATTTATCGTTTAATTATGTCAAATATTTTCCCTTTTCGGGGGAGTCATATTCTTCTTCTTCATCTAATGATTGACTACCGGTTGGGCGGTGGGCTTAATTCAATGGTTGTTTGTTCAATTTTGTTATTTGTAGAATCAGTGAGCTCATTGACGGTAACTGGTGCGTTGATCCTCCTGTTCTCTTAAAATCTTTGCTAAACCATGAAAGAGAAATGACAACAGCCTAACGAGTGTTATATTTAATACTCATAATTTCTGAGATGACATATAATATAACATAAACATATAAATGCAATACAAAATTAACTAAGTGGATTTGAATGAATATAAGATAGGGAGGATCACCAAAATGGTCTTATAAATTTGTCTTTTTTTTTTACATCGTGTTCTATAAATTTCATTTTGATTTTTTCAGTCTAAAAGATTTGCTCTGTTAGATAATTATAATCTTAATCTTGATTGACCGTTACTGACTGCTGACATGGGTAGTAACGGAGTTAAATCATTTTCCACCTATATGTAATTTGTCTACATGGAATATAAGATACGATGTGGCGTCATTTCTCTGACATTAATGACGTGGCCACTTAATCTGAAATATTTTAATTTCCTTAAATACCTCAAAATCCCCAAAATCTCCTGAAACACCGAAGAACAGAAGAAACTGAGTATACCAAGTTCTCAAACCCCCAACTAGCATCCCAAATTCCCCCTCTAATCTCTTGTTCTCTCCGAGCAGCAAATCACGTTATGAAACCGTCACTCGTCGAGCAGCAGGTCGGTAGTCTTGGAGTGGAATGCATCAAAGGAAGGACGCCGCGGCGCTGGCAGCAAATGAGGGATCTTTGATTTTCTCCGGCAATAATATCGACCTCTGCAGCAATGGGTTGCAGTTGCGCAGAAGATTTCAAGCACACCAAAAAACCCGAGAAGGAGATTTATTGGATGTCAGATGTATCTCTCGAATGGACATTGTGGCTATTTAGGTCGATTGATTCACCAACGGAAGCTTCCCAACACGAACCGCGAGCAAAGCACAGTGGAGAAGAACTTTGCTCCTCATCTCATTTAGAAAAAAATGTCCCTAAAATTGAAGATTAAGGATTTGAAGAAGGAGTTGCGAGAAAAGAAAAGGCAGTGTCCGAGAATTTTCTTGATTACATCTTGCATCTGTGACGGGGTGACATTCTTGTTTAGTGTGTGGCAGCATTGGAACACATGTGCCAAAGATTGAAGTGTATGGGTGGGATGTAAAATGTTTGGTGTATGTATAGGACTCTTGCTTGGTCTATGGCATGGTACATGTGTTAGGAATCGGAGGGTTGTCGTTGATGTGCCCTTGAAATGATTATGTGATTACTATTTAAAATCCAATAAGAAAATGTTATCCACAAAAAAGAGGGAAAAAGACAAACTTATTAATTTTAATTAAAGTTAATGATGCAATTATATTATCTGGAAATAGTGTTAATTTAATTGAAGTGGGTAATGATAATCTCTTGCCAGACAAACTTATCTGGACGCATAGCCGAATTCCCCAATCTCTCTTGTTAACAATAAAGGCATTATGATTTTAATTTAGTTTATACAAATGTGGAATCATCCAACTATTCCACTATTCCGAACTATATTTCCTAAACTATTTATTATCACTCATTAAATAGTATTTCAAAATTTTTATTAGAAATTCAGGAAAAAAAAGGCCATGTACTGACTTATAAATTATGTATCAATTATTAATTTGTCTTATTTTTATCTTCGAATATCTTTTAGCTGAATTTATTAGAAATGATGTATTAATGGTCGTTTAGCTTCCAAATTATTCTTGAAATTTAGAAAAAAAATACGATGCTATGTTCCGATCGATGAGAGATACTAATTTGAGCATTTCGTATTATAAAGACACAGAAAATCCAAACATGTCTTAGTCACTGATCAAGAAAATCCACAAACAAAATCTATACAGCAAAGTCGATAACTAAGATATTTTTTTTAAAAAAAATAAGGTCAATTGCATTGGTGGTCCAAAAAGTTTTACAAATATTTCAATATGGTACAAAAAGTTTTTTTTTGCTACTTGATGGTTCAAAATGTTTCAAAATTGTTTCAGTATAGTACAAACCGTCATCTCGCCATTGACGCCGTCAAGCCGTCCTTTACAAAATCTGTAAATTTTGCACCATCATGTAACTTACGTAAAACATTTTGTACTATTAAGTTATAACTTCAAAACATTTTACACCATCGTGTAACATCCCATAAAAACCGGTTTTGTATCATCAGCGTCGGCTTGACGGCGTCAATGGCGAGATGCGGGTTTGTATTATACTGAAACAACTTTGAAATATTTTGTACCATCAAGTAGCAAAAAAAACTTTTTGTACTATATTAAAATATTTATAAAACTTTTTGGACTACCAGTGTAATTTATCAAAAAAATAATAATTTGCACGATTATTGCTTGGAATGGACTTCCACCGCCCGTCTTTTATTTACAGTATTAATATATATTAATCAAATGTTAAGCCAAAGTTTTTAAGTCCATTGAATAAGACAAGCATTTTGTTGTCTCGTTTTATTGAATTTTTATTTTCGAAATGAATTTTTAAAGATAATGGCTGGAAGAAGGCCACGTGTCATTTTCGAGTGCATTTCCACTGTTTATTTATCGTTTAATTATGTCAAATATTTTCCCTTTTCGGGGGAGTCATATTCTTGTTCTTCATCTAATGATTGACTGCCCGTTGGGCGGTGGGCTTAATTTAATGGTTGTTTGTTCAATTTTGTTATTTGTAGAACCAGCGAGCTCATTGACGGTAACTGGGGCGTTGATCCTCCTGTTCTCTTAAAATCTTTGCTAAACCATGAAAGAGAAATGACAACAGCCTAACTAGTGTTATATTTAATACTCATAACTTAATTTCTGACACAATATAATAATATAAACATATAAATACAATACAAAGTTAATTAAGTGGATTTGAATAGATTTAATGGTGTTTCATAGGGAGAATCATCAAAATTGTCCTATAAATTTACCTTTTTTTGACGTTGAGTCCTATAAGTTTCATTTTGATTTTAACAGTCCTAAAGGTTTGCTCTATCAGATAATTGTAGTCTTAATCATGACTGACCGTTACCGACCGCTGACATGAATAATAACGGAGTTAAATCATTTTCCACCTTTATCTAATTTGTCTACATGGAATATAAGAAACGGCGTGCTGACATTGGTGATGTGGTCACTTAAACTAAAATATTTTAATTTCATTAAATACCTCAAAATCCCCAAAATCTCCTAAAACACCGAAGAACGACAGAAACATATAATAATATCTGAAATTCTCAACCCCCCTTCTAGCATCCCAAATTCATCCTCTAATCTCTTGTTCTCTCCGAGCAGTAAATCACGTTATGAAGACCGTCACTCGTCGAGCAGTAGATCAGTAATCTTGGAGCGGAATGCATCTAAGGAAGGACAGGGCGACACTGGCAGCAAATGAGGGGTCTTTGATTTTCTCTGGCAATAATACCGATCTCTGCAGCAATGGGTTGCAGTTGTGCAGAAGATTTCAAGCACACCAAAAAAACCGAGAAGGAGATTTACTGGATGTCAGAGGTATCTCCTGAATGGAGGTTGTAGCTACTTTAGGTCGATTGATTCACCAATAGAAGCTTCCTAACACAAACTGTGAACAGAGCACAGTGGAGAAGAATTTTGCTCCTCATCTCCTTTAGGAAAAAAAAATGTCCCTAAAATTGAAGATTAAGGATTTGAAGAAGGAGTTGCAAGAAAAGAAAAAGCAGTGTCTTAGAATTTTCTTGATTACATCTTGCATCTATGGAGGGGTGATATTCTTGTTTAGTGTGTGGATTCATTGTAACATCTGTGCCATAAATTGAATTGTATTGCTGGGTTGTAAAATGTTTGTAACAATGCGTTTGTTTTCGGAGTTAAAGTCACGAATTTGTGATTGTGATTGTGATTGTAGAAGAAGACAAAAATATATGGGGCCCACCAGTTTGACTTTTGAAATATAAAATGAATGGAATGTAGAGATAATTAATTATAATGGGATTGTATTTTAATAATATATGGGGCCCACCAATTTGACTTTTGAAATGTGTGTTTTGTTGTGTAGTGTTTTGAGTTAAAGTTAAAGTTAAAATCTTAAATCACGACTTTGAAAACAAACGGAGCATAGTGTATGGACAGGACTCTTGCTTGATATATGGCTTGGGATAATTTCATGTCAAAAGTCATGTGGATAATTCAATTGTTATTTAGCGAAATCAATCAAGAAAAATTCTTGACTCTTGTGCACTATTACTTCCATTATTCTACCAAGGAAAGCATCATATATTTAACTTGCAATCCGATAGTTCATACATCATACACAAACTGTTGTCTTGCTATTTGGACATGTACCATCGAATATGCGCTTAAAAGATATAGTTTAAACATGTACCATAAAATACAAAATACTAAGATAAAATCGGTGGACTAAAAATTAACAGTTCTCACTTGTCTCATAAGTTAACCAATCAAACAAAATCTATGCACAAAAAATATGTATACAGCAAGGAGAGAAGCTTCGAAAATAAAACCGTAAACGTTCCAAAAAGTTTTCCAACAAAAAACCGCAGGGGACACAGTCATACACCCTAGGGGTGTGCATGGGTACTGAATATATCCGAAACCGGTCGGAACCTACCCGTTATGGTAGCGTCCGGATAGCTCATATTGAAAATAGAGTAGGTTTCAGGTATTAAAATCAGGAATCGGTGAAAATCGATTCCGGTTCATGCCTACAAGGTACCCAGAACCAGTTATTTATTTATTTTTTTTAAAAGAAAGAGTAAAGTTACTGTCTCCTCTAATGAATCAAAACAAAGACACTTTATTGTGTGATATCGTATTATGGATGTTTAACTTTATCGATGGATTGATGAGACGTATTATTTTTTTTGTTGTCGTGGATTAATCTAAATTTTATTGATATCCTATTTGACGTGATTACTGATTATGTATGTGACATTTTCGGTTTTATTTAGCGAGAGAAAAAAATTTATAGGTTCCAACAGGGTACCCGAAACCTGTGGTATATTACAGATTCCGAGTAAGTTCCGGTTTCATGATTCGACACGGTAGGGTCCGGTTTTAAAATCTTGGAACCTATCCCTTACATGATAGGGTCCGAGTATCGTGAAAAATGCAGGGTACCCGGAACCGATCACCCCTAATAGACACAATGCGGCCATTCATCTGTTCCTCTTTAAAAGATTTAGGAGGCGAAAAGGGCACTAAAGCTAGAATTATTTTTCACTGTACTTCGCTCCACTTTACTATTTCTTCAATTCAACAACACAATTATTACTTTTTCTCCCTTTTTTTTAAATTTTTTTAATCGCATTTAGTTTAATTTTTTTATACTAAATTCTCTCAACTATTTATTACTTTTTCAAAATTCAACAACACAATCATTAATTTTTTTATCTTCTTCCTCAACCCTTTATTATAGACCCACTTAGATATATATATATATATATATATATATATATATATATATATATATACCTTTTTACCAACATACTTCTTTGTCTTTTACCTATTTCAATAGGAAAAGAATTGAATTTTGAAATTTAACTCTATTACCAAACGAATCTAAGAATTGTATATCAAATTATCACTAGATACCGTCAACAATCAAACCGCAGAAGGTGCACCCGTAGATAGCTTGCATGATCATAGGCATCTTATTCCGATTAAAGGCACCAACCTAGTTCCTTTCATTACCAGTGGATCCTGCAAAATTGTCCAGAGCCAACAAATCTCCATCATAAATACTTTTTTCTAATACTCATAGTTCAATCTAGATGCTTAGTTGCTCGAGCTAGTGAGATAGCTCAGAATGCCACACCACTTGTATTTTTCCGATTTAGCGCACAATACCACATCTCACTAATAGAGGAGCATGAAAACATGAGCTGTGGTTCCTGACCTTGAAACTCATGTCCAACAGCTTCTGTATCAACTCTGTAGCATCCCTCGATCAACAGATGACTGAAAATATTCTCATCCTTTTTTCATGAGTGTAAATAAATGCATGTCAATTAGACCGAGATCTTTTGAAAATTCATTCTAGAGACTTTAATCACCTGATTCGCAGTGTTTTTCAGTGACAGCCATCTCTTCAACTCTTTCTCCTGCATCCCAATTCAAAAGAAAGAAAAAGAACGTGTGAGTTCTACTATTGATCTTGCAGCTGATTCAACCAATGCCATCCTCAGGTGAAACTGAAAAATAGAAAGCACTCTTACTCCAATTAATAGAGCCCTAGGAAGATAATGAGATGGAATCCGAACCTCCTCCGTTGGATAGTGCCTCTGGAGCTTGACTAGCTGCTCAAGCCTTTGTTGTATAGTCGATGATGCTTGCCCGGTAGCGCTGCTTCGTGACCTCACTGCTGGTCGCCAGCTCCAAGGCACCGCTGATGGAAGATCACCAGGCCATGGAGCCTGATGGAAGAGGTGATGGGTATTAAATGTAAAAAATTTAGCACCTATGGACGTCCTCATGAGTACTCGTCATCATCTTTTGAACTGTCTGCATGGACATTGTGGATCATTACGCGGCAAGTCTGGATGAATAAAGGAAGTATGACATACATGTCAAGTACAGAACATACCACAAGATAGAGACTTCTTGTGTTTCTATATCCACTGCCTCGTTCGTAAGTAAGTTCAGTTCAGAGTTGTTGAATTCAATCACCTCAATCCAAATCTTCAAAGCGCCACTTCCTGGACTACTGCCCATTTCGCCTGATGAACGTTGGATGTTTACATCTTCGCAATCACAACCTTGTATATGAAGAGTTTCCAGGGATTCCAATTCGCTGATGTCGTCAATGCCTTTGAACTTTTGACAATTCCTTATCTCAATTGTTTTTGGCCTTTTCAACTTCGAAAGGTTCTCTAATCTCTTCAAGCGATCACAATAACTAATATTTAACGTTTGCAAGCATTCCAATTCCCCCAAATCTCGGATCTCGACTAGCTCTGTGACGCTCGAAACTTCCAATTTTTTCAAGTTCTTCAAATGTGATAGAGCAGATACAGTCTTGAGAAAGAAACAACAAGCTATATCCAGTTCACATAGACTTTCTGGCAGGCAAAACCCAGCAAGATTTCTCACCTTGCAATACCAGAAAGAGATGTAACTCAAGGAGTCCAACTCTGCAATTCCAAGGTTTCCAACAGTATCATCTTCCATAGAGCATGTGTGGAACTCTAACGTATCTTATAAGTCTTTGTAGTGAAGATGGCGAGACATGTAGTTCGGTCAAACTGGTGGGAAGCTTTGGCGGCAATCGGCAGACACTGGTGTCTCTTAACTTCAAGACCCTCAAGCAGGTGAGACCCTCGATTGTTGATGGAATCTCTACGAGTGATCTACACAGCTCAGCGTCCAGCACTTCAAGCCTCTTCAGCATCCCAATGGAGGATGGCAACTCCTTAATCTTAATTCTTGTCATCTTGATCACTCTCAGCTTCTTTAGATTCCCAAAAGTATCAGGTAGTTCAGTAATTCGTGTCCCCAATAAATCCAACTCAGCCAGTGATCTCAGATTCCCCAATGAAACTGGAAGCTTCTCCAGTCCTCCACATCTACCTAAATTGAGGACCTCAAGCTTCACTAGTCGTCCAATTCTCTGAGGTAGTTCAGTAATTCAAGTGCATGATAGATTCAACCTAACCAGCTTCTTTAGATTCCCAATAGTATCGGGTAGTTCAGTAATTCGTGTACCCGATAAATTCAACTCAACTAGTGATCTCAGATTCCCCAGTGAATCCGGAAGTTTCTCCAGTCCTCCATATCTACCTAAATTGAGGACCTCAAGCTTCACCCGTCGTCCAATTCTCTGATGTAATTCGACAGTGTCTATATCTGAAAAAAAAGATCCAACTCAACAAATGATTTCATATGTAACACACGTGTAATGATACTCCCGCTATCGTATTAGTTAATTTTCTTATTGGGAATATTTCTCTTAATCTCATTAGCTCATCAGCATGGATCACCGTTTTACCTTTGTGCTTTTTATATGTGACCTCTTCCATTTGTTCACTCATTTCAAACAATCTTCGGAAATTGTGGGAGAGAGAGGTCAAGAGATGGAGAGGAAACGAGAACTTTGAGTACAAATAATTAAAAATTATTAAAGAAAATTAGAAATCAATCATTCTTCGGTATTAGACGTGAAAATGAGTTGTTCAATACTTTTAGATTTTTTTTCTTTCACTTCAAATTCTCGATATTGAAAGTATGAAAATTGAAACCTACCAAATCTCATGCTTTTTCCATCCTCTTGCACTGGTTCGCGAGTTCTCCATGGAAATTGTTAGTCTTCATCATCTCTTTGTGTTTTGTGTGCTATTCAATGTATATTATTGATCATTGATGGTTCTTGAAGATGAGTTGCCTATGTTCTTTTTCTGACAGTTGATTAGTACGTAGTCCATCAGTCTTATATATGTAATGTGCTCACTTTGATATGCTAAATTAAACTGATTAGTCATGCCATGTTTGTGAAAATCCGGCGATAAATAGCATGTATTCAAAAAATCAGGCACAATTATTAATCACATGTCGTGTTTGGATTAAAGGTTTGTGATCCAAATCACTATAAACACAACGTGACACTAGTTACCCGAATTTGGGTAACTAGTTACCTGAATTTATAAATTGCAATATGAACTTTGGTCCGTGATCAGATCACCGGATTATCTCTTTTCTTCTCCGAGATTTTTTATGTGTTCCAAGCATTTCTTAATAGAGGAAATTACTAGAATGATATTTAGATGTCTCGAATTAGGGGATTATGATATTTATTTATAGATATAGACGATTCTCCTTCGAAGTTAAAATTAGATAAAAATATATTTTTGAGTGGAAAGAGAGATTATAGAGGATGAGGGATCTGCTATATATTAAGAGGTTGGACAGAAGAGACCGTTCAGAGCTCCTAGAGAAAAAGCATGACAATTGAGACGAAGTGGGGAGAAGATCTGAGATCCCGATCGAAGGTTTGTAAATCGAATAGGAATACTAACTATAATTCTTCTCCTCATTCTCATTTTTCTTTTGTATTATTTATCAGATTTATGTCTATGATCCTTTCTAGTGTTTTGAGCTCTATTCTATCGATTAAGAACTAAACTCGTTTTCTAGGGATTCGATGAAACCTAAAACTTGTAAATAGAATTGTAAACTCTTTTCTTTATATTCCATTGAACTCAATTTATTCACATATCTTTATCTTGTTCTTAATGATGTCAAATTGATTAAATCAGGAAATCGAGCTGAACTTGGAACTCGATTTATTTGCATATCTTTATCTTGTTCTTAATGATGTCAAATTGATTAAATCAGGAAATCGAGATGAGCTTGGAACGGGAACATTAGGCTAAACCATGGATATGATAGCCTAAGTTATAGTTGGTATTTGAAAACGGGATTGTTTCATGAGAAGGATAGGAATATATACTGGATTGCCTTAGGTAGACAACAAAGGTTGACGATTGATGGATTCAAACTTATTAATTGCCTAGGAATATGTAGTAATTAATTCAATAAAAAGAATACGTTTCTACGGCACTTGGAAGAGGCGTAGGGGACTATAGAATTCTAGATTAATCATTAGGATTTCAATAGTATAGAGAGAATGGTCGATTCTGTATGGGAGAAATTGAAAATCCTAAATTCATATTCGTTGATTTCTACTCATTCCAAATTTTCTGCTTTGGTTAGTTTTCGAATTTTCTTTTAATCCACTCTTTTGATCGTTTGAATAAGTTAGTTGTTCAAATTTAGTACTTAGTGAAAGTATAGATCAGTTTCTGTAAGTTGATACACATACTTATCACTTAAAACTTGAGTTATGCGTACACTTTTAAATTTTCCACAATGAGTATTTTTCACGCCTTTACTTGGAATTGTTCCAATTTCAATACTTAGTTAAAATTGAAAATAAAAATAAATAATTAAAAAAATTCATTAATAGAAAACTGCTTAGTCTTAATATTAGCTAAAAGCCAAGGAACAACCCCCGACAGTGGCGTTAAAAGCTTGTTCCGATTAAATGAAATGTAACACAGAAGTGCACGTATTGCTCAAGTAATAAGTGATAAGTATGAGTATTTACAAAGGCTGATGTAAATTTCATATTGTGATCACTTTTAATTTTTTATAATTTAATCTTATTATAAAACCATATTCCCACTCATTCTCCGATTTTTATAGAAAAAATAAAATTCTTAAAAATTCAATCACTAAAAAAATATTCACCTTACTTAATTAGTTACAATTACCATATATCTAAAAAATAAATCAAAATCAAAACTGATATTGGATAAAAGTACTAACGCGTCCGTGAGAGCTAGTTGTTTCCTATTCGAACTTCAAAGGACGATCTATAAGACTATATTTATAAAGAAATATCATAATCCCCTAATTAGGGACATCTAAATAGTGTTCTAGTAATTTCTTCCATTAAGAATGCTTGGGACGGATGAAAAATATGGGAGAAGAAAAGAGCTAATCCGGTGATATGATCAAGAACGGCCCCGGCCTCCAAGTCTCGCGACCTCAGCTCAATAAAACTTATCTGTGCGTCAAATTTCTGTCAGAGGTAATTTCCTCGTTCTAGCTCCAAATGACGAACCGTTAAAACCATCACCCTCCTAACTCAATTAGCTTTCTGATGATATGTTTAGCTATTTGCACCAACTTACTGGAGTTTAACCTGATAAAAAAAATCGAAAACTTAAAAGTTACAATAGTCGATCAACTACCTCAAAATCGAGGAAAAAAAACACAAATGAAAAAATCAAAACCACCAAGACCTATCAAAAATGCAAATGAATGAAAAGTAAATTGAAAGCTATAAAAACTAGTCTTAAACTCTAGTAACTAGTCCCAATTAAATCCATAAAAAAGTATAGAATAACTCTATTTATATAGAATATATCTTGAGATTAGCTTTCCGATGATATGCTTTAGCTATTTGCGCCAACTTATTGGAGTTTAACCTTATAAAAAATATCGAAAACTTAAAAGTTACAATAGTCGATCAACTAACTCATATTCGAGAAAGAAAATGAAATACTAACAATCAAAACCACTTAGACCTACCAAAAATACAAACGAATGAAAAGTAAATTGAAAGCTTTAAAAAACGAGTCTTAAACTCGAGTAACTAGCCCCTATCAAACCCATAAATAAGTGTCTAACAACTCTATTCATATGGAGTAAATCTATCTTGAGATCATCTATACTTTTTTTTAAAATATTTTATGGCTAATAAAATGTAGTTATTCATCCAGGTAGTGTGCAAGGAGGCCAATGCAAGAGAAAAGAAGTGCAGTGCATATAGCTCAACCCCTTCTTAGCAATTCTCTTCAGGCCCATCCCCGAGCCAAAAATCTTAAATAGTCTTCTAAGCCCAAACCATGATGGGCCTATTCAGTAGAAATCCATTAACAGGAAGAGGTCCAATTATTCCACATAGGGATGGCTTGACGAAACTATTCATGGGCTTTAGCCCACGCTAAGGTTGAGAAAAACGTGGCACATTTTAACGACCGAGTGCCGTATCGTATGGTCAAGCTCGTGTTCTTATCAACCGGCCATTGCCGTATCATATGGGGCGAGTGCTTCGCTGCATGCGGGCAGAACGGTTATATATATGTGTTTCGATGTGTCACGGTACCATATTGGTGAAAATTACATGAAATGAATAAATCTAAGAGAATATGTTGAAGGGATTTGGAGGGAAAGGGACGAACATTATTCCTTTGCACTCTTCCATTCTAATAGGAATTATTCCTAGCACCGATTCAGACAAAAAAAAGTTTTGGATCAGAACTAGGGAATTATTTGGACCTTTCCCTTCCGAATTCCATCATCTTAATAGTAATAAGCTGTACAAAAGATGGATGGAGACCTTACCTTACACTCTGTTGATCTGCACCACCTAATATTAATTAATAGATTCCAACTAATTGAGATCTTTTCGATGTGTATTCTGGTATATGGAACCCCAATAGGTTCCAACCAATCCAGTACGAGCCGGGACAACCCACCAAATGATAATAAAACTCTCATAGCATAAATTTTCTTTATTCATAAGACTCCAACTCGAGATCTTGCTAGAGGAAAATAAGCGCCGAACCATTTGAACCAACGCATATTGATTAATGTAGATTTAAGTCGAGTTAGCTCAGTAAATAATAATAAAGCTTGCCAATTGTAGAGTTTCTTCGTTCACAAGATTTGAACTCGAATTTGAGATTTTTTAAGGGAAATAGACTTCGAACCACTTTAAACCAGCTCAAGTTAGTATATGACCTCAAACTTACTATCTATATATATCATTATTAAAAAAACAATCTTGAAGTCTATATCAATATAGAAGTAAGTAATTAGTGAGATACTTCTACCTTTCCTTAGATACAATGATCACGCAAGTTGCAGAGACTTTTGTCATTTCACTTGGAAATTTGAGCTTCGAGCATTACAATCAAATGACGACATACCGAGGGGGCCCAATCAACCTTTTTCCCCAATCGTGGATAAGTTTTGGAAGCATCGGGAGAAAATAGCAACATCAATACAAATTAAGCTAAGGAAGGAAAACATGCAGTTAGAGATGCAAAAATTTCGTTATATCTTGTGGCCATTTCGATCTTATACATTAATTTGATTGCCGATACGAACATTAAACCACGGCTACAACAGGAAACAGTGCGTATGTCGTGAAAGCTCTGGCATCAGGACCAAAAGTGGCATGAATTAGGCTTTGTACCTTTACGGACAGCGGCGAATTGAAGAAGATGGATTCTAATGCAATCCCATTTCTAGCTTCATCTATCCATGATCATCGGATCATCTGGAAAATCCTTTTATCAGCTCTTAACGTTCAGTGGACCACTGGCTGGCTCGTCTCAATCTTATCTCGAGCAGAGTCCTGATTTCGACGGCTTTGAACATAACATCGAAAAGAAGCGGCGACATAGTACTGCACGCAGCGTCTAGGGGTGGGGCCGGGGAGCCCGACCGCTGTCCCAATAAGGTCCGTTTCTTCCTAGTTCATAGTTTGTCCTTTGGACTGATGAGGGATTTGAAAATGGGGACGGATGACGAATATGCCGGGATAAGGTCGCTCACATCGGTGTCAAAAGTGCCATTTGCGTAACTCCTTGTCGAATGCCAAAAACGCAAATGGTGAGGAGAATGAGGGGGCCTTTGAAGGGGTTCAATTTTACAAGCTACAAACACCACACTTGCTTTTCCACTCCCAATTGACATATTGTCGATTTTGATGGAGGGTTCTTTCGCTCATCTAGCACGAACTATTTTTTTCTATATAACATTTTACACGTTTTGTTTTATTATTAGTAGATATTTTAGAATAATCAAAATGAGTGAATTTTATATCACCGATTAATTTGCGGTCAGTCAAAAGAAGAAATCCTTCTAGTCAAAATGAGTAGCAAACGCAGCTCAAAAATCAAAACTTGCTTGAGCTTAGCAAATATAAAGGTGAATTGTCTTGAGATATTAACTAATCGACAGTAAGTTTTAAGTAAGTATTTATAGTTGTGAATTTGACGGAATGGACGGATTGGGCGGTTAGATATATAATTGCACTCGTCGAGCACATCATGTCATATCGATGAGTCTTTTTTCATTTAGGTCATTGTCTAGGGACTTATTAGGTTAGCAATTATGGCATAATGCATGTCACTCTCCATTCTATCTTTGATTGGCACAAATGGCCCACTGCCCTCACTCATCAACCTTTTAGGTATGAAAAGTGAGCCATCCCCTAGCTAGATGCACTCCTAGCCCTCATTTTCTATGGTGAACATCCAAACACGGAGCCATAGAATATGCCTTCATCACTAAATGGATATCTTCATTTAATTATATTGGAACTCAGGTATATCTGATACATTGGAATTGAAATAAATATTTTCATAATTTTCTTCATTTTTTTCTTTACTGTATCTTTTATGAGTTGCAAAGAATATTTTTTTCTGAATAATCTTTTTTTTTTCAACTTGATAGAACGATATTTCCTTCAATAAATTTGGATTATGCTCATTCTATCGTTCCAATTAACTTTTATTCAAGTATGATGTATTTTATTTGATATTCAATTATCTATATATATAAATTGAGATCTTGATTAATAAGTTCGTCTTTTTAAATTACATTCATCTTCATCTTCAAGTTACATTCAATTAGCAAAAAAAAAAACCACATTTTTCTCAATAAAATTATATTTCACATTATAAAACTCATTTTATTCGTTTCTATTCCATTCCGACGTACCAAACGTGACCTTAATTTGTAGGCACATTTTGTCTATAAAATATACTGTGGCAAGTAAAAAGTTAAGTCGACCCAACTTCAAAATAAGCTCCTAGGAAACCTCCATATCTTCCATCACAACAACTCCAATGGGGAATCATGACATATCATAGGTTCTCCATGCATAGATTGAAACCGGACATACTTTCTCTTATGATGTAAATCAAATCTGATCAACAATATCTTTTGGCAGAAATTTTTCAAGAGTATTAATTCCTTACATTGATTTTTAAAAATTGATTCTTGCAAAGGAAGATGCGACTTTTAGAATATGCCTGTGGAGTGTACTCATCGGCAAATTTTACTTTCAAAAGTAAAGCTTCATGTTTTGACTTCCTTATTATTCTATACCCACTTATGAAAAGAAACAGCACTGATTTAACGTAATCAAAAGAACTGATCGAACCATATCCGTATACAATTCCAAGCAAAGAGTACGAGTGTCCATCTATGAACATCTTGAATACAATTTGAAATGACATCCTTGTTTGTAAGGTCTCATTCGATACACGGAAATGGAACAAAACAAATATCTCATGCTTTCACTCCATTTTTTTTATATAGTGTTTTTTTTTTGAGTTAGAAAGAGTTTTTCATCATCATGAGAACATTGGTTTTTCAACTTGATGGAATGAATTTTCCGTAATAAAATTGAAGTAATGATCAATTCTACCATATCTACTAAGTTTTTAGCGAGTATAATTAAGGGTAAATTGCACTGGTGGTCCAAAATGTTTTACAAATGTTTCATTATGGTCCAAAAAGTTTTTTTCGCTACATGAT
The DNA here is from genome assembly GCF_007655135.1 of Punica granatum. Taxonomy (NCBI): domain Eukaryota; kingdom Viridiplantae; phylum Streptophyta; class Magnoliopsida; order Myrtales; family Lythraceae; genus Punica; species Punica granatum. The sequence continues at coordinate 30,436,705 of NC_045129.1, forward strand.
GGTACAAAATGTTTCAAAATTATTTTATTATGGTACAAACCGTCAATTGGCCTTAACGCCGTTAACATTTTGCTGACGTGGCGCGTCTTATGTGTCACTTTTGTTACGTGGAACCAATCATAGTGCGCCACGTCATTTAAGAGAAAATAAAATTTTAAAAAGTCCAAAAAAATAATTAAAAAATACAAAAAAAGAGTAAAAATTTAGAAAAAAAATAAAAAATATTTAAAAATTTAAAAATTTAAAAATTTAAAAATTATTTTTAAAAAATTAAAATTTTTTATTTTTAAATATTTTTTTATTTTTAAAAAATAATTTAAAAAAATTTTAATTTAATAATTTTAATTTAATATTAAAATTATTTTTAATTTAAAATAATAAAAATTATTTTTAGGATTATTTTTAAAATTTTTAAAATTTTTAAATTTTTAGAATTATTTAAAAATTTTCGGCCACGTCAGCGTCGGTTTGACGGCGTCAAGCTCGAGTTGACGGTACCATCATGAAACAACTTTGAAACATTTTATATCATTATGTAGCGAAAAAAACTTTTTGGACCATAATGAAACATTTGTAAAATATTTTTGACTACCAGTGCAATTTACCGGTATAATTAACTTCTTTTTTACTTTATATATATATATATATACATATGTACATATACATATATAAATATAAATAGAATGATATTCTAATAAGTAAGTCTGTTTGCTTAAATATGAACTCCTTTCATATTCTAAAATAGGTCATAAAGTATTTTTTATCTCAATAGAATTACGTTTCATTTTATGAAAGAAATTTTATTCCTTGGTCAAGAGAAAGGAAGGGGAGAAAGGAAAAGGAGGGAAAGAAAGGGATAGAGGAAAAGAGAGGGGATGGTGATTGGAGGATTTATTTTCCTTTATTTAGACTTAGATTATAAACGGTGAAAGGAAAGGAAAAGGAAAAAAAAATCACTTTGTTTTTTTTTAAAGTAATAACCCAACTTCACCCAACTCAACTCTATTTTTCCACATATTCAATAGTATAATCATTATTATTTTATTTTTTCTTCTATTTAATAATACTTTATCGCTCATAATTTTTCATGCTATTTTTATAATTAATTTTTAATAATAAATTTCCTATCTACTTTTACATCTATATATACATACATATATATTATCACACTTTGATATATTTTGTCAACACTTGCAATTATTATACAAAATCAAGTTGAGTTGGATTACTAATCCAACTCGAAAACCAAAAGCAAGCTTAATTATTATTCTTGTGCGCTTAATTGGGGCAAAATAGTCTTTTTAAGTTTTAAATATCTTACACTATTATTTAAGCGAGAGTTCTATTTTGTAACTACCTCTCAATCTATAAGGTGATTGAGAAGTCAAAAATATCATTTATTCTTAATTTAAATATTTATAATTTAAAATAAAATAGAAAACAATATAGATCACTTGATATTGTTCTCCTCTACTCTCTTTTCCTCCCATGTGTCACTCTCTCCTTATTTTGCTATCTTCTCGCTCAACCTCATAGCCCCACATTTTATCATATTATTTTTCAAATTTTATAACCAATTTTTACTTTTATCTTCTCACCATTTTTTTTATTCTTCTTTTAAATCAATCGTATTTCCATGAATATAATATCTATCAAGTCCTTCAATTTAAGCTAAATATAAATTGAATGAACCATAACTGTGTAACTTCATATTCGTGAGGGATATGCATCATTTCATAAGAAAGTTTTATAAGACCTTTTATAACCTTGGACCCCCCTTCCTCTTCCCCTTCTCTCCGGTCGAAGAGAAATATAAAGGATAAATCCCCCACCCCGCCCCGCCCCACCCTCCTAACGCCCCACCCCCCCTTAAAGGCCTATGAGACCTTTGGCAACCTTGCCTGGAGTGGTGTTGGTTAGCTGCAACTATCACTGTCTTTCTCTCCCTCTGTCTTCGAAGGAGTGAGGTGGAGTGTTAAAAAGGTGCGTCGGTGACTCGTTGCTCATCACCATGGCCCCTAGAGTGGTCATCAAAGTCCTCTAGGGCCATCAATAACCTCACCTTGGGCGACGGTGGCTAGCTGTAGCCACCACTGCCCCTGCCTCTCCTTGTGTCTTTTATTTTAAAATTATGTTTCAATTTTTGACATTATAAGAAGAATGAAATAACATATGAAAGGCCCTTATAAAATTATCCGATAGGTAATGGCCTAATCTAAACAAAAATAAACATTACTATCCATATTGATATTTATTTACCACTTGATCCTCTTTTGTACAATCAGCATGGCAAGTGGATAAGGAAGAGTTCCATTACTTTCCAATCAAGATATTCTTACTTCAATGTCTTTTTTTTTTCTCATTGGCATGGTAAAATTAAATATAAATCCTAATGGATAAGAAAGGGGCACATGTGGCTCTCTATGTATGTCGAATCTAAAAATTCTTGATCACCAGACGAAAATATGCGTTATTACGTTACACCATTTTTGGTGGGTTCTTACTTTAACTTCTATCTACTTTTTCCTTATCCATTCCCGTATTACGCCCTGCCTTGAAAAAAGGTAATGGCATGGGTACGTAATTATCAATTTACTCTGTTTTTGGGACGGATAAAATGTGGCTCCTTGACTTGAAAGTTCAGTTCTGTATTGTTTTATGAGAATTTTGGTCATCAAAAGGGGGTTGGGGAACAATGACTTCAAATCAAGAACTTCGATGCAAATAGCATTTAGATTTACTTTTTCTCTCTTTTTCTCGGGTTCCCCGCAAGTGGGACACGAGATTCCCTCTTGATTTATTATTGTGAACACGATAATTGTGTTTAATTAAATGAATTATGGGAACCACAAGGTCTCCTTCCATAATAATTATATATAATCATTCATCTTTTCATATACGTGTTACATATATGAAAATTAAACAAATGTATGTCTCGATGAATGTAGGCTCCCTATAATTAAAGGTTTTACAACTCGTTCGATTTCGCAATCAAATTTTTAAAATTTTAACTCTAACTTTAACTCTACTCACTACACAACAAAAATCAACAATACAATTATTACTTTTTCAATTTTTTCAATTTTTTTAACTATTTAATTTAATTTTTAATACTAAATTCTCTTAATTATCAATTACTTTTTCCATAATTCAACAATACAATTATTATTTTCTCTCAACTATTCATTACTTTTTTACACTTTTTTTCATAATTTAACAACACAATCATTACAACCCAATTAAAATCAAAACTCAACTTTACTTAACTCTAAAATCAAACACGCCTAAATTTTGGAGAAAACATGTCTAGATGAAAGGAATGTGAGATTAATTTCCCTTTATCATAATTGAGCATTATTGGTATACAAGACTAGTACATGTACATAGTTTTGTATATGAATCACTTCCTCCTACCCATAATGATTTTTCCAGAATAAAAGCGATATGATTTTTTAAATTCTTATCATGTATTCAATGATGACTGATAAAATATGTGAGACAATTGCACGAGATAATTTATTAATTAATTTATCGTACTTACGGATGTATTTTGGTCTAAATAGGAGCCAACCAAGAGACCACTACCGATTTGGTCAAGGTCGTTAGTGGGCAAGAACGATCCCAATGATATCTACCAAATGGTGGTAGCCGACGTTGAGCCATCACTACTAGAAAATCTCCTTCATTTCATGTCTTTCTTGTGAATAAAGAATTAAGAAGTATGAATAATGATGATAAGATATCAGCCTCTAATACCCCGATCGACGTTGCCGGTAGTCACAAAGTTTGCGAGCCGCCTCAATCTAGGTTGTGGTGGCTGGGCATCGGCCCCACCACCCCCTCTCCATTGACCCCTTGTTAATATCCCCTATATATAAAACCTTTCTTAAATACAAATTTAATAGCTATTTTTAATTAATATTTTCTTAATTAAAAATGAGTTTTATTTTATTACTGATCAACATAATAATCTTGCAAATGTTGATATGAGCGAAATAAATTAGGTAAATTCCTATCATTTTTAATAGAATATCCTAATCCTAATACTCTCTAAACACAATACTTGGATAACAAAAATCTATTACTCTTTTTTCAGTGTGCATCCTAGTATCCAAAAACTCAATAGGAAAATTCTATAATTTTTTTTCTATGTGAACCTTGACATTTGGAAGTTCAATTGAACCCCGACTAATCCAATTGAGTGGAGTCGGCCCATTAAGGGATAAAGCTCTCCTAACGTGGATTTTCTGCATTTACAATGACTTAAATCCAGACTTTGCTTGAATAAAATAATCGCCAAACCACTTAAACCAATTCATGTTTGTGAAAAATTCTATAAGTTTTTAATCTTGTCCGTTTACAAGTTTCATATACCTTCCTATCTTGGTAATCTAATGCCGGATTATAGTTAGTAGTTATGCCAGGGGAAAATTTACAAGAAAAAATGAATTTAATACCTTATATATATATATATCAGACAAGGATAAAAGCTACATTTGTTCTATTTAGTTTTTCGTGTGTTAGTCCCGTTTTCGGTTTTCCAACCAAAAGAGGGAAAAAGAAAAAGATACAGGCAACAAAAGACAGCTCTATGTAAGCTGCAACAAATTAGAAAGACTTACTGGTTTACATAGCGTTTCATAAAAAAAATTAAATTTGATTTCATTTAATTTGAGGAAATAAAGACAAAAATAGTTGAAAAAAATATGCGAGAGAATTTAAAAAAGAAGATAAAATTGTAATGATTGTGTTATTGAATTAAGAAAAAAAATTGAAATTGAAAAAAATCGAATAATTGAGAGAATTTAATATTAAAAAATTAATTCTAATAATATATAAGAAAATATATAGAAGATAATTTAAAAAAATAAAATAAAAAGTTAATGATTATATTATTAAATTAAAAATAAAATAAAATAAAATTTTATCATCAAACATAGCATTAAATTCATTAAGACTTACCTCCTTTGACATTGTCTTTCATTACGTCATCAATTGACTTTTAAAGTTGTATGTATATTATTGGATTAACTGTGCAGATATTTTGCCTTCTTCAAGACACCAAATAAAACTTCCTGGGTTAAAATCCGTTATCAACACTTAAAAGATGACATCTAAAGTCCAATAACAAAAAAACAAGGATTTTTCTATTATAATATATATATATATATATATATATATATTTGATAGGCAAAATAGGGTCTAATCTATATCATTAGCCAGGGTATATGATAAAGGCTGTAATTATGTCGCTTTCACATGTAAAGCATTTGATGCACTCACTATTCAAACGTTGGACCCGACCGAACCCCCATAAAGGCCAAGTCTCTGGGCAATTCTCCTCAAATTATCGCCGATATGGTGAAAATTTCGCCCCTAGACGAAGATATTTTGGCTCAGTTAGTGTAATCAGGCCAGCTGGCAAGTGAAGACACGCGCTAGATCCAAAGCCCCCGGATAAAAGAGAGGAGGGCCCGACTCCACGTGCCGCCACGGCCCCTCCGTCGCGCTGAGCTGTCACATGCCACGTGGACGTCGAGCCCACGAGCGCCACGTGTCAAGATCTCGACCGTCTGAATGGGAACACCTTCCGTCCGGATGTAAAATGGGCTCCACGGTGAAGAAATATTTTATACTATATAAAAAAAAGAAGAGAGAGATTCAGCACAGTTGCGTCTGATTTTCATATAAAATTACAAGACGATGATGGCTTCGATTGTAGTCAATAGTTTTTATATGTTGGTCATGCGTGTGTGGAATGGATTTGTTAAATATGCAAATGTCTCAATCACAAAATAGACGTACATGCAAGAAAAATTCCAACCTTGAAAGGCACTTCATATCCAATCATTTGAATCGAATGGGCAATGTGTCGAGTAATGCAACGATTCGAGATATTCTGCGGTACATTAGGAGTTGATCCATAACGACAGTTAAACATCGGATGCTCCCCAAAGGTAGTGATGAGTTCAAGTTTCTTATCGTACAGGGAAAGTTTTGCTCTCGATTCCGTGGATGTCACCTTATTATATCGATACATGATCGATTAGACGACAGACGGGGCAGCCAGTGGTATTAGGGCGACCCTTTGCGATGCGGCATGTATTGTCTCGACTATAATAACCGAGCGAGCCAATTCTTGTCATAGCGCATCGATGATTTGTTTGGAGGTGAACTTATGGAGGAGAAAAGTTTGGCAACTCGGGGAAGTGAGAATGGGACAAATTCTATTGCCAAAAATGACCTCTTGACATTCTTGTCGCGTAGTGCTCTTCAGACCAAGTTATTAAATCTCGGTGCCACACGTGGCGTCCATTTACCGAGTACAAGGAAAGACAGCATTCATCAATTTGAAAACTTTTAATATATATATATATATATAATAGTATTGGGCAAACTAGGCATGGTGGACCCCTTGACCATATAAGAAATTTTAAATCAGCCCAATAATTAATATTCGTAAACATAAATATTAAATATATTCAGCAAAAATAACTTAAATAACAAATTACCAATAAAATTTTAAAAAATTCAATACGGCTTTGTCTCTCTCCCTCGGTCCTCTCATTTCCTCCATTTCTCTCAAATCCAAACAAAACAATAATATATTTATCAGGAAATAACATTAATAATATGTCTTAGTAACTATATGCCATTACACTAACCTTTCACTACGTGGCTTGCATAAACGATTAATCCAACTACTTTGCGGATGATTAGGACAGTTATTTCAAGTGATCATACAACTTTCGTATTCATGCAATGTCTGAATTTAATAGCTTGAAATTTTTGCGTGATATAAAAATGCTTAATTCAAAATTCACGCAACCTCTTCACTAAAACCTGAAAACCCTAGATCATGTCGTAATAAATGCAATTGAGAGCATATCCAATTCATCATTCATATTCTATGTTGTCACGTTATTGAGAGGTCATTTCTTCTCTTTACAAGTTGTTTATTAGAAAGATATATACTCTACCTATCATTTAATGCTTCTAATGAGTGACAATCTTGATCACCGGGTGAAAGTTGATAAAGAAACCGTATTACTACGAAAAGTAATATAAAATCGATCATAATCTGATCAACAGTTAATTTGGATACGCCTAGATCCGTAACAGTAAAAATTTTCCATGACCAATAACAGAAAGCAGCTGTCTCTTCTTCTCTCCAAAACCGGTAGCTCATTATTGACAGTCCACTCGATCTCACCTAACGTAAAAAGCATATTAGCTATCGCGCATCGCCTCCACGGAGATCGATGTGCCAATAAATCACGCACGCGAGATGCTTTGCTTTGTTCCCATGACCGAGCCCCAAAATAGTAAAAGGACTAACATCAATAAAACAATTACCACATGAACTATCGAGATAATATTAATGCGAATTTAATTACCGTCTAACAGACTTCCAGGAAGCAAAATTAATTATCGTCGTAATTGAAATCCGACGTGGCACCTCACGCTGTGCGTGCACCCACCCTGGTAAATAATTGGAGGGGGGAAGAAGAAGTTGCAGAGAAAATGTGAGACCGAGGAGAGAGAAAGTAGAGAGAGAGAGGGCCTTATCCACTGAAGCTTCCCCTTCCTCCTCCCCCCCCGAACCCTTTATAAAAGCAGCCTCACAGTCCTTTCATTTCCTCAGACGATCACCGTCTTATCTCTCTCTCTTCTTTCTCTCTCTAGCTCTGCGACACGGTCGTCTCTCGAATCAGTGGCACAGACTCGGCGGCTGCAGACCGACCCAATGGCCACCAGCAGGACCTACCCGGCCCGCCCCGGTTACCGCTTCCTCCCCGCCGACCAGATCGCCCCGGCGGCCCCAAACGACCCTGCCTTCGAGCTCGACGAGTCCGACATCTACGACTCGCCGGCGGTGATCCGCCGCGCCGCTGCTGCTGCTGCTGCTGTTGCTTCCGCCCCAGGGTCCCGGATCTCGAAGAAGGCTGCGGGGGCCAGGCGGGCGGACTCCGAGGGCCGGCCAAGTGGACCGTCGTCGCTCCCGGTCGACGTCCCGGACTGGTCGAAGATCCTGCGGGAGGAGTACAGGGAGAGCAAGAGGAGAGACATCCTGGATGACGACTCCGAAGGCGGGGACAACGATGCGAACGGCGGCGAGGGGATGCGGGTGCCGCCGCACGAGCTGGTGGCGAGGACGAGGATGGCGTCGTTCTCGGTGCACGAAGGGAGGGGGAGGACTTTGAAAGGGAGGGATCTTAGTAGGGTCAGAAATGCAATATGGGAGAAAACAGGGTTCGAAGATTAATTTCAGGAAATTATTGATTCCCTCAGAGGAAAAGTTTTGATGAATTTTCGTAGGCAAAAAAGAAAGAGGAAAAAAGGAAAAGGGATTAATTAATTCGGAAACGCGGCGGGAATATTTATTGGTATATTTTGATAATATATTAAATATTAGAAGATTTTTGCTTTTTCTTTTTTCCTTCTTCGTAGGGACAGCCTTGATGTTGACTTTTGGGCTATTTTATATATTTCGGGACCCGAAGATTGAATTATTTGCGGGAGATTTTTACATGTCGTTTTCTTATTTATTGTTCTTGGTTCTCCTCAATTCCGCGTTCGGATGCTTTATTTTCTTGAATTTTCACTCCCATTTGTGGAAAATAAATACAAAAATTATACCTAGAGTGAAATAAATAAGGATAGAATGGGTAAAAATTCTTCAAGCATAAATAAGAAAATTTCATACGATTTGAATCTTTTTTATGTTCGAACTACATAATGTCATTACGGGACCCAAAAAAAACAGAAAGACCTCAAAACAGGTTAAATTTCAACACATGTAATTTCCATTTTTGAGCAGCTTCCATCATGAGTTATGCGTAAATGAAGCTAAAGGGTAAATGCATTTTTTCTCAATACCATGGTGCGAGGGCTGTCCGTTTGATTTCACAATTCTTTTTTAACTCTAATTCACTTAATTTCACTTATCTTCAATTTAATAATATAATTATTACTTTTCTTTTTATTTCAATTTTTTTAACTGTTCACTGTTCAATTCAATTTTTAATACTAAATTCTCTCAACTATTCATTACTTTTTTCACAATTCAATAATATAATCATTATTTTCTCTCAACTATTCATTACTTTTTTCACACTTTTTCTCATAATTCAATAACACGGTCATTATAAATCAATTAAAATCAAAATTCAACTTTACTCAACACTAAAATCAAATGCATTATTGCTATAAAAATTTTGGTTGGATGAATTTTGTCGATAGAAGTTTCCAAAAAATCATTTCACTAAATTCAGGTAAAATAGCAACCATATTAATGGATAGAGTGGGGGAGTGTTCATGATAAAAGTGGATGATATTAATGGGACCTTTGGTTAAATGATGATGACAAATGGTGGGGCATGCCATTGATGATCTTGTCCCTCTCTCAAAACAAAATTACATGGAATTGAATTTGCACCTCAAAGAATTGCACGAGTAATTTTCATTTGAATTTGTCGTCACATAAGAATATAGGATTTTTTAAAAAAAAAAATAGTTTGCGTTTGATTTCGAAATAGAGTTATTACTCTAATTCACGGGACAAAGACAAAATAATTAGGAAAATTTATTATTAAAAAAATATTATAATAATTGTTAAGAAAAAGTAAATTATAGAATTTACTACAAAATTAAAGAAAAAGATAAAATAAATAAATAATTAAGAGAATTAAAAATTAAAAATTAATTATAATAATGATTAAACAAGTATTTAAAATAAATTATTATTAAATTGGAGAAAAAATAAAAAATAATTATTGTATTGTATTGTTAAATTGAGAGAATAATATAATAGTATGGAGTAGAGTTAAGTACAATTATTATTTTAAAATCAAACACAGTCATCTTTCACGAAATATCTCGTCTCCTATTTGCTCGCGAGAAGAGAATTGTGTGATCATCTCTTACAAATCCATGATTCTAATACATAGCCAATTAAAGAAGTATCGCAAAATTTATTTCTGAGAAATATGTGTTTTTTCTATTTTTCTTACTTTCCAATGGGGTCTATGGATAAAGCTTATCCCATCTCGACTTGATGTTTTGTGATTTATACAATTTTATATAAATTATTATATAAAAGTAAGTTGTTTTGATTAAAAGTGAGTTCATATTCCTGCTGAGAGACATCGGATCTAGTGACGGTTAAAATAGTGTAAAATATGAGTTTGTGTACATTGATTATAAAAAATGCTCCTGCTTTTCATTAAATTAATTAATTAAATTACGTGCCATTATATAAAATATAAAATTTCTAATTAGTCTTCACTATATATATTAATATTAAAGCTCACCGGTACCCCTACCCTTCAAACCTCACAAATCTTTCAACCAAAAAAAAAAAAGAACCACAAATCCCGGGGAAGCAAACGAAAATTGGAGAGCAAGAAATCTCAACTTGTACATTACAAAATGCTTTAAAAATTAAATACTAAAAATATAAGATCCCACACCTATTAATGAGACCATAACTTACTGACTCGATGAATACTCGTCTAGTGTCATTTTAGCTTTGACTACAAGATACTTACGGGCCGTTTGGATTCAGAGTTAAAGTTACTTTGATTTTGATTTTGATTTTGATCGTGGAAAAAGACAAATGAGATGTAGTTATAAATTTGACTTGGGAAACGTGTGTTTTTGTTGTGTAGTGTGTTGAGTTAAAGTTAAAGTTAAAGTTAAAATCAAATTTCGAGAAAACAAACGGGGTATAGTTTATTGTAGATAAAGTATACTTATATGAAGTACAGTTTGTAATAAGAATGTAATAGTTAGTTATGTATATATGCATATGATTAATGTACTGCCCGATATGTACTCAAATAATTTGCTTTCCTTTTTATATAGTTAAACAATTATATGCCGAGATCGATCTTTCGCAGGCGATGGTCGGATATGATGGGAAGTAATAATCTTGCACTAACTACTTTGATTGAAAATAAATAGAGGCATTATTATTAAGTGCACAGAACAATACTCTTAAGTGGCACTCTCTCCTCCTCTGAAAGCGAAACACAATTTTAGCCCTACTACAAGCATTTAATGGGAGGGATCCATATGCTGTATAAATCATGTCGCGGCTCATTCTAAATCATGTGAAAAAAAACTTGATTAAAATGTGCTCATGTGAAATTACTACTTCAAATTTATTTATTTATGTATTTATTTAATTATGTTTATTGATGGGTTTTAGTTGATTTGGACCTAAGATTTCAAGCCCGGCCCATGTTCTCTTCCTGTAGGCTGTAGTTGGGCCTCCAGGAGAGTTAGGGTCTGTAAATGGATCGGGCCATGACCCACCACCTGGTCTTTAAGTTGAAACTTCGGGATTTTGTTTTTTGTTTTTATTTTTTTGAACCTGTTATTCGGAATCCCAATTGAACCATGACTAATTCAGCTGATTCGGATTGGCCCACCAAAGGATAAAATTCTCCCATCAAATTAAATGTTCGGTATTTAATTTGAGTCAACTTGTATGATAAAACTCAAAGTAAATTGATTTAACTTAATAAGTCCAAAAACCTCTTGAGGTAAGTAAAATCTAACTTATTTTATGAGAAGATTTTAAATGGTCTTACCTCACAATAGTGTGACAAGATTGTTTCAATTAAGAAGATGATTATTTAAGTAGTTAGAACTCGTTCTTTTGTTTATTACAATCAAGTTGGCGTTTAATCATGCCATTTGTCAAGACAGGATTTGCGACAAGTTTGTGTATTTTTCTACCTAACTAATAATTTCTCAGCTAGTGGGTCATCTTAAAAATTTTGCACCAATGCCAAAGAAAATCCAATGTACTCCTCTACAGGCAAGGGAAGAGGGAGAGAGAGAGAGAGAGAGAGAGACAGAGAGAAGACTGGGGAGGGGGCTATAGTAACCCCAACAATAGTCACCATTGCCACGGACAAAGTAGCCGGCAAGCTCAGTGTTGCACGTCAGTGATGGCCGGGGTCAGAGCCAGAAAATGATATCAGGGACAAAACAAAAATGGACGTTTATATGAAACTATAGTTAACGTATAATAATGTTTCTTTTATTATCGGTTTCTCTGTACGAGTCTGTATCTAATTCATGGAGGAAATTAAGATAAATTTGTATAAATTAATGACACAAAGATTAAGGGGGACTCTCAAACAAGAAAGAGGTTATCTATTGCTTGTCATGGCTATGAATGTTATGCTCATTTTAATTTCTTCATCGTGATTTTCTTCTCTCATAGTGTTTTGCTTTTAAGAACAAGATCCTTCCAACTTAAAGTGGAAATCCGGTTTTGGTATTCTTACTATTACGTAGATCTGATTTCTGAATCTTTACAAATTATAATATATATATATATATATATTAAAACTATCAAAATTTTCTTTGGCTTACTTAAATTTAAGTTTATTTCAATACATGAATTCATTCCTATAGAGACATCAATTGAGATGAAAAACTCCGTCTCTGCATAATATAGAGACAGATTTTTCTATCTCAGAGAGTTCGTCTCAAAAAACCTCATTGCAAAATAATGAGACGAAAATTTTCGCCTCATCCTTAATTGAGACGGAATTTTCCGTCTCAATATGATAAATGGAATAAACCGCCTCAATTTCCGTCTCACGATTGAGACAGAAAGAGAGGCGAAGCTTTTCGTCCATTAGAGAGGGAAATTTTTTTCTCTCTCTCTCTATCTCAATCCTTGAGACCCAAACCTGTCGAAAAATGTAAAAAGAAAAAAAATTATTAGTTCGGTCAAGTCTGAAGGAAGCACGAGTTTTTGTGCGCCCACCACCTATACAAAGGGTGCAATGCACCCCAATCCGTCTCAACCTGATAGATGGAATAAATTGTCTCAATTTTCATTTGACAATTGAGACAGAAAAAGAAATGGAGCTTTCCTTCTCTACGTTAGAGAGGAAAATTTTCATTTTTCTCTCTATCTCAATCCTTGAGACTGAAACCCATCGAAAAATGTAAAAAGAAAAAAAATTACTAGTAACTAAGGTTTTCACTCTAGCGCATGCATGCTACTATCTAGGCTACTCTCATTTATTATTACATTTTAACATTTTATTATATTTATTATTATACATCTATAGATTTTCATTTTAAAACTAATATTTATTTTTTTATTATTTATTTGTTAAATATCTACACTCTTATTGTAATTTGCATATTTTTTCTACTACTATTCATCTTTTGTATGTTTTATTACTCTATTTACAGAACTTTTAATGTACAATCAATATTCATCTCTTTTATTTTAATAATTTTTTAAACTTTTATATTGACTCTTTTTATAATTTATATTCATGTATCGAGCTATTTGTGTTCTCATTTACACGCAATATCAAAACTAATATGAGCAATTAATAACTTACTCAATGCATTTAATATACGAGAGATCAAATTATTTAATTTTCTAAGTGTGAAATCATAGAGGACTTTTGGATTTTATAGAAGGTGAAGAATCCTAGAGGACTTTTGGGTTTTATAGAAGGTGAAGAAGAAGGTCCCGAATGAAAAAAGAGAAAAAAAAGGAGAAATAAATATTTTATAAAAAGTATCTGAATCCAGAGATAGAAATTTTGTCTTATGTGGATAGAAATGAGAATTTGAAAAATACATTTTCGTCTCATTATTAAAAGATGAAAATTTTCGTCTTCTGATCCATCTCAAAAAAAGAGATGGAGTTCTACATCTTATTTTCCGTCTCTTTGATGATAGACAGAATTTTCTATCTCAGTTTGCAAATTTCCGTCTCAACATTGAGACAAACTCATTTTGTCTCAAAAATTTATTTCTATAGAAGTGACGAATTTTGAGATGGAAAGTGTCGTCTCCATATTAAGATATTATATTATTCGTCTCCTAATCCGTTTCAAATAATGAGACGAAGATTTCCGTCCTCTTTTCCATCTATCACCGAATGGACGAAATTTTGCTAAATTTTCAATATGTACGTCTCAAAATTTTGTCTCTATAAGACATTATTCGTTAGTGTTTCTCATAAATTTTTGAGAAGATAATTTATTCTTGAAATTGGATTACTTATTTTTAATTTTTGAAATTTCTAAAATATATAATCTTCTTTTTCAATTAAGAGAGGTAATTTAACTAGATTTTAGGGAAAAAATTGGGGCAAATCAAATATATCTCACTGGGGCTCTTTTTTTTTTGTTGCACCTGATTCTGTGGAAGGTCTTTTTTTTTTGGGCGAAAAGCTAGGGGTCATTTACTTTAAACAGTTTGATCATATGATATTTTAGGGGAATCTACGATAAATATGGGATAATATCTAGAATTTTAATACTATTATATACATAAACAAGGAAATTTTGAGAATCTAACGGGCCAATTGCCCCCATGATGACTTGTGGCCCCGCCCCTGGTGATGGCTGAGTTGGGTTCCCTTAAACAAGTCACTACCCATGAGTCACATCATCTGTGGCGAGGGTGGGTGGTGACAAGCTACCCTGCGAAGATCTCACACCATGCTTGTTGAAGACCTCATGTGGCCATAGTGTTTGCCGACAACCTCATGTGCACCACTGAGATCTCCCCTTTCCTTTCTTTGAAAATGAAAGGAGTGAGAATGAATCTCAGTGATGAGTGCTCGTTGGCCACCATGCACTGCTTAGGAGAGGTTGTTGGCGACTGCGCTGGCAGCGGTGGTGGCCAATCGACGAGCCAGCACCACCCCTAGTTCTTTGACATTTTAGTTCTTTTTTTATTTCAAAATAAAATGTAAAAATTTTAGGTTAGAAGTGAAAATTAGTAAAATTTTAGGGTGTCAATAAAATAGATTGAAAGTTTTCTTGTTTGAATAATTTACTAAACTTTTACTTAATAGTTTAACACTTATTCATTTAAATACTTAAAAATTTATAAGTTTTAGATTTTCGACACTTAATTTAAGTCCCAACAAATACATACTTATTCTCAAACTCTCATTACTCTCACAAAAAACCCTCACTACTTCCATAATATAACCACCATGAACCATCGTGAGCTCTCATCCTTACTAATTGCTACTCTCGTGGAGAATCAAAGTCAAGGCATGTTAGGAAAAATCAACGGGCCTACTTCGGACTTAGGCCCATTCGCAACTCAAAAGCTTAAACCAATAAATTATTGGACCATTATCTCTTATAAACCTATGGATTTCCTCTCAACTTTTTCCATGTAAAACTATCTCCAACACCTACACTCACCATTCTCCATATAGGAGAGAAACTGTCACAACAATTTTCCCCCTTCTCGACTACGTGGAGGACTTCGAGCTAGGCTTCCACTTCCAGACTTGGATACCAATTATTAGGCCATTTACTAGCCACAAGTTCCACACTCGGGCCTTGGTGTGGTGTGGGTTTCTACGCATAGCATGTGCACTTCCCCAGGATTGTTACCCTGAGCTTTGATACCATTTGTTAGGAAAAATCAATTGGCCTACTTTGGACTTGGGCCCATCCGCAACTCAAAAGCTTAAGTCAATCAATTGCTAAACCATTGTCTCTTATAAACCTATGGATTTTCTCTCAACTTTTTCCATGTAAGACTATCTCTAACACCTACACTCACCATTCTCCATATAGGAGAGAAACCGTCCCAATAAGACACTCATCTACCGAAGGGGACAATAATAGGAACCGAGACTAAAAATCTCAAGTCACAAAAGAATAAGGGTTGTAGTCAGCTTATAAAAATTATTTCTTCAAAAAAAAAAACTATCGCCCATAACCACTGAAGCTCGGCCACCATTGCAGTTGTCATTGCCCTTCAACACTCCAATCGGAACCTCAGACTGACCTTTGTTAGTCAGTCTCGTCGTGGCGAGGCCAATCTGGCACTAGCTTGGCCAAATTTCACCTCTCCAAACCTACTCACTACACAGCCCATGGCGAGCTTCGCTGCAAGCCCGTGTGAGTTGGTGCGGAGTTGGGAGCTCAAGTGAGCTCTTTTCCCGGGATTGTCGGAGCCCACTGTGAGCCTTGTATGGAATTGGGGATGAGTCGGGATTCCAATTCTAACCTCAAAGTGCAACCGGACATGGGCTTTAATATTCTGTAGATTTGTTGTGGGTTTCCGCCCGACCAAACAACCCGTGAGTGTAACATAGAAGTGTTAAAAGATCAGGGTGTATGTTGGAAAAGTAAAATCTTTGGGGTGCAAAATAGTAAGAAGCAAACTTGAGGATGAAAAATCTAATTAATACGAGAAACTTCTGCTGGAATGTCCGCGTTGCAGAGCTTTTAAGAGAACAGCAAAAGCAACCTCGACCTCAGAGACGACGGAGACGACGAAGGAGAAGGAAGATCGCCTGAATTTCCCTCCCGAGAGGCCGAAAGCTCCGTCGGCCTCACTTCATAGGCGCTCTCCTGCCAGATTGATGCTCAATTTTGAGCAGTAGGAGGCCACCATCATGTCCTCCGCCGTCGAAGACCAGTTCGCTTCCATCACCGTAAGTGAGAAGTCCCGTTCGCATTCCCACGCTTCGAACGGCTCGCCGAACCGTGACGCCGGTGAGATTGTGGAAGAGAGGGCCGCTGCATGGAGGAGCGAGGCGGAGGGGCATCCGGTCCCTAGTAGCAGCGGGTACTCCGGCGAGATTGGAGAGGACGATATACGGGAAGCGAGGAACGCTGGTGGTCAAGTTGATGGAGTCTCTGGATCCGGTTTGCAGGGAAAGCGGCGCCTTGATGAGGTAAAGCGACTGCCGGCCGTTTCTGTCTGGTGGCGCTGGAATTTCAATTCTTTGTGATGTGAACGAAGCTGCAATCTGCATTAGAATTGAATATAATTCATCTGAGCAGATGAGGAGGATGAGGGATTTTTAGGAATAGCCTGCGCCTACTATACCTTTGTGGTTTACCATTGTTCTTTTGTCATCTGAGCTGCTTATAGAATGGTAGGGTCTCCAAAACGATGGGAAGATAATGAATGAGAGGCTTGTTAGATGTTGGCTGAACTTGTCAGAACTGTTTATCAAGCATGATCTTCATGAAGGGGAAGATAATGAATTTTAAGATATGAAGTATATGGTTTGATATTGCATATTCGTGGAGGGAAAAACTGAATGGATGTAAGTGGGGCGCTGCCAGTAATTTATCAAGCGTGATCTTAATCACACTGGTTCAAAGTTTCATATGTTTATACGATATAAAGGTCTTGATTTTAGTAGTTCCAAAATCTGATATTGAGAGTGATTACATGTTTTAGGTGAGATAAATGAAGTTGCAGCTGTGCGAGTTTGCATTAGGCTAACGTTTCGATGATCTAGCCGTCTTTCTCTCCTGACATGCCAAGGATAATAAATTAGTTCACATCAATGCCATTCTTTGTTTAGTAACTGTGCATGAAGTCATCAGATTAGGTTTCTGTGTTTCATTATTAAGATAAGATGCCTGCGGTTTAATACCCTGTTTGGTTCATAAATGAAGTGCAGGACGATGCTTCTGTTTCGTGGAGAAAAAGGAAGAAGCATTTCTTTATATTGAGTCATTCTGGCAAACCAATTTACTCGAGGTCTGACTGGTGCCTAGTATTTCCATCATCATGCTGTGGTCTGTCTTTATTCATCTGATAAAATCTGATGTCCAAAGGCCATCTTTCACATCTCTAGATATGGAGATGAATACAGGCTGGCAGGATTTTCTGCGACGCTACAGGCCATAATTTCCTTTGTAGAGAATGGGTAAGGCATCTCTTATTGTGGTTTTTATGGACAGTTCCTGCAGGAATAAGTTTTAATCGTGCAGAATTAAATTTTCATCAACTTGTAAAAGGAGACTCAGCTTTCGTCATTAATCTTTTTTCAGGGGTGATCGTCTCAAGTTTGTTAGGGCAGGAAAACACCAGGTATATCTTGTGCTTGAATTGTCGCCATATTGTTCTAGTTTAAGATTATGTTGGTATAAGGGGATCCTTTTTTCTTTTTCCTGTTGCTTGTAAAAGTTTTCTCATTTCCTCTTTCATTCTGTATCATAATTATATCAGTGACATCATTCTTTGCCTGTAAATTTAAAATTAAATAATGTTTTCATGCTTGATGTGGGTTTCTTGAGGATGACATTATTATTGGGAGGTTTAATATGACGTAACAATGCATTGTTTTGGCGCATTGCAGCGAGGTGAATACCTATGCTTGCTTGCTTGTCTAGAATCACACAATTTTTGTCTTGTCAACTTCATTGAAACTTGTATAAGAGGGTCTTAAGTGAATCAAACATTTTTTCTCTCTCTGTAGGGTATATCGTAAAATGGAGACTGCTATCTGTTAAATCTGGATTGGTATTTGGTTCTGTATTCAGGTAGTTTTTCTTGTCAAGGGGCCGATCTATTTAGTCTGCATCAGTTGCACTGAAGAGCCTTATGACGCACTCGGAATGCAATTGGAGCTCATCTATGGTCAGGTAGCATGATAACCCCTCTTCTCCTTCTCACTTCCCATAAATGTACTAGCCCATCCTTTTTTCTTGCAGAGGAACATAATTCAAATGGAATAATTATCTGTGGTAGACCCCCCTGTACTAATCATTTGGCTGTCTATGATTGGATGCAGATGATTCTTATTCTAACAAAGTCTGTAAACAGATGCTTTGAGAGAAACCCAAAGTTTGACATGACGCCATTGCTGGGAGGGACAGATATTGTCTTCTCTTCCCTTATCCATTCTTTTAGCTGGTACGTTGCTTTCTCCTATAATGTTTGGAAAATCACTCTCTGTGCTCACTATCCTGCGTCTTCCTTATAAGTTCCTCTGAGCCGTCTACTGTGATGCACATGTTGGAGGTTGTTGTTACACAGCGGCTATAGATTTTGACTACTTACTGATGGTTTAGGAACCCAGCCACATTTCTTCATGCATATACTTGCCTTCCACTTGCTTATTCGACAAGGCAGGCTGCAGGTGCTGTGCTCCAAGACGTGGCTGATTCTGGTGTCCTATTTGCTATACTTATGTGTAAGCACAAGGTTAGAGGTCCCTTCATTCTTTTCTATCTGTAGATTAGAAACATCAGAAGAAGTCGTTCTCTGTTTCAAAATAACTATTACCTGTGGCATCTTATCTGGTTAAGCTTACTGCAGGTTGTCAGTATTGTTGGTGCTCAAAAGGCATCCCTACATCCTGATGACATGTTGCTACTTGCAAATTTTGTCATGGCATCAGAATCATTTAGGCAAGTAAATTTGCCTACTCCAGTACATATCTTTTACCATCAGCGAGACATATTTATATAGCTAAACTATGTTATACAATACACCTTCTTTTATGGAGTATTCATGAACTTTGGCAATTCCAGTTCAGCCTTTACCCTCCTGGGTTTGTCATCTTACTTCAGGTTATGTTCCTGTGCAGGACATCCGAGTCTTTTTCACCGATTTGTCTGCCGAGATATAATCCTATGGCATTTTTGTATGCATATGTACATTATCTTGACGTGAGTGATATCTCATTCAAATCTCAATGATGTTGTTGTTGCTCATAGCAGCTAAATAATTTGTGCGGAATTATATTTTGTTGCAGGTGGACACATACTTGATGTTGCTCACTACAAGTTCAGATTCCTTCTATCACCTGAAGGATTGCAGGTAAAGTTTCACCTTGTTATGAGTGCGTGTGTTGGCTTTTAGATGGATTAACTTTTTCCCTGTGGACAGCATTTGAAGTTACCTTAGTGTGAGTTATTGTATCCATCATTCTACTAAACATTTGGTTCCTTGCTAGGATTCGCATAGAAGTGTCTCTGCTCAAATCGAATGTTCTTAGTGAAATTCAAAGATCCATGCTGGATGGTGGACTGAGAGTTGAGGATGTGCCAATGGATCCATTACCTCACCGTGGATCTTTGCTCTCCCATTTAGGTCGACAGAAACCACATATGCAGGACAGTCCTAAGGAAGCTTCTTTGGGTATTGGTGGTCCAGCTGGACTCTGGCATTTTTTGTACCGAAGTATATACATGGACCAGTATGTAGCTTCAGAATTTTCACCTCCAATCGACAGTCCCCGACAGCAGAAAAGGTAAGAGAGGCATTCAAGGAGCAATATTTTTTGTCGTTTGCTTTCCTTTCTGATCCATCGACCTTCCACTGCAGTCAATTGATGATCAGGCACCTAAATTTTCAGGTTATATAGGGCCTACCAGAACATGTATGCTTCCATGCATGCCCAAGATATTGGACCCCACAAAACTCAGTTCAGAAGAGATGAAAGTTATGGTGAGGATTAAGGTTTTCATTTTAGTTTCCAAGTATTTGATGTGATATATCGGGATAACCATTTTAACAAAAATTTCTCGTCTCTGTCTTGCAGCCTTACTTTGCTGGGTTACTCAAGATTTTGAATTCTATGCGGCTTTTGATCCACTGGCAGACAAGGTTTGTTTCCACTATTTTATTGATTTCTGTGTATGGTAGTGATAAACACACTTCAATACCACAATTTTTTGTTTCAGTTAATAATTATTATTGTAAATGCAATACCCCTACTGAATTTGGCATTCTTCAGAATTTTCATTGATATCACATATTTATTTGGCAACCAAGTATGCAGGAGTTTATTATTCAGTGGATAAAACTTCCTTATCAACCCCTGCTGAATTAATGAATTGAGCAAGAGACGCTAGGCATTCCAAATGCCTTTAGTATAGTCGATTTCCTCCGTTTCTCTCTAAGTTGCTTGTTTGGGTGAATTGGGGATTGAATTTTTTTTTTCCCTCCTTTTTTTTGCAGGCATTGGCAATAAAGGTTTGCAATCAGGTTTGCCAATGGGTGAAAGACCTCGAAAACGAGATCTTTCTGCTGGGAGCCAGCCCGTTCTCATGGTGAAACTCATCTTCTGTATAAACCGGCATGGAGAGTCTCAATTTCTCGAGAAATCCGGTCATCTAGTTCTTCTATTCAGGAGCAGTTCATACATCCATATCATCAGTTCAATCATGATAGGAAAGCATGGTATTAATTAATGCTTAGAATTATTAGTTGCATGTTCTTTTCTGAGCTTTTTTTTGGGTAAGGAATGTATAATGTATGTAGTCATACTCGATACATACTTGTCAGTGATGCAAATTGTCACAAGCATCGAATGGATTTAGTTTGGCTGCCATTTTGCACGAATCAAGTCGATTTGTTCATTTTCTACGTTTTCCTCCGATGACACTCTTTCTTGGCCTGCTTTCTAACGTATTATTATTCCCAGACTACTTCCCGATATTGCCAGAGACAAAGCAAGTGATTTGTTTTTACGTCTCTTTCCATCTCTCGGGATCTTGTCTCCTCCTTATCTTTGGGTTAATTCAAAACATGTGATTTTGCTTAGTCGTGAGACCTATCGCATCAATTTGGCAGTAGATTACTTTTTGTCCGAAGTCATGTTTGATACGAGAGTACAAAAATAGAAGGTGGTGGAATGGTCGTCGTCGCATAAGCAAGGTAGTTGATCTATCTTATGTGATAGTTCCTTTTTCTCCTTATATACTCTCTTGCTGTACCAAAACACTGTCCAAAATGTTGTGGGATAATTAGGTTGTGTTTGGTTTTAGAGTTGAGTTTTGATTTTAATTGATTTGTAACGATTATGTTGTTGAATTATAAGAAAAAGTGTGAAAAAATAATAGTTGAAAGAAAGTAATGATTGTGTTGTTGAATTGTGAAAAAAAAAAGAATAATTAAAAGAATTTAGTATTAAAAATTAAATTAAATGATTAAAAGATTGAAAAAAATGAAAAATAATAATTGTATTGTTAAATTGAAAATGAGTTGAATTAAGCGAAATAGAGTTAAAAAAAAATTTAAAACCAAAATAAAGCCATATTTTCTACCAGCACATGACCCTTAAATGCGCACAACCAGAACGTATAATTTTCTTCGTTTGGTCTACACGGTATCTGATTTTCTCCAATTTGCATTATTTTATGTCCTTTCTTTTATCTCTTCCGATTTACTGTAATTTCTTTGACCGGCCAATTTGAAACAAAATACTACGATGTCATATCATTAAATTAATGACGGTTATTTCTTCATTAATTTGTCATTTGTCAAAATCCAACAGCGAGATTAGGCCAAAGCAATTATATATGCAGATGATGGTTGAAAATAGTCTCACTTGCCGAGTCAGCCAGCAGTATTCTAGCATGTCGAACTCATCTGCAGTTCCCTTTTCGCGATCGGGACAGGATGCTTCAGCGATCGCAGTATCATATATATGATCGAGAGCGGTGTTTCTATCTTTTTAATTAATTTTTAGTCCCTATTATGAGGGCACATGTTTGCACCTAACCTTTATGCAAGAGCGACATGGGTTTGGTCTAAGTTGGGAAGACATCTCAATAAATAGTTTTCTTTTTTTGTCTTTGTAATTCATCACCTAATTTTTTTTGTTTTCAAGACTATGACATGCTTTTATACGTTTATATTTAGAGCTGGTGGCCTCGCATTTAATGGTTGCGTGTATTTATTTTTTCACAAGGGAAGTTGGAATCAAATTAAAATTCAAATATAATTACGAAAAATATAAACTATGTACTTAATAGTGGACATTGTTAATTGCTACTTAAATGAAGATGCAATAGTCGAGGTGATAAGGCCATTATTCAACTCCCCCATTAATGAAAATATAAATGTTAAAGATCACAATAATGTTTGAACGATGAATGAAGTAAAGATTCAGAGAATAAATCATATAAAAGTTGCTGTGGTGATTAAATAGAAAATATTTATATATGGAGTCACGGTGAAATCATTCTGAAGAATATTTCACATTAGATCAATTGTATCTTAGGTACGAATGAACTTACAAGTCTCGTAAACTTACAGAATATTCAAGAGGATCGTGGATTGTCCGGTTAAAATCCGATACCCTTCATTAAGAAAAAAAGAAAAAAAAAATCCAGAAATAAAGAAATAATTCAGGAAATTTAAAAAGAAATCGTGAGGAACACATGGAAATTCTGCAATATTAGTATGTAGCAAAAAGGAATTATCGTAATTACAACGCTGGATTAATTTCTCCATTTGAATATTACAAGCCCAATAAATTGAGGTATCGCTAGCTAGTGTAACTTGACGCCCTGACCTTAATCGTTTATACTTGTAGTTTCGTCACCACAAGCTTCGATTGATATTCAGTTAGCGTACGTCAAAGGTGATCGGCCGACCACCCCAGCCCGACTTTTTGTAGCTCAAAGACCATCCTTGTCACCGATAGTGACATGCCAACAACGGTTTTGCTAAGCAAGTATATGAGATAGATACAAATTTAATGTGCAGATGGAACTATAAATATATAAGATTAACGGTCATATATATATTTATCCATACTAAGAATTTGGTATTATGATAGTTACTTTAATGTAATTTTACCGAATTATTCTCAATAATTTTTAACTATATCAAAATAAATAAATAAATAACCTATCAAATGTAAAAACAAAATATTAAGGATAATTACCGTGTCTAACTCCTCACAAATTGCTCTCCCTTTCGCACGCATCACACTTCCCCTTTCACTCTTCGTCTTTCTCCTCCTCTCTCATCTCTCCTCTTTCCTTTGGTTCTCTGTCCCTCACTATTTGTTTTTCATTTTAATATAATTTTCTTTTTTTTTCCTTGAAATATTTTAATATAGCTTTCAATTAACTTATACACCGTGCGTAGTGCGGGTGTAAATTCTATACGTTTTTAATGCTATGGTTTCGTTGGACGATACGATTTGAAAGGAGAGATGTAAAAAGTTGGTGGACACACCCAAATGAAATGAACCACTATCGTAGTTGCATTTTAATGTTACCCTAATGAACAATCACCCAATAAAACAATTTCTTTTTTTTTAATTATTTTTTACCATATATGTTTGTTAACGTCCAAATTATTAGTTCCTCTATTACTTGCGCTCAATAATTTATTCATAATAGTTTTTATTATTTGAGATAATTCTCGTTTGAATATTAACTTCCCATCGTCATAAAGTTTATTTTTTCTTTTTTGAAAGTCTTTGGTTCATTGTCACTTCTGTTAAATCATCCTCCATGTCTGGTGGTTTTATAATATTTTACTAGTGGGAAAAGATGAAAAAATAAAGGAATGTATTACAGAAGGAAAAACATTTTTTTAGAAAGAAAATTTATATTTATATTATTATATAAAGTCAGAGGTGAGGGTAGTTGGTCTCACTTTCTATTCCGATTTTTACCCTTCTAACTTCGCAATAGCACAAGTGCAGATAGTTGCGTAGTTTAGGCGTGGAGTAATTCCTACAAACAGTTCCCATAACCACCTCTTAATGCTTAATTTTTTTCAAAGAAAAGAAATAAATTATAGCGCGTATATCTTTGCCCATAACTAAGGCGCAAACCAAAATGAAGAAAATTTACAGTATTTTTCCCGTTAATTGTCTCATTATTCACGTTAACAAAATTTACTCATTTAAAAAAATTTTAATTTGGCCGCGCATAACACGGGTGCATTCACTATGGTCTATGGTTTAAGCTGGGGGACCTTTGCTTGACATGTGTATACATAGTTTAAGAACTATATACTATGCAGTTCCCTTTTTTTTCTTCAAAAACTTACACATGTTATTTTTGTTTATTTTTTTTATCTTCATATAAGTCATCCTAACGTTCCAAGTACTTTTTCTTTTAAGAATTTCCTTGACTCCATTAGCATGAGAAAAAAAATATTTTAATATTTTGCTCAACAATTTATATTAGTTTATATACAAGTATAATCTACAAGAATTTAAATGTTATATATTTTTATTCAATATATTTAATTTATTCAATGCCATTTAATTCTTAAGTACCCTAATATAGTTTACCATATATGTTTGTTAACGTCCAAATTATTAGTTCCTCTATTACTTGTGCTCAATAATTTATTCATAATAGTTTTTATTGTTTGAGATAATTGTCGTCCGGATAATGACTTCCCATTGTCACAAAGTGTTTTTTCTTTTTTTGAAAGTCTTTGGTTCTTTGTCACTGCTGTTAAATCATCCTCCATGTCCGGTGGTTTTATAATGTTTTACTAGTGGGAAAAGATGGAAAAATAAAGGAATATATTAGATAAGGAAAAACATTATTTTAGAAAAAAAATTATATTTATATTATTATATACAGTCAGAGATGAGGGTGGTTAGTCTCACTTCCCTTCTCTCTTCAAAAACTCGCCCATGTTATTTTTTATCTTCATGTACGTCATCCTAACGTTCCAAGTACCTTTTCTTTTCAAGAATTTCCCATGACTCCATTAGCATGAGAAAAAAATTATTTTAATATTTTGCTCGACAATTTATATTAGTTCATATAGAAGTATAATCTACAAGAATTTAAATGTTATATATTTTGATTCAATATTTTTAATTTATTCAATGCCACTTAATTCTTAAGTACCCTAATATAATTCACAGACTTGATAATTCGAATTACGGAGAAATATTAATTTTGATCGTATTAAGAATAGTCATATATTTAAAGAAGTTAAATTATTGGGAAAGAAAGAAGTCGAATCGGTTTCAATTTTTAATATATTTGTATGAGTTTGAAATATAAAATTTTTAGTGTGAATTTTGGTATCCAAAAATCGAATAGGTCTCGATCACTTCAGTTCGAGCCGGATCAGTCCACTAAGAAAGTAAAATTCTCTCAATATAAATTTTTTCCATTTATAAAATTCGAAGTCTACTGTAATTAAAAATTCATCATGAAAATAATTCGACGACCGAGATATTTTTCTTCCTAAATAATATAAAACAAAAAGGCAATATGGAAGGGGAAATCTAGAAGAGAAGAAGATCACATCCTCGGCTCTCCATGCAATGCAGCCTAACAACGTTCAGTTGACTCCCCCCCGACTAAAATATTAAATTTGAAATTTTAATAAATAATCGCATTAAATAAAAATAAATAGTACATCAAATAATCATAAAAAATAATTAAAAACAAAAACAAAAATTAATTACTCGTCCCCCTCACCACATACGGACATTTTACTCTTCTGAGTCTTCTCCCTTCTTCCTCTCTCTCTCTCTCTCTCTCTACCTCTCCTTCTCTGTACAGAGCAAAACCCTAAAGCGACCGCCATCTCGCCGAGGGACGCCATTCTCCGGCGGAGCCATTAGCCGCCTCTGCAGGCCAGCCTCCGACCACTGCCTCCGTCGATTTGCATTGGAGGAAGCAGAGCCGCCTTGACCGAGTGTATTGGATAGAGAGAGAGAGAGAGGAGGGGGGAGAGCTAGAGAGAGAAAGTGGAGAGCGTGCGAGATGTACAAGAACCAGCTGCAAGAGCTGGCGCAGAGGAGCTGCTTCAACCTCCCCTCGTACACGTGCCTCAGGGAAGGTCCCGACCACGCGCCTCGCTTCAAGGCCGCCGTCAACTTCAATGGCGAGATCTTTGAGAGCCCTCAGTACTGCTCCACGCTCCGCCAGGCCGAGCACTCCGCCGCTGAGGTCGCCCTCAACTCCCTCTCGAGCCGCGGCCCCTCTCACTCCCTCGCCGCCCGTATCCTGGTGAGTCTAGGGTTTCCCCCTCGCTGTTGTTCGTCGCTTTCACGGTTTTCTCGTCCCTGAGCTGATGATCGGTATAGTTTGCTATGTAACTCTGCTGATCGGCGCATTGGTAACGTCTTCATGGCTTAATTGCCCCATTTTGAGCTTCTCCACCTCCATTGCACTCGCTGCTGCTTTCTCTTACCACTGACTTTTCAGTCGGACAAACTAAGTGTTGCGCTGAGGAATCAGTCGAAAAGTGAAATTTGGGACTTTTATGGTGTGATATCTTCAGTATGTGAGATTTGGACGGCTTTTAGGTCAATTGATCTTTAGACCATAAAAGCTGCACGTGAATATTGCATCCCATTCATCGTTTTCCTGCATTACTGTGTTGGGTTGCTGCAGCGGACGTCCCATTTTCAACGTTTAATAACTCGTGCTTTTCAGAAACTAATCAAGACTGCGAAAACAGTTTTCGGAATGGAAATTGCAATGTTTTTCTGATGGAATTCGATAAGCCCATGAAACAATCATATGCCCCTTCTTTCTCAATGATTGCCGGGCAGAGGGCAGATGCCTTCATTCATGTGATGTCTAACTGCCGCAGAAGTCAGCATTTTATATTTACATTTTCACTCTCCTGGAGAAGTCGAAAGACCATCACCTGTTGCTTTTTGCTCACACATAGTCAGTGTTTTCCTTTCTTCAAACTGAATTCCCCTTCATTTCTTGGCTTAGCTTTGGCTGAACCGTTGACTTAACATGGATGGTTTGCTGATTATGGAGATACACTTTGGCTGCGCCTAGTGCTTGGCTGTGGTCACTGCATGTCGCAGGGAAAATTATGTTATGTAAGTTGGATTAGGAAATGTGTAGATTGAATCGCACAAAGAGATGAATTCCCAAAGCGTCATGTTGATTGAATGCAGGGTATCTATGAACTGCAGCAGAATAACTACTTCATTTCTTTTAACTCCCAAAGCGATTGGTGTCAGAACAGGACATTATCAAAAGGGATGAACTTCTGTATTTTTTCCTAAAATATGTCGTCTTGGTTTAGAACTTAATATTGAAAGGTCCCAACTTTCTTTTCTGTTAGTTAATTTGGGATCTGGGATGTGCCTTTTGTGCTTTGAGTGGTGATTGGCCAGTGAATACTCTATCCAAACATGATCTTTTTTAAAATGATTGAACATCTGGTTTCGTTTTCCCTTGTTCGTCTAGGTATTGTTTTTTATACAGCACCTACTATAGGTAGTATCTCGGTTCCCATTTAACTTTTTGTGGTTTCTTATCATAATGAGCTGACTAGAGGTTCCAAATGACCTGTGAAGCATGCTGTTTGTAATTATATGCCACTTTACTTGCTTTGTTTAGTGAGAAAATGTAGTGTCTTATGTCCTGTCATCATGTTCTTGAGAATGTGCTGAAAATATAAATTGCTATGGCATGACTGGGGTACTTTCTCATTACAATTTTTTCTTCATCTCTTAGGATGAGACAGGTGTGTACAAGAACCTATTGCAGGAAATTGCACAAAGAGTTGGAGCCCCATTGCCACAGTATACAACATACAGATCGGGTCTTGGCCACCTGCCTGTTTTCACAGGGACGGTAGAATTGGCTGGAATCACATTCACAGGAGAGCCTGCCAAGAATAAGAAGCAGGCAGAAAAGAATGCAGCTATGGCTGCATGGTCATCTCTAAAGCAATGCAAGTCTCTTCCCAGTTTCTTCTTATCTAATTGATTTGCTAGAATAGAATAAAGTCATGTCTCATACAATAGCGGATGCTGAGGTACTACTAGCCTCAGTTTTCGTTTTGCAATGAACTTGGAGTGAATCATCAGTCACAGAGTAGAAATATATAGTCCTTCTCCGGAAATAATACATAACCAATGATACCTGCAACAGAGATCATCTTTAGAGGACCTCATATGCCAAATTATGAATTTGTCCCACAAAGTTTTGTCCTGGTAACTGCAGGATCATGCATTTTGTAGTCAGCTGTCTTCTTACTCTAGAGGAAGTAATCCCAACTGCTAATCGTTGTAGGTCCCATATAGATTGTGATGGGACCTACATCAATCCAAATCTGGAATTTGTTTGTCCAGGATTTTTTACTACTGCCTTGTATTGAATTAGTTGGAATATTTCTCAGTCTTTCCTCGTGAATACTGACGAACAGGAGCTGATCGACTCGTAATTTTCAATTTTTCTTTTGAGGCCTATGTTAGGCTTCTTTGTTAGTTTATATACCATCGTTTGATATCTTGGTGTTCATTTTTTGCCTTTTTAAATCTATAAGTTAGCAGCATCATTGGGTTGTTTCAGTAATGTTTGTAAATCTAGCTCTTTTCCAGGATATCTTTTCTTGAGGCTTTTTAATAACATAATTTACTCTTTCTTTGGCAGTGGCAAAAGAAGCAGCAGGTTCCTCTGAACCAGAGAATAATGACGAACTGGAGCAGATAACAATAGCCCGAGCCTTACTACATTACCGTCTGAAGGAGAAGCTAGCCATGGCGAACTCTCCAGATGGCTCCTTACCGTTTCAGAAGAAGTTTCCAACTCAAATCCCAAGACCCACCAGCCCGCAGCCTCCACCAATGACCACATCGAAGATCCTTCCTTTAATCTGCCCAAAGACAGTTCCTCGTAATAATAGACCTTCATCTTCTCTCGCAAATGATAACTTAGTTCCAACCTCACAAACTCCTGCCTTAGAAACACGCGGAACTGGGGCCCGACCACATAAGTTCCCTGCGCCTGGAGCAGCACCTTACGTCCCCATTAGGCAAATGAGGTCCAATTGCAGAGGCATGGCTCCCCCGGTGACGATGAGAACTGCCGTTCCTGTATTCTCTGCCCCACCCCGCCTGCCGTCACCACAATCAAGGCTGCCCACTCCAATGCAAGCCTCCCCTGTTCACATTGCGCCGCCTGTCTGTATTAGACCAGTTGTTCCAGTATTTGCAGCTCCCCCTGCCCAAAAAGATCTTCCACCAGTTCAGAAGGAGGAAGCTCGGGCAGTTCCTTGCCCAGCAGTACTAAATCAGCCCATCAACGACGTAGACAAGGGCATTGCAGCAAAAGAAAATTTGCAAGAATCCGAGGCAGCACAGATTTTGCATCAGCTTAAGATATGATGGTACCGTACTTTCCGGGAGTATACTAGTTCTGTAGGGAACAATCCTAGTCCTCATAAGGGCTCATGTTGTCTTAGGCTTGTTTTGGTTAATGCGAGTGCCCAGTTCATCATCGTCCTCAATATCTCTCTTTTTTGTTTCCCCTTCTTAATATATATCTTTCATCAGTTTCCCTATCTTTTGTATTTTAAAAAGGTGTAGTTATATCGCAGGTTAAGTTAGCTTCAACTGTTGAGACTTTGTGATTTGATACAGTTGAGATACCTTTACTTGCAATGTTGCGAGACAGTGGTTTGTCCCGATCCTTGGTCGGTTAATTTATATCACATCTACTAGGCCTGGATCATGTGTTTTATATGTGCGTTCTGAGTAAGAGCTTCATATGTGTGTTAATATGTATTCTGAGGAAATAAAATTTGTCCGAGTAGTATAAATGTATCGACTTTGAAACTTGAAGGCATTCAATTACTTGAAGTTCGGCGATTGGTAAATTGGATTTGGATGGAAATAGGAATGACTCTGGAGCAGGAGATTTTGTCATTGCAGTTGCTGAGGATGTCGTTGTTGGAGGAAACTTTAGAGCATGATTTGCAGCTCGAAGACCGACTCCTTGTTGTTTCAGTCTGTTAGGATTCATTGTGAACCTTCACGTTCGTTTGGTGGTTTGGTCATGGCCCATTGGGAGGGAAGACATCTTGGTCTTGCTATGGTGGTTTGGTCATGGCCCATTGGGAGGGAAGACATCTTGGTCTTGCTATGGAAAGACTTGCATCGTTATTTCATTAGTTTTTCCAAAGGCTTGATTGTCATATTATTATTAGTTGTGATCGCACCGTGATTTGCACTTACACATGCATGATGGGTAGACCGCGATCGCAGAAAACTGGAAACTGGTATCGGCATGAATGGCGTCTTGTCTCGTGCACATTATGTCCCTCTGCCTAGCAATCGAACCGGCCTAACGGGAAGATGAACAGGAGCAATTGACCCAATGGATCGTCCGTGAAAGCGTAGAAAGGACAATGTAAGGTAGAGGTTTGTCTGTCCTTGACGATGGTCGGATAGAGAGAGCTAAAATCCGGAGAAAAGGGGTCAGAGAAAGGTCATGTCATGCAGGCAATATACAAATGATTGTGCTCCATTATTCCACGACACAACTATTGTGTTTTATGCCCGTTTCTCAACCCCCGTAGGCCCTCCACAATTTCACCTCACTCCATCCCCGGCCTGCCCATCTAATCACGTCACTTCTTCCCTCTCAACTAATCGCTCGATTCAAAAACTTACATCAGATTAGGAAATAATTTCGGGTTTCGCCGTCGGTCTCGAGATTTCAACGGGAGGAGCGTTGAATCGAGAACGGGACGAGACGTGATCGAGGGCGGCATGGTGGGGGGAGGGGACCACTATAGAACTTGAAATGAGATATAGATGAGGACGACGGGGATTTTGATAGGGGCAAGAGCCCTAACCGCCATGAAAAGGAACAGTGGCTTCTTTTTATCCATTTGTGGGTTAAAAGGTTATAATGGTGAAAACAACAGGGCATGGGAGGGAGGGGATGGTAGTGAGAGAGGTAAAGAGGAGAAAAAAGAAAAGTGAAAATGATGATGAATAAAGGAGGGAGTGTTTGTGAGGATACTACAATAAGTGTGCCATACAAGCAAAGGTAGCACTCAACTTAGAATAGACAACTAGTGTGATTGTGCGTGTGTGCGTGTGTGTGTGAGAGCGAGAGTCCCGTATTCACATTTACCGGCCACCCACACTGCCATGTCGGCTCGTTACTTCTACCGGATCTGAATCCTTCGTCGTTGAATCAGGTGGAACTTATTCCTTACTTAATCCGACGGATGTGATTATTTACCATCGAAAGTAGAAAACTCGATATCCTTCCGTTTCTGTGCATGAAGGGTGTTCCCCCCATTCTCTCCCGTTCTATGCCATGAGCAACGGCTTTGGTGCGATCCGATGCATTGGCAATGACCAAATCCTCTTCTTCCCAAAAGCACACCGGGTTTTAGCTCAAGCTGCTTTGGATCGATGTCAGGATATTCGAAGCTAATTTACACGGAAAAAACAGATGAAATCTCACCGAAGCCTTCATATCGTGCAAGATTACAATCATCGATCTCATTCTCTCGTGTCAGATCAATTCCATGTGTGTAAGTGGGCTGGGGGAGGGGGGAGTGAGTGAGGCAGTGGGACCGATCTCCACTTCAACCGCACCCCTCCCCTCTGCCTCTGCCGCGTAGCCAAAATTTCTTTCTATTGATTCAAGCAACGTTCTGTAGGGGGGGAGAGAGGAAGGGATGAAGTAAAAAAAAGCTTTTTTTTATCCGTGGGCCCGGCCCAGGACAACGTGGGCCCACCAGGAGGGGGCCTGATTGGACAGGAGTGGGGCCCATGAAAGGGCCTGAGGTGAAGAAGCTAATTGGCA
The DNA here is from genome assembly GCF_007655135.1 of Punica granatum. Classification (NCBI taxonomy): domain Eukaryota; kingdom Viridiplantae; phylum Streptophyta; class Magnoliopsida; order Myrtales; family Lythraceae; genus Punica; species Punica granatum. Next base: position 30,468,786 of record NC_045129.1, read on the forward strand.
CTAATATTCCTTCCCTATGACAAAAGCAATGGCCGGGTGCTAAAGGAGATGGGAACCCCTCACCCAATAGAACACCCACATTTCATTTTTTTCTCTCCTTTTTTCTCTTATTATTAAATTAAATAAAGGATGAAGAATTACATTGGGATCTCCACCGATTTAACCCTGTCGTCAATCTACGCTATTTGGACTAACAAACACATGCCCCGTCCTCGTTCAACAATCTAGAGTTTGAGTATACGGTGCAGTCATGGAAACTGCTCCTCGTTCTGCATATAGAACTTTAAGAGCGAGTATGCAAAAGTCTCGACATGAATTGGAATGGATATAGAGATAGTTATAAAATTTGTTATAAAATTAAAATGACAGAAGAGAGTAAAATTATAATAATAAGCATTTTTTTAAAAAAAAAAAAAAGAAGGGAAGAGGAGATGAGGAGAAAAGGGGAAAGAGAAGAAAAGTGAAAGAAGAGGGGAAGGAGGAAGGGGGGGACAAAGTGGAAGGATGTTGATCCCCATCAACTAAAGCTTTGAAAAGAAAATATACCCATTTGACTTTGTTATGCCTCATCATGCCCCATTGATTGTACTATATATCACTCCACAAATAATAACATAAATAAATATAAGAATTTATATAATAACATCATTTGTGTGATGTGCAATGTTGCGCTTCTCTTTTGGGTTTTGGCAACAATGATTTGTAGCCTTTTCTTGTTTTTTCTTGTTTTTTCTTGTGTTGAGCCAATGGAAAAAACTTGCTTTGTAAAAATCTTCTCTTTGATTGATTTCTACTCCAAGATGCATATATATCTATCACAAAGAAAAGGCCAACCACTATCAATCTGGAGCAGTGATGCATTGCAGCTGAATATGGATAAATTCGATCTGGACGGTAATCTTACTCTTCACTTTTCCGAAACTTTTAGGAGGTATGTCTAGTTTTTTTTCATTGTGGTTATCGTATGGAGTATATCGTATTGTAGTCGAATCCTCAAAAGGATAACCCAATTAACTTTGGAAACCTTAGTAGGCCTTTGATACAAGATAATCTATTCATATGGTAATATTGCATAAAAATCTGTTATTTTATTTTATTTTATTTTATTTTGCGGGATGCACATGACCTAAATGGATGAGGATATAGACTATAAAGTAACAGTGTGCTTATGATCTGTGTAGTTATTCATACGAATCTATTGATTTCTCGTCCTAGAAAACATTTAGAGGATTGAATGTTCCCGAATGCGATGGAACCCTAACTTTGAAGACAATAGGGTATCCGGTAAATCGACCGACATCTTTACCGCGGTTATAAACCACCTTTTTTTTGTTTTACTGCATGTGTTGACTGCTTCTAACAAACCCTACATGTGAAAAGGAAGCTTGGTCCTTGAGAATAGAATGTGTAAAGCCAGAGAGGGATAGAGAAAGGGAAAATTCATGTAAAGAGAAGCTTTTTTTTTTTTTCTATCTTGTTTATTTTTAGCAAAGCATGAAATTGGAAACTCTTCTTATCATTGCAGAGAGAAGAAAAAGAATGGTGTCTAATGTCTATTCATGCAATTATTCCGACAGCTGAATTTGTGGAATTGGGTGAGAGGCTTTCATTAATTCCCAATCCGATGTTGCCCATGTTATTGGTCCCTTTGACGTTGGTATTATGGCTCATGTCCCTAACTAACTGCTTTGTTTTATTAGAACGCATCCATTTCATCCATCGAGTATGTATTCTAACACCACGATTTCACGATTCTATATTGCACATCATAAGAAGGGATTATCATAATCAAACACGCATAAATTGTGCTATCACCGCCGTTCGCCACATTCAAATTTTTTACCAGTGCGGTATTGCAAGCTAACGATGCATACATATTCTCCACCATCGTCGAAATCGGGGGACCTGTCGGATTTGGAATTTCTTGTCTTGACCGGGAAATAAAATGAAACTTTCGATCTTTCAGTTCCTTGAACAGCCGAATGTGCAATGTATATGTTGTAACATGTTAGGGTTTGTTTTTTCCTTTCCTACGCTAATATGTTCAAATTACATGTGTCGGAGAATCTTGAACATGAATAGAGATTTAGCCATTTGCTGGCGTTATCAGGAATTTTAAATTTCATATATTAATTATGATCTCGATGATTTCTAATACATATTGTAAGCGATATTTACGCATAATGTGTACATAATTTTCGAACATTTTTTGTGCATGTAATTCACGAGCAGTATTACTTATTTTTGTAATAAGTGTTGTAAAAGTTATTATTATTATCCAATTTGTACGTATTCATTGGGGTGATGTTGGTACAATAATGTGATGCGTACCTGTGTATGAAATATCGTCTACACGTAAAATAATTACGCAAACAATTTGGAAGCCGATTTCCCTACATTATTCTCGCTATTATTTTAGCCAACAATCATTGAGCCAAAAAGATTCATTTTAACTCGATCTGAGAATAATAATTTCTTATCCCCCCTTTTGCCTTTGTGTTGCTTGAATTGCAATGCAGTTCAGCGGTTTAATTAAGTGACAGCATATCATCTTTATTTATTTATTTTGTAAAACAACTAAGACTGCCTTTACAATACTAATAAGAAACTGTTAATTATAGTTTGATTAATGGTCTTTTTAAACGAGGAAATTATTAAAAAATCATACTAGAAATATGGAAATTTTATATTTATGCGCAAATATATATATATATATATAATAATAATAATAATAATAATAATATAGGAAGATATGTTATTATTGTGGCTATGTGGGAAGCATGTGAATCTTACTTTTCCCGCATGCCAAAAGTGAGAGGATGAAAACGCCAAAAGCCCAAATCTCACCAACATGTCTCCCTATTCTTTTCTTTTCTTTTTTTTTTAATGGCACACAACACAAACATGGATATTGTTCCCATATAGTCCATTCTTGGTCATAGGAATTCATCTCACTAGACGACGGAAGTCGACGTCCGGTACCATGTCGTAATCGCGAAATGCCTCATGTCCGTGCTAGGGTCGATCGTCAATCCGATCATTTGTCAACCCTCACGAGTTGCAGTGCTGTCTCATCGATATCAAGAGCACCACTTTATCGTCCAATAACTGTTGGCGAGAAGGGTCTTCATATAAACAACTTTTCTCGACTCGAAAGCGACAAAGGTAGAAGAGAAACACGTTAGAGTACATGATACAATGACCATTGAGCTCAAATGCTTCCTTACTCACATTACGAGCGAGATTGTTCTATGTAATTGAACTATATTTGAAGGGTGAGGCTAGAGCAAATTGAGGAAAATATATAGGAAGTATATTATAAAAAAAAAAATCAAATTTTCAGTGTGTTAACAATCTGCATAAATTATGGAATATAACGTAAAGTTTATCATTCGTTAAATCCAAATTTTCAGCATGTTATCTGTCTGCATAAGTTACATAATGAAATGTAAAGTTTATCATTCATGAAACTTCGTAGTTTTGTAATGTAATATAAAAAATTCTAACTGCTGCATAAGCCTCTTTCATTAATCTTAATTTGTATGCAACATCTACTATCTCATACGATATCCCGATTTGAAATCAACTTACCCATGCTAGTTCTTGTAAGGGAAAATAGCCTAGAAAATCACATAGTTTTCCTAAATCCCTCTCATTCTACCAACTTTTCAAAATTTGAATTGAAAAATCAAAACGTTTCCCTCATTTATCAACTCGTTAATTTCGGCTCTAACAGTGCTAACGTGGCCATTATTTCTGTTTACATGGCAGACAGAGTCAAATGTGAAAAATAGGGCAATTGACTTTAAGCTAAAAAATCAGATAGTTTGCCAATTTTCCCTAATCAAGAAAAATTGTTTGACATTTTTTCCCAATCTACTGAAATATCAAAAACTTAAAAAATTTCAAATATTTTTCTCATGTACCCTGATATGCCAAAATGTGGATTATAAGTTTAAATTACAAAATCATATATGTATGTTGGCTTGAATACTGAAAAAATATTGCATATATCCCCACATCTGTACTTTTTCTCAATTTTATTATAACCTATGAAAATGACACGAGGCACCCCAACATTTAGGGTAACATCTCAAAACTATCGCATCGACGAAAAAATCTGACATGACAGATAACGGTACTAACGTGGCAGTGCGTGGGCCACTTCTATGTTAACTGACAAGAAGAGTTCATCGGGTCAATTTCAAGCTACCTATTTTCATCGCTCGGGTCACCATATTGCGAGTTCTTAGATTCTATGGAAAGCTCATATATAGGACTGCGCATATAACTACAAGTTCTCTCAAGTCTATCGGGCCACCAACTGCGAGTTCTCTCTCTTTTTACATCTCTATCTCTCTTTTCTTTCTTTCACCTCTCTCTCTCTCTCTCTCTCTCTCTCTCTCTCTCTCTTACTCTCTCATCTCTCGACCACTCTCATTTCTCCCCCATCTCTCTCTCCCCTTTTCTTTCTCTCTCCTTTCTCTCGAGTCCGTCTCCTCTCTTTCTCGACTCTCTCTCATCTCTCTCTACTATCTCTCCTCTCAATGTCATCCATTTCTCTCTTCTCTCTCTCGACTATCTCCTTTATCTCTACTCCCTCTTCTCTCTCTCATCTCTCTCCTTTTTCTCACGTGTTAGATTAAAGAGAGATGAGGGAGAGAGGTGAGAGAGAGATAACAGAGATGGGAGATAGTAGAGAGAAAGGGGAGAGAAAGAGATGAAATTGAGAGGAGAGAGAGTTGGGAGAGAGAGGAGATAAATGAGAGAGTAGAGATAGAGTCGGGAGAGAAATGGGAGAGAAAGGATAGAGAATCGGGAGAGAGATAAGAGAGAGGAAAGAGAGTTGAGATAGGGAGAGAAAGATGAGAGAGGAGAGAGAACTCGCAGTTGGTGGCCTGAGAGATTTGAAAGAACTCATTGTTGTATGCTTAGTCTTATATATGAGCTTTCTATAGCATCTAAGAACTCGTAATATGGTGGTCCGAGCGTGAAAATAGTTAGCTTGAAATTAACTTGATGAACTCTTCATGTCAGTCAATATAGGAGTGGCTCACGCACTGTCACGTCAGCACAATTATGTGTCATGTCAGATTTTTCGTCCAAAATGAATAAAATATTGACGGTATGATAGATTTGAGACGTTACCTTAAACGTTGGAGTGTTTCATGTCATTTTTATAGGTTATGATAAAATTGAGAAAAAGTACGGATGTTGGGATATATGTAATATTTTTTAATATTCAAACCAACGTACATGTATGACTTTGTAATTCGAACTTATAATTCACATTTTAATTGATTAATGTACATATGAAAACTATATGAATTTTTGGAGTTTTTAATGTTTCGGTAGATCGGGAAAAAAAAGTCAAATAATTTTGGTAGATTATGAAAAATTGGCAAACTATATGATTTTTTAGCTTAAATCCAATTGCCATATTTTTCACATCTGACTCCTTCTGCCACATAGGCAGAAATAACGGCCACATCAGTACTGCTAAAGTCAAAAGTAACGAGTTGGTAAACGGGAAAAATGAAGGGAAACGTTTTGATTTTTCATATCAAAATTTGACAAGTTGACAGAACGAGGAATTTAGGAAAACTATTGCCCCGTTTGGATTCAAAGAAATTTGATTTTAACTTTAACTTTAACTCAACACACTACACAATAAAAATACACGTTTCCCAAGTCAAATTTATAATCACATCTCATTTGTCATTTTCCAAAATCAAAATCAAAATAACTTTAACTCTGAATCCAAACGGCCTCTATATGATTTTTTAGGCTATTTCCCATCTTTGTAATGCTAACATATTTCAACAAATCATTAACTTTGGATCTAGCCAAAACTCCATGCACAATCGTAAGCACGTTTGTTTCGGCAATATTTTTTTTAGCTAAATATATCAAAACATCCCATCAGCTAAAATCATGACCTTTCGTTTTAATATTGCATCAAAGCAAGGATAATAAAGAATATATATATATATATATGTATATAATATATGAATTTATATTCAAATCCCAATACGCACAACCGACCAAACATACGGGCGCCAACGGCCGCGCCGGAAGAGAGAGAGAGTGCGTGCGAGAGGGAAAGAGCCGAATAGACCACTTTTTCTACCCCAAATTTCTTTTTCTCATTTATTTATTTATATATTTATTTATTTTTTCGATCTGAATTATTGTATTCAAAAGTCTAATTGGACCATATTAATTCAGTCAAGTCAGGTCAACTCATTAACGGATAAAATTCTCACAACATAGATTTTATATTTATTTATTTATTTTCGATGAGTATCCTACTATCTAGGAATGCATGTCTTAACTAATTTAATTCGACCCAGTTTGATCCATTAAGGATAAATTTTTCATGATCAAGGATTTTCTGCATTTGAATTTGTGATCTTATTTAAGGATAAAAAATGTAGAACTACATGAACATGGTTGGTTGTTTATTTATTTTCATCTTATTCCGTTCTCTTTTATTTTTCTTAAGAAATTTAATAATTTAATAAAATGTCCTTTTCCATTTTTCGGAATAATGTTGTCCGGAATTAAGAAACCGCAGTGGAAACTAAAATTATGTTAAGAAGAGATGGAATTGTCCCTTTATTCTATAATATAATGTTTGGCTTTACAAATCTGTCCTCAATTTTCTTGCAGAATCTCGAGACTGCCATTCCCTCAGTTCCCCTTCTCTCTCTCTCGGAATATTCTTCTTTGCTTTTTCATTAATCTCCGCATCTTCCTTTCTCAATTACAAGGGAAGTCGCCTATTAAAATAATTATAAATAAAGGAGTATGAATAATCTTATCGTTAAAATTTAAACTCAAAATCTTTTGATTCTTATATCTTGTTAATCCATCGATTTAGTCTTTTAGGAGGGGAAAAGGAAAAAAATAATTGAAAATGCTTTCAAAACATAATAACGGAGTAAACAATATCAATGATATTCTTGCATATATTTACAATGATTTTGGGCTCTTCGTTGGTTGAAAAATGGAATAAAACTTACTCGAAAGTTTTGTATTAAAGAGTCAAAAGATAGAGTGATGAATGCAGTAATATATTCATAAAATTAAGAATTCTCAAATGCAAAAATTTAAGTTGATAGGTAGTGAAATTCAACCACCTTATATACCTAAGATTTGTCCACACACTAGCTTTCTAATGTAGTAGCAAGTCAATTTAGTGTGGGAAATTATTTGCCAATTAATATCATTTGTCGCGAATATCTTTTGTCATGTGCGCTTTTAGTGATGTCCAATTGAAAAAATGTGTATATGGCAAAGAGCCACATGCATAAGGGTGCACACGAGTATGACCAAATAGGCTGGCTGCCCTAAGATATCATTCGATGAGATTCATGAACAATTCAAAAGTTTCAGTTGATCGATGATGACATCCAATCACTTCATATATCTAAAATTGTTCATCAGCTCTCGGTCATCGAAAATACTCTAACAAAAGAAATGAAATAACACTTCATGGAAGTAGATTAAACCTAAGCTAGTTTTCCTGTGGATCAGAAATTCATTTTCCTAATTTTGTATATCGAGAAGGAGCGACTTTAAGCTGAAAGAAGCAACGGTGGATGAACAGTAAGCAATTACACCTGAGATGTACGCTCCCTGAAATACGGCAAAAGTATCAGAAAGATTCAGAAAAATAAATTTTTTCCCCAAACAAAAAAAATAAATTTATTGATTATAAATATTTTTTAAAAAAGAAAAAGGTGGGAGAGAGAGAGAAGCAGTGGGGGAAGGAGGGGTCAGAGCAGAGCAGAGCAGAGCAGGGGGGGGCCTGAGATGTCATTTCCAAGTAGGAATAGGGACATCTCCGTAAATGCGCCGTAACCAAAACATTTTATAAAAAAAGAGACACCTTCTTTCCTTTTGTCGTTTTCCAACCAATTGTTTACATATAAATATGAAAAGAATTATTGTATTATTTACTGATAAATTTAAAAATCTTTGTCTTTGTATTTTTTTATTTATTTATGTTTTTGTTTCTATTAAATGAACTCAGGCTAATCTATCAACAGTCTCCCTCCTCCGGTCCTCCTGTCCATCCCTCTCGGCCAAAAGAAATTTCATTTGGACACCCAAAAGAAAAAATATCCAATTATAAAAAAAGAAGGAATGAATAAAAAGAAGGAATTACCCATTCGTTCCTTCTTTCTTCAATCTTCACGTATATACGTAAAATCAAAATTTAAGCATCAGTTAAACCATTAAAATATTAATTTCTTAATTCGCAACTCGCTGATCCAACATATTTGTATAATAGTTTTGAACTTATTCAATGCTGATATCTTTTTCATCGTATTTACATAGTAAGAATACTAGTTGATGTGCAAGATGATGTTACGAATCAATCTTCACATTTACTTGGTATCATGATTTGCTCCACTTTTTTTTGCCCTTATAATTCTTTCAACAAACAAACATAATTTTCAAAGCTGATTTTCTGCTTAAAAATTGAAAGAGAAAATAATTATAAGAAAAAAAAAGAATTCTCATTGGCAAACTCTTTTTTAAAATTTTAATTTTATTTTAGCTTTGTAGTTCTCCCCCCTCTCTCTCTCTCTCTCTCTCTCTCTCTCTCCCCTTCTCTCTGTGTAATGTCTGTACTGTAGTCCCAACCTCGTCCTTCCATCCTCGGCTCCAAATTTCTCCCAATCCTCTCTCTCTATCTGCTCTGTTCCTTCAATCAAAAATTTTCTTGCCCTTTAAAATCCAACACTTCCTCAGACCCCTCACTTTCTCCTCTCTACATTCTCATCATGATTAGGGTTCTTCTTGGTTTTTCTCTCCTCCTCCTCCTCCAACTCTCCTCTGCTCCTTCTTCTTCTTTTTCCCCTGCTCTGTGCATGACCACACCACCCCCCTCCTTTTAATGCTCCCAAACACTGGCTCTCAATCCCCCTCCAGGGAGAGCCTTCTGTTCATCCCCTCCCAGCTTCTGTCACCCTAAGCTCTGTTTTCGTGTTCTTGGGAGATCTTGAGCTTAGATCGCCCTGCCTGAGCTGTGTTCCTCTGTAATAAGCTGCTTCCGGAAGTTGATGGTCGATACCCTTTTCTGGGTCGGTGAGATTTCCGGGGGTTGAGCTCAAACTGTGCAAGATTTTAAGATTTCTTTTGGCAAAGAAAGAACCATAAAACGCCTAGAAATTTCCAAACTTGTCCCGGGAGCTTTTTCACTTTTCAGCCCATTTTCAGCAAGCCCTTCAGCAGCTTCTGCTTCAATCAACCCCAATACACCCGGCGGTGTTTCGGTCTCACGACGAAACTGAAGGGAAACCCATCTCGGCCTTTACCTTCCCCTACAAGGCTCCACTCTCTCTCTCTCCCTCTCTCTCTCTCTCTCTGTGTGCTTAAATCAGTCGCAAAGTGACGAGCTTTACATAGAGCCAGCTTGACAAAAGAAAGAAAGAGTGGGAATCTTGTGAAGCTGTTGATACTGAGAGGCCAAGCTCTAGTTCTCGAGGTATGGCTATGGTGGTGGCCCATAACCGGGAGAGCAGTAGCAGCGGGGGCGGAGGTGGGGGGAGCCTCAGCAAGCACTTAACTGATTCCGGCAAGTATGTGAGGTACACGGCCGAGCAGGTCGAGGCCCTCGAGAGGGTGTACTCCGAGTGTCCGAAGCCAAGCTCCATCCGCCGGCAGCAGCTGATCAGGGAGTGCCCCATTTTGTCTAACATTGAGCCTAAGCAGATCAAGGTCTGGTTCCAGAACCGCAGGTACACACAGACACAATTGAAACTGAAAGAAACGGGGTCTGAACTGTGACCAGTCTTGGTTCTCTTGGTTGTGTTTTGTTCCTTGTCGGTTTTGTATTAGCTTTTCTTTGTCTTTAATGATCAGTATGTTGGTGTAGAAAGCTTCCTAGTTCCTTTTTTCAGTATGAATATGTAATTATCCCGTACCTGTGTTTGTATTTTATGTGAAAATTTGAACATCTTCATTATTGCAAAACAGCCTCGTCCAGTTTATCACTTGGTCTGGAGTATTTTCTATTACAAGTGCTTTTTCTGCTGGGGAAGGGGGTAGTGTAGAATAAGGGTCTGGGTTGATTGGTTCTTAAGCTTCGAGGAGCTTATAGTAGGCAAGTCAGTGATGATTTGCATTGGGGTTTGAATCTCATGCAGGTGCCGAGAGAAGCAGCGGAAAGAGGCCTCGAGGCTGCAGACAGTGAATCGGAAACTAACGGCCATGAACAAGCTGTTGATGGAGGAGAATGATAGGTTGCAGAAGCAGGTCTCCCAGTTGGTCTGCGAGAACGGCTATATGCGGCAGCAACTCCACACTGTAATGCCCCGAAAATCTCTCTTTTTTTTAGGAATCTTGTTTTGTAGATGGTCTTTGCATTCTATAAGGATTCCTAGGACATGAGATTGCTTCGTTTGGGGAGATTAAATCTTTTCATCTCTTTGAAAATCAGAGTTGATCTGGAATCAACTCTGCTTGTCTATCTATGGTGTGGATATGTTTGGATGGTTTTGTTGGTAATTCGGCAGACCGCATCTTGATGAAGAGCTAGTTTTCCCTGAACAACAGATTCCACTCTCAACACTATCGCATATCTCTGTTAGGTAGCCTTCGTAATATATGGTTCTTTTGAAATTTTCTGCAGACACCAACTGCAACAGACGCAAGTTGTGATTCTGTAGTTACCACTCCTCAGCACTCTATGAGAGACGCCAATAACCCTGCTGGGTAATCTTACTCTCTGTATTCTCTTTTGGACGATATACGATCAACAGGGTGTTTCTAATGGATGTTTCTCTTTTTCTGTACGGCAGACTCCTCTCCATTGCAGAGGAGACATTGGCAGAGTTCCTCTCAAAGGCTACAGGAACTGCTGTTGATTGGGTTCAGATGCCTGGGATGAAGGTCTGTATTGTATATTGTTGCGATTGTAGTCTTTCTACAGATTTTTCTTGATAAAGACCTAGGAATATAATTTTTTGTTCATTGATTTTATTCCTGATGAGGATTGATTGATTGATTGATTCAGCCTGGTCCGGATTCGGTTGGGATCTTTGCCATTTCGCAAAGTTGCAGTGGAGTGGCTGCTCGAGCCTGTGGTCTCGTGAGTTTGGAACCTTCAAAGGTATTATTATTTTACATTTTACCCAGAGAGGAGATTCAAGTTCCTACTTCCTAGTTCCAGTCCCTTTTCCATTTCATGAATGCCATTTGAATCTTTGAAGAAAATTTTCACAGATCGCAGAGATCCTTAAAGACCGTCCATTATGGTTCCGGGACTGTCGGAACCTTGAAGTCTTCACCATGTTTCCTGCTGGCAATGGGGGAACTATTGAACTCATCTACACGCAGGTTTGTAAAGTGTTCAACTTCATAGGACATTCGCTTCTATAGATCGATATACACATAAGTAAATCACAAATGTATTTACACCTGTATATTATCAGGTTTATGCACCAACGACGCTTGCTCCTGCACGGGATTTCTGGACTCTGCGATACACAACTACTTTGGAGAATGGCAGTCTCGTGGTAAAATATTCCTTCAACTGTGATGGATATCTGTGATTAATTTATAGTTTCTTCAAACCCTCACGGCTCTCATTCTGAAGGTATGCGAGAGATCTCTTTCTGGTTCCGGAGCCGGGGCCAACGCAGCTGTAGCTTCTCAGTTTGTTAGAGCTGAAATGCTTCCTAGTGGGTATCTGATTCGGCCTTGTGAAGGTGGAGGATCAATCATTCATATTGTTGACAACCTCAATCTCGAGGTTTGACATTAAAACTATAAACTTCCCTGAGGTTTCTCCTCTAGACTGGGTCTGAATTTATTTTTCCCTTTCAATGATTCTAGGCCTGGAGCGTGCCCGAGGTACTTCGCCCACTGTACGAATCATCAAAAGTCGTGGCGCAAAGAATGACTATTGCGGTGAGCATGTTTGGTCTTTAATTTTGCTAGTTTAATTCACCTTTTTTCCCGGAGATGGAAGTGAGATGATCCTGTTCAAATTTACAGGCCCTACGGTTCGTCCGGCAAATTGCTCAGGAAACGAATGGAGAAGTCGTGTATGGTTTGGGTAGGCAACCTGCTGTACTAAGAAATTTCAGCCAGAGATTAAGCAGGTGAAGTCCTGAAAGCATTTTTATGTCTTTCATGCAGTTCAGTAATCATATTGAGTCTTTTTTCTCACTATGTTTTTTTATCTTGTCCTATTATTTCAGAGGCTTCAATGATGCAATCAATGGGTTCAATGACGATGGTTGGACGCTATTAAACTGTGATGGTGCCGAAGATGTCATCATTTCCATTAATTCCTCTAAGAACTTGAATGCTACCTCAGCTCCTAATGCCTTCTCATTTCTCGGAGGGATCCTCTGTGCAAAGGCTTCTATGCTCCTCCAAGTGAGTTCTCTTGAAAACTCTTTCTTTAAGTAGATTAAGGACTAATTAAGGATTATGCTTATTGTTGACATGTCTCGATTTGAAATGGTTTGCTTGTTAGAATGTCCCGCCTGCAGTGTTGGTTCGGTTCCTCAGGGAGCACCGCTCGGAGTGGGCTGATTTCAATGTTGATGCCTATTCTGCAGCATCATTGAAGGCAGCTTCCTATGCTTATCCTGGCTTGAGACCTACGAGGTTTACTGGGAGCCAAATCATTATGCCCCTCGGCCACACAATCGAACACGAGGAGGTAAGAGTGTCAGGCTCTTGTCTTGGCTTTTTAGGATCCAGTTTTTATGTTACTGTGCTTATAACTATTGATTGCTGTTGTACAGATGCTGGAAGTCATTCGACTTGAAGGCCATTCTCTTGCCCAAGACGATGCTTTTGTGTCAAGGGACATTCATCTCTTGCAGGTACTTTAATTTATCAAGTTGCAGACCTAGCAAGTTTAGTTTATAACTGCTTGTCACCTAATTTTGTCACCCTCTTCTCCAACTGGCAGATTTGCAGTGGCATTGATGAGAATGCAGTCGGGGTTTGTTCTGAACTGGTGTTCGCCCCAATTGACGAAATGTTCCCTGATGATGCTCCGTTGCTTCCCTCAGGTTTCCGGGTCATCCCATTGGATTCAAAATCAGTGAGTCAATCTCACTTGTCTCAGTTGTATTTGTCATGCAGAACCAGAAGATTGTCAGAACAACTTCTAATTATGACATACACGTAAAGCTATCTGAATGTGGTGGTCTTTTCCATATTTTGGATGTGCTAATTCTTGGTTTGGATGCAGAGTGATGCACAGGAGAACAATTTGACAAATCGGACCCTTGATCTAGCATCCAGCCTTGAGGTGGGATCGGGTGCGGCCAACAGTGCTGGAGAGGGGGCGCGATCGTCTAGCACACGGTCTGTGTTGACGATTGCATTCCAATTCCCCTTTGAGGGCAGCCTACAAGATAATGTTGCTTCGATGGCACGACAATATGTCCGGAGCGTGATTTCCTCTGTTCAGCGTGTGGCTATGGCAATATCCCCATCGGGAATGGCCCCGCCTGTGGGACCGAAGCTCTCCCCAGGCTCTCCAGAGGCCCTTACTCTTGCTCACTGGATCTGTCAAAGCTACAAGTAAATATCTACATCTATCATTCCTCTGGCTTTTTCAGCAATTAGTTGTGTCCCCTGCGCCTGATATGTGTGATTTACGGGTGAACTTTACTGATAACTGATGGAACTCATGGTTTGGCTCTACAGTTACCATTTGGGGACAGAACTGCTCGGGTCTGATTCTCTCGGCGGGGATTCCGTGTTAAAGAACCTTTGGAATCACCAGGATGCAATTTTGTGCTGTACTTTGAAGGTATTGTAACTGAAATTCCCCGGGTTTGGATCATGCTTTTACCCAATATATACTAAAATACCCTTGGAAGTGAAATGAAATTGTCCTTTTCATCCTTGTCGCAGTCTCTTCCGGTGTTCATTTTCGCAAACCAGGCCGGGTTAGACATGCTGGAGACGACCCTAGTGGCCCTTCAGGACATCACGCTCGACAAGATATTCGATGAAGCTGGCCGGAAGGCACTGTGTGATGACTTTGCCAAGTTGATGCAGCAGGTAGAGTCTTCTTTTTCCATGATCCTTATTATATTATATCAACAAATAATACTGAGAAACAATTTAAGGGCCCTACTCTTAAGTCCTTCCATACGATGTTTGGGACTTTTCAGGGATTCGCCTGCTTGCCCGGAGGAGTGTGCATGTCGATAATGGGGCGGCACGTCTCATACGACCAAGCCATCGCGTGGAAAGTCCTATCGGGAGAAGACAACTCCGTCCACTGCCTCGCCTTCTCCTTCGTCAACTGGTCTTTCGTGTGAATCTTTTCCTTTTGACCCTTTTTCTCGGTTTTCCGACTCATCATCCATTTTATGTTATAGTAAAGATTCAGTAGTAGCCTGTGCAAAGAAAAAACGGATGGATGATGAGGGGAAATTGCAAGTTTTGTAGTACTCAGAACCCGGCCTCTCTGGCTGTGTCCCTTAAATCTTTTTAATTAATTTAATCGAAATTTTATTTTTATCATGCCACCATTCCCATGTCTGGCTAAGGTCTTTTGCAAAATATATTTCATAATAGATTTACATTTCACAAAATATTTTGATTTGTTTGATCTAAGTCCTTGGCCCAGTACGAAATAAGTAAACATTGTTCTCTTTTTTTTACGCGTATTCTCAAAACATTTTAATTTGTTTGATTTAAGTCCTTAACTCAATAGAGGATAGTTAAAAAATAAAAACAGCATTATCATTCATCCTTAATTAAATCCTTAAATGTTTGCTCATCCACAAATTCTCGGAGGTGGGTATGTTCAATTAAAAAAACTCGAGGATACAGGTTGAGGATCAATTCTACTTTAATTCGATCTATAGTCAATAACCTATTTGATTAGTGATTTACTATGATCCGTTTATTCATAGTTTATTGATCTTTAATTTTAATTAGTTTTAAAAATATAAAATATTAAAATGACTAAGTAAAATTCAGTAAAATAAGTAAAATCATTTAAATAGTAAAAATAATTGAAAATTAAATTAAAAAACAAAAAAAATCCATAAAAATTGACTTTAATTTACATTTGATTCTTAAAAATTGCATCCAACATAATCAAACCCGATTAATTTTTATTAAATTTCAGTTAAATGAATCGGAAAAAACGGGTATGGTAAATAAAACATAGAAGTATCTTTAGGGGTGTGAAAATTGACTTTAATTCACGATTGACTCTTAAGAATTTTGTCCAAAATAGCCGAACCGATTAATTTCTATATAGAATTCATTATTTTTTTAGAACTCGATTAACCGGTAAGCCAAATTGACAAAACGGCTAATATTGTTTTAATGGTTATCCGATTATATTTTTTTAGGGTGTTTTTAAAAGAATTTAAAGAATAGGGATTGAATTGAAATGATTTCACGTAAACAAGCCTAGATTGTGAGTTATTTTCAAACTAAGTCTAAGTTTTAACAAGAAGTTTAATTTGGGGGGAAAGACTCGCTTTTACACCATAACTGTACAGTAGCAACAGTGGTCTACTTCTCTACAGAGTACAGACAGACAGACATAGATAGCTGACAAACATGGAGGAGGTCAGGTCAAGAGAAACACAGGGGGAAATCTTTATGGCAGCTCTGCTTAAGGGATTCTGTCAAAAAGAGAAAGCAAAGATTTCATGCATTTACCCTCTGCATTTAACATTACATTGAAGTTGGAAGGTGGGGGTGGGGTTGGGGGCTTCCCTCCTCCCTATCTTCCTTGTTGCAGCTGATGATCAGTTCATTATGAAATCTCTTTGCATTTATTCCTTTCCGGACCTTCAAGTTGGGCAACGACGTTCACGTACTATGTAACTAAGCCGAGACCCACATTGTGGTTCTCCTTGGATGGACGAGACACTAGAGATTGCAAATCTGCCCCGGCGGGCCCGTGGAATTCAAGAAGTCGTACATTGATACGGCCAAATTGCCAAGAACGGTCCGTGTCGAGCCAGGAGCAGCATGATGGTGTAGTAACACTGACGGCCCAAATCTTGCTTCAGATTGAGTGGGGCTTGTTGACTACTACTGCACGTGTTGAGATCAACTGTCAATGTTTTGTATATGAATAGTCATTCTAAGGTTAGTTAAAAGGGGATATAGCCTATAGGAGGGTGGGATGAGATTTTTTTCCTTTTTTCTCCCCGGTAGAAAGGGTGGGATGAGATTTGATCGACATGGCCGTAATATATATATATATATATATATATTAGAATGTGACTCACGTTACTCTCGGTATCAAAATTAAATTTAGTTTATAATTGCTAATCGTGTTACATTTGGTATTATGTTAAAATATTAGATCATAATATAATTGTGGCAATCTAATTTTTCTAAAAAAAAACTATTAACTTAAAATTATCAAAAATAATAATTGATGAATATTTTATTTGCCAATAATAAAGAGGATTTTTTACGGGAAAAAAAGAAGAAGAAAAAAGTCAAGAACTATGGCCCCATTGAGAAAATTGAGGGAGAGGGAGAGAGAAGAAATAGGGGGAGTGGCTTAAGAGCGCCGATAATCCATAATGGTCGGTCTCAAGTTTCATTTACTTGGATGGACTTGGTACCATCCTAAAATACGACTCACTTCCACAATGGTTGGTCCCAATTCTCATCTTAGTTCTGGCCCCACCATCTTAATTTCATATTAAAAAGTGAATTCGATATATTTATTAAATATGTTGTCATAAATATTATTAATTATACATTTTCGTTTTCGAGTTTGATAGAAAAATAATCTTTTAATTTTTCCTATTACTTTTTATTGAAATTAAATTTTAAAAATTAAGATTCCGAACATTATTTCAATTTCGATAAAAAATAATATTTTATCGAAAGTTTTGGGGGTTTTGATTGTATAGAAAATAAGGAAATGGAGGAACCAAATTTCGGAATTGAGGAGGAAAATTGGAATTATGCATGTGTTTGAGAAAATCGTCGACACTGAATTGATTGGGATCCATATTTTGGGCGAAAGAAAGGAGGAGAATGCTTGTATGATTTCAATTGGAAAGGAGGAGGAGTAGAAGTTGTGTGAGAAATATTTAAATTTTGGGTGATATTTATATATTTAATTTTTGAAATTAAAAAAAATTTAAAAAATAATTGTTTTGCCGGTTAGGGGCATCCATTACTGCCCCCAACGGGCGAAAGAGCCATTGCAAAAAATGCAACGACTCTTTTAATCCTTTTAAAAAATAAAATAAAATAAAAGGGGCAGTGTGACAACGTCGCTCCCTAGTTAGAGCGGCCCCTAGCCGGCCCAATCTCGGATCAGAGGTACAGGGCCGAGACTTGCCTCTCCCGACAATCGGTGTAAGGGGGGAAAGATAAGCGGGAGGTTCGCATTATCTCCATGTCAGCAACTGGGACCAAGTCCCTCCCTCATTACACATGCTCTGAGGGTGGTTAACAAATATGGAATTTACCTATTTATTTTTAGCTACCTCCTGATCCAATGAGTTGTAATAGTGTTGACATCTATATTTCAATTTGAAAAATATAAAATAAAATTATGAGAACCAAATTGAATTGATTTAAGTGATTCAACGTTTATCTCTTTAAATAAGATCTCAAATTCGAATATTATGAATGGAGAAAATTCAAGCTGAGAGAGTTTTACTCCTTAATGAACCGACCCAGCTCAAATTGATTTAGTCAGAGCTCATTCGATTTTCGGATATTATGATGCACACCGAAAAATAAAATTTTGAAATATACACAAAGAAAAAGGCACTTTTGTTCCTCGATCTTTAGGCTTTTATCATTTTGGTCCTAAACATATTTTTTTAGCATTCTCATACTCAACGTTTTGATTTTTTGTTAGTTTAGTCCGATCGTCCAATTTTCTGCAATAAAACTCATTTTCCATCCAAAATGATATTTTAAACAATAATTTAATTTTCAAAAACTAGAATAAAAAGGAGGAAAAGGGAAATCAACACAGGGAAACGGGAGGGGGCGATGGCAACGGCCACCCCCCAATCAAGGTAGCCAGCGATCCTTGGTCGTCGATGACCCAGAGGAAGTGGTGGTTGTCGCCAGCATGGCCTCGCATCGCTTGAATATCACAGATTTTAGGGGGGAGGGGGGGAACCAAATTAAGGTTGAGGGGGAGGAGGGGATGGGTGCCACTCCGACACCCCCTAATTGAGATTGATGGGAACCTTATTTGGGAGGGATGATGACCTCGCCAGCGGCCACCACCTCTTCAATCTGGGTCGTCGAAGACCTTAGTGGCCCTCGTGGATCTTGATTAGAGATGTGGTGGACGCTGGCGAGACATATACCGCCCGACCTCCCTCCCTCCCTCCCTCCCTCCAATTCCCCTTCCCTTCCTTCCTGTCCTCCATCGGCAAGGTTGTAGGAGGCCTCCAACCAAGCTCCCAACCCTGCTCTTTTAATTTTTTTTTAAATGCAAAGAACTCTCTTGAGGTTGGGTAAAATGACACTTAACCCCATTTGTTTGAAAAATATGCACTTCACTCCAATTGACCGATTTGACCAAATCTTTAATTTTTGCAAAAAATAACAATTAGGTCATAATATTTTAGTTTCTTCTTCTTAAGGCCATGGTATTATTTATTATTTAATAAGGGCAGCACTTCACATAAGTTTTCATATAAGCCCTTCTAATTTTATAAAAAAAAATTCTTCAACTTGACAAATGAAAAAAATTGAAAAATAAACATAAATGAAAAAATAAATTGAAGAGAGAGAGAGAGCAAAAGCCCCAACAACATTGCATGGCGCACGTCCACGCTTGAAGAGGTCTTCGGCCCCTTCCAATGGCACCACCGCCGCCCTTTCCTCCTTTATTTCTCTTTTTTTTTTGATGCATCCAACTTCTTTTTTTTTTTGAACTATTTCATATTTTTTTTATTTTTTAAACAAAAAAATTTAAAATATATGAAAAGCTTTATCCATAAATTTTATACAATTTGGCGGCTTTATTCAATAATAAATAATTTTAGGGCCTTAAAAAAAGAAATTCAATACTTATGACTTAATTTGTTATTTTTACAAAAGATATAAATTTGGTCAAACCAGTCAACGGGGGTTAACTGTATATTTTTCAAACAAATGGGGTCGAGTGCAATTTTACCAAACATCGGGGGAGGTCTTTGCATTTTACCCTTTCTTTTTTATATATATTTTAAAATATTGAATCGCCTAAAACGGCGTCATTTTGAATATCTTATATTATTAGTGATGGCATTAGTCCACGACATGTGTGAGTCCACGTCAGATTTCTATGGTGTCGTTTAATGAAGAGACCAAATTGATAGACGAAGTTACATTCAATGATCAAATTGATGGCAAAATTCTTTGAAGGACCGAGTTGTTGGCTAATAATTTTTTTAAGGACCAAATTGATAATAAACTCAAAACATAAACTTCTGGGGAATGCTCAATGAATGAGTCTCGTGGGCCTCACGGTTTAAGCTATTCCAAAATGGGAAGGACAAAAGTTCCCTTCTTTGAGGAGGGTATCCCTAAAGAAGACTGGAAACTTCTTGCAATGCCACATTCTTGACTTATAAGAGAGATGGATTCCGTGAGCCTCCTTTGTAATCGAAAAAAAAAGGAGTGGATTCCTCTGGATCACCACACGATCGACAAGTAGGAGGAACTGGGAGTCCTCTCGAAGAGAGGTGGGCAGCAGTAGGGAGCTCATAATGAGAAGCAAGCCACAAGAATATTTGGATTCTTGGGTGGGTAGCAACCTTTCAGATCCAAAGCCAATTCTTTTTTGTGCGATTAGGGTCAAGCTAACGTGCCAAGACATAAGCTTATTTGGTCGAGAAAGGACCACTGGGAGAGGCTTCCTGTCCTCTGTCCATTCCCCGATTATGCTGCGGGGAGTATTGCGTAGAACATCATGTATATACTATATCCTCAGGGAGGGGAACCTTCATGACGGGGATTGGTTATTTAGTAACAATGAGGAGACCCGAAGAGACGATCAATCAAAGTTCATAGATTTATTCTGAACGCCTACGTGGCATGCTCACGAACGGCAGCTGCCCCTTCCATCTATATTATATAAGTAAAATTGACTCTCGCATATATTTAATAGGGTTATAGTTAAGAGTATTACATTTGTATAATTGTACATTAAGAATTTGTCCTTTTTGGTATTTGATATTTTAGGTAGTCAAAGATATTAGACACATACCATTTATTATTTTCCTTCTATGTAATAACCTCACGGGCTATTTACAGCTCCGGATGTTTCAATGAAACTTGAGTCGGATTATTTCAATTCTTCACATGGTATCAGAGCAATTACGCTCCTGGACCGGTTGAAATCCCTCCGATTACACAATGTCCGTTATCAGTGACGATGAGAAGAGTCCAAGACTGGACATTGAATCGTCCAAGGACAGGAAGGCAAGGGACGGCTCAGCAAGAAGCACTGAGGTCCCACCTGTTTATCATCTTGGTTCATCCGATAGCACAGGAGCTCAAGTGATCGGATGCACACTAAATGGCGACAATTACCTGACATGGTCGAGGGCCATGTTGATTGCGCTTCGGGCAAGAAACAAACTGCCCTTCATCGATGGGACTCTGCAGAAGCCAGGGGAGGACGATCCTCTCAGGGAACGGTGGGAAAGGTGCAATTCCACCATCTTGGCGTGGATGTTCAACACCATGGAAGGAGGTCTCCAAGCCATGGTTGCCTATGAGGAAGACGCTAGAAACCTGTGGGAAGACCTGAAGGAGAGGTATTCCGAGGGTAATCAAGCTAGGGTTTTTCAGATTAAGACAGAAATCTGTCTTCTCAGACAAGAGGGGTTAAGTATTCGGGATTACTACGGAAAATTGAAATTGCTGTGGGACGAGCTAGAATTCTACCTGGAATATCCGGGATGCAGGTGTGGAGCGAGAGCCACGATCGCCGCACAGAAGGAGACGGAGAAATGCTATCAGTTCCTTATGGGACTTTCTGCAGAATTCAACACAATCCGCTCAACGATCCTCAGCATTGAGCCGATACCCAACTTGAACAAGGTGTTCAATATGGTAGCGAACGAGGAACGGCAAAGGGTGATTGCGAGATCCCGAGAATCGGCTCCTGAATCTGCTGTTTTTCTCGCCAGAGAGGAAGAGCTCGGGCGAACAGTGACGAACAAATTTCATGGCCTCGCGGAAGGGAAAGGCACCTGCAGCAATTGCGGAAAGGTGGGCCACTCCAGGAATTCCTGCTGGGCCCTAATCGGATACCCATCTTGGCATTTCAAGTCCAAGCAGAATGCGGGAAAAGGGCCTGGACAGGGACAGTCCAAGCAGAGCACTGGGCCGCGAGGAAGAGCCCAAATTCAGCGAGGCCCGGATTGAGCGAATGCGGTCCAGACAGTCCAGGCAGCAGTCTCACTGGCTGAGCGGCTGGAGGCTCTCCCCGATGATCAATTCCAGAAATTATTATCTATGCTCTCACAAGACGCCATGGATCCAAACCGACTTGTTGGTAAAGAATTTGATTTTGTAGCCTTGCAAGATGAATGGATTTTGGATACGGGAGCCTCGAGACACATGACGGGGTGTCTTGAAAATTTTTTGAGCACTAATCCAATTAAGGGTGATGCACCGGTTTATATCCCTAACGGAGGCATCGTACAAGCCACCCGAACGGGAAATGTGATGATTACAAACATGATGGAGATTACTAACGTGCTCTATGTGCCCGTTTTCAATTGCAATCTGATTTCTATTGCACAGTTATCAAAGGAGATGGATTGTTATGTGACATTTTACTCCAATTTGTGTATTATTCAGGACCGCATCTCGAGGAGGACGCTTGGAGTGGGTGAACTACGAGGAGGGGTCTATTATTTGAAGCGAGTGGCGGCTGCACCAAAATGCCTGGCAGTTATGGAAGATTCTATGGATATTTGGCATCGGAGGCTCGGCCATCCATCTCGCATAATCAAATTGACTGGTACTATTTTAAATTTTGGAGAAAGAAGTAATAAGGAGTGTGATGTATGTCTTAGGGCGAAACAGACACGCTCACAATTTCAGTTAAGTTTGAATAAAGCTGAGCATCCATTTCAGTTGATACACTGTGATTTATGGGGACCGTATAAAATAAAGGCTAGTTGTGGAGCAAATTATTTCTTGACCATCGTTGATGATTTTAGTCGTGGAGTATGGGTTTATCTATTACGAGAAAAATCTGAGGCACGACAGTTCATCATTGATTTTTATAATTTGATCAAGAATCAGTTTGATCGCACGATTAAGATTCTGAGAAGTGATAATGGAATGGAGTTTTTGTCAAGAGAATTACGAAATTTTTTTGCTGCACATGGCATCGTGCACCAGACATCTTGCACAGATACGCCACAACAGAATGGTCAGGTTGAGAGGAAGCATTGGCACATCCTAAATGTTGCTAGGGCCCTCATGTTTCAGGCTTCATTACCGGGAAAGTTCTGGGGCGAATGTGTTTCGACGGCCGTCCACCTGATAAATATCACTCCAACGCCTTTACTGGATAATAAAAGTCCTCATGAGATACTTTTCGGTAAGCCACCCAATTACTCAAATCTACGAGTTTTTGGGTCATTATACTATGCTCACTCACGGACTAAAGATAAATTTGGACCACGGTCTCGTAAGTGTATTTTTATCGGGTATCCTCATGGAAAGAAGGGTTGGAGGCTTTATGATTTGGAGAAGCAACAGATGTTTGTATCAAGGGATGTGAGGTTTTGCGAATCTATTTTTCCATTTGCCACCGACAATGGAAACTTGAAGCAAACAGAAGGTGGGCCGCTATTTATGGATGGGAACATGCTAAGCAATCCAAAAGTGGCAATAGGGAACACTCAGCCCAAGACAAGGGGATTGGGCCGATTCGGTGGAGAGGTATCAACCCAGTCTGAATGCTGGGAAAGGTCCAGCCCTACTCGGCATGAAGAAGCAGAAAAGGCTGGCGATGCACTTGGGCCCAGTCCCGCCAGGCAGATTCTGGAAGCAGATCAAATTGGGGAACGAATGGGCCAAGACCCGAAAGGAAAGGATGGCAAAGGGCCCAGTAATGGAGATAGACTTCTGGAAGTCCACGACACTCCTGACTCGGGCTGAGCCGAGAAGTAGGCAGGCCAAAGTCTGGAAAGGAGAAAGGCAAATATGGGAGCAAGGGGGAGTGATTTGAGTTTTAAAGAGGTTGGCGACTCAACAGAAAGGCAGATTTCTTATGGGAATTCAGAGGTGAAGAAGGAAGTGACTTTGCGACGATCTAACCGAGTTTCCAGTCTTCCTAAACATCTCAAGGATTTTATTGTTCACACTGCTTGCTATAAGACCCCTTCTCCTGATTCACTCACTCCTTCGAACTCCTCAGGTATGTCCTATCCCATTGAGAGATTTATTGATTATTCACATATCTCTAATCAACACAAAGCATTTCTAGCTGCAATTGATTCAGATAGAGAGCCCGCATCTTATCGGGAAGCCGTCCGAAATCAACGGTGGAGAGATGCAATGGCAGAAGAAATTCGGGCTCTCGAATTAAATAAAACATGGACAATTGAACAGCTACTGCCTGGGAAGCATCCTATCGGCTGCAAATGGGTATATAAAGTGAAGCGCAGGGCAGATGGAAGCGTAGAACGCTATAAGGCTCGGCTAGTTGCGAAGGGTTTCACCCAGGTCGAAGGGATTGACTACCACGAGACCTTTGCACCAGTGGCCAAATTAGTCACTGTACGATGTTTATTGACGGTGGCGGTTGCAAAAGGGTGGAACATGCACCAAATGGATGTCAACAACGCCTTTCTACATGGGGACTTAGAGGAGGAAGTTTATATGGAATTACCTCCTGGTTTCTCGGCATCGAAGAACGGGACTGTATGCAGACTTCGCAAGTCTTTGTATGGACTTCGTCAGGCATCGAGAAATTGGTTTTCGAAGTTTGCTGATGCACTTCGACAATACGGGTTTATTCAATCAGGTGCGGACCATTCTCTTTTTACTCTTAATCGAGGCAACACATTTCTTGGTGTGCTAGTTTATGTTGACGATTTCATCATAGTGGGCAACAGTCCTAGCCACTGTGATTCATTTAAGAGATATCTGGATAAATGCTTCCGCATAAAGGATTTGTGATCTCTGAAATATTTTCTTGGTATTGAAGTCACTAGAATGGATTCTGGACTTTTTCTCAGTCAACGAAAGTATGTTCTTGACATTTTGACTGAGTGTGGCATGTTGGCATCACGACCATCGCCATTTCCAATGGAGCAGCGTCATCGATTATACACAAGTTCTAGTGATTTATTATCAGATCCGGGGAAGTACAGGCGTTTGATTGTGAGACTTATATATTTGACCATTACGAGGCCAGAGATAAGTTATTCTCTTCATATTTTGGCACAATTCATGCAGGAGCCACGACAAGATCATTGGGATGCGGCTGTGCGAGCTCTTCGTTATCTGAAGCAATCTCCCGGTCATGGGATTCATTTGCGGCCTTCATCTCTAAAACTTGAAGCTTTTTGTGATTCAGACTGGGCAAGTTGTCCCCTGATCCGTCGTTCTATTACCGGGTACTTTATTACACTTGGAGGTTGTCCGGTGTCGTGGAAGACGAAGAAACAAACTACTGTTTCTCGTTCATCTGCCGAAGCAGAGTATCGAACGATGGCAGCATCTGTCAGCGAGATTATCTTGTTGCGAAGTCTTCTTTTTTCTCTTGGAGTACAGATGAGCACACCGACTCGACTATTTTGTGACAATCAAGTTGCACTACACATAGCGGCTAATCCAGTGTTTCACGAACGAACTAAACATATTGAAATCGATTGTCATTTCGTACGTGAGCACATCAAGTCTGGAGTTGTGACTACCGATCATTTGCCTACGAGACTACAGTTGGCAGATATATTCACAAAGGCGCTAGGTCGAGATCGCTTCCGCTTTATCCTTTCCAAGTTGGGCATTCGTGACCCTCACGCTCCAACTTGAGGGGGAGTATTACATTTGTATAATTGTACATTAAGAATTTGTCCTTTTTGGTATTTGATATTTTAGGTAGTCAAAGATATTAGACACATACCATTTATTATTTTCCTTCTATGTAATAACCTCACGGGCTATTTACAGCTCCGGATGTTTCAATGAAACTTGAGTCGGATTATTTCAATTCTTCACAAAGAGGGTTAGAACTGTCAATTAGCTTCATCTATTAATAATTTTTGTAAAAAATTATTCTATTTTTTAAAACTTGAAAAAAAATACAAAAAGGAGTTTATTTATTTTCATTATTGATATAATTGCAAAATCATAATTTGATTATCGAATTCATACATCCGTACTCTCTATATATAGTAGAATGCATTATTTAATGTATATAAGAGCAAAACTAATATAATCTAGAAAATTGTTAATCAAGAAGTGATAATAAATGAAAAAATTGCTTTATAGATAAAATCCAATCAAATGCATAGATTAATATATGTACATATATATATAATTCATTTAATATTTTTAATACAAGTGACAAAGCATAATACCCAGTGTTATCAGAACCGGACCGGATGATGAACCGGAAGGGGTACGGGGTCATGGGTTTATGGGTCCAACCGGGGGTTCGATGGGTCGGACCGCTCGTTTATTTAAAATAAAATAAATATTCATATTATTAAAAAAATTATGATAATTAAGATAAAAGTATGATGATTTTAAAGAAATATAACAATAGTATAAGAAAGTATCTATATTTAATATTTCTTACTTCAAAATAAATATTTTATTTTAATAAGTACTTAAAAGTAGAGTTAAAAGAACAAAAAAGTGGTGGTGGCTTGGTTGGTAGTATGCTAATATGAAAAGCAAGAGGTCATGAGTTCAAATCCTTACACAACCAACCAATTTTTACATTAAATAGGAAACCCATAAAAACCCATAGAACCGGCCGGTTTAATGAAATTTTTCTTAAAACCGGCCGGTTCAATGGGTCCGGCGGTTCAAAGCTGCCATTTCGGTTTTTAGGCGAATCGGACCGAACTTGGTGCCGGTTCCCGGTCCGACCGGTCGAACCGGCCGGTCCGGTCCGGTTCTGATAACAATGATAATACCATAAATATGACAAATTTAAATTTTCAAACTAATATAATCTAAAAATATATAGATTAATATATATATATATATATAGTTCATCTAAATTTTTTTTATATAAATGACAATGCGTAATTTCATAAATATAACAAATTTAGATTAATATTGTTCAAATTGTTAACATAATAATTTATTAATTAAATGACTTAAAAGCAAGTTCGGTTTGCAAAAATATGAATAAATGATTAATTTGATTTTCAAATTAATAATTTATTTTTATTAATAAGAAATGTTGTTAAAATGTGATCAATAATCCACATAAAAATAATAACATACATATGATAATGAACATGGGCAACGCACATGATAGAATATTAGTCTTTTCGTATGAGTCTATCTTAGATAACCAATATATAGATTATATCCGGCCGAATTCATATTCTTATCCCCGCAGGGCCCCACAAAATGATGCGTAATGACTTCAGAATTCATATCTTGATCCTTATTGAGACTACCAAACACATCTCAATTGTTCATGTTTCGTTTGGTTTGTAAGTATAATTTTAAAATCACAACTTTAATCTAATTCTATCAACAATAAAATAAAATAACTCATACAAAGTCAAATAGTGAGTCTCATTTATACCACTTTTTTCCACAACATAACAACATAATTCACATGAAGTCAAAGGGTAAACCCTATTTATACTACTCTTTTTTAAAATTAAAATTTCACTATGAAATCAAACGCAGCCTCAGTATCCACTTGACTTTTACTGTAACCGAGAAAATTGAAAAGGCTATTGCTAAGGAGAATACAAGCGATGAAACACGTGAATAACGTGATAATATCTTTCTTAAATTGACAGAAATGATGGAGTATACATGAACGGCCGATATTTAGCCGACGGTTAGTCCCATAGTTTCGGGCCTATGCTATCAAAATTAAGCCCATATGTGATGTCCACCATTCGATATGGGCCAGGCCCAACGGGGCGAAGATTCTGTAAAGTGCACTTCACGGGGCCCACGTGGATTCCCACGAGCGGAGATGCAAGGAACACGTGGCTTGTATGTGCATCTAAGGGGCATTATGGGAGAAACATGTCCCGTGATGATTGGTCAGAGTTCCAGCTCAAATCCGCTCCACGTAGATGAAGCGGGTGCATACACCTTCCCTTACGCAACCGGACGGCTGCCTCAGCCTGAGCTCAGGCCCACTCACGTGGCTTCTCGGGCGGAGCACAAAAGCCCTATAAATCCAGAACAAAACTCACGTGTGGTGGGACCCTCACCTTACTATGTTTGGACTTACCCATACCCTCATATTCGTGTCCAGTGCATCGCCAACGCGAGTAAGATGACATGAATGAAACCTCGCGTGGCACGTAAATCATACGTACGAATCACGGTCGGGAATTCAATTCATGTGCGATCAGCGGTTCGACGAGTTGGTCGTGTAGGAGCCCGTGGACCGGGTGCATGAAATGTGCTTATATATAGTGAGTGGATAAGTGGAGGGAGGGAGGGAGCCAATGTGGGACCGCCGGGTAACGTTACGTTAGTGGGGCAGCATGGGGGAAGGGCAAACACGTCATTGTGTTTGGGTCTTTAATAATAATAATAATAATAATAATCGGCATCCGCATTTTGAATCAACGCGATGAACCCAAACGGAGAACTTCATCATTCAACTAAACGGAAAACGACTCCCACCGGTTTTCCTTTTCTTGTGGTTCCCTTTGGCAATCCCCCTTGACTTTTCGTTTTCTCTCGTTTTACCCTTTTTTTCCTCTTTCTTGACTGCTCTCCAGCCAATTTCTTGAATTTGGCCATCGTCTATTTCATTATCATAAAATTCAAACATATCTTTAATATTTGGATTCGGTTGTTCTTACGACGAGATCTAGTAGAATGACTCATAAATTTTCTCACTTTTCAGCAAATGAGATTTGATAAAGGAGCGTGTTTATTGCAGATATCACGAACTGCGTAATTTGTAAAATTATGACAGAAGAGGATGAGAGACGAGAAGATGCTGAACACGAACTACCAAAAATATGGTGAAAATGGAATTTGCAAATACTGCATGTTTCATTTGTACTTTCTCTCTCTGTTTTTTTTTATTGTTATATAATTTGTTT
Organism: Punica granatum; assembly: GCF_007655135.1. Lineage (NCBI taxonomy): Eukaryota > Viridiplantae > Streptophyta > Magnoliopsida > Myrtales > Lythraceae > Punica > Punica granatum. The sequence goes on from NC_045129.1 coordinate 30,497,030, forward strand.
TTTAAGATAAGAAAAGAAATAATTCTATTGATTCGTTTCTGCTACATTGCCGCAGCAGCAACAAGTGAATAATAAAGTTAATTAATAACTAATAATAAGTTAAAAAAAAGAAAATAACTAACGTTGAATTGGTTCTAAGGTGAAGCGGCAATTTCTTTTCAAATATGGTAGCGGGCTTCCGAGACTTGTGAATAAAAAAATACGCATCGAAAGAGTTTTATTCGAACTGAATTAACTGAAATATATTAAGCTCCTAGATATCATAGCGTACGCCAATAAAAATAAAAATGGATATATATAAGATTATGAAAAACGGGGGAGAGAAGAAACGAAAACTAAACGGAGGGACGATAATTGCCTTCTTTCTTTCATTTTTCTCTTTTTTTTTCCTCTTTCCTTCGATTTTCTTCTCTCTCTTCGATCTTCACGGCCCAGCTCGTTTTCGATCTCTCCCACGAAATCAGGGTTTCGTTTCGAGCTCTCTCTCTCTCTCTCTCTCTCTCCCTCAGCCTCCATTAACGCTCTCTCGAGCTCCCCTTCCCCTCCTTGTCCTAACAGTAACAGCGCCCTGATTCCTCCGTATCTCTCTCTCTCTCTCTCTCTCTAGGGCTTTGTGGATCTAATCCTCCCCCCTCCCTCCCTCCCTCAGCTCCGGCCTCCGTCCTGCTGCCTCGAAGATGTTTTGGAAGCTCACTGCTCTGTCCGCCCCCTCTCCCGTAAGCCAATTTCTCTCTCCCTCTCTCGCTCCCTCTCGGTAACGTTTGAGCTTCTCCCCGCGCCGAGACTGTAGGTTTGTGTTGCTAGTTGCTACCTCAGCAGGTTGCAATCTGGGCGACTTCCTTGCAGTATTATAGCAGCTTGATAAGTTCTAACTGTGCTTTCGATTACTTAGGAGCTCGCCTGCTGATTTAATGGCTGCTTAGTGTTTAGATACATCCCAATTTGGTCTCACTGCTTTGTTGAGCGTTTGAATTGTCCTTGTTGTGCTCGTGGTTGTGTTGACCCTATCCTGTTGTGCTTAAGTCGATCTGTAAATGATCATTTGTCGCGATTCTTGAAGATGTCACGTTGTGCTTGTCATTCTGTCGTCACGTTGTTGGTGCCACTTCAGTAGGAGCTACTTTGAAATGCAACATGGAGTAGGGGATGGGAACAGAAATTTCATTTATTTTCCCATTGTGGATGATTGTGGATTTTAGATTTAGTACCGTTTTTCTTGGAAAAATTGTAGCGGCTTTATGTGAATTATTAAGTAACATCTTTTGGGATTGCGGTGAAGGCACTCCGCAGCTTCTTGATGTTTTTAACCTTCTCACGCTTTGATGCTTATACACTGTAGGTGGAATCGATCCTTGACAAGGAAAATTTCACTTTGGAAGAGCTTTTGGATGAAGAAGAGATCATACAAGAGTGCAAGGCGTTAAACAGCCGTCTCATTAATTTGTCAGTTTTCCACTCTTCCTTCAACTGCAATTTTCCAGTTTTCTTATGCCACCATCATATCTATGATCGCTTGAGTTTCTAGTATAGGCCAACCAGTTAGATGCCACATTATTGGATCATGATTCTGTCGTAATGGATTGGATGCTGATCCTCGGTACTTACTGTGATTTCTTATTTGCAGCCTACGGGATAGGACGCAGGTGGAGCAGTTGTTACGTTATGTTGTTGAAGAACCTCCAGAGGATGCTGATAGCAAACGTGCCTTCAAGTATATATTCTTACCTCATATATATTATAACTGTTCCATGTATATCTGTATCGTCTTTCATTGCTGAAGTTGTCAAATTTGTCATTATTTCAGGTTCCCTTTCATTGCCTGCGAGATCTTTACATGTGAGATTGATGTTATTCTCAAGGCCTTGGTGGAGGAAGAAGAAGTACTTTTCTCACGAGTCTCATCATAATTCTTTACCTATTCTCTGTAGAAGTTGCTACACGTGACATATTGTTCTGATGTTTTATTGCTTTTCTGCAAATGCAGTTAATGGACTTGCTTTTCTCCTTCTTGAATCCAGACCGGCCTCATAGTGCCTCGCTTGCTGGGTATTTCAGCAAGGTTTGGTGTAACTGCACTAGATTTTCTCTTCTACAACTCTTGTTCACCTCTTGTTCATAAATTCCAATGTGTTCTGTTTTATGTGGAATGTAGGTGGTTATATGCCTCATGTTGCGGAAGACAGTTGTGCTCATGAATTATGTTCAGGTGAGCAAATGTATAGCAGTCAAAAGAATTAGGACTGTTATGGTAGCTTTTTTAGCTGAAGGGATCTCTCACAAGAGTTTGTGTTGCAAAGTTGTGTAGTTAGCAGTTTGTTTACTTATAACAAACTTTGTTGACAACTGTCAGTCTTTACTGTATCTGAAGACATGTAGACGTATTAAAATTTGAATTTTATGTATTTGTAGAGATGCTATACATGCTAAATTTTGCACTTCTTTTTTGTGTATAGTGTTGCTACTGAACCTTGATATATTTGGAATCGCAATGTGTCTTCCTGTGTAAATTTCAATGTGCACCCGTTATATTTTGCAGGCCCATCAAGATGTGTTTCGTCAGTTGGTCGATTTGATAGGAATTACATCCATTATGGAGGTAACTGATTATTTCCTCGTTTACTTTTGTTCATGTTTATGGGACTTGTGTATGCAATTGATTGTGATCCAAGTTGTCGATGAAGCTCTGGCTGCTGGCATAATTTGATTGATTGGTGTAATGGACAGCTGTTGGGTCAGTGCCTGTTTATGACAGAGATAAAAAACCTAAATTAAGTCCGAAACATCATAAATTATTGCTTGAGCTGCCTCACTTGAACTATATATTCTATGCATCAATGCTCTTGGACGTCCTGAGTAATTTTCCATCTATATGTGTAGTGAGACGATTTCTGTGGCAGGTATTGGTTCGATTAGTAGGTGCTGACGACCATGTATATCCGAACTTTTTGGATGTGATGCAATGGTTAGCTGATAGCGACTTGTTAGAGATGATTGTCGACAAACTAAATCCTTCGGTAAGTGCCAATTTCAGTTATTATGAGTGTAGTAGAAAAGTTGCTGAAAATGTAGTTCTACTTTATTGGCCTTGTATGTTGAATAGTAGTATCAAGAATGTTTAAGCTTTATTACTAGTTACTTGGTTTGCAGTAGTAAGAATCTGACGACTTAATTCTTATATGGTCAGTGCACTCCTGAAGTTCATGCTAATGCAGCTGAAACACTATGCGCTATAACTCGAAATGCTCCATCTGCTCTTGCCACTAAACTTTCCTCTCAAAGGTTTGTACAATATTGAAAAATTAATATATGATTCCCCCCTCCTTGTATATGAATTGTTTGTTGAAGCTTTCAAGTTTCTGGTTACCTGCAGTTTTGTTGAGAGAGTCTTTGGTCATGCATTGGAAGACTCACATTCAAAATCTGGCCTCGTCCATTCGCTTTCAGTCTGCATTTCTTTACTTGATCCCAAAAGGTCGGCAGTGTCGTCTCCTCTGTTTCATTCCTTCCGTGGACAACACATGTATGAATCTCCAGTCCCTGTTAGTTCAGAGACGATCAGTGCAATGCTGCCAAGACTTGGTGAGTGCAGGCATGTGCTTTAGGGTTGTTACGGTACATGCTTATTTATCTATTTGTTTGTTTTTGTCATCTCTTGCAAGTGTAAATGTATAGCTCTGGAGTTACTATGGTTCTCTCTTTAGTGGTTTTCATTTGGGAGTTAATTAATGTTGTGCAGGTGATTTGCTGATGCTTTTGAATGTGTCATCTGATCAGAAGATATTGCCAACAACTTTTGGAGAATTGAGGCCACCTCTGGGAAAGCATCGTTTAAAGGTTGATTTTGTGTCACTACCTTTATTTTGGCAAGAGATGAATATGGAATCAACATATGGTTCGCAAATCTACTCACAAGAATTTTTTTCTTGCTTGCTTGCTTTCTTTGGTGTTTTGCCAGATTGTAGAATTCATTGCAGTGCTAATGAGATCTCGAAATGAAGTTGCAGAGAAAGAATTGGTCAGCTCAGGGACCATTCAAAGAGTTCTTGATCTATTCTTCGAGTAAGTTTGTAAATTTGTGCTTGTATGTGTAACTAGAGGCCTGATCTTTTGGAGTCCGCATTTCCTTATTTCGGAAAATGCAAGAGATACGCTTGTTTATTATTTTAAATTTAGATTAAATTGAGGTGGAACCTTTTTCTGATATGATGCAGGTACCCATATAACAATGCTCTGCACCATCATGTTGAAAGTATCATATTATCATGTTTGGAGAGCAAAAGTGAAGGGTTGGTTGATCACTTGTTTGTAGAATGTAATTTACTTGGAAAGATGCTACAGACAGACAGAAATCCTGATCTCTCAGGTGATTCTAATCAGGTGAGTTCTTCTGAGCCGAAATAAGGATGTATATACGTACATAATAGTGTTGACTTCAGTGTATCTTCTGAATTCAAGTCTATTTGCCATTACGCCCTCTCTTTATATCATTGTGACAGGACTGGATTTGGCTGGTTAATATTTTCTCTATCAATGAAGCAAAATAGAAAATTTACTTGTACAGATGGAAACAATTACCTTTGTGTGATTTGGGTTTCACTGATTATGCAGCCGACTCTACCTGCTCCTGGAAAACGGGCGCCAAGAGCAGGAAATATCGGACACATAACAAGAATCTCTAACAAGCTTGTCCAGATGAGTAGCAGCAATAGCTGCATCCAAAATTTTCTTCAGGTATGGAGTTTTTATTGTTGCAATTATGTCTATGTTAGTTGTAAACAGCTACAATTGTAGTGCTTATGTGAAATGTTCAGCGTGATATGATCTCTGCAACAATTTCTCGGGGTAGTGCTCTAGCAATTACAGTGGTTACAACTCGTATTTTGCTCGTGTCAACTTCTACTTTGTGGCAAAAAATGAAAAATTCTGCTTGAGCTGCTTGGTTTATCTCTTTGATAAAGTACTTGGCGTGTTTTTCCTGCTGATTGCAATTTTAATTGTTCTTAAACTTATTTGAAAAATTGGTCTGCATAAATCCTAGTCTGATTAAACATCTCTATTGACACGATTCTTCTGTTCTTTGTAGGGCAATGGTGAATGGGGTCAATGGCAGGCTACTGTTTTGCAGGAGCGTAATGCAGTCGAAAATGTTTTCCGTTGGGCTTGCGGGTAAATTTGCTAAATTTAATTGGGTTCATCTTGTGCAAAGTGATACTGCTAATTCATTGGAGTATGCATTATGCTCTAAGTGTGTATTTATTGGTTCTGTTTCACTCTACTAAGTACTAAATATCATGCAAAGGGGGGCATTTTTTTTATCTGTAAATATAAAATACGATAAAGAGTTTAAATGCTAGGATGATCCTTGGGCACACATTTTTTATCATCACGTGACGAATTTGTGGTTGATATTACAATTAGCATGGCCCTTTGGCTTTGGCATGTGGCGGCTTTTCTTTTCCGTTTTAAAGTTTTATTCCCCTTGCTGAGATGAAAGGTTGGTTGGCTTTGGGAGAATTTACATTGACAATAAAGGTGTGCATTACACCATTTTAGGTGGCATTCTCAGCATATTTTTCTCCTCTGCATCCTGATGCATTTTGCTCAATTCTTGGCATATCCCTGTTGATGCTAATAAGATCTCTCTTTTTCATTACAAATATGCAGCCGTCCGACTGCTTTACTTGATAGGACCAAGGATAGTGATGAAGAGGATCTTCATGATAGAGACTATGATGTAGCTGCCCTTGCTAATAATCTCAGTCAGGCTTTTAGCTACAAAATCTATGGAAATGAAGAAGCTGAAGAGGTGCATGCTCCTCCTTAGTTAAGCCCTATCAGTTTACTTATTACCAATTACCACCTTAGACGTTGTATTAAGTTGAATTGAAGGGTTTTCTCATTTGTGCAGGATCGGGCTATCGATCGTGATGATGAGGTAATGTTTCTTAATTCCTTTTCTTTTCCTTTCTTATTTTCTATTTTCCTGATCCTATTTTATGTTATTGAGAAAAATGAACTGGGAGCTGCTATAGGTGGTTCAGGATGATGAACATGACCAATCTAAATTTCTAAACTGTCTTCTACATTTGATCATGCAGGATGTGTACTTCGATGATGAATCCGCTGAAGTTGTTATCTCATCCTTGAGACTGGGTGATGACCAGGGAAGGTAATTTTCTTGTCGCGTTTCTTCACTCCTGCAGTGTCTTCTCGAGATCTTTGTAGTTTCTGACTTTTATATTTTGGATTAGTTTGTTCACAAACTCCAACTGGTTCGCCTTCCAAGACGAGAGAATGGGTACTGCAACTTTAGGCAGTTCGTCCGCAGAGATGATGGACGAAATAAACCTAAATGGAGCTGCAAATGTTGGAAACAGCAGCAGCAGTGACGATGAGGTGGTCTTAGGAGAGGATGAAGACATGACTGGCAAAGCTGCCTCCAATGGTGTATCAACTTCTGATTCGCACTCCATTAATGAACCTCCAAGCAATGATCCCATCTTCAGGGCAGACTCTGACCTTCAAGACGAGAGAGCAAGTGCCTCCCACGACCCAGGTTTCTTCAAGTTTGAGATTCCTGAGAACGAAGACATTTTCGGGGACAGGCCGTTGCCTGAATGGGTTGGGTGGGGTGAGTCGTCTGATATGCAGATCGGTGGGTCCAGCATGAACCCATTTGAGGATCCCGATATAAACCTTCCTGACCAGAGTGACGAAGTGGCACAGGACCTCAGCACGAGTGGAGGATCGGGATCCCCACTACCCAATGGGGTACTTGCCCCTGCTGGATCTATCACCCCTGCAAGCTCTAGTGATGGTTCAGTGGGCAGCGACTCTAGCCAAAAGTCTGCTACCGTCCCATCACTGTTCGAGGAGGATGTTGAATTTGTGGGCGTGGAAGCGGAAGGAACTGAGAAGGCGATGGAACACGCTCTCAAAGAAGGGATAGTGGGTGAGGCGGGCCCTCTCAAGAGGAATATTGCGCCAAAGTCGCCCGAGAAGGAAGCTTCTGAAGAGGCTGAGGGGGGCATGAAGGAGTTTAATGACGCGAACTATTGGAGGGTCGACCAAGAGGTGGCTGTTCTCGAGTGAGATGCAGTGATATTTGACCTGACCTGGTTCGAGAATGAATCGGCCCATCGTCCCTTGAAAACCCCAATTGTCTGCCCAGAGAAGATCTTGCGAGACTGGTCAGTCTGCAGGTTAGTAATGTACAGTGTAATTTTGGTTTGTGAATTGGGGGTGTTGTGGTGTATTAGCAACTGTACTCTACTGTTAATTATTGAAGGTTGGTTTCCTTTTTCCTCGTAACTGATGGTTTAGGGCACACGCTAAATCGTGGTTAGTGAATTGTTCTTTGGGCCTGAATTCTTCGCCCTCAAGACAGATCCGGTTTGTGAAATTTATGATTCTTGAAGGAACGAAATAATGTCTTTAGATGTTAAGATTAGTACTTAGTACTGCATTTGTGATGGTTTTATTTTGTCTTATCGGCTAACATTAATTTCGTAAATTTGCCTGTCTCAGATCACCCGATCACCCCGTAAGTCGTAATCCCAGGATTTATTGTAAATTCGGGGCCTATTTTAGAAGCTATGACCATCGCGTATGAACTTGGCCAGGTATTGCGAGGTAGGGCCTGAAGCTGCCAGACCCAACGATCTCAATCAGATTGGGCTGGAAAGTCTTGGGGCTGCAGCAGCTACTCTGAAATTGGGCCGAAGACAAGCCCCATGTCGTAGGTGGTCTGGGCCATATGGGCCTGGTCCAGATTAGTCCATTATTATCTCAGGCCCACTTCAAAGCAGCCCAGATCAGTAGATCCATGATCCACCGAAGCCTACTCTGGTCCTGAGTTCTTCTGGCCCACGTGGGACCGCCAGCAAGAAAATGACCCTTCATTTTGTGACTTGGCCGACCACTTCATAATTCAGCTGCTCTTTGATTCAAATCAAACCGAGAAAAATAAAATAAAAGTAAGATCCAAGAAACCTAAAATACAAGCCTTAAGGCGTGGATGCGAAGACTACCAAAACTTTCCACCCTATCATCAACATCCCAAGTATCATAACCGTGAACACATACCGTGAGGGGAGGGATATATGATATCCCGAAGCTTTTTGAACATGCTCATCGATTCTGAAAACCCCTCGAGCAAATTTAAATTCATATCTTAATTTTTGACGTTCTCCTGGCTCTTACAAATGCAAAAATAAACAAGACAAGCAAGATAAGTGGTGACGCCAACAAGACGAGATTCCAAGGGGTGATGCTGTATGAACTGCTTATAATGCCGCCAAAGCTTTCCTGCAAAATATATTTGAGCATACATAAGGATATTATTATTATTATTATTATTATTATTATTATAAGTATATATAAAAAAAAAGGGGACCATGGACATCATCATAGCAGCAGAGCAGCTCATTAACCTACAAGAAGCAACTTAGTCCACCACAAGCATAATGTTCACTCGATTTATCTGTTTTGCTTTAAGAAACAATTGATTTAGGGGTAAAGTCGTCTCCTTAACTGTGGTAAGCAGTTTTTGGTTGGAGAGGCTGTGTTGCTTGGCGAAAATCTCCTGCGCATACTCATAGAGCTCCAAATCAAGGCTATTAAGTGACTTTATCTCCCGAAGAACTGCTGCGGAGACATGAAGCCGTGCCTACGTAAAAGTCCCAAATGGAGTTGGCATTGTTCAACAAAGAGATATAAAAATAGCCAGAACTAAATTGGCAATGTGAAAGATGCTTAGATGAGTCAATAAAAAAAAATGTAATACCTCCTTTGTGAAGTTAGCAGGAGCGATGTGCTTTAAGGAAGTGACACGCCGACGCGATTGGGACTTTCTCAGAGTAGATATGCAGCTTTCATAAGCTCCCATAAGCTTATTCACAGTCATCTAACATAGATAGAAGAAAAATACTAAGTTACCTATCCATTCCTAAGGATACTTTCTCATAGAAAAGACAGGCATCTCTATTTATTGTTTGCTTACATTGCCTTTACCAGTTTCCGCATTTCCTGGTGTAGATATCCCATTCTCCTGCTCTGATGTAGTATTCTAGTGGATATAATGAAAGTGACTGCAACTCAGTTTTGAATATTTGTTACATAGACAAAAAAATTGCAAGAACAGCTTACCTGACTCTGTCCATCATCAGGCTCAGGATCCAATATAGTGCTTTGTTCTGCAGCAAATGGTACATAATTTATGGATATATTAGACTGTTTCATGCTCAACTGAAAAGAGAAGGAATCACCTCATCCAGTGGCAGTTCAAAACCAGAAATTAAATAGACGTTAAAAAGGCAGAGAAGAATGATCCGCATATAAGAGAACTACGGATTTTCCTGTTCTTCTGATTAGCTCCCAAGAACTTGCAATAGACACATCCATGGCAAATTCACTTTGAGAGAAAAGTAAGCTCAAGAAGGATTGTCAAAAGTGCTATATTTCCTTCATTTTCTTAGGTGATACATGGTGAAGCCCTCTATCAGAAATTCAGATCGTAACCAAGGAGGAAAAGAATAACTACTGGGCGCATCAGTCATTTAAGTGTACTTGCCCACACCAACTGTTTGTACCAAATGTCATGCCAACCATTGGATAAAACCCCCGAAGAGAATTGGAAAAAAGGTTAAAAAAAAAAAGTTCAGAAAGTACCAACCTGATGTTTCCTCAGCAGCAGCAGTCGCTGCACCAGGTTTTGTTGATTTCAATTGTGAAATCACTTGTGCACCGACCACATTTGCAAACATAGTAGCAGATTCGCGATGCTCTTCAGTTAGACCAACATATAGCATATTATCCAACCTCTTCTGCAAGATTGACAAGTATCTACCATGATTGCCGCCATAAGAAGCAAAAAAAGAAGATTCGAAAAACAATGTCAGGCAACAGTGCTTGCTCATAACCTTAACATTCCTCTCTATATACCTTTGCAACTGCAAGGGCATAATCACCAAGTTCTTTATACTGCATAATACAATGGCGTACTTCATGTGCATCGGTGAAATAAGAATTATTTGTAAGTCCTGCAACCTGTTAATAAAAATGCAGAAAGTGACACCCAATAACTAGTTAATAACCAGAAGGATGTTCTTCCCAAAATCTATCCTGTAAAGTCTTCTGATGAAAGAGTAGCATTGCAAGGCTACCTTTTTTGTTTTTTGATGAATATCTCATGGCTACTTTGTATATCCTTTTTACCTCCTCAGAGCAGAAATGTACATAATTAAATTCAAGGTACTCCAAAAAGAAATGATTGTCATCAGATGACCTACCAAACTGTCTGCAAATGAATTATAATAACTATCACATAAAGAACTCTAAAAAGGAAAACTCACTTACTTGGAAAGTAGCGCCATTGTGAATAATGTCTCGAGCAATTGGGTCATTGATATAATCATGCAACGGCATAACCATCTCCTCCATGTCATACGGGTCATTGCCCTCGACCTCAATTGGGCCATTCCTTCTTCGAGCATCTCTCTGTACAGAAGGATCATACAATGTATCAAAGAATATATTGGATTAGAAAACCAATGCAAAAGAATATATGAAAATATTTAGAAATAGTGGATCTTATTAAGATGAACCTATATGCCATCGGCAGTCCCATTGGTTCATGCAAGAGTATACAGTTTTCAGATCGTTTAAGCATATGCAAATGGGGAGACAAGAACAGAATGCCTCAACCAAACCATATGTACATTCTCCTTTTGAATAAAGAAAATGTTAATGAAGTAGAATGTAAAGCACAAGAGTTCTAATACATTCATACCCTAGCAAATAAGTCTTCTCTCATCCAAGGCACCAGATATTTCCAAGGCCATATATCCAGAGTACTAACTCCTTTTGTTTTAGCACGCAAACGTCTAGCCATATTCGTTGCCGAAGTCAAATTAGGATGCACCAAAAATCTAGCTGCTACCTCTACTGAGAATTCGTAAGTACTAAAAACACGGTCAACCGGGTTTCTTAGTATTGTCACCACAGAAGTTCTTTCGTCTGGAAGTTTGGACATCATGCTATAGTCATCATGATTCACCAATAACCTGCACTTCGCCTTGCTGCACATAGAACAGAAGGGCACTGTAACTTTTTGTAAACTTTGTTAACCCAAGATTTGAAGGAAAACTAAGAAGACACTTTTGAGCAGAAGCAAAACTTTTTGACTCAAATGACAACCAAAATTTTACTGAGTAAAGAAAAAATGAACTTAAATTCAGGCATCGCAATTCTTGAACCTTAAAACGCATCTGGAAATTATCCATATATCAACTCACTTTGCAGGAAAAAGAATAGGTAAGAGACTGTCTTTGTGTGGAGTGTCTATCATGTGCAGAGATTCTATCTTTCTGAGTTAATACCTATACTTCCATTTATTGCGTAAAACTCCAATAAAAGCAAGACCAATAGTAAAGTCATATCATTTTTTAAGATACAAATTATCAACCATCATGAGTGCATTATCATGCTAAAAAACATATTAAATACTCTGAAAAGAGAATCAGTTGATGAGCCTGTAATAACAAACACACGGTGCAGCTGAATGTACGCCAACAGATGAATTTGTACCTGGGATCGAAACGCAGCTTATCATATGAACGGGGACATTCCTGAGAATTAGAGTACAGCTTCTTCAAGAAACTGCAAGTCAACAATAAAAGAAAACCAGATATTATTGCCGACGAACTTGACAGATGATCAGACTCATTCTCCCAATAAACAGAAGATTACCAGTGAAAGTATGTCCGCCCTCCGGTTCTTGGAACATGGAGAAAGAACAGCAAATCACGCAACGTGTGTGCATCTGCTTTAGCTTCTTGATTCACTGCAGAACTTGCCCACCTTTTCACAATTTTTTCACAATGGCCAAAGTTGAATTTGTCGGGAGAAGCATTAGCTGATAAAAGAAGAGTAAATCTGGAGTCAGCATCTAAATAAACAAATAGAGGCAAGGGAAAAATACAGGACACACTCTATAAATAATTGAAAATGAATTTGGATAAACAAAAGCTCATTAGAATCCCCATCACAGTTCCTAAAAGAATCTGAATTCAATCATATATTTAAAGAATTATTCTGGCTATCATGCCTTTATAACTATTTACTACAACCTACGACAAATACTTAAGACCCCAGGTCGGTGCAAGTCAACAATGAAAGCAGCCTCTTGAATTATATATAGCTGCTATCACTTATCTATTAAAACCAAACTGAATCCAGAATAAGAATATAAAATCATCAATCACTAGTTACTGGCCACAAAACAAATATACGTCAATGAGGGGAACACTTGAATCGGATAGCAAGAAATACATACTCAATCCCAGAAGAATCAATAATGCTGCCAACTTCAGCAGAGTAGAAACCATCAGGCCCATCCTACTGCAGCCCCTGGAAGATGAAAGAAAAAGACAACAAGGGGGCACTTGTTAAGTGGAAATCTCAACTAATAGTGATCAGTCTTGTAACTGAAGAAACCCAAAACACCACATTAAATTATTTTCAGTTTTCTTATTCTATATAAATGTGTATATATATCTAACTCTATATATGTGTTAAAAACCGAACACCAGCTGTTACAAAATCATCTCTTTCAGATACTTCTGGATATGTAGGCGATGAAAATTATGAAAATTAACATCGGTTCTTGCGGAATTCCTGTCGGACATATACAGACGATTAAATTATACAAAGGAAATTGTTTAGGAGTAAATGACTAAGGAAAAAGAAAACAGAACACAGGAAAGGTACGCTTTCAAATCCTAAAAGCACGCAGCGGTGCCAAGAGAAGAAGACAGGCAGCATCAAGACATCAATTTTATACTTTCTCAATGCTCAGAAATGGGGAAGAGAAGGAACCCTTAACCAAAACCCTCTCGGCAGGACGGAAGGAAAACCAAGCAGAGGGAGTCTCGAATGCATTCAAGAAATGGAGTGACCCAGATAGAGAACGGAACCCAACAGACGGCAACAAAACCGAAGCATGTCGATAGCTGCAATAAGCAGAGAGACAAGCCCACTACCCCCCATTGACAGAATCGGGAACACTGAGAAGGGACACGGCCCTACCTGTACCGGGAATCGGGATCTCGTGCTCATAAATTCCCTCGGACTCTGCAGGGGACAGCGTGTCCGCGATCCCCGGGGCCCACTCGGATCCTTCCAGACGCGATGACGCAGTTCCGGTCGTCTCGTCGGGGATCGGCGGCGAGTCTTCTCGGCATCCAAACGGCGGGAATTTGATGCCGGGAAGAATCTCAGCCGCCAAGGGAGAGACCCCCTTTTATTCTTTCTTGACGGAACCACCAATCAATGCTCCGTCTCCAAAACGGAAAAGCGTGTTTTTGATTTGATTAGAGATGCGAGAGGGCGAACGCAAAGGGAACATTTTCTTTTTGACTTTTTTAGTCAATGGTTGACCAAGGTAAACTGGTAAGATTACCACGCCATTTTTTTTCGATATATACTCCGCTATCCAAAAGTTTAATAGATCGTGACTAATCTAGTTCTGAAAATTGAGTATTGCAATTATTCTCCCTCTTAATAAGTGCGCTTCTGAAGACTCGAACTTAATCACACCAATCAATTTTAAGAGGGCATTATGTATGAGGTAATTCTTGTGGATTATTATATTTGGTTGAAGTAGATTACTATTTAGATTACCGGCAAAATTACAGGTGAAGTAACATTATCGAGCCATGTAAACATAGCAGCATAACATTATTAATAATTTTAAAAGTGAAAATTTATTTAAATTAAATTTAAATTACCAATGATCTTATGAGAATTCTAATACGACTCTGCGTCATGTGGTATAAGCATCCAAGGCCGTCAAATGCGCTTGGGGCCCGTACAGACCCATCTCATGCAATGCATCTGACAGCCATATACATGTTTCACATGACACAGAGTCATGCTAGCAAGACTCGTGATCTTAATTGATAGAATGACTTTAGATTGAGTTGGGTTGATTGTTATTATTTTCTTTTTTTCGGTAGAGATATTATTATTACTATTATTATTGGGATAAATGAGTTGGGTTGAAAGTTTTATCCAACTACAATCAATCGCATATTATTATCAGGTAATTAAGGAGGAATAAATAAAATTGTAATAAACAGATTGCAGTAAACGAGTGAACGCAATTGTGAGAATATGGAAAGTTGACCACAGATTCATCAACCGAATTGTGAGAAACTTATTGAGTATCGCCCTTTTTTTTTTTTTTTGCTTGGACATTGAGTATCATCCAGTTGTTATTCATAAACCTAAAGAGGATTTCAGTGGTAAGGCTTCGCTTACATCAATTAGTCACGTAATGAAAGATTAAATTAGACCGGTGTCGTGTATATTACACGGAATGGTTTCAAACAAAATTCATGGAATTGGCATGTATCTATCTCAAGGTAGTTGAAAGGCTTCGAAAGAATGAATAAAGCATTGTCGGTGCTTATTTGGATTGCGGGTTATAGCGAGTTATGGAGGAGTGAGTTATGCACTCTTCATGACCTTTTATAATTCATTGGTTCATAATTCGTCATAACCTACAATCAAAACCACCACTAAAAGAAATGAATAATTTTACCATGCCTTAGATGGACGATTTCTTAGCCGTTAAACTAACATTGGCTTTATTCTTTATTCTTAAATGTTGATCCAACGATGCCGAGATGATAATGAACCGGATAAATTCCCAGCAGCATTGAAAGCCATCTAAAGGTTTTTGCATTTAAAACTTGGAGAGCGTTGTTAATGTTAAAATGTGGGAGCGTTGTTAGATGATGTTGATAATGGTGTGATGTGTAGATAGGGGGACATGACATGACATGACTCATGAGGTGGTGCGGTGGCGAGCCTTTCATTTCTGGTATTGGGCTCTCTATGGGATGTGGGCGCTTACGTTGGCTTTTGGGCCCACCCACTTTTTCTCCAATTTAGACAAGATATTATATATATATATATATATATATATAAATTATGGTGCCGAAAGTCCGACGATAGTAAGGAAAATGTACAAAAACTCCCATCGTGATTTGAGTTTAAGATAAATTGCAGCCCGTAGTTTTTCTAGGGATAAATAATACTGTGTGATTTATTTCGCGAGACATAATGGATCTCACCGTTAATTTATTCATTACTTCTGGAACTTTTCTTATTTTATTATTACCATCAAACTTTTAACCTTTTTTTTTTGCAATTTGATCCTAAAATTTGAAAAAAAAAAGAAGGAAAGGGGCTTGGGTTGCTGGTTGATGACCCCGATCCCACCACCGAGGTTGCTGACACCCACAGAGGACACCGGAAACATTGAGGGTAAGGTCGGGATCGTCAATTGGGGGCCGTAGCCCCAGACCCCACCTCCATGGTAGTCGGCATTCTCTGTGGGTGCATGCGACCTTGGTGGTGGGGTTGGGATCGCCGACCGATGGCCCTTCCCCCTCCCCACCTTCCATTTTTTTTTCGATTTTTAGGATCAAATTGAAAAAAAAAGTTGAAAGTTTGAAGGTAATAATGGCAAAAAGAAAAGTTTGAGGACTAGACGCGACGAAAAAATTAATGGTGATGTCCATTATATTTCACCAAGTGAACCGCATGGTGTTAGTTGTCCCAAAAAAAATCACATAATTCAATTTGTTTCAAACTCAAATCACAATACGGGTTTTTGTATTTTTTCCTTAATATAATAATGTCTTTCATTAAAAAAAAAAAGGGAAAGGAAAATGAAATGGCAATCGCAAGTCACCGCATCACCTCCCCCCCCCACCCCCCCCACTAAGCTCGGATATTCACATAGTGCAGAAAACCATCGAGCAATATTTGAAAACTAAGACAATATTTGATTCAAATTCACATGGACCCATTATTGGCAATATTTAAATGGAGTCTTGCCTCATAGACTCGGGAAATTAACATTTGGGGTACGTTTGGTTGCCATATGAATTGAAATTTCGAAATCCTTATCCGACATTTGATGATGATAGGATGAAGATAAAGATTGGTACAAGATAACATATAATAATTAAGAAACTAATCCTTATATTATATTTCATCAAAAGAAATGAAGAAATGTCTTTGTTCTGACATTGAATTTACCAAAATAACTATTGAAGAATTTTATTTTTGAAGCCATCGGGGAGTGATGGATAGGGGTGGTAGTGGCCAATCTTTGACCTCCCTCTTCTCTCTCTCTCTCTCTCTCTCTCTCTCTCTCTCTCTCTTTGAGGAGAGGGATAGGAGGATAAATCCAGAGCGGCGGATCCAATGCCGGCTATCACCGTCTAGGCGACCCACACCGATACGGCGAAGCCCTCCTTCCATTCCAGTCCTCGATTTTTTAATAAAAGATTTTAGATTTTAATTTATTTTTCTGAAGATTAAAAAATATTTTACGTTCTGGGGCATATTGGTCATTTCCATAAATATCTTTATCCTAAGCTTTGGTTTACTACAAACACTCATTTAGGAAATCCAATATCCTTAGAATTTCAATTTTAGTTTCGTCCCACTCTAAATGTCATCCTTAACTTGGTGAGCGCTTCAGATTCGGTCAGTGGAGGTATCTGAAAACAAGATATTTTGAATTATCTCTATATTCGAGGCGAAGAGATGAAACATTATTCAATTCAATGCACGGCCTACCCATCATGGATAATTCTCCACTTAGTTGTCCAGCAAAATTAGTGATTGTGAGTATCCTATTATAAATTGAAAGGCTATAGTTGACGTGTCAACAAATTATAGAAGGTGTTGATAGGATTTACTCTTTTTTTTTATACTATGATATCTGAAAATCCAAAATATTCCGACTAATTTAATTTGAGTTGAATCGATTCATTGACAAGTAAAATTCTCCTAACGTGAATTTTTTTTTTCCATAAAATTCATCTGAGATTTTATTTAAAGAGAACATGTATCAAACTAATCGAACATACCTACATCGGTTTTTTTTACTTTTTTTATATATTAAAAATAACGATGATTCATTATACTAGACTCGGTAATCTCCATTCCCACTAAAATCCCCACTGAAAAAAATGATGACGGTGAAAATGATGGTAACAATAAGAGCCACCGTAGGTCGTGGTGGGTGGGACCTACCAACTACCAAGACAGACCCCACATATAGAAGACGCAGCACAGTTGCTCCCAGGATCACACGCTATTTGCCCTTTGTATGGCAACCTTGTATAGCTTTTTTTTGGTAGAAGTCTTGTATACCTTTGCTGAAATGAAATCACAGCTTCAGATATCAGATCGTATCCATTATATCTTCCTAACATAGATTGAATCATTATTTCGTACAAGGATCTGAAAGCGGCTAACGGGCACAAAATACAAGAACTTTCTGTTGCAGCGAATCGCCTGCTTAGCAATAAGCAAAGGCAGAGTTTGATTCTTTTCTCTCTTTTCATGTCTGAATTGATTGAATTAAAGAATCTCCTAGTTTGCGCACGCCACACACAACCTAAATATGATATCACGGCCTCAGTAAAACCGACTTAGATGCATCCAAATGGTTGAGCCAACATGTCCCGAGAAGATACTCCGGAAGCTCTTCCTCTGTATTTGCCTGGAAGAAAGAACCATTTTTTGCCACAAATATCAGCAATGACTCATACTCATAGAGAGAAGAAACAATACGTGAAATGGAAGGTTTGAGATGATGGGAGGGCAACGAGATACTCGCAGTACCTGTATCAAGAATGCCATTTCGATGACTAGGTTGTTAAGGTAGCCAAGGACCAGACTTACCACTCCCCGAGCAACTGTCGATGACCCAATATCGACTCCAAGCTGGGATAAAAGTTACAGATTCAATGTAAGCTGTTGAAGAACTTCCAAATGATAAATCTTGCACAATCATTGCAGTGCGTTTTCACGGTATCTCACTGGTATAGTAGGTACTCAGTTGTTTACGATCACACATTTCCAATCCCAAATGATCCCAATATATGCCATAATTCAAGAATTTGTAATTCCGATCCTACTCCACAAATGAAATTCGTTTAACATTTGATTGAGTTACCTCCAAGTAGTTGCTCCCTCGGAAATAATTGATTTCAAGGGCTTGTCCTATAAGGCAGGCTTTCTTTCCTACGCTCTGCTTTACTATCCAAGAACCCTGAAAAATCATATTTAACAGAGATGAACCAAACAAAATATATAACGTGGACAATACCAACTCAAACAACAACGCCTACAAGTTTTTATTAAAACCGTGAAAGCAATCACTTAAGCGCCAACCTTTGATATGTAAGGTATAAGCTTGAATCTAGAATTTCTGTATGCATTGTCACCATTGATAAAGCTCTCAAGCAAGGGTGAATCTTCAACAGGAGTACTCATCATGTAATATAGGGCAAGACTGTATGTGGTTGAGCCTGGAACCTGAAAAAGCCAATGTAATGATATCAACGACATCAACATCGTCAAAGATCTTTCCTTTATACTCCCTTTCATTGAAGGTCAAAAATTTGATGGAAGAGGTAGACAAGCGGAAAAAAAATTACCTGTATGTTTATAATGAAGAAAAATTCTGGTCTGCCATTTGCTGCATATTTCTGTGACAAATATAATTTTTAAATCATGCTAATACGACGGAATAAGTATAGAATTGCAAGTTGTTTTGACAGCTAAAATGGTTGCATGTGGTAAGTATCAACCTGAACAATGCTCCCGGGTCGACCTGCAAGGTCGTCTTCTCTCTTGTCAGATCTTAACCAATCTGCAGCAACCATTTGCATCAATGTGCCCTTTGCCTTAACCTGGAAGATGGAAAGGAAATAAAAGGCACGAAATAAGGACAAGCCAATGGGAACCCACATTATCCCGATGACAATAAATCACTGCTGGCAATTAGTCTGGCTACTTGAGATAAGAAGCTAGTGATATATATGATATACCTTCTGGCGGTCCACCAGATAATTCTTTCCACGGATCAAATAAGTAGAGGGGTCACTTGTTGTCCAAGTGGAAAGTGAAGTACATGTCGGGTCTTGAGGTAGGGTAGCTCCATAGCGAAATGAGGTGTTCTCGTCCCTCACCGTCTCCTGTAGATCCACATAGCCCCTCTTTTGAACTGTAATAAGTAAGATTTTAGACACACTAGTCGTGAATAAAACTAGGATGACAACAGAGGAAACTAGTATTCTTTGCTACAAAGCTTAAAGTTAACACGAATTCTTGCCTGCAAGATCATGTAATTTTTTCACAAAACCAGCTGCAGTAGATAATTTTGGATGACGTGTATCCTGCAATTCAAATACCAAAATTAAATAAGAAGATGGTCATCTTACCCAGAATCCCCTCTACTGATGATCAATGAATTTCTGGAGGTGTTTGATGAAACTTCGTAAACTAAAGGAGGACAGAGATCGAGGAGAGGGTAGTAAATACCACCCCTCTTTCAGATTAGCTGGTACCTGATTATGTGTTTCTGGGCCAAAATCATAAGACCAGCCGCTTTCTGATTGGTCATAATCTGAAGGGTCTGGAATATCAAAGAATTCATCAGCAGCATCATTTAAGCTTACGAGACTTGCATGATCAGAAGCTGCTCTCTCCACTTCTTCAGCAGCATCTCCCTTTGTCTTACTATCTCTTGTCCATCCTGTGGCTTCATGCTGTTGCACTCTAATACTCCTTGACAATTCTCCAGAAAAAAAATCTAAGGAAGGATAATCTCCTAGTTTTGCTTGAAATAACTCTCTTAATGCTGTGAATAAAACAGATAATCAGTTATCCAGTTAAATGTTAGAAGATCCATAGTGCGAAAAATGCATACATATAGAATTATTAAGAACAGCTGAGGTTTACCTGCAACTCTTCCTAGCATTTTGATTGTTATGGATTGAGCAGCAGTTCTATGGAGGTACGTTTTCCAATATTTCCAATCAATAGCCAGCATGTGCTTTACAACCGACTCTTTCCCCTGGTTTAGAGGAGATATGACATATCCCCCACCTGCCAAACAGAGAAAGTCTCATTACATTATTCCCCAGCAAGTGCAATTTTGTCTGGTGGCCAAACAAATGAAATCTAATAAGGCTATTACTTATACTGTCTATGGCCAGAGTGAGGAATTGATCATAATACATGTCTAAATGAAACATGAGTACAATGATGGCCAAATTGACTGAAGTAGTGAAGAAGACAGCATGCTGACAGGTGGTATTAATAGTAATTGAGTCTAATATATCATGTATCCCAGAATATGTGAACCACCATGAAAAGGCATAACACTATGATGTAGAGACTCATTAATAAAATATTTCATGAATAAGCACAAAGTGATAATCTTGCGAGAGAGAAACAGGCTACTAATTAACACTGTTATTGTACGTACACATGTGCACATTGTTACTCATACTCCATAATATCTCAAGCTGAGCATCTAGGGGCCTTTGTGGAGTGCATGAATCAATAAGATAATGCAATAAAAAATTTAACAAAAGCAACCAAAGTTAGGTTCTCAAAGTACTCTTCCAGCATACATTACTTTTTAGGCAGGCGCGTACATAGCCTTTTTGAGGTGGGCATTTCTTGTGAAACACTGAATGGTAAAGAATAACTGCCACAAAAGGAAAAGCCATTAGCTCATGATCTAGACATATATGCTGAGGGTAACATCTAAAAGATCTCCTTAAGAGATCAGTACCATATGTTCCATCTTCTTCTCTTCTCCAGTAGCGGCGTAATAAAAGATCTCTGCGTTTCATTCCCCTGAATTTATACAAACGTAACTTCAGGAGCTCAAGGAGATATAAACCATGCATCTACTTTGGGAATAAAAGTGATGAGTGTTGCATAATTGATCTAACCAAGGTAACCAATCGTTGTATAGCTGCTTGTGGATAATATCAGTATGACCATCGAGGTGCTCTACCACACTTCCCTTATAAAAGCAGAAATCCCATCTGCAGATCAAATTGCAATGTTTATGGTGAATGACTAATACAGATGACACTGATAAAACAAGAGCAAGAAGCAGCCTTTTTCTCAAATGTTAGTGACTATTGCATAAAAAATATCAGTATCGTGATGCAAAGCAATGAGAAGACTTCTAATGAGGCAGAGAAGTTGCTTTCATAAGCTTCCAGATAGAATAGGACGAAATGCATGTTTCAAGAATGAATATTCTTAATTATGTCACTTTATTCTCTTGCAAGTTCACAACTTAAACAAGATTTAAAAAAATATGAAAGAATTTCTGAAGGACATATTCAAAAATCCAACTTCAGTTAAAAACCACTTAAATCATAAGTGACTTTTGACTTGCGTGGGGCTCAAAATTACTTTGAGATGCCTTCCTACCCTCCTCTCAGGCTCTCCCTTCCTCCCCTTCTCGTTAAAAGTAGTTACTTAAAAAACAGCCTAAGCATCTAATTAAATGTAAATAAATATACAAATATATATATTTTCAGAATATGTGATTTACATTTGATTTCATTTCACAAAGGTGAGAAATCCTAATAGATATTATCTGCAACAAACGGAACTCATTCCTATCAGTCATCACTCTGTAGCCACTACACATGCAGTCAAATATTTGTTCAGTCTTTGAAAATAAACAGTCGCCACAAAGTATGCCAAAGGTTAGCTTGTTTGGTTTCAAAGTAAGATTTTAACGGGCCGTTTGGATTCAGAGTTAAAGTCAACGAAACTTTAACTTTAACTTTAACTGAGGAAGAAGACAAGGATTTGTCGGCCCACCAGTTTGACTTTAAATAAAATAAATGGATGTAGTAGATAATGGTGTATAATGAGATTGTGTGTTTGAATAAGATATGGGACGCACCAGTTTGACTTTTCAAATGTGTGTTTTGTTGTGTAGTGTAGAGTTAAAGTTAAAGTTAAAATCATGGTGATTTTAACTTCGAATCCAAACAGGGCCTAAAATCTTACTTTAACTTAATTTTACCCACAACAAAACAATATTACTCATACAAAGTCAAAGGGTGGGCCCCATACATAACCATTTATCCTACTCTTTTTCAAAATCAAAATCTGATTTTAAAATGTTACTTACAAACCAAACGCAGCATTAAATAACTGAACATGAAATTTGCTCTTCATGATCCTAACTACATCCGATGTTCTGATAAGACATTACAACACATCCACCATATAAAATAACTAAAAATTCAGCTTTCAAATTACAAAGTTCAGATGACTGAATACTCACTCTGATCTTGACACACCAAGAGACATAAGGGTTTGAAAAATGGCCTCTGATGTTCCATCAACCACCCCAACAGCCATTATTGCAGGATGGTCATCCCACTGCAACCAGTACTCAGCTGTTAGATGATGCATGGAACACTCAAACCAAAAGCAAGAAAGATCGAGAAGCAGCAGACCTTGCTACGCAGATTTCTGTCTTTTGCTTCTTTAAAAAGTCGCAGTCCTGCATAATATGCACTTAATAAGTCATGCTTCAAGTTAAATCAAGCAATTCTACATAAAAGAGAACTTACCATTGTGGCAGCCGAAGATGGTCCACGTTGAAGGTGCAATGACATCAGATGTCGCTCGATCTGCATGGATGGATGAACTAAGAGTCCAGTCTATGGAATTAATGTTATTTACCCTATTTGATCCGCTTAACCTGATCAACATCAAAACAGAGGCAAAAGTATTGAAGTAGCACATAAGCGATGAATTTTTTTTTATAAGCAAAAAGGCTAGGAGGGGGAGACCAGAGGGGCTCCACAGCCGCCATAGAATGTTCCATTCGCCTGAATGGGTAAAGGGCTCGGTGAGACATAACCCACCTAGATCACCATGACCCTACCAAAGCGCATAGTGGACCGGAACAGCTCCTATAGGATAGAGGACAAGGGTCTACTAACGCAAGCGCTTTCGTGTTTAAGTCAAGTTTCGATCCCTTGACCTCCCCTTCGGAAGACGAAGTCCGTTACCAACTAGACTACCACCTTGGTGGTACATAAGCGATGAATTAAAATGCATAAGTCAAGCAACTTATTTTCAGAAATCCAGTCAAGACATGGCTATATGGTTTACCAATTTAATGGCAGGAGCATCAGCCCCTTTGGATCTAAACCACATTGAACTAATCTTGTTCAGTAATAATCTAAGCCAAGCAGCAAATATGTCTTGTGCACACGGTGAAAATGCTTTCACTAATTAGGGTTATTGCCGCATCAAAGTACTGGGGGTCGGTATGGCTAATTAAGCAGTTTAAAAGACCAGATAGGCAATACTGGGAATAAACGGCCGGACTTCCATTCTGTGTGCCTTACATGAAAGATTGCCTTGGGTTGTTTGAGCAGCTCATAATACTATCTCCTGATTCTGGAACATCCTGCGAAGAAGAGAAACATTTGGCTTTTTAAAAGGTAGAGATAGAGAGTTCTGCAAGATAAATAGAGTTGAAAAGTTTGAACCTTTAAAACGACTTCCTGAAAGGCATGAATCCATTTTGCTGCTTCTTCAGGACTACTTGCTCCAAGCTGTTAATTTTATTACAACTAAGAACTGTGAGTTAAAACAATATGATCTATTTGGAACCGAAGAACAAAAGAATTAGCAGGCACAAGAGTTTCTGACGCACCTTGAGCTGATCATTATGATTGGAAGTATTGTAAAGTGTAAATATGAAAAATACCTACAAGAGCAAACAATTATTAGCAACTACTATAGATTTGCCCCAAAAAAGAAAGCTAATACAAAAATGTTACCGACAGAAAAAGAATCGTGGAAAATTATGGTGCGTAAGAAGACATGAATGATGATCACACTTTGCGATGAATGCTCTCTCTTCCATTATCTGCAACCCGTATGCAAGGATCTATGACCGCACTTCTCAAAGGCTCCTGCCATGAGAAATCAGTGCTTGATCGACAATAGAGAAGTGAAAGTCAAATGAGGAAATTATTAACCATTCTGAGCCAGGTTGCGCTAAGCAGAGATTGAAGAGCAGTAAAGGCACTTCCATGTATTTCATAGACATTTCCTCATTTCACCCGCCAAGCTTCACAAGCTTGTCAACTCAACTGACCTCCCCTACATACCCATCATATAAGTCTGCACTTGCCATTCCACAGCAAAGTTTTCTACCCCTGGCATTGAGCTAAGCAGAACCGGAACAACTTTTAGAAATCAATTTCCTCCCTAGTCCATAGATATATCTATATCCCGCCATCATGACTTGTATAGTATACTTTAACATCTCACTAAACCCAGTTCAGCAAGTTCAAAAAAATTCACAAAGCAATAAAGGGCAATTACATTTAAATTGTTTAAGAAAATACAATCATGTCCTCTTTGGCTTTAAGCTCCAAAAGAATCTTAGTTAGCCGCAATTTTCATTCTGTCAGAGTGACAGTTCTCCAGTCTTATATTAAACATGATCGTGGATTTCACCACCGAGAATCCCACTCTGAAGCACACGCCCTCTTCATGCTGCATGATCCTCTTCTTTTACCCATTTCGAGTATCACGCTTGGCTTAGTAGTGTATCGGCTAAAACAGCTAAAAAAATGCACTTGACTATGAAAATTTATGAACTACGCTACCCACTATCAAGAAACCGAAGTTTACGAGAGCAGGAGAGGGGAGTTAGATCGGAGAGGCCACCTCGTCCTTGGATAACGGAGCGGATTTGAAGCTCTTGAGGTGGTGATCCTCGAGCACGAAGTAGCGCTTCCTCGAGTACTGCAACCCGATCCGATTCGACCGGATCAAGTACAGCCATCCCTCCATTGCTGCTCCCCCGTCGCCCATAGCAGCTGATAGACGGAGACGGCAACAGAGACCTCAATCGACGATTCTCTTCTCCGAACTAGGAATGCTCGAGCATCGACAGCTCCTCCCGCTGATGAATTCTCAGCTTCGGTGGCTCAGAGGATTCGGGATTCGTGTCAGGGAAGCTCGTCGGTCTCTCCCTCTCTCTGTGTCACTCTGTTGGTTGAAAGCTTTTAAACTGACGAATGACGATTGGCTGAAGGGAATACAATAAAGACAAAGAATGGTGAAGAAGAAGAAGGAATCTTCTTTACGTCAAACCTTTTTTATCCGGTATCCGAAAACCTAATTAGACCCGATTAAAGCGATTAAGTATGGTCGGTTCAATGACTAAAACTTTCTTGAGTCTAAATTTTCTCAATTCATAAAATTTTGAATCGAGATTTTATTTAAGTAAAACAAATGTCGAACTGTTTGAACAATTCACGTTGATAAGAAACAATCTTCAATCATTATCCTTTTACTTATACATATTCGTATCCGTATCCGTATCCATAATCGTATTTCTTTTTCCATTCCAAAAGTTTCAAAATAATGGAAATGCCTTGGACAGTTGGGTCGCATTAACAACGTTACATTATTAGGCATCCGATGTGATCGCATAGTCACAGATCACAACGGACAAACAATCTTCTTAGTGTCGGTCGATTTTCTCGGTGTTTTGGTCCCTTAGGAAAGCAAGTTGTTGCCTTGTCAGATGATCGTAACGGCAACTCGAGAGAGAAGTAGAAGCACGAATATTCGAGCTCAAAACTTGCAATGTGGGTTGGCATGTCACACGTGATGTTGAACTAGCATGGGAGCCCATTGTGCCTTGGCCTTAATCCAAGTCACCGAGAGTCCACTTGTGCGTGCCATAGTTCTTGGTAGATGATGAGTTGATGATGGCATAATGGCCGGACCATCTGCATCGTTAAACTGGGCATTGCAAATCGTTCTTGATCGGTCGATCGTAACACGAGTCTCGAGATGGAGTGGAAGGTTTCAAGCTCCGGAGCTTGAGCACGGGTTAGAAAAAGCGTTATATGGGCTCAGAAAGTGGACCAGCATTCCGGCCCATCAACGGCCCAATGGGCCTGCCCAGATCGGCCCATCTACTCTTCCTCGGCCATTGCTTCGTCCCGTCCTGCTCTTGTGATTGATTATCTTCCCAGAGTGATGAGTTGGTACAGTGGACAGAGCTCCTTCCCACCTCTCATGGTGAGTGAGCATCGATCGTCATCATCAGCTCCAGGTGACGGTTTCGGCTTCAATTCCTCCGTCGAAGCATTCCTGTTCACGAAATCTGTTGATTTTCGTCCATTTCTGAGTTGTTTTTTCAATCAGTAGCCTGAACTGATTAGCTGGTTCCTGCAAGAATCGACGCATTCTCCGTAAGAATCTCCTTGACTTGTCCCTCTTTATCATGCCTCAGTCTGTGATTGTTGGATAGGGCTCGTTGATAATCAGAATGTTATGCTACCTCAAATTCAGATTGAATATGATATTGGCTGAGGTTTGAGCTGAAGAACATGAGTAATTAGTGGGGTTTTAGGACTTCATGCATTAACAGATTGCTAGCTATTGGTTAATTGAAAAATTCTGCAGCCGTGCAAGTGATTTTCGTTGCGTAATCGTCACCTCTCCGATTGAACCTTTGACACCAGTTCCACCTTATCGTGTCCTTCAATGTCGTTAAGGTGGTGGTGGTGGTGGTTGTTTTTTTTTTTTTTCCCCTCTCCCCCGATTCTCTTCTTTTTACAGTAAATACATGCCGATGGCCTGCATTTTGGGAGCTGTTACGATGCAGTCTGGTTCATTAGTAATGGAAAATGAAGTCCCCGAAAGGTTATACATGACCCTAGCAACTTCTGCTATCCCATCCCGAAGCCAGGAACCGAGTTTTAGTAGACAACACTCAAGCACTAGCTTTCGCTTAAAGTCCACATCTTTCTCAGGGGAAAGGTAAATGAATATTCCGTAACTCTTCTAGCATCGCATTTTTCATTTTGATAGGTGGCCAACTATAATCTGCATTTGAGTAATGTAATTGCCTTGTTTTGTGAATCAGTCTTCTGATGAAAAGACATGACTGGAGAATAGCCTTTGCTCTTAACACGGGCGGGATTTCGGGCAATGGCGATGAAGAGAGCCTTAACGGCGACAATGCTGATCTAAACAGAACCCGATTGGGAAGGATCGTTATAGCCGGTGGAAGACAACTTTTACAGAAGCTGAACTCTGCTCGAAAGAACTTCCCTATGAAGATATTTCTCCTATTATTGGGTTTCTACACAGCAAATGCCCTTGCTACGATTCTTGGGCAGACTGGGGACTGGGACGTGCTTGTAGCAGGTGTTGTGGTTGCCGCCATTGAAGGGATCGGTATGCTTATGTATAGGAAGCCCCCTTCTCTTTCGAGCACGAGATTCCAGTCCTTTGTCGTGATGATGAATTACTGGAAAGCGGGTGTTTGCTTGGGCCTATTTGTTGATGCTTTCAAGCTAGGTAGCTAGAGACCTTCACTTGATGCCATGTTAACCCACTGTAAAGGGCAACCTCAGATGTTTTCTTCAATAATTTCTCTTTTCTTGAAGAAAGGAAAAGGGGGAAACTTGGAAATTCTTTATGTCCTTCAAGACCAAGTCACCAAATTCAAACTGAATGTGAACAGTTGAGAAGGCACTACATGATGGTGATTGAAAGGTTGGTGGTTATGGGTTCAACACCAACCGAAATTTCAGAACCAGAGCTTATTCTTATGCAGATTAGTTGTCTTCATCAATGTGGTTATGTACTTGACTTCATTCTCTCGGTCAGTACCAATTGCTGAATCTGATAGGGAAAGGTGACTTAACGAGGCTAAAGCCTTTTCCGGGCTCCTGCTGTTTTAGAAGCCAAGAAGTCTTTGGTGTAATACTTTTTCGGGTATTCTGTAGCTAGATAAGTCTCTTTCTATTGGGTTGGTACAGATTGTAAACCCATTGATTACATTCATTTCACTTGTTTGTCTTCGAATGGGCTTCCTTGGTCTTAAGCAATTGGCAGCTAATGTATTCTTCTGAATCTTCTTTTTGAGTGTACAATTTCTGACAGATGATTAAGGAAGCCTGTTATGTGGCTAGTTTCTTGAGTCTTTTGTGTTCGAGATAGGGTCATGATCATGCGAAGAACATCAGAATCTGTCTGTTTCGATTACTTGCTTCTTTGCTATTGAGAACTTACACGCCCACGAGAGGGCAGAAAAAAGAATTCTTGAAGAAAGGTTGCATCTGGAGTTGAGTCTCTGGAACCATATTACAATGTGTATGTATGGACCAAGTCCTGAGGGAGGAGAAATTGAGGGGAAGAATTATTGGAAGGATAAAATTCAACTGTCCAACCCAACAAAATGTCTTTAAGGAGGAACCCATGTGGATTGAGTTCCTTATGAGGTATAAAGAATGAAGGACTCAGACAAGGGAATCCCTGTTTGACTTTTTGTTTTCCTGATGACTTTCTTTGTCTTGGAGTCCCATGTTCTTCCCACCCAGCAGCAGTGCAGCCTCCTTGTCTTTAATCTGCAGGCAGGAAATATATGGGGGATGGCGGTGAATGATTGGTTATACAGATGACGTGAAACGTCAAGACATTTCTTATGATTTTTATATGAGAGAGAACGAGAAGGATGATTGATTGGTTACATAGATGACGTGAAATGTCAAGACATTTCTTATGATTTTGATATGAGAGAGATCGAGAAGGGACCTGAGAGAGGGAGAGGTCGATGGACTGCTTCTTCTTGTTCTCCTGGGTGCAGAAGTAGGAGTACAAGCCCATCCCGAAGATCGCGATGAGGATGCCGATGATGTTCCTCTCCGTGAACGGGTCATGCAGCAGTGTGTAGCCGAAGCCGAGGACGAGGCAGGTCTTGAGGTGGCCTAGGACTTGGTACGTCACGGGCGATGTCTTGCCTATGACCAGAAATGTGCTGAAGTTCACGGACACTGCTATCAGGCACGAGAGCACGATGAAGACCTGCAAGTACAGGTATCCTCGATCAGTCATTCGAGCAACCCATTTCACTGTCTCGATCTTCCGTCAATGCGCACATTTCGGTCTCTTAGTAGCTCACCAGGACAATGGGAGAGTACTTAAATGCGAAGACGTTCTGCTTGGTGAGGTACTGGTCGACGAGAGGGCCGGAGACGAAGAGGATAGCCGCCTGGAAAGGTGCAGACTGGTAAAGAAGTTGCGTGGAGGAGACATTCAGCTTCTTCTGTATTGTGTTTGTCAGCTGATTGGAGAAAACTTTTAAGGAACACACTGTTTTTCATTTTCCTCTTCTGCCCTTTAATTTCATATTCGATTCGGGAAGAAAGGATGAGTGCAAAGATTCCAAAATTTTGTATGGGAAAGGATACAATTTGCCCAACACAGGTGGTGATGATTGCAAGACCAGAGAGGACCGTGCCAAGGAAATTGAGCTGCAGATCAGTCACTGAGGCTATTCCCACCCCAATCAGCAACAGAAACAGAGACAATTTGATCTTCTGGCTGCAATTAAAAAAAAAAAAACGGACAATGCCATTAGTTGAAAATGTTGTTTGAGCATTGGAATTTTCTTTTTCCCCCCAATATGAAATTTTCTTTACCTGAACTGCTTTTTCAGGAAAATGGTCTCTAGCAATACAGTGAATGGTATAATTGCCAGCTTTGTCATCTGTCAAAGGGTTCAACGAAGAAATGTCAGAGGGAGACGTCAAAAACTATTGCTAGGACCGATCCATCGGCATGGATATCTAATATATTCGAGTTTCATTCTTGAACATTATTGATGTATCTTTGCGAATCCCGCCAGTCAAATCCGGACCGGTAAAGAATGGATATGTATTGGAGAAACACCTGATAGAACCCGACGGAGTTGAAGCCAAGGCTCAGGTTGAGGAGACCAATGGAGACTCCGTTGAGAATCCCGAACAGCATGACAGTCTTCAAGTCGACGGACTTGGTCTCGAAGAAGTTGAGCCGCTGGGCCGCGTGGAGTGTGCAGAACGTCACCATCAGGTGCCAGCTCGTAAGAGTAGTGGCTGCGCCCACAAACAACAGCAGCAAAAACAACATCAGCAACTCGGGATACCTGCAGTTCCTTCTCTCCGGTCCGTGCAAGTCCGTGCACTGGGGAAGAATCTTGCACGGACCGATCCGGAGAAGATTCTTATTAACCGTATCAATCATAACCATCCTTGTGGGCCCTCACGACAATCGATGTGGCATCTACAACTACTTGTCATTATTGATCCGAGGATCAATCTAAGCCACTCGCCCGCTCTTTTGGTCAAGAGACCGACTGATCAAATGGAGGTTAGATAAGTGAAGAGATAAACTGGGTTATATACCGAAAGGGAAGCCGAGATTGCTCATCAAAGCTTTGTTGCAGATGACAATGGAGACAGAGGATGCCACTGACAGGAACAGAGCTCCTATCACCCCCAACTGTACCCCTGAGTAGTGCATTTCCCCCATCTCTCTTCCTTTGCTGCTTGACAAACTTAATCACTGCAACAAAAAAGACACACAAATGGTCTAACCACGTTACACGAAGGACGAACCATGAACTCGTGAGTCACCGACTTGTCTCCTATAGAGAAAGGCAACGAGACCAATGACACCGGGTCGAATATGCTGCCATATGCAAGGAAGAAGAGGACAGTTAACCGTAAACCAATTACCTTTGCCAGAGAATTTATGAATGAACCAAAAATGGGATTTAAAAAAGAAGAAGAAGAAGAAGAAGAATAAAGATAAATTTAAGAGCAAAGTGCCTCCAAAATTCTGTGCAAGATCAGAAATTTGAGAGAGGGAGGGTGGGATGGAGGGAGAAGGCTTGAATGAGGATAAAGAGATGCAGAGGGAGAGTGAGAGGGAGTGTTTGTATTTATGTTAGAGGAGACCAATGATTTATAGGTATATTATTAATAAATGAAATTTGTGAGGGTTGAGGTTGGAGGGTGGGTTGGTCCAAAATAATATTTCTGTATTTCATGTGTTCAACATAAACAAAAAGGTGACGGATAGTGCAAGCAAAAGGGCTTGACCTCCTAGCTCCCCTTCTGTTTCTTGGGTCATGTACCCGTTCGATAATCATAAATCCGATCATTTTGGGCAGGATCGGTGTTAGCTATCACGCCATTCGCAAATATTGGCTTCCTGACCAGTCAAGTCGGAAAATGCCTTATCCAAGACGGCCGACAAAGTAGACCCTAACATGTAGTGCCCTAATTTCCGTTCGAGCTTGAATTGTGGTCCTCATTTTCCACGTATGGCATTGCTTCTTTCTTTTTTGGCAATAATTCTTTGTTTGAAAACCATTTGCTGTAGCTTTTAATACATAGCCTTTTTCATCTAATGGACAAGATCGTATTAATGACATTGTTCATTCTAGGGGAATCTTTAGATCAACGCTAAGCGATACCAGACCCATCAGTCGAAACCTCCAGCGATCTCTGAAAGGCAAGGTAAATAGTCATTTTAATCGACCGTAGAAGCTTTGTACCGATGGGTTAAGTATAGCCTGGCCAAGCCATGAAAACTAATGAGAAGGCTTAGGGCAAAAGCCTGGAAGGTGAAACAAACGTTTTCTTCAAATGGGAGAATTGGGGGAATGAAACTGCCAAACAAAGCAATGCAAATGCATAGCTCTTCCCGACCAAACACGGACGGATCGGTCATTCTCGTTCCTATGTCGGGTGTCAGATCCAATAATCCCTTCATTTTGACTTCAACCAACGTCAGGTCTCCCCCTCAAGCCATAAAAAACCAAAAAGAAAAACTCCCCCCCTACAGCTCGGAAGTCCCCATTGCATTTCTATGTCACCGACCCAACCATTCCAATTTTTTTTTTTTAATAAATATTTTGAAAGAACGCGGTACATGCTGGGAGTAGCATGTAGCTTTCACCGGAAATCGCATATTTGATACTCGGACAGGCTATGAGGTTATAGGTAAGATGGACCGACCGGTGTGTATACTGGTTGATCGAATGCAAAGAAGTTATCATTTGACCCTTTGATCATCGATCTACGAGTCACGGATTTAATGTTTAGGGCGTTGAAGAGGGGTTTTCAAGATATTTAAGGAAATTACGCATTGGATCTCCCAGTATTCTCTCCTTAAATTAAACCCTCCTAGAAGAATTAATTAAAGAAATGTCGTCAATAATATGAGTATTAACCTTCTGCAGGTGCAGTGTTGCTGTTTGGAAAGCGACAACTTAACTTAGCATGAACAAGGAGGGGTTGACCCCAGAAGAAAATTAGTCTCATAATCACACTATTGGAGGATTAATTATTTTACATACAGCTTCCAACGGCCATATTCCCCGTCAGAATATTGTAAAAACACCGATGTCTGTGCTACCGATCCCGGGAGTCAGACTGGTTCTGGCAGTCCATCAGGAGTTCTGGGAGTGTTCGAAGTTGCTTGCGATTCCCAGAACATTACAGGAGTTTGGGTTCCCTCTGGTTCTTCCCTGGATCAAGGAGTGATGGAGTTTTTAAGGAGTAACTTGGATAGAACTCTTCTTTCGCGTAATAGAAATCTCGAGATTGAGACTCACTGAACAAGCTGGTATACTAACTTTGAGAAATATCTTCACATAGTATCGGTCCATACTGAGAATGTGAACAAGCCATGATAGTCCAAAGGCAAGAGGAGAACAAAAGCTACAACTCAACAAACGAAAATATGAAGCCGCTCAACTGATCGGTTGGCCCACTAACATTAGACAAAACCGAGATGGAAACACAGGACTTAAGGCAGAGGAACTTCGAGCTATTACACCAACAGAATGGGAGCATTCATCTGCCCTCTCATAACTCGCGAGAATGCCTATACAAAAATAGACACTGCTACCTCAGATAAAACAAGCCTCCTAAAGATAGAAAAGGGGCTGCCTCGTGTGAAACTGTTAGGGCTCTTGACAGTAGAATGTCGTCATGTACAGAAAATCCCACTGGGCTGAAGCAGGGAACTCGTCACCATTACCCCTTCCCAATCTGAGCTAAATAGGCATTATCCGCATTAGTAAGACGGTTTTGGAACATCGACCACTCGTGTCGGCATCTCGTTCTTACCTGAGAGAATGTGTGAAAGATGGGAGAGTTAATCAACTACCACTAAAGAAAGGTTCCAATAGGCATACTAAGCACTTGGAAGTGCAGATTTTGAATATGGGAAACAAGTCGAGAAGCACATTAAGCAAATCAAATTAGAGAAATACATACCCCTTCCCACGGAGCTTTCCCATTCGCTGACTCACCCTGCAATTTCATAGACAGTATTAGATAAGAGAAAACAGGCTCGATCATGTGAGGGAGATAAAGATGTCAACGGCAATAAAGATGCATTCCAGATGAAAGCACAAAAATACAAGAGAGTAGAAATTCTCAATTTCATCATACTAAAACTAAAGATCATTCATTCTCTCTCATTTCTGATCCTGTGGATACATTGTGCCATTTCCCTTTCCTTGCTTCATGTGTGCTCTTACCCCGTAGATATTCAGCTCACCCAAGAAATCATGCTTTTCTCTTTCAACTTTTTAATAGGTTAGGAATCATATGCTTGCTTAGAGAAGTACCGAGTTCAAATATGCCATAATCGAGGGGTGCCTATTACCTGACTCCCCAAAGAAGGAATTACTTGATGAACAATCCATTGTGAATCAACCACACCAATTTTTTCATGTGCAGGCTGCAGAATCCAAAGCAAGAGAGAGTTATGTCCAATATCTGTTCTGAGATGAAAAAACTGAATTCACTCCTTCACAATTTCTAATAAATGCATCGTCAACAGTCCTAAACTGATCAGTCCTAAGCTTATAGAGAATGCCAACTTAAAGTGGAACATTATTCAAGTCCATGCTGAAAAGCCCCAAAACTGAACCATTC
Source organism: Punica granatum (assembly GCF_007655135.1). NCBI lineage: Eukaryota > Viridiplantae > Streptophyta > Magnoliopsida > Myrtales > Lythraceae > Punica > Punica granatum. The sequence goes on from NC_045129.1 coordinate 30,530,722, forward strand.
CATGGTTCGAAAGGAAATGGAGAGTGACTAATCACTGACCTCTACACATCGTCTGAGAGCGAAGTCCAACCCCCATCCATGAACCAAATCATTCTACACACAATTGTCAAAGCATTTTGTCAGCCGATACTCTCAATTGTATGGAATCCACCTGGACAATAACCAATTGACATTACAAACCACAACAATTTCTTGGAACTGAAGCTACCTGAATCATATGCCATACACAACGCCATGCTTGTCGAGAAAAGACGGGGGCCATGATTTCCACAAACCTAAACCAAATAAAAAACAACTAATATGAGAACTCTAAAAGATGGTTTGCTTGGTTTCACACTAGATTAAAAAGTACCCAAGTATTTGGGCTAATTAATTCAAGCAAGTTTTGATCGTTTGATGCAAGTGCCAACTCATTAGCCAACCTATGTAGGAACAACTGTGACAATCTACTCTTGGAAAAGTTGCTCAAGAGCAATGTAGGAAGACTTGTTCACAACCTTGAAAAATCTTACCCAATCAGTCTTGAGAAAAGAAAAGAGACACTTAATAACTTTGTTGATCATGCTTCCTATGATGTCTTTTTTTTCTTTGGATAGGGGAAGGGGGAGGGAGGAGAGAGAGAGAGAGAGATTACGCGGCACATGGAGGCAAATGTGGGTCACTGCACCAGCCTGGTTTCTCCTCTGTGTCCCTGTTTGCCAAAGCACAGGAATGTCATGGAAAACATACAATTACGCCTGAAATGAGATTTAGAAGAGAGGAGGGAGGGAGGGAATGAATGAAGTACTTGTGAACTTCTTTATCGCCTCTTCTCTTTGTCATCTGCCATGTCAAACCATTATTGGGCTCAAGACCCGGCTGAGATATCTCCAGACCATGTTTCTTCACCAGCTGAATGTATCTGGTAAGTTGCATGAAAGCATTAAGAAAAAAGAGAAAAGAAACATTGCTGAACTCAGTAATTAAAAGAAAAAAGAAATCTCATTGATAATTTACTTCTCCGCATTGAAGTGTTCAACTCCAAGATCCTCGTCCCAAATAAATATGTACTCATAAGCTGCTACAACATCAGGATGCAGAAACCTTTTTGCATACCACCTGCAAAACAGAAGGAATGTCATAAGAGACAGTGCTTCTTTGAACAGCAATGGACACTTCATTTGAGCTGGGAAGAAGATGCTGAGGATCAAGTTAGCATATATTCTACAGAATTTAAGCTACAGGAGAGTACGCAGGGGGGCATCTCTGAAATTACCATTTAGTTTGCCTCTTGACACTGATGTGGATTGCGTTCTTTGACCATTCAAATTGGTCCCATTCACTTGCCCGGCCATCGTAGTGAAAAAGCATGATAGCGAAATCATCTGAGAACTGCCAAACATTTGAATCACGTATCACTACAGCAATGTAAAAACCATTTTATGACTATCATTTGAGAAGGAATCTCAGAAGCTCTAAGCAAACCTTTTTAACTGCCGCATTAATGTTATTTCTCTGATCAAAACCAACAGTGAACGTGACCAAATATTTTGGTTTTTTCTTCAAATCCTGAAATTTAACCAAAGTCAGCATAACAAAAATCCTATCATATAGGTGACTAATAACAGTCCAAAGATAAAATTTCGCCCACCATACCCACCAACCACCTGCAAGATTCCAGGGACAACATGTGCATTCTACAAGTTGCTATTTAAATATATTGGCTATACTCATCAAACTCAATCCAAAACCAATATATAATTTATATTAAATAATTATATAAAACACAATCTTCTAGCAGTAGCCAATACTGCCATAACAGAACTATAAAGAAAACGTACCTCACTGGGCTCTCCCCATAATCTCCGCAGATAGAGATCCGTTTCTGCAACAACAATATCAGGGGGTAATGACTCTGCACCACGGGGATTTGTCGGGACATGTATCTGGGAAGAAGTCAAGAATCCAAAAGCCAGTTTAGTCTACAGCTAAGCTCGGAGGGTACTTTTAACTTAGAAACACAATGCAATGGTGCAACGGAGGCAGCGAAAGTATGCCAACATAAATGATCTAAAGTTTACTTCCATTCTCAGAAAGCGATTTTGTAAATTTCTTTTCCGTCTTTACATATGAAAATGCTTTTGAGTAAATATAACTGTACCGGTTGTAAGAGTATAATATACATTCATAACATTAGGAAGATGTGGTAATCAACCTGAAAAGAAGGGAAATATCCGCATACATACCTTAGGGATTTCGCCTGGTTTTAGATTTTCAGAGGTTTTGCTTCTGAATGGTCTACCATCTTCACTAATTAGATCAAGAGATGACATGATGCTGGTAGTTAAGTTAATCTGCAATTTTAAATCCATATAAGCTGCACAATTATGGAATGATAATGGCCATGCATCAGTAGCACATTTCTGGAAGAGGAGAGATATACCTTTGACAAAGAAACAAAAGGAAATGAAACGCCAACAAAGAATCCAAAGACAATTCCCATAACAGCTGTGATGATAAGCCTGGCGCCATCATTTGTCTTTCTAAAAGCACCACTGCATATTGTAACGGGACTAGCTTAGACTATTGTAAAGATTGTGATAAAAATAATCTGGTTTTATTTTGAGAACACGAAAATATCTATAAAGGAGGAAAAAGACAAGTCAAGGGAAAAGGGAATTCTTTGAGAAAATTAATTGAAAGAAAATTCATGGGAAACAAACCTGCGGTGCGATGTCCCCATGGTCAACTTGTTTTAGGCCCTCTAATTAGCAGATCAGAGTGCTGATAAAAAAGATGATTCTTTAATGGCCCCAGAAAAGATCTAATTCCAAGATCGAAACAATATTCTCCTAGTGTGCAGCTCGCAGTTGAAATGTGCTTCCAGCTTTAAGACTGCAAAGCAAAACATATCAGCTTCCATAAGGAATTCTTTTGCCACTATAAGGGAGTTGGAAATCATTTTAAAAACCAGCAGTGAGGGGATGACAACTGCCAAACCCATCCACATGATCCAAACTGGAAATAATAGAATGCTGAAAAAAATACGTATATGCAGCAGGTGCATGCAGCCCAGCATCATATCCGGATGAAAGGTCTATAATTCATGAAATATTAGCCATCATGGCTCTTCCATTTAGACAACTCAAAGTGGGATTTCGAAATGTTCAAAGCCTTATCTATCCCTCAACCTCCATATTAAGGACAAGTTGAATAGAGACCTACATAAAGCATTATGATCTACTACTCGCCCTGGAGAATTAATCAATTATTGCTCCCAGCAAGCATTTTATTTAATATCTGCAGGGCTCAAAAGTTCTTCACAGTCAAATTGATGAAGCATAAGATTGCTACAAACACACAGCACCATCATGGATTTGACGAGAAGAATAAAGTCTTACTTCATTAAGCAGTTATACCATTTTCAATTCCAGCAACTATACGAAATAGGATTTTCCTAAATAATGAAACTGATAAGGCAAGTTCTTCGAAGCTTAATGTCACTATATATTTTATAATGAAGAAATGATGCTACTCCACACCTAGAACCTGCAACAAATCTAGGAACTTCTCTTCCTTTCAAACACTCCATCCTCAAAAAGCAGGCAAGGAAAATACCACAGGGAACAGAAAAAAACCCTACTTGAAAGAATCCTAGGGAACAAACGATCTCCAACTCATGAGAAATAACAAATAATTTCTTCGACAGAAACTCCAAAGCACAGAAATTGTTGTATCATAGATACGGCATGCACACACACCCACTATGGAGCTCGGGATTCCATGTCTACGGACTTAAAAGCCAAGAAATCGAGCATCTACAACAGCATAGAACATCCAGCCAGCTCATTTCTACTCAGAGAATATAAGCTCAGTGAACGGCAATCATCTCACTGCAGCTAAACCTCCCACTCGTGAAGGTTCCCGATCCACCAAGCACCATATCACCTCAAGCCCTGCGAAACTATTACTCTAAAGCTCGAATCGAACGTGACGATTAGATGAAGAAATTCCATTCCATTGCAGACGGTTACCGAAGGCAGACAAACAGAAATGGCGGAATTGAGCCAACAAACGCCGGGAGGAAAGATAAACGGAAGCTCAAAATGCTCGAAGGAACACGCGTAGTACGGAACGAAAGTGCTGCAAGGAATTATGGTTCCGTTACCTCGGAAATCACGAGCAGAACCATCGCCATCGCCGGAAGCTCGCAGAAGGATCGGCAAATGGCCGTGACCGAATGCGGATCACCAGCTCCGTAGATCTTCGTGATAGAGAGAGAGAGAGAGAGGGGAGACGGAGGAGGCTTCTCCTGTTATATGCTTTGTTGTTTGCAATCTGAAAGGGGGAGGAGAAGAAGACGGCCCCCTTTTTTTTATTAGCTGACGGATTTGCCCTCGCTCCAGCTTTTGAATTCCTCGCCATTGTTCGGTGGACCGTACAGTGCCGGGCTTCTGCGGTTAGCTGACGCCCATGCCAACGCAGCCCCGCCACGTGGAAAATCTCCAATTCGCCGTACATGTATCACATAACATGCACCGGGCGCACATGAGCCACAAATTTACCTGGTCCTGAAGTATTTATTCTCCTCACATGGAATTCTCGTCTCAACCTGCTGAACTCGAAGCATCGTGACCTCGAGGATCGGGTTGTACGTCGGACGGGTCGGTAATTCCTAAACAAATCACAAAAAAAAGGTAAACATGGCCTATCCCCATATAGGATCAAAAATATGTAGGTGGATGAAAAAATTTGTTGATTTATATTAGTCTTTGTATTGATATTTCAGAAACAAAAAATAGTTGTATGTTACTAGTACAAAATGTAAATTTGCCTATATTGTAATATACATATTTTTGCTTCGATCGCATCCGATTCAGGATCAGTACTACATATATTTCATAGACAAAACAACCATGGTTGAAGAAGAGAGGCGGTGGGGCACTGACGCTGGCCATTACCGTCGCAGGTGAGGACCATGACCTCAATATAATCTCAATCTGTCTGTATCTCACCCCTTCATTGGGATAATTTCCTTAATAAGTTATCATACCTTATACCAAATCTAATCCCAATCCTAGTGTATCCATACATATGATAGAGATTTTCAAAATTCCATTCCACTTGTTATCCCGATCACCAAACATGGCCAAAAAGAATATCGCTTAGTGATGGGTTCCAACTTGGTTCGGGCTCACGAGGTCCCGGCGCACAGGGAAATCTTCCCCCTATTGGCCAGTGAGCTCCTCCTTGAGGGGACGGCGACGCCCGGAGCAGCGAATTTGAACTGGACAAATTTTTTTGTCCGTTTGCAGGTTGTCCCAGTAATATGTCGGACTTTAGCCAATCAGGAGAATCCGCATCACCGTGTATTGATTACTTTTCAACACTGAATTCACTTTCAAATTAATTAATTAATTACTATAACACAGCTAATTAATTAATCAAATCAGTATGAAGCCTGTTTAAATAATCAATTTATATGCTACGTGGACCAATAAATTGAGAGCTATTTTTTCGGAAAGACTTATTAAAAGGTTATCAGCATGGGATGGGTGACATATGTAAAAGCTAAGTTATTTATTTATTTCTATGGCGCCAATCTTTATTTTGTACCTTAAAAGTCGATTATTATATGGTAGTAATGATGCTTTATAATCTCCTCAAAATGATTAATCGCATTTCCCCCATAATTAATTCAATCAAAAGGGCGTCATCTAAACCAACACAGATTGATTCAAGCGGTTCGGCGTTGGTTCATCTCAAATAAGATCTCAGATTTGAGTATTGTAAATGAAAAAAAATCCATACTATGAGAGATATTCCTCTTTAATGGGTTGACTCGACTCGAATTAGACTAGTCAGGACCCGTTAGGCTTAGGATACCAGGACACACATAAAAAAAATATCATCATATATAAGTATTGCGAACACATATAGTAATATATTTATTGTTTTTTGAAAGAAATTATCTTAGCTTGCTCACCACAACTTTATAGTTATATTATGCCTTTGCCTTCTTTAAATTTCGCTTCACTAAAACTAAATTTCTAGATACATCCCCGTAGCAATCCCACAAGTAGTTAAAGATTTAGGGGAGATGAATTTTACAACATTTGCCAATCGCCTTGTCCATCAATGCTATGAATGAATTTCTTCTTATCTATTTATATGTAAATAATTCAAACTTTTTGTTAACTAAACGTAAAATAAATGAGACAGAGGGTGCACTACAATGGCACATGTCTTTGCCTACCAATCAAGAGATTGCAAGTTCAATTCTCATAATAGGATTACCATTTCATTTTATTATATATATGAGCTTCTTTTATAACCAAAAAAATTAATAGTAAGATAAACTATCCTTATTAAAGTCATGGATCTCCTGTATAAAAATAAAATAAAATAAACAAGCATTTTTTTTAATCAAGAGAAAAAGGTGAAACCGAAAGATTTATTTTAGCTTCAAATTGAATATTGTCATGCTAGGTAGTGTAAAACATACATTTATTCCATTTTCAATTGATTGGTATAAGTAGCCTAGATTTTAGGGCCTTATTTTGCCTTCCATTGCAAGCGAAAAACAAGACACCAAATAACCTACAAGAAGGGCAAAGTTAGTGCTTTTGGAGTGGTCATTTTCCGGTACATATGTTTCGCGGTGGTTAATGTGTTAATTAAAACTTACATTTTGCTCGCTTATGTTATGAGGGCCTTCGGCACCTTCCACTATAGAGTTGGGATGGCACCTCAGTCACTCTCACCAACCAGCAAATGAAAAGCCCAGTTACCCCAAATTCCGATAAGCCTCTCGCGTTGAAGAAGGGGTATAGTGAAATGATACACGTCTCAGTTTGAAGACTAAGAGGTTGCGAGTTCTATTCTCACTAATGAGATTATATGTGTTTCTTTATTCAAATATTTTTATTTTCTCTTATACTAAATTCATGTGCCTCTTTGTAAAAAAAAAAAAAAAGCCCTCTTGTTCCACCACCATTTGATGGTTGTTCGATGATCGGCCAAGAGCAAATTAATAGGTTGTCTACAAAAATCAAGCCATTTGACGCTATAGGTCGATCACAATTGTAGAATTCAGATGAATTTTAAATAATACGGATAACTTGCCACAAGATATATAGTGATTTGCGTGGAGTTGTTGCTAGTGTAGTTGGTATGAGCCGAGTTTAAGAAGACTTGTGAAGAGATATGCTCCATGAGAACAATCTGCAGGCGTTTATCAGTTTGGAATATCAATTTTTTTACTCATCAATACATTGCTTAATTAATTTCCCCCAATCTCTTTCATTGTTAGAGGGCTCATGATCAAGTTTTTTTTTTTTTTCAAAAGTTACCATCAAAAGTTTGAGATTTTACATAAAAACAAATCTTCTATGGTAAAGAAGAAAAGAATAACCAATTGCCGGAACGCGTTTCGAATCAGAACTTTGCGCACGCCATCGGGAGCCCTGTGTCTTGATGGACTGCCACGATCTCGGTCCTGTTATCACAGCTCAGCACGTCCTGCCCCAACTTGGCCCCTGCCGCCTTTAACCCCTTTAGCGAGAGCGGCTGATTGAAGAGGTTCAGTGACGGTAACCTTGAGGCTGGAGGCAACTTCCCATTAGGCAACAAGGTCCGGAAGTCCTCCTTCAGCAGCGGCACCTCGAAGTCGCCCTTGTTGTGCCTGACCATGTTGTCCTTGGCACTGATGTGGGCGCCGGGCTCCATATGGTTGGTCGAAAAGCTAGCCTGGTTAGGGAAGTTGGGGTAAAGGCTCACATAGCCCCGGAGGTACATCATGTCGATCAGGAACTTCTTCCACGATGCCTGCCACCCGTTGGTCCGGGACTTGGGGATCTGCACCGGGTTCGCCTTTGCGTCTTCGGTGAACCTCATGTTCATGTACACGTAGAACTCCCTCCATTGCTTCGGGAAGAAGACCGCCCCCCAGCTGCAGGGAAGCTGGTGCAGGTAAGGCGTGTTCGGGTGGATGTTCTTGAAGAATTCAGTCGCGTTCCACTTAGGTCGTTCCTTGACCACCTCGACCAGCTTTGGAGTGTACAGGGAGATCGAGGATAGCTCGGGAAGGGAGATTTGTGGGTCGTAATGATAGGCCAGGAGAGCATACTTGATCCACAAGTAATAGTACGGGGACACCTCGATGTCGTCCTCGAGCAGAAGGCCATAATCGTCATCCGATGCAGGGTACCAGCTCTCACTGACCGCCCTGATCAGCCCACCTTGGATGATCCTCCTCCGGAGCGTCTTCGGTCCATGAGGCCAATTGAAGGAGCTCACTAGCTTTATGGTGGCTCCATCGACCTTACTGTCCATGTTGAAGCTAATTGGGACTTCATCGCCAAGATAGTACGCTTTAGCAAGTGAGTCAAGTAGCCTTTTAAGCGATGTTGCGCGATTTTGGGTGATTATGTTGATGGAGATCCGCATCTTGTTCCAATCTGCGATGCATAAACTCGATGGATTAGGAATAACGATCGGGAACTTCCCAAATTTCACAATGTAAGATCAATTCTTATATAATTCTCTGCATATTTCAGTTCCATTACGACAGATTATATTTGATTATCTGAGCTTGGACTAGTGGTCCGAGAACAATGTCGGGTGACAAGAATATGATCTTACTGGGCAAGGCAGTGGGCCGGAGATCAGCCATCCAGAGGACCTTGGGCACGGACAGCTTCGGCAGAACCACCAGGGTCGTTCCATTGCCGCCACTCTCTGCCGCCATCTTCAGGGCCTTCCTCACGTTTGTGTCGATATCATCCACTGTGATCACCACACTAGGATTGTGGATCTTGATAAGCCCCTTCATGCTCGAGTACACTGCCTGCACCACCGGGACCTCGGAGCCTGACACAGCAGCCACAGCCTCCACCCCAAGGTCGAAAATCTTGAACCGCCTTTCCCTGCACACTGTCTTTGGCCACTTGAGGGCGGCAGCAGCCTCCTCGCAAGGGCAGAAGGTACCGCCAGAGACAGCAATGTAGGCCTTCCTTCCGACAGTGGATCGGAACTTGTCCAGGAGCGGGCCAAGGGAGCGGACCTCAGAGATGGAATGAGCATAGAAGAGGGCATCAATCTTCTGTGGGTACATGGCTGCCCACTGGGTGATGTAGCCCGTTGAGAGGGCTCGCCACCACTGGTCATCCCGGACCTGGACTATGTCCTTGAATATAACCGTGGTCTCGGACACGTATGCGAGCCTGTGCTCGCTGTCCCCCCATGTCTCCTTGTCATTTGGGTCCACTGGCAGCACGAACGAGCCCGCATTCCGGTACTTTTGGAGCTGGTAGCTGCAAACGTTGATAGTCCAGGAAAATTATGTATTAGCCATCAAATTCGAAAATGTTCATAAGAAAATCTAAATGGAAGAGTTTATAATACAATATTACAGCCTGAATCTAGCTAGTTATCACCGATTGTACTATCGGTCGCTCGTGAAACACATTCTTAGTCGTTCACTCGGCGCGAGTCCTACCCGCGATCCAGAAAACATTCTCATATGATACTATCACTCCCTAATGAAGCCAATGGAACAGTAACAAGTCTCAGCTTCCACAAACAAAAAGCTTCTTAAAGAGAAAATTCCTTTTTCAATAACGTGACTCTTTTTTTTTTTTTTGATAGGTTCAATAATGTGACTTTTGATTTCACATCTGAAGTGCAATAACACAAATCAGACAAATTAGTAAATATGGAAGGATGAATATTGCAATTATATATGAATCAAATGCACTATTTTTACTTTCTTTAGTTATTCTATATATAATCATTTAACAAAATTAATAATTGGTAATTTTATTCACAAAATTAAAGTGAAAAGTGGCAAAAGATTAAGAATTAACAAATGGGAATTTGTTAAGCCTTTGAAGTGAAAACCAAAACATACAGAGACAAACATCAGACTCACCTAAGGTGGAGATCCTCGCCGGTCATGAAGGTGAATGGTGTCTCGATGAAGAGCGTCTTCACAAGCTCAGCTGAGAGGAACCACGAACTCGAGAGGAAGTCCACCTGCACAATTCGGTCCACGGTTATGTCGTATGCCGGGTCAGGAAGGTAAAGGCCTGCCTCCTTGGACCGGAACTTCCGGTAGCTCGGGAAAGTGAAGTCCTTCTGCCTGAATGGGAGGATTCTCCCAATGCTCCCTAGGACGGCATTCCTGTACTTCTCCGTCCCTGCAACGTGGGCTAGTATCTGCAACATCTTCCTCCCCGGGATCATGTCATCGTCTAGGATGTACACGAGATCTGCCTCCGTTTGTAGTGCCATCTGGAACCTGCATTGAAGTAATTCAAGAAAAATATAAGTCTGCATGACCAAACTCGGGTTTATTCACAAACATATCGAAATATCAATCCTTCTTGATTAATGTGAGAGTGCACGTGCCTGCCATAGTACTTGAAGTCGTAGCTGGAGCTGATGAAGCTGATCCTCGAGTTATTGTAGCTCTCGACGATCCTTCGGAGTGAGAGCTCGTTTGGGCTCCTGAATGAGAGCACCCAAACCTGGTGGAAAGGAAGGGTCTGATGAAGGAGGGAATCAAGCTGAGCACAGAGAGTCTTCCTCTTGAAATGGTTCAAAATCACAGTGATCTTCGGCCTGTTTGGGCCCTGCAGGGCCCACTTGGACTTCGTGGCCATCAGCTGGGGCAAAGTCTCTGCCCCAAAGGACTTCTTCTGAAACTCCCTTACCTCGTCATACAGCTCTCTCTTGAGCTTGATCATGACAGCGTCGTTCGATTTCTTCTGCACGAAGTCGATCTTCTCCTGCTCGCACACCTCCGACGGGGTGATGGGCCGGAGGAGGAGTGCATTCGAGCCAGTCTCTCCCTGCACGAGAGAGTTGGCCGAGTCCTGGTATCGGCTCAGCACATGGGGTGGGATGATCAGCTGCTTCCACTGGTTGGCCATCCGGGTGGCCCATGAGAAGTCGGGCCTGGGCCTCAGGTCGACCGCTGGGCTCATGTAGTACAGCAGGAACGTGGCGTAGACTGCGAACGTGAACTGCAAGCACGTAAGGGCAGCCACTAGCCGAGCCGACGAAGCCCGGTGGGGCTTCATCTTATTGCTGCCGCCCTTGCTTCCGACATAGTCGTTTATCATCCCCTCCAGGTACTCCCCGCTCCTCATTGTTGCGCTTCGGGCGAAACCCATGTCTCTAAGTTTGGGCCGACCTAACTTGGCATGCAACAAGTTGATGACCGCCTGTATATGGGGAGGGAGACCAGAGTGAGGCAAAACTTTAGAGACTACCAACCAGAGGATAGAGACAGAGATAGAGGGAGGAGTTTGATTAAGGTCTGTGAATAGATCTTGTGGCCCTTATATACTTATAAGATATATGAATATTACATATATTTAATATGAAATACAGTAATAAAAATATTAAAATTAAAAGAGAGGCAAAATGAAGTACAAGAAAAGCATTAGAGAAGTTCAAAGGGTCACATGGCTAAACAGCTTGAGTTAATAGAATAATTATTTTCTTTTAAATAAGTAATTAGAAAAAAAAAAGACGCGTTTCCTTCACTACTTCTCATACATTCCCACCCTTCCACCCTTAAGAAACCATTTTAGAGCCGGCTTTGATGGCGCAGAAACGGGGGACTGCAGCTGCATTTCTGACACTCCTCCACATTAATAATTCCTTTTAATTGCCGTTATTCCGAAATTTATTCATTTAACGTATTGGGTTATTCCGGGTAATCGGCCCGATCTCGTATCGAGAAACTACGAGAAACTTTCAGGTGTGGGTGGATGCATGTTATCTGAGAGAAACTCTTACCCGTAAGTAAGATCGATTCATAGTTGGTCAGTCCCCCAGGGCACGGCTTCTCGCTTTTCATGAATGTGTCCCCCCCCTCTTATGCAATGGAGGTACCGTCTAAATCTCGAAATTCACATGAGATTTGAGATTTGAAGTAATATATATATATATATATATGTAATGTTAAACCAAGAATATATATATATATATATATAATGTTAAACTTGGTTTTAGGGTGGCTCATTCAATGAGGTTGGATCTAGAGAGTAATGTGATATAATATATATAATCTCAACTCTTTCATTTAGATGATCATTAGTGTAAAGAGAATCAGAGTTGTATAAAATTCTGAAATTGGAGTATCCTAGATGCGTACTTTTATTCTAACTTAATTGGAAGCCCGAATTTCCATAACCTATGTATTCATTTTGCATATAGAAGACGCAAAATGTAAATAATTGTATATGCTTTGGAGATATGTCAAACCCATTTCCCGATACCAAGATTCAGGAACATATCAAATACCGACATAAGCTACATAACTACGAGGATTCGTGCATTGAGTCTTACTTCCACTTGTATGTTCGTAAGTACCGCCTTCCACACGGTCAACATAGAGATTTAAAAAGCGGAAACGATGACGTGGTAAGTTACTGTACCTTGGTGATGAAGAGACTGCGCGAATCGGGTCTCGGAACAAGAGAGAGGATCACGATGGCGAGACCCCCCCTTTTCTTCTCGAGCAAATCAAGCTGATGATAATAATGTTATTAGAAGCTTTCACGACCGCCACAGAATGCAATGCATAGAGTTGCATGAAAGGAGAAAAAATGACGATATGATCGGTTTGAGTGGGAGGCGATTTATATAAAGAACACATCTAGAAAAAAGAATAATTATTAGATATGTTTTTCTTTTTCTCATGCATATATATTAGCCCTAGTTTGACTTTGCATGTAGATACGTAAATAGAGGACTAAGCTTGACACAAAAGCAGACAAAGGAGAAAAGAGGAAAATAAAGAAAAACGTTGTGCGTCGATGGTTTTTAGCCGAACTTTTTGGGCAAGTCGAAGACGTAGAGAAAATCAATGGCTTTGTTTTTTGGATTTATTGCATGAACATGAATAAGAAATATAAACTTATTCTGTTTTTTACTATTATTTTGGTGGTCAATTCTTTTGTTTTTAATTTCTGGCGAGTTTCCATTACAATTTTTTGCCTAAAATTCTGGATAAACATAATTGTTAGGCAGAGACGAGAGCTGAACCAAATTTAAGAAACTCCATTCGTTTTTCCTCTCCTCCGTTTCAGTGGTTATATATATATATATATATATATAGTGTAACTTCTCTCATATACAGTCAAAAAACAAGCACATATAACATACCTATTGGGGGGAAAAATGAAACATAATATTGATTGCTTATTTCTTCAAAAAGAGAAAAAGGATCGCTTAATTTTTCTGCTAAAACTTGAAAAAGGAAAAATGTAATTTCCGAGATTCCTAGCGTGTATTAATATCCCATAATTGCAGGAGCTATCATTGACACCTTAAGCCAAATACATACATCTATATCTATATATATAATATATAATTGTGAAACGAAGAGAGATGATTAACATTGTCGCTCCAATTTTCAAACCATCCGTTCCCTTTCACATAACCCATGACATTAATTAAGTACATTTTCATTTATTCCATGGTTGAGATTTATTAACGTCCCACCACATTAATTAAACCACGAAAACTCTTAAAAAGAAACAAATAACATAACATTGATTAATCCATAATATTAATTCAATCCATTCACAATATAATAGAATTATTATCAAATAATCTATATATAAAATAATATACAATATCGAATCATCTATTACAATTTGCCAATTTACTCAAAATTACACCATAACTTTTCATTCATAGACTTTTTGTTCACAAAATTCAAACGGATGAGTTTTGATTAGATGACCACAAATAAATGTATTTGAAATTGAAATTTATTACATGGTTGATATTTATTAACCCACTATATTAATTAAACAGTGAAAACTCTAGAAAAAGAACATTAATTAACTCATAATATTAATTTAGTCCATACACAAAATAATAGAATTATTATCTAATGGTCCAAGTATAATTTAATAAAAAAAATTTATGGTCGAATCATTTAACACAATCTGCCAAAATTCCATTGAATTTTCAATCACAAAATTTCAATTAAATAATAAAAATTAAAAAGAATGAGCTTTGATTAGATGGTTACAAATAAGCGTATTTGAAATTAAAATATATTATTACATAATAATTCATTCTACTTACATGTATATAAAAATTATAATTAAAATTATATTGAAAATTTTAAAAATCTTCAATAAATAATTGATTAACTCGTTTTAATGTATTTCAACAATTAAAGCTAAAAATATAAATTAAATAAAAGTTATGATTTCTAATATAATATTGACTAAGTATATAAAATTAATCTTGAATTTAATTTATGAATCAACAAATCACTTTAATGAAAATGTTATTTAGACCATAGGATGAACGCATGCCATAATAGACTATGTAAATTTATATTAGTTTAGATTGAAACTTTAGATTTTAGGAATGCTTCATTATGTCCAAAAGATTTGAAGTGAATTCAGAATATCCGGTGTCTATTACAATTTCCACATTAAAATTTAAATAGTCATTTACAAACCATAAAGAATAAAAAGATTATGTTAATTTCGGTTAAAATAGCTTGACTAATTTGATTTTATTATTCTTATTAGCGAAATATATAAATCTAATGCTACTTTAATGTAAATAAAATACTTTGGCAATTGGGAAAAAATATTTTAGTAAGAATAACTCATGAAATTTAATGTATTCTATTAATAGATAGATTAAAAAATTACCTAAGAGTAAAATATATAATAACAAACAAATTACTTTTTTTAATATTGAATTAGATTAAATAATAAAATATACTAATTTTTGTCATGAATAATAATCATGCGCAATGAGTGGGTGAAGTGGCTAAAATGTATATATATATATATATATATATCTTTATCTTGTAAATCTTAAAACTGAACCCTCTTCATGACAAACCTCACGGGGTTTCCTTTCTCTTTTTCTTTTTCCCCCTTTCCCCTTTCATTTTTAGCTTATTTGTTCTTTTTTTTTAACATCACCTGATATTTGAAAATTAAATGAGCTATGATCGATTAATCCAGATTCAAACTAGTCCACCCCACTAAGAGGTATAACTCTTTTAATCGCGAATTTTCTCCATGAATCAAATATAAAACCTTGCTTAAAGGAAAGAAATGCCGAACTACATGAATCAACTTAAAGTCTATGGCCCTTTTGTTTTTCCAATACATATTTTTCCAAATTGCTTTTGCTAGTTTTACTATATTTTTAAACGTTAGTAATCCAAAAACATGAACTGAGCCCCTATTTTACCTTTTATCATGAAAATTTTTCTTTGACAATCAATTACGGACTTTAATTTTTTTCACATGTTTATCATCCATCAAATTTTCTGTCAAATTTGCTAATGTCACAAGCAAAGGCGTTTAAGTCGGAACTGGTGAGATGCAATGTCATAAAAAAACATAATACAACATAAAAAATAAAGAAAATTACTAAATCAAATAAAAAAAAAAAGAAAACAAAGGTTTTGGATCGAAGAAGAGGGTAGGGATGTCCCTACCAGCCACCACCCCTGATAGAGGTCATCGATGAAGTTTGGGCCTGCCGATGACCTCATTAGAGGGTCGGTGGTTGGCAGGGACGTCCCCACCCCATAATTTGGGAGATCTTAAGCCTCATCGGCAACCTCCTTTAGGGGATTGGCGGTTGGGGGACACTCCAACTCCCAATTTAAAAGATCTACGTTGCATGAGATCTTCCAAATGGTGTTGGGGACATCCTTGCTAACAATCCACTCTGGTAGCTCTTTTTGTTTCATTTCTCTCTTTACGCATTTCCTCCATAACTATGAGGGAAGAAAGGAACATTGGACTCTTTTTTTTTCGGATGATAAAACCTTGCCCTCATTGAGCTACTCCTAAAAAAAATAAAATTAAAGTCATCATGATTAATATATATATATATATATATATTTTCCGGTTGTAGTCATCATGATTATTAAATAAGTAATGACTCTGGATGATCAGTCATACTGTTGTTGTAAGATGAAAGTCAAATAGCCCAATTTGGGGAAAGTATTTAGTCTTCGTGTGGTGCATAGTTGAGAAATTTCACATTACACTTTGCATGTCCTTGTTTTTCTGATATGAACATCTAAATGAGCCATGATTATATACCTTCGAGAAATATTCTTCGATAATTGCACTTAAAAGAAAGCGTTAATAGAATTACAACAAAAAAATATATGAAATAATGGTTACGGACTGTCAAAACCATAAGTTTTGTTGGGTTTTTCCCTATCATTTTGCTCCGAGGAAGGACTACTCAATATTTTTCCCCCTCCTAGTACTGTCGAAATTAATTTATATCATGCTAGGAAATATTACGTCCATGAAAGGTACCTACGATGCATCTTGTGATGGTTCCCTTGATCACAAGCTTGTACCCAGTAAAGCTCATATCATGTTAAAACCACTTGGTAATTGCCGTAATGATAATACATGTTTGTGCAATCATTCTAATGAGTTATCTCCTGGCAAATGACAATTAATATGAACACGTAAAAACTAGCTGGTGCACGTAGATGGACGTAATATTAATCATCCACAATTACTTATTAATTAATACTCATCTAAACCTGAACGTGATACATTACTCACGATTAACCTTATCTTTATATTTCGTTTTTATTTTGTAGAATTTTTATATTTCTTTTATTTTCTGTAATGATTAAACCCCAAAAAAACTTTTCGAGGGACAAAAAGACGTACTCGGAATCAGATGGGATTGAATTATCATTTGAATATCAAATTTATGGGGGGGGGGGGGGGGGGGGGGGGTCACACCTGCATCCCATGCACGTGTGCACATGCTCGAGAGGGTTACTCACGACCGGCCAAGATTGTCAATTCAATTACATACAATGGCAAAAAAAAAAAATCAATTATCTTACTTCACTATATAACGTGAGAAAATACAAAATAAATTATTCGAGAAAAATAAATTCTCATAAATACATGATGGTAAGTTATGAATTTGTATAATAAAAGAATTTCATTGATTATTTTTGTCACTTTAATGTGAGGAATGATTATTTCCGATTTTCTCAACGAGGACTGACCGCCCTGTGGTCCACTAACTATTATTAAACGAATTTGAAAAACAAAAGAAGGAAAATAAAGATAAAAGAAAACCTGTATAATTGAAAGTCAAAATTATAAACGCCAAGGCATTGGCATGCCAGAGGGAGTAGAAAGTCAACGGGGGCACCGTATTTCTCTCTCAACGCACTCGGCCCGTTTGACTATCTAGACAGGAGGCAGACTTTGACTGATCAATGATAGTACAGATCCTCTCGTGGAGGCCATTCTCGAACCTTTTCTTTTCCTCAAAGGCCTACCGATTAAAAAGGAATATTCTCTCACCTAAAGAAAGAAAATAGAGAAAAAATATATATATAAAAAAAAGAACATTAAGAATGACCACAATTGAAGCGATCGATCAGACAAGGTCAACGGTTCACGGGTTCGGGGAGAGAGCTGAGATTTAATCGTATTTCCGAGATCACAAACTTCCAGTTGGAAAAGAGTCGGAAGAATCGAAATGGAATAAGAATATGGAAATATCGACTTCCTTCGTCGGCGAAGGAAGTCTCATTTCACTAAAGAGTGTTGTCTAAATCCGAACTTTCCTACCATGGGAGTCAAAATAATATTCCACTATGGGACGCTTTGCTTATATATCCTTTAAGATATTAAAAATTGCTTTTTATATTCCGGATGTTTTAATTACGTTATAATTTCATCCATAGTTAATGAAACTTTAAGTGTTGATGATGTGTCATTCGAGAAGGTGTCACGGGTCATATTCAACAGACCTAACCAATAATTATAGCCCAACCCGTTCGACAATTAGTTGGTTTACAACCCGAAACCAATTCTTAATAAAAAGGTTGGTTTTTAATACTTGGTCCAATTACAACTCAATCGGTTTAAAACAATCTTTCCAATTAATTATTCGCCATGGTTAATCAATTTAAAACATTGATACATATTAGTGGAACTCCAGCGTCCATGTGAATGTGGTAATGGCGACCAATGACATCCATGTGATCCGACGTGGCAACAACAACCAATGGCGGTCTATTGATTGCGAAAAGTGTAAGGACGGTCTGGCGGTTATCTTTATCATGAATCATTTGTAGGTTTCAACCAGACACATGACATGGCGGCCATCTCCATTGAAGGAGGCTATTGGAGAAGGCCTTTTCTTTTTTAGTCATTTCCGAGGAAAAAATCCCTATTTTCATTTTTTAAATATAAAATAACATCCTACTTAAACTTTCTAAAATTGAGGAATGTTAGTTTATAATTGGGATCACTATCTCTAAAAGTAAGGAACAAGAATAAGATAAGTAAAATTAACTAAATAAAAGTGCAATAGTCAGTAAACACGATTTATTTAATAAAGGAAATATTTTTTACCTACGAAACGAAGAAATTGAATATTAAAGAGTACTCAAATAATAAAACATAAAATTGGCCAGCGCTAACATCAAGTGTCTCTCGGACGAATAAAAAGTATGAGTACGAAGGCATATTTTTCATGATATTTGGGAAATATAGCCAATGCAATTATATAATTAACTAGGACTAACATTATTGTTTCCTCGCCAAAAGGCCATTTTCATAAACCTAGGCGAACATCATTATTTGCCAGGGCCAAACTAGAAATAACTTTTGCCAGTGGTAGCCCGAACTTTAGGCCATATTAGTCAAATCATCATTTATCAAATCACAGTGGTGCTTTGGTCATATTGCCAGTAAAAATTATATATGTTTTGCATAATGAGCATAATATTTTCCAGCTGGTGCCCATTTCTTTAGCGTATGCAAAAATGGAGAAACGAGAAAGACTACGTCTATTGCAAGCATGTTGCAAGCACTGCAAACGAAAGAGTTCCTTGTGTTCTATGTTACCCATTATAACAACACAACAAAATTATGCACGTAATTTAAATCACATAGCACGAATAGTTGAAACCTTAATCCAAAGAAAATTGGTTACGTATGGGGTCTGAGTGAACTTATTTGTAGAATCATGTGAGTCATTAAGGGGATTGAATATGTTCATCATATTATATAGTTATGGTTAATTGGAGAATGTGATCAGACTAATTTAATATGAAATTTTGGAATTCGAAATTTTCATCTCTTGCCAAAAAGGAAATATTGTTTTTGGTATGATTTTTCGTTTTTATTGTCCATTATTTGTTCGCCTCTGGTCTTGCTCACAAGCTGTCTTCCCTTGATTATATGGAACAATTTTTGGAGACTTTCACGCTGATTGAGACTCCATGAATTTAATAATGTTGGTTTGAGTAAAAATAAGAAACAGCCTGAACTAACTATGACATACTTGCTTAGGAAAGAAAATAATTTGGGAACTGTGCGAACTCGAATTTCATCTAATTTGTTTAAGATTTGTCATTTTTTATTTATTTACAGCGTTGATTAGGTTTCGTTAATTTCGCTTGTTTGACACCGTAAATTCGTGAAAATGATCATTTTAAGGGTTCGAAAGAGGAGTGGATTCTCGGGTCAGGGGGTCGGTCCACCGTCCTCGCATCTCACCTAACCAGATCGTGATGGCCGGTTCGCTGTGCAAATCGGACCCGTGACTCGTGTGGTCCCGCTCGTCTTGAGGACTCGTAAAAATCGATTCGATCGATTCCAACTCTCAAACTCCACGCTTGCCGATCGGGATCGTTACACGATTAAATGTATAAATAAATACTTCACAATGTACTCTCAAATAATAAATACAAAATACTACAAATGGATCCCAATCGACTCACGTTTGGTC
Organism: Punica granatum; assembly: GCF_007655135.1. NCBI lineage: Eukaryota > Viridiplantae > Streptophyta > Magnoliopsida > Myrtales > Lythraceae > Punica > Punica granatum. The sequence goes on from NC_045129.1 coordinate 30,550,504, forward strand.
AATATTCTGCTCGCTCTCACTGTGAGTATTGAAAAGATCGAAACTAAAATTAATGTGACGCGAGCTCATGAGAGCCGGAGGTCAAGTCCGACCGAAACAACGGATCCCTGGAGGGCCGAATGGTCTTCAAGATAGCGGTGGGATCGGTTGAGCTATTGGGTGATTGTCTAACCCCATTTCACGCATCTCGACCCAAGTCATGCTCCGATTGGGTACTACTAGGGTCGAAACGGTGACTTAAGGCCAGACCTCATACCGCACTCGGGTTGCAAGCACTCAGTGTGTATGGGGACGTTGGACCCCGTGTGAACCGTATCCTATGGGTTCGGGCTTGAACCTTCACCAAAATAGATAAAGACAAATAAAAATGGATAAAAGCAAACAAAAATTAATGAAAACAAATAAAAGTAGATGAACACAAATAAGTTATGTGTTTATTGCCATATTTACGTGATTATCAAATTATGAACCATGGTTTCTTAACGGATGTATTTCTATCTTAAACAGACAAAAACAGAGAAGATGCATATGATGAAAATTGACCATGGGCCGCCCTGGAGGGGCATGTAGCATCCGGCTTTGCTCAAAAAGGGTTTCACAGACATGGTGACTGTTGTCAAGCCCTGAGTGTGTGGGTTTCTTTAAATTATTCTGTCTCGTGACACTGACAGATTAACAGATTATGACAGAACTGTTTTTTGCTAGAAATCTAAAACCTAGGGTTTTGACTAGCTCGTTTCCCTGTGTTTGATTATGTCGAGTGTGTGATTAGTCCAGTTTCGTGTTTTATGACAGATAATCCCAATTTAAACACAAACTTAGGGAAGTGGAAACGCAAAACACCACGAATGTGCGAAGGTCTCTGCTCTTGCCTTATGAATGGTCGGACAACCTTTCACGGGTCGTCCTCGCTCGCATTTCTGTTCCACATTCCTAAGCACCCGAATCTGTGTCAGAATAATGAAAACACTTTAGTCGGGTAATGAGGGCTATGTAGATGAGACCTGCGCCTACATGGGCTACCTGTCTTTAATCGTGGCTCGGAGTGTTTCGATCACTCTAACCCTAGGGTGTCGGTAAATAATAAACTGATAATCTTGCCCTTGAGACAGGAAAATTGTTTTGCTAAAATGAAACTGAGTGATGCGAGCCACTTGGCCAGTAGCCGGTGTCGATCAATCCCCTAGATCCCCTAGGGTCGGGTATAGACCTTTCGGGAGCCGAAAGACTGGTCGGTCTGCCCGGAAGTGGTCTAATAAGAACTCTTGTATTCTGACTTGAGCCGCCTCAAATCGGGCCCATATTCGAGTCAAGACATGTGAGTCCTTCCAAGATATCCATGCTACACGGAACACACGTCTCGACATCTGTAAAAATTATTGGTTTGAAAAGGGCACGATTATCAGTTCGTGATTTATCAACTCGATTACAAGTTATTAGTTGGTTCATGCAATTTATTAAAATGTCGAGTGAGTTAATTAGCCGGGTGGATCGTCCCAATTATTACATGTGTGTGGAATCCATTGCATTAGATTAAATGAATCGCTGAATGCTTTTGTTTACGGGTTTCAAGCCGCTGCGCCGATCATTGGTGGACCGTTCGGCAAGGGCTTTAATTGCCGACTGTCCTGGAATTAAATCCGATTTTAACCCGACTTCACGTGATTGATTCGGTTCGTTTTAGTTTAAAATGATAAGGAACACATCCAAACACACAAATCATGAGATTACAATAGCACACATCATTTAATTTATCGGTTTTTAGCTCCAGTGGATCGATTAAGCCGATTTTGATTCTTTTAGTTGATTTTATTCTCTAAAGCTGAATGAGCATGAAATTAATTCGTGTGGGTTCTTTCTCACTTCAAACACTCGATTTTAAGTATGATTCTTTAAATATTCAAGTTCATGCTCGTGTCGATTTTATTTCATTACACGTCCTAATTTTAAAGAGTCAATTTTGATTAACAAACTGGTTAGTGCTCACGTCAATCAAAACACACATTATATCACCGTCATCCATGGAAAGTGTCGAATCAACCACACGATAGAGTCCTAGACATGCTGCTAAGGTCAAGAATTTTACCTCTCCAAAGCCGTTATCGAGAGGAACCGCATAAACCTCGCAAACCCCTCAGAGCTTCGAGAAAACAGCGGAGAAGAACTTACGAAAGAAAGAAATGGCCAGCCATAGCGATGGTTAGTGGTGATCAACATTAAAAATGAACAAGGGAAAGAGTGAGACGGGGGGAAACTTAGCTTGGGGTAAGAGGGCGAGCCTTGCAGCGCTGGAAAGCTTAAAAGGCCAGTTGAGAAGGAGCAGAGCAATCGAGGAAGAAAAAGGTTGTGGGAAGGAAAAATGAGTAGAGAACTGGTCTGAAATATATAGAGATGAAGTTGATGGCGATGAACAAAAGAGGAAGGAAGGAGATCATGGCTGTTCATGATCAGCCGAGGTAGAAAAGGAGGATGGAGCAGGAGAAGTGAGGGGCTGTCATTTTCATGGGGCTGTTCTGATGCACCGGGCTGAGAATGAGAGGGTAGGAAGTGATGGTTTTGTCGATGATGATGAGAGTGATGATGATGCTGATGAGACGAAGATGGAGGTTAGTTGAGAGTGAAAGAGGGAAAGGAAAGAGCTGTGATGAGAGTTGGTGGGGAACCGATGATAAAAAGAAGTAATGAAGGAGTGGGAGCTGAGGTGAGGGAGGACTGGTGGGAATAATGGGGAGCTGGAGTGAACTGGGGAATGAGTGGAGATGATGAGAATGATGATGAGGGAGAGTGAGTGAAGATGGTGAACTGAGCGTGACCTTGAGGATTAGAGTGAGCTGAGGGGAAAGGAAATTGATGAACTGAGCTGAGATGGGAAAGGGTAAGCAGGGAAAGGAAATTGATGAAGTGAGCTGAGAGGGGAAAGAGTGAGCTGAGGGGAAAGAGTCAGCGGGAGTGAGGAGAGAATGAGAGCTGAGAGTTTTCTATTACAGTACATATGTATAGTATCTGTTATTTTAGGAAGATAGTATCTGTTATTTTAGGAAGACTAGATATTAGGCTTTTATGACATTTATTAGTTGCCTTTTATGTACAACTACACAGTCTATTTTACTGTGACGATCGTTCAAATAAAATTGAGTTGGTTTGATCCAAACTTCACATGGTATCAAAGCGGGTTATGCTTCCGCGCGTTCATGTGAGATCACACCACGCCAGATTCTATTTCGAGGTAGCCAAAAGTGCGCCTCATGTTAATCAGGCCCAAGAGTGGTCCGGTCCAGTTCCGAGGTAGCTAAAGGTGCACCTCTAGTTAGGCCTCTCGAGGCTAGTTTGGTATTTGTCCCCCCTTGTCCGAGCACGAAAGAGGATGCCCAGCTCGGGTCAGTTGTTAAGGGCGGGTGTTTAAGGCACGTAGCACGTGTTGGAGCACACGTTGCCACGTGAGAGCGGGTGTTGAGATATGTTGTCCCACACCGAAAAATTGAGAAAGAAACCACAAGCTTATATGAGGCTTGGGTCCAGTAACCTATCAGGTTAAGCTTTTGGGTTGCAGATGGGCTCAAGTCCGTGTAGGCCCAAGTGGGTTTTTCACATGGGGGCATGGTACAAGCTACACGGATGGGAGATGTGATGATTGCAGAGTTGATGGAGATTAGCAACGTGCTCTATGTGCCCACTTTCAATTGCAATTTAATTTCAATTGCACAATTATCGAAGGAGATGAATTGTTATGTGACATTTTATTCCAATTTGTGTGTTATTCAGGAACGCACCTCGAGGAGGACGCTTGGAGTGGGTGAACTTCGAGGAGGGGTCTATTATCTGAGGCGAGTGGCTACCGCACTGCAGAAATGTCAGGCAGTTGTAGAGGAATCTGCAGACTTATGGCATCAGAGGCTCGGTCATCCATCTCGCTTGATAAAGTCGAATGGTATTAATTTAAATTTCGGAGAAATAAGTAATAAGGAGTGTGATGTATGCCTTAGAGCGAAATAAACACGCTCACAATTTCAGTTGAGTATGAATAAAGCTGAATACCCGTTTCAGTTGATACATTGCGATTTATGGGGACCATACAGAATAAAGGCAAGTTGTGGAGCCAATTATTTCTTGACTATTGTTGATGATTTCAGTCGAGGTGTATGGGTTTATTTATTGCGAGAGAAATCAGAAACACGACGATTTATTATTAATTTCTATAATTTAATTAAGAATCAATTTTGCTGCACAGTCAAAATTCTGAGAAGTGATAATGGGATGGAGTTTTTGTCGAGAGAGCTACAGGATTTTTTCTCTGCGAATGGCATCGTGCATCAAACATCTTGTACAGACACACCACAGCAGAATGAGCGAGTTGAAAGGAAGCATCGACACATCTTGAACGTTGCTAGAGCACTCATGTTTCAGGCCTCATTACCGACAAAATTTTAGGGCGAGTGTGTTTCGACGGCTGTCCATTTGATAAACATCACTCCGACACCTTTACTAGATAACAAAAGCCCACATGAGGTACTTTTTGGTAAACCACCTAACTACTCGAATTTATGAGTTTTTGGGTCATTATGCTATGCTCACATGCGAACCAAGGATAAATTTGAACCAAGGTCTCGTAAGTGTGTTTTTATTGGGTATCCTCATGGCAAAAAGGGATGGAGGCTTTATGATTTACAGAATCGACAAATGTTTGTGTCAAGGGACGTACGGTTCTGTGAAACAATTTTTCCGTTTGCCACGGAAAATGGAAAATTGGAGAAGCATGATGAAGAAGGCCCACTTTTTTTGGAAGATGTCTCCGCTGGTCCAAGAAGAAGACTTGAGCGTTTCCAGCCCGATCCAGAGAAATTGGGCTAGCCCAGACGCCTGATTAATCCCAGTCCTGTCCAACGGCAGGAGCCCAGGGCTGAGAAGGAAGTGAGGTCCAGCGGAACAGACAGGCCTGGTGCTGAGGAGGGAAAGAGGCTCAGTGGTACAGCCCAAGAACATTACACTGATCCGGGCCAAGCAGAGAAAGACGCGGGCCAGGCTCCGGATGCGAGAAGGGATAATTTGGGCTCACCTTCTTTGGATCGAGTTGGAGAGGATGCGGGCCAGCATCTGGACGAAGGAAGAGGCACATCCTCACCGGGCCGAACAAACAAAAGCCCAATCAGGATTGCTGAAACAAGGGGGAGAATTATGGGAACAAGGGGGAGTTTTTCGAAGCTCAAAGGGGACGGAGAACCGTTTGAAAGGGAAATTTCTTCTGGGAATTCAGAGGTTGGTCAAGAAGTGAATTTACGATGATCTGAACGAGTTTCCAATCTTCCCAAACATCTCAAGGATTATATTGTTCATACTGCTCGTTATAAGACCCCTTCTCCTAATTCACCCATTTCCTCGAACTCCTCAGGTATGTCTTATCCAATTGAGAGATTTGTTGATTATTCAAATATCTCTAATACACACAGGGCATTTTTAGCTGCAATTGATTCTGACAGGGAGCCCACATCTTATCGTGAGGCCGTCCGAGATAGAAAATGGAGAGATGCGATGGCAGAAGAGATTCGCGCTCTCGAATTGAATAAAACATGGACAATTGAACGACTACCACCTGGTAAACGCCCTATCGGTTGTAAATGGGTATACAAGGTGAAACGTCGAGCTGATGGAAACGTAGAACGTTACAAGGCGCGGCTAGTTGCAAAAGGTTTCACCCAGGTTGAGGGTATTGACTACCACGAGGCTTTTGCACCAGTAGCCAAGCTGGTGACTGTGCGATGCCTGTTGACAGTGGCAGTGGCGAAAGGGTGGTATATCCATCAAATGGACGTCAATAATGCCTTTTTGCATGGGGACTTAGAGGAGGAAGTATATATGAAACTACCGCCTGGCTTCTCTGATCGAAAGACAGAACTGTGTGCAGGCTTCGCAAGTCTTTATATGGACTTCGTCAGGCATCAAGGAATTGGTTTTCGAAATTTGCTGACGCACTTCGACAATATGGATTTACTCAATCAGGTGCGGATCACTCTCTTTTTATCTTTAATCGGGGAAACATCTTCCTTGGTGTACTGGTTTATGTGGATGATCTGATCATCGTGGGCAATAACCCCGGCCACTGTGATTCATTTAAAGGATATTTGGATAAGTGCTTCCGCATAAAGGATTTGGGACCTCTGAAGTATTTCCTCGGCATTGAAGTCACTAGAATGGGTTCTGGTCTTTTTCTCAGTCAACGGAAATATGTTCTCGACATTTTGACTGAGTGCGGTATGTTGGCATCGCGACCATCACCGTTTCCCATGGAGCAGCGTCATAGACTATCCACGAGTTCTAGTGATTTATTATCAGATCCGAGCAAGTACAGGCGTCTGATCGGGAGGCTTATTTACTTGACTATTACGAGGCCAGAAATCAGTTATCCCTTTCATATTCTGGCACATTTCATGCAGGAGCCACGTCAAGATCATTGGGATGCTGCTATACGAGTTTTTCGCTACTTGAAACAGTCTCCAGGTCAGGGGATTTATTTGAGGCCTACATCTCTGGATCTTGAAGCCTTTTGTGACTCGGATTGGGCAAGTTGTCCTTTGACTCGTCGTTCTGTCATGGGATATTTTATTACACTTGGAGGATGTCCAGTCTCGTGGAAGACGAAAAAACAAACAACGGTTTCTCACTCATCTGCTGAAACAGAATATCGTGCCATGGCAGCAACCGTTAGTGAGATTATCTGGTTGCGCAATCTACTTTCTTCTCTTGGAGTACGGATGATCACACCGACTCGACTATTCTGCGATAATCAGGCTGCCATACACATTGCTGCTAATCCAGTGTTTCACGAACGAACCAAGCACATTGAGATGGATTGTCATTTTCGTGCGTGATCACATCAAGTCTGGAGTCGTGACCATCGATCATTTGCCTACGAGACTTCAATTGGCTGACATATTTACTAAGGCGTTAGGTCGAGATCGCTTCCGCTTCATTCTTTTCAAGTTGGGCATTCGTGATCCACATGCTCCAACTTGAGGGGGAGTATTACAGTACATATGTATAGTATCTGTTATTTTAGGAAGATAGTATCTGTTATTTTAGGAAGACTAGATATTAGGCTTTTATGACATTTATTAGTTGCCTTTTATGTACAACTACACAGTCTATTTTACTGTAACGATCGGTCAAATAAAATTGAGTTGGATTGATCCAAACTTCACATTTTCTAAGCTGCTTTCCTCCTCTCTCCCGTTCAGTTCTGTTTTTTCTTTTTGTTATTCTGTTCTGTCTCTCTGTTCTGCTTTTCTGTTCTGTGCGTTCTTCCGCTTTTCTGTTCTGCCTCGAGCAAGTTGATCCAAAAAAAAATCTTGAGCTGATCCTGGAGCAGAGAAGAAAAGAAAAGAAATGATCTGATTTTCCCTGTGGGCGTCGGGATAAAGGTCTTCATCTTGCAGGGTCGGCCGCCAAGCAAGTTGAGCTGCAGGGAAAAAAGAAAAACGGAAAAGAGACAAGAAGAAGAAGAAGAATGCAGGGAGAAGAAGATGCTAGGGTAGCAAGTGGCAGAAAAGGGGCCGACCCTTCTGCCACCTGATATCTCCTTTTATATATATATTATTACTCGTGCGCGAGTATTAGGGCGAAATTCGATTTCTCAAAATCCATCGACATTTTTAAAAAGAAAATTTTAAAATTGATAAATTCAAAAAATAGTCGGCTTCATGAGAATTCAAATTTGTATCGACTGGATCTCGATCAAAATCGATACCGAACCTTGGCAACACGTTGGTCGTAATTGTTCGATTATTTTCAAAATTCTTTTATGTTCAATTCGATATCCGAAAAATATTTCAGGACCACTGTTGCGTTTAAAAAAATTCGATGATCGACATTATGCAAAATTTTTTTTCCATCATGAGTATCATCTCGAATTTAAAAAAAAAATTGAAATTGATGCATGTAAGGCCTAACATTCTCATCTTTTCAATCGAATACTAGAAAATGATTTGGGACCACCATTGTATTCAGAAAAATTCAGAGATCAATATGATGCAGAGAATTATTTTTCTGGTCTTGAATTTTGTTCCGGAATTTGAAAATCGAACTTGACACACGTAAAGTTTGAAGACGTCCCGTAGAGTAATTTTTTTTAATGAAAATATGAATTTAGAGTTAAATTAAGAAAATGCCCTTGGTTCAAAAACAATGAATGTATCGACGGTCCTCGAGTGCCGGTGGACCAAAAGGGGTGCTGACAGGAACAAAATATAATTTCCTTTTAGATCATGCATATTTTGATGGGAAATATTCATATTCATCGTGAGAAAAATTAGGTAAGCAAATTTCCTGAAAAAATATGTCGGAGTTGGTAACAGAAAAAAAAGGACCTTCGGTGACCTCCATTGCTCACGACCGTCGACAATGGTTGGTTGAAAGTGTAGTCACCGTCATGGAGAATATATGGATGGAAACGTTATGCTTTCGTAGGAGTTATAATTGGAATAAAAGAAAAAAGATCGAAATGGCATGGGGTGGCGTGGCCGTACTTGCATTAGTTTAGAAAATGATTAACGACGACACCTATACATGTCGTTGGAGTTGAAACATCATCGTTGAGAAAAGAGTGTTGTCGGAAGCCATTGTTGGCTGATTATGGAGGAAGATGAACCAATTTAATTTATAAAACGAATTGTTGTTTCAGGCCACTTAACCCGATTATTTTTTTTATTGGTCTCTTAAATAGGGGGTGGGTTATTTGATTCGGAAAATAATTTAGTTATTAGGTTGGTTATACTTGGGACACGTGTCACAAGGTGATTTGTCCACGTGTTGGACAAATCAGAAACGTCTCGATAATTTAGTGGGCAAAAGACGAAAAGTAAAAATGGAAAGGACCATTGTATAAGGGGACGATATATAAATTATAAACGGTCATGATTAAAAATTGAAAAATTTAATGGATGAAATCTGTGTCCTATGGAGGGACAGTTTTTTTTTTAGTCCCGTGCAGGATAAGTCCGCCCAAATCCTCCTAATAATGAACCAAAAAAAAAAATCCTCCTAATTGATTATTCCACTCACAAATGACATTAATTCAAATTCAATATCCAAGGATTATCCACTCACATGCGAGTGAGATTTTCAGTCGAGATGAATTTGAATCAGGATGATTAATTTCAATATACACCCTGTAATTTGAGAAAAAGTTTCAAATTAGTCCTTGTCATTTTGTTTGTTTGGGAATTACTCCTTAAGAATAGGTAAAGAAGTTATTTATTAACTCCAATTCTCACACTAACGATTTGGAAGGAAAGAGGGCCACGTGCAATTCACATGACTGACATGATAAAAACTTAACATAAGTGGCCCGCATTTTTCTTTGCTTACATCAAAATTTTCCTTCTTCTTCCATACGTCACGGAGCAAGAAGAATTGAAATATAGAAAAACTATGTGGAATAACATAATTAATTTTTCTAACTATTAAGATTTTTATTTCATTATATTAGACTCAAGGGTCTCTTTGATAACCGGAAAAAAACATAATTATTTTTTTGGCTATGGAAGACCTAGATAATCTATTTTAATGATCAAAGGATAGTATCAAAATGCATAATTTCTCTAGTTTTCCTCTGCCAGATAATTTCTTTTTCCTTTATTTAAATTATGTCCGAGTTCAATTATGTCCCTCTTAAAGACTTATGCTGATTGCACACGTTTCTCATTCCATTCAAATAGTTAACAGTGTTTGAGGGTTTGAGCGAATTGCAACGATTCGACTATTCGTCGGGAATATTTGGATACAAGTGAAACTATACAGGATAAAAATATATGCTATAGCACATCCTTTTGCTTTAATATCAAATTTCTCACAATTTTTTAAAATTAAATTACATAGAATATCGTTTAGGATGTAATATCAATTATGATATGATGTCAAATTTTCCGTGAAAATTAAACGGAAGGCTAATGTGATACACCTGTAGATGAACAGTGGATCTAGATTCTTGCCACATGCTAAATAACTCATATTTTGACCCGTCCGGTGCCATTTTACTCACCCGAATCTCCACCATCAATACCCGAATCCCATTCCCTCATCTTCACATACGAAATTGCTCTTTTTGAAAACAATCACACCATCGATATGATGGAAAAAAATTGCATATAGAACTTATTGCAATTCATATAGTGAACAAGGCATGAAAAATTGTGACAAAGAAAAACGGAAGCTCATACCTGTCAAATGAAATTCTATGGAAACAAAAAGAGAGAGAAACGTGAAGAGAGAGACATGCAAGTTTGTGGGTAAAGAGGGGGAGAAACAATAAAGCATTGAAATGAAGAGAAATTTAAGGCTGCAGTGAGGCGATAATGAGATTCAGTATATGATTAATCCCCCGTGACGTCGCTCGAGACCAACGCAAGTTTCGCTCGAGGTCATTCGAATGTACTATCAGGTTAATCATTTCGGTCATGTTTCCCAACATTTTATAATTATTTTATTTTCTTAATAATAACAATAATATAAAGACAAAGAAGCTGCGGGTTTCGTCTAGGAGATGGGGGCCACTGGCAAGCTCTCAGTGGCCATAGACAATCTCGCCTAGAGGTCCTGAATGTCATGACTTCTTTGTTTTTATTTATTTATTATTTATATTTTTAATTTTATAAAATTTCGAAATTATTAAGAAAGTTAATTAGAATAATCATGAAATATTCTAATAGTGTTCTCAGTATCAAGAGGTGGTACTGGGAGGTCTCATCGGTGACAACCATTCCTCATGACCGATACGCCTTCTTTGCCTTTTGCTTAATATTCTATTATTTCCACTTTTTATTTTTTAAAATTTGAAATTATTAAAAAATTTAACCAAAATATTTCGAGAATATTCTAACTCTGGACTATGGCTACTGAGGGCTCGCCAATAGCCACCACCTCGCTCGGCAAGGCCCATTGTTTTTGCCTTTATTATTATTATTATTATTAGAAAATTTGAAATAATTATAAAAGTTAATGGAATATGTCACGGAATACTCTAATGGTGTTAGTCAATATAGTAAATTAGGGAAGAGTCAATATTTCCTAAAATCGGGGCTACGTTTTATTTGTTTGAAGAAATCTCAAGGGAGGGGAATGCAATTTACCAAAATTTTAAAAAGTCTTACCTCACAATAATGTAATAAATAAAAATAAAAAATTGATACAATTAAAAACAATTATGATAAAGTATTGAAATAATTAATACTCGTTTAATATATGTAATCCAACTGATATTTCCTCACGACACCTTGATGAGGTATGAATTTCTCCCTCCTTTTATGATCGTAGACCTATAGATTTGTTTGTAAATAAGAGAAGCAAGGAGGAGAACGAAGGTAGCATCTTATTAAACTCATAATTTAAGTGGAACAACACCTACCAATATATACTTATCGAGGCAATTTCATATGGGAATTCTAAAGACTACCGTTCGGAGTGCCGTACGGTGCACCATCTCTTAATTGTTCTTTTCTTTTTCTCCCCCGAAAAATATTAACTTCTATTTCATCCAGGTTGATGTTGATTTTAAAGTTTATCAAGCCTATTAAAGAAATATGACAGCGTGATAATTAGTAAACCACCTCCTCGTCCTCGTCCTCTCTCTCTCTCTCTCTCTCTCTCTTCCAATTAAATTTAGTTTTATTTCCCTCATTTTAATATGAAATAGGGATTATTATTCAAGCCCACCCAAAAAAGTAGGTAAAGTGAAATTTGGAAGAAAATAGGCAACAAGGGGATTCGGCAAATTAATCTAAACGTCCCTTATAGATCAAGAGCACTTACCATAGAAGAAGACCATTGCCATTGCATTTAATGTGGTTGTCCTAATTAATATATACTTAGATTATTATGATATAAATCGGCCCAAGAGATCACATGGCCGTTCTCCATAGACAAAGGTATTTAATAAGAAAATCCAAAACCTATGCTTGAAGTCAATTGGCAGTTCTTATTTTTCTTTTCTTTTTTTTTTCTTATTATAAAGTTTTTTGCGCAATCCCCTAAATATTTTTGAATGACTGCTTAATAAATATGATTCATTTTATTTTTCCTTCCTGTAAAATATATATGAATGATTCTGAAATGATATCATAACTGTTATTTTATAAAGTTTTATACTTTTAGTTGTTGAGAGTCATAATGTGTTCCGTTTGATTTTACAATCACGTTTTTAAAATTTTAACTCTAACTTTAACTTTACTCACTACATAACAAAAATCAACAACACAATTATTATTTTTTCAATTTTCTTCAATATTTAATTCAATATTTAATATTAAATTATCTCAATTATCCATTATTTTTTTCACAATTCAACAATACAATTATTACTTTTTCTCAACTATTCATTATTTTTTCACATTTTTTCTCATAATTCAACAACACAATCATTACAACCCAATTAAAATCAAAACTTAACTCTACTTAACTCTAAAACCAAACATAGATTTTATTGAAAGATAAAGTTCTGTGAGAGGTGTCATTGCGAATTTTATCCGAATAGACCCTCCATTCGGACGATATGCTACCATGCATATATAACTCAGGAAAAGAAGGCTGCTAATTTATTGGATGCAATCGAATCAGTAATCAGAAACAAAGGCGATAATCAATGTTATCTGATACTCAAATCTGATGTCTTGTGGGGGAAAAGGAAAAGAAAACAAATCGGACTGTGGTGTAAATTTTCTTTCTTTCTTTTATCTTATGATTTGGACCTCTTTCTTTATTCCTCTGTTCAAATATGCCCTTAATCTTCCATCATCATTTTCCTGCTAGGTGGCTGGGGCCGTCGATCTCCCAACTTAGTTTTAGTGCTACTCCTTCAACCTCATCGCAACGGCTATACTCCTACAACAATAATTAACAAGCAATATGAAGGGCAATAAATAAATAAAATTTACCGTTAGTCGTGTTCGATTTTTGGTATTATGTGCTTAAAAGAAACATTGAAACGATAGGTTTCGACATATGTTTGTATATTCAAATTGGCAGAAACATAATGTATCTTTAAGGATGGCCATCGAAGTACCTGATATAGGTTCTATTTGAGATTGACGAGGAATATATGATCAAAATACCATTTTAATTTCAAAAATACCTCCATTTTGTTAACCAATTCCTTGGCGGAAGGCGCCGCAACAATGATACTGCGATCATTGGGTCCGATGAAACCTTCCTCTACTGCTTCATCGATGAAAGATAGCAAAGAGTTGTAGTACCCGTCTACGTTCAATAAGCCCACCTGCAGTCAGATGTTCCAATTAACTTGATTCGATGATTAACCAATAACAGCTGCCATAGATGAGGATCGTTACCGGCTTAGCATGAATGCCGAGCTGAGCCCAGGTGATCACCTCGAGAAGTTCTTCGAGAGTCCCGTAGCCACCTTCACATAAAGATAAAAACCTAGAACGTTAACGCGTGCTTCGATGGTGTTGGAGTGGCAGGTTCGAAGGGAAGATCAGGCAGTGTCGGGCCACGGCACAGTGCCCTCCGCTTTCCCTACTTGGACAGATAATTTCATAAAATTGTATTGTCAAGTTAGCGTGCATTTGGCAATTTGCCGGTAAAGTGATTACTGGTAATGTACATTTCCACCCATGGTGGAAATCTACATTACCACTCTCGTGAGAATTTGGTGGACCCTGGAAAATAATTTATATTTCTGAAAATGTGGATAGATTATCACGTATCAAACGCACTTTTATTAAAAATCATAGGTTTCGCCCAAAAAAAAATTCAGGGGCATTGGGCCTCCAAGCTGTAATGCAATGTGATAGCAGGCCCAAGAGGCCCAAATCTAACGATGCATTAGCCCATTAAAGGAGTCTCCCCTTCTGTAGTTTGGGCTAGAGGAAGCGCACAAGTCAACATATAGGGTGTATGCTCAATGAGGTCGCCTGCACCCTCATCGCGGTGGGTGGTGGCGGCTGGTGAGGCGACTACCTGGCAAGAGCCTCAAATGTTAAGTTTATATCTCTCTCTTTCTCTCTCTCTCTCTATATATTTCTTGAATTTATTAGTCTTTTGATGGGGTGGCAGCAAGAAGATCCAAAAAATTATTTACTGAGATAGAAATAGGAGTTTGTAATTTTACAATAAAAAAAATAGGTTGGAGTAGAGATGTGAAGGCAAAAAAGAAAGGGTCAAAGTGATAATTTTATGTCATTTACTAATATATGTTATAAGAGGGAAAAAGTTCGCACCAAGAAAAAGCAAAAGAAATGCTAGCATTTCAAGATTGAGTTCATCATGATTAAAATACAAACCGGGTAAAGCGATGAAGGCATCGGCTTGTTTAGCCATCTCTGCTTTCCTCTGGTGCATGCTCGTGACCGGCTTCACTTCTCCGACCGGCTCTCCGGTTAACTGCCCACAAGAAATTATGATCGAATCAATTACAATCACGACTCACCACGAACACGTCAAGAAGAAGTCATACGTAATTTATCATGTCTTAAAAGTTAAATCTTTGTAGTCTATCATAGGAAGTAAGGATCCTTATGGAAGGACCACGAAATATGTCCTCCTCACACGGCCTCTCAATTGCGTGTGTGGTGAAACTGCCGATCACTATATTGGTTGAAATTAACTCTATTTGGTCGTCAATTTGGCATGACTACAACATATTTTCAATAAAATTCGAACAGCTGTATTGCAGATAAAGACCATTAACCGAGAGTTCAATTTACCACTGAATTATATCGCTATGGTTTCTAATTAATGTGTCTTGTGGTGTTGAAGGAATCTCGTAGCCCTTAAAAGTGGAATGGTTCATTTCCCGGTCCCCATTGAGTGCCGTCTTAGTAATGTCTCCAAATGACAATGATAAAGATAACAAAGATGAGGTGGAAAGGAATTCATGAAAGTCATGCTCTGTATTGACCCTATGGATGATGACAACTCTTACCCAATTTTGTCCCTCGGCATTATCCGTCAGCATGCACATATATATTCTGATACCGCTTGCAATAACACGATTTAAATCACGAAAGAGATAAGAATTTAATCACGAAACGCGTAGTAAGAGCCTTGTTTTCAGCCTTTAGGTCAGAGAAAGGACTTAATGCGTGACCTTAACAAGTTATGTTCTTTTACGTTTTGATGGGACATATTCACGAGATGATCGAGTAGATTGGGTACTTATTGATATATTGCAAGCACGCATTATGTGATGATAAGGTTTGAGAAGTACCTCGCGGGGCATAAGACTCTTTGGGATGATCCTGCGGGAGACAAATATTGCGGAAAAATCAGCACTTTTTATTCGGATCGAACCGTGATTCTCTAGTGTTTTATTGAAGAATATTCAGAGTATTTAACTTAATGATTAGCGGAAAAGAAACGATGTGGAAAAGATGTAATGAAGGCTAACCCAAGGACATGTCGACCCCCGTCATGAACGGCTCGAGAGACCAAACCCATAAGACCGATGCTTCCTCCTCCGTACACGAGGTCGATGTTCCTCGCAACCTTAAAAAACAGTTGGAAAATCAGTGAACAGATAAGAAATTCTACCGCCCTCTTTCAAAAACCAGTTTTGCTCTACCGTATGACTTATATTAACCTTTAATATCGTAAGTTATAATAAAACAAATTGTTCTGACAGTTGAAAACGGCAGTGACCAAGATCTCATAAAGCAATACTTTTTCCTTCTCTAGCTGCATGAATTCAGAGAAAATAGAACGGCAATGGAATGAAATGGCATCATCTCAAAGAAGAAGAGCGAGAGAGTGTAAGGAATGTTACGAGTTCTTTCCCGAGCTCGACCGCGGCGTCCTTGTAGCTGCTCTTCTTCCCGGGGCTGCTCCCGCAGAACACGCACAACCTCTTGAATTTCGATTCCTTCGATTCCGTCATTTTTACTCTCTACCTCTCTGCGTGTTTCCGAGTACTCTCAAATCCTCGGCTTTGATGTATATATAATATAGAGGGAGCCGTACACTATGTGGATATGTATCCCCACCCATGCAATTTGTTTTCGTCTTTTGCTCTCTTCCCTTTTCATTTTTTTTCCTTTATTGGAAAAATCAAATTCAATGCTGAGAGGAATTAATACATATGCAATCTCATTAAAAATCCAAATCTAGTAAGTATGGCCATTAAATGGCAACATATTGAATACGAATTCAATAAGAATTATTTTTAAAAAATTCAACCACCCCAGCTCCCCTTTGGTGGACCCAATTTTCCTTGTAGGAGCAATGTTTCTCTGCAGATTTTCTGGTGGTCGCCTGTAAAACCATCAGCATGAAATATTGACTGTACAACCCTGAATTAAAAAGGTCGTAAAAATTCACCAAAATATGCTTTTAATATTTGTAGGTTGTTTTCCAAACTACACTTTTGCGGCCTGCTTTCCGACTCGGTCCCCGTCAAGGTCCGCGCCATGGCCCTATACTCATTGAGGTCATCGAGTAGAAGTCGTCCAAACACAAAATATAAAATATTCTTGATTGCATTAATTACCAAATACGTGAAATGATTTTTTTTTTCCAAATTCATTTTTTGTGAACCTTTTTCTCTATTGAATTTGTGAACCTTTTTCTCTATTGAAAATGTAAAACAAATGGAATTTTCAATCATGAATTGACAAGATAATTATTTCTTCCTTTGAACAGGGTGGAAGAATTTTTTCGGTTACAACGGAGGCTCATGAGACCAGTACAATAAAATAGAAATCTTATTCCTTGTTTGGTTTTAGAACATAATTTTAACTCTATTCCATTTAACTCAACTTATCTTCAATTCAACAACATAATTATTATTTTTTCATTTTTCTTCAATTTTTTAATCATTCAATTCAATTTTTAATACTAAATTTTTTCAACTATCAATTTTTTTCCATAATTGAACACAATTATTACTTTCTCTCAATTATTCATTTCTTTTTCTCATAATTCAACAACACAATCATTACAACCCAATTATATATATATATATATATATATATATATAAAGTTGAGTAAAATTGAGCTTTAACTCAACTCTAAAACTAAACTGGCTATAATAACTAATAAAAGGGGGACAAAATTAACAATTGGTCCCTAAAAGATTTCTCTCTCTACAACTTCGTCCCTAAAAATTTTCTCTGCATAATTTAGTCCCTCCGTTTCAAACGTTAGTCTATTAGCCCTTCCGTCCATGTTTCAGCCAGTCCCTGACGGAAAAAAATGATGTGGGCTGTTATGAACCTAAAAATGACGTCGGTTATAATTTTAAAAACAAATTAAAAAAATTAAAATAAAAAATGGTAAATTACATTGGTGGTCCAAAAAGTTTTAATAATGTATCAGGTTGGTCCAAAAAGTTTTTTTTGCTACTTGATAATACAAAATGTTTCAAAATTATAATATGATAGTACAAACCGTTATCTCGTCATTGACGCCGTCATCTCGCCAATGACATGGGTGGACCTTTAAGTTAATTAAAGAAATATTTTGTACCATTATATTATATCTGTAAAATATTTTGGACCATTAAGTGACAACTTCAAAAGAGTTTGAACCATCATATAACGTTCCACCAACTCCTAAAAACATATCAGAGCCACATGTCGGTCACGTTTCGGCCACGTCAGCTTCGCTTGATGGCGTCAATGGTGAGATAACGGTTTGTATTATCATGTTACAACTTTGAAACATTTTGTACCATCAAGTAGAAAAAAAAACTTTTTGGACCAACCTGATACATTATTACAACCTTTTAGACCACCGGTGTAATTTACCCTAAAAAAAGTAAAAAAGGAAAAGAAAGGTTCTGTGGGACTGAAAGGCGAAGGAGCAGAGGGAAGAAAAAGGAGGGAGGAAGGGGCTGACTTGCTTAGCTTAAAGAGGGGAGAGAGGAGGGCCGGGGAGTCAGGCTGTTGGGTCGATATGTGGGTGAGGTCGTTGTCGGAGATCCAACCCCGGGCGAGGTCACCGGAGGGCTCCGCCGATGGGAAGGAGAAGATGAAAGGAACCCTAATCGTAATGGGAAGGAGAAGAGGAAGGGAAGAAGGAGGCAAGAAGCAGGAAGGTCGTCGTTTGGTCGAAGACTCGTCGTTGAACTCAAGGCAGATTAGAAGTAGGCAGCTCATGTGGGTGAGGTCGTCGAAGCTTCTCGTCGTCGAGCTCAAGGTAGATCGGAGGCAGGCAACAAATATGTGTGAGGTCGTTATCGAAGGTAGGGGGCAGCTGGTGGGGCTCGATCTTTAGGTGAGGCCGTTGTCGGAGCTTTGGCTAGACTGAGGTGGAGGGGCTCAAGCTGCTGAGCTAGTTGTGGGAACCAAGGGAGAGCTAATCCTCGAGGTTGTTCCAACTATGAGGACAAAAATAAGGATCAAGCTCCTCCCCTCTTTCCCTTCCTCTTCTCTGATTTTTGTTGTTGTTCTTTTATATATATATATATTGGCTTGGGAGTGGCAGATTGGAGGCTCATCCTCGACTACCTCCCCTCACAGGCGAGATCGCTGAATCCATCCGGGGGCTTCGACGACCTCGCCCGCGGGGCAGGTCCCCGGGAGGGGAGGCTCCCGGGGGCAGGTCAGGTGCCTCCCTCCTAGTGACCTCCCCCTTGGGCGAGATCGCCGGAGCCCGCAGATGGGTTCGGTTACCTCGCCCAGGGAGGGGGGGAGAGGTCGCCAGTGAGGGGGTTGGGGACAAATTGGCCCCTAGCCCCAATTAAAAAAATGTTTTTTATTTTTATTTTTTTAAAAATTGTAATTGAGGGTAGAAAACGGTGTCATTTCGGGTTTTGTATGGCCAACATGGCACTTAATGTGCCACATGAGAGGTTAACAACCCATGTCATTTTCTTTCCGTTAGAGACCTGGCCGGAACATGGACGGAAGGGCCAATTTGTACTAATATTTCAAACAGAGGGACTAAATTGTGCAGAGAATTTTTCAGGGACGAAGTTGTAGAGATAGAAATCTTTCAGGGACCAAATTGTTAATTCTGTCAATAAAAGGATATGGATACTTCCATCGAGCATCGAACGTGTAACTTCTTACTTACTAGACGGGGAAAAATTAATTCATGCGTCAAAGAACCTGAAAGCCATGCATCCATATATATGCAACATATAGATATAGGGATGGCGTTAGAAAAAATGTTATATAAGAACAATTACCATGTTGACATTGACTGAATTTTGGGTTGACTATCAATAAAAATGCAACAAGCGCCCAAAATTTATAGTTTACATTATTACAAAATTAAAAAAGGCTACTTCTTTAATCCATTTCATCTTCGAAGTCAAATTATCTACCGTTAATTTTTCTAAAATTTCAGAAATACTTTCTCGTTATTTATATCTTATCGAAATTTGAGAAGTCATTTTGAAATGGTAAAAAATGTTTATATCCACTTTCGTTCATTTCCTAATATTTGATAACTGAATGCAGAATATTGATATATATACTATGATAAAGAGAGTGTTTGATCTTTATCCAACTAATTTTACGGTCTGCGTGATTAAAGCAAAAAAAAAAAGGTCAATTAGATCACACAGATCGTGCATATAATTGAATAAGAAGTATTTTCTTAAATAATTTTCAGAATGGCCAAACTTAGGACTTACCAAAAAAAAGAAGAAGATGGCATCCCTTAACTACGATGTCAGCCTATCAGGTCGAGTTTAGATATTTTCACTGGTCTGCTTCCTGATTCTTGTGATGAGATGCTTGTGTACAAACAAAAAGAGGTCCTTTGCGATATTGAAATGATCTTGTCATTATAGACTGATCCGTGTCCATAAAGTTTTCTTTTGGCAACATTCAGTGGTACATATACATTCTATTATTAGGGTCTAGGGTTAGAATAGGATACAAATTCTGACAAGATAAATATGCTGCTAGCTACACTTTATGCATGCATGTCTCCACTAATATATAGCTGTAGGAAGCTATGTTGTCCCCTATATAGGTATGGTTATCATTAGAAAGAGGAAACTAAACGCATGCTATGCGTATGTAGTCATCACTTATTATTCATGATTTTAAAAAATAAAATAAAAATAAATCATTGGCGCATTATAATAAAATTGTGAGTGCGGGATCTGCTTTTGACTCATTTGAGGGTTTTGTCGCCCATGTCTTGTGTGCAATTCTTCTCTCTTCGGTATTATCTTTGCTGATATTGAGTTGATTCTCAATAATGAATTAGCTCAACATATGAGCCGATGAGAAAAGCATATCCGACTCCAAAGAATATGTAAGAGAGAGAATTGCTTTTTTTTTTCTCTTAATTTTATTTTGTTCCGCTTAAATAAAATTTTGAGTTCGAATCCTAATAAATATAAAAAATCAAAGTTATGAAAGTTTTATCCTTTAGTGGGCCGATCCAACTCGATTGAATTAGTCGAGGCTCAATTGGACATTTTGATACCATAATTCACAAAAAAAAAGATGGTCATAAACAATCGTATATTAAAATTAAGAAATTTTCGTCTACAATTTTTTTTTTCAAAAGAATGTCGGAAAGTACTTAAAGGGAATAATGTCCTTCGAAAATTTTCGGGGCGTATTCCTCGGAATACCTCTCAATTACAAAATGCCCCTGCTTTTATCTTTAACTATGAAAATGCTATTTTGGAGGCATTCAGTCTAGCTGAATTCGGAGCCTGTGACATAACTCATACTTTAAATGCGAAACCGATCGATGGTTGTTATCTTGCAGATTCGACCTGAAAATACTTATATTCTGTAATATTCGTTTTATTGAAATACAGCATTATATTCCCTTTAATATGTGTCATTAAATACATTTCTATGTCGATGATCACACAAGCCCTTTTCCTTATCTACGCACCGCCATTTTTGACAAAGCAAAGGGCTCTAATTTGTTGCTTTTTTGCATGACTTATGAATCTCTTCCATCATTTTCAGATGTAAGCGGCACGGTCGGCAACCATTAATTGAAATGCATTAATTAGTGCTCGAACATTCCCTCCATTTTTTAATTATTATCATCTTATTCTTATTTTTACGTGTATATAAGAAACAAAAATGATTGCCCCTCCGATTCGGCATATACCGAAATCTCTCCATCTAACAAAATGCCCTTGCTTTTAATGGTATTTGTATGCATGCCATACAGAGTGATTCGGCTATGTCGAATTCAGAGGAAATAGACCTACTCTATAAGAAAACATCGCAAACTCATCTATAGAGAAGAAAATGGATGCTCGCATCTGATTTGAAAAATAAGATGTTCTGAATTTAATTCTTATAGAAAGCATGATTTTTTATTAGACTTTTCGATATTAATATGATGCCGAAAAAAATAATTAATAAGAGCATTGCTATGGTCAAAATGAGCTGCCCCCACAAAGCGGATGGTCGGGGCAATGGTCCCCGCATGGGATGTAGAAATTCCTAGAATGATAAGTTTCCGAATCGATTGATGTATAGAGAATAGCAAAATGTGGAAGTCAAGGATTGATTGTAATTGTATGCAATGAGAAGACGTGTGCTGTTGTTGCAGTAACAGAAGTGGTACTGTGACTTTCAAAACTTTTTATTTATCGGAAAGTCTAATGAGTCTCAATTATTCAAGGTAAACTCTCTCAATCGTAAATTTTCGTCGATTACAAGATTTGAACAAAATTATTCAAGGTAAACTCTCTCAATCGTAAATTTTCTTTGATTACAAGATTAGAACATGAGATTTTATTTAAGATAAAAAAATGATATATGATTCATGTGAACCAACCTACATTAATTGGAGAATATTTTAAATGATCCTACCTCATAATGACGTGATGAGGAAGAACCAATAAACTTGCTTCAATTAAAAAAACTTACTACAATTAATCGAGTGATTAATTTATTATAATTTTATTGGTGTTTTCTCACGTCACGTGACGAGGTAGGATCACGGAATAATCTCTCCATTAATTGACTTTAAATACTTTCGTATTTATGATTGTTATTGTCATTTATGTTGAGGAGTAAGATGTGATAAAACTCTAGAAACATCAAAAAAAGAAAAGAAAATTCATGGGTTAATATATGATTTAGGTATCGATACTTATTAGCTTGTGCTTTTAAATGGAAATAGGTCCAACCTCGTATGAGCCCAATGAAAATTCAATATGGTATCAGAGCGTAGGTTACGCATAAGCGCGCCCACGCACATATGCCCACTAATACCACGCCAAGTCCAGTATGTCCAAAAGCAACTAAGAGTGTGCTTTGTGTAAGTCCCCCTTGCCCGAGTTCGACTTGAGGTTAGTTATTGAGGGTGGATATTTAAGGGCAAGTGACAACATGTAGGCAGAAATACACGTTGCATTTGAGGGCGAGTGTTGGAGAGTAAAATGAGATAAATCCCACATTGGAAAAGAAAATGAAAATTTATAGGTTAATATATGACTTTGGTATCACTACTTATCAGTTTGAGATTTTAAATGGAAATGACTCAAATCCGTATGAGTCAAATGGAAATTTAATAACTTGGCAGTTCATTAAATTTGGAATCTAAAAGTGATGGCCGACTTCTCAGTCCGCATCTCTGTATTCGGGGGAATATACTTCCGACTTCTTCCATTAGTTTACTTTTCGTTCTTATATAGGGAAAAAAAATTCAGCTGTCGAGATCTTAAAATGTCTTCGTCCCGATTCTCGAACGTGCGAAATTGAAAAAAGAGCTAGCCGTTGGATCTTAGCATTTGGTTTATTAGTATGTAAGGCACAATCATGCATATATATCTCACCACAAATATACAGATTTATATGTACATGTATATAAGATAAAAAGGAAAAACTCATGTATATGTATTCTGTCGATAGAAGAATGTTCCAGTTATTAGAAGAGTCCTGCAGAATCGAGGGATGTGGAGGTCTTGAGATTTGAAATCTTGAAATCATAAAAGTTGAAAAAATTGATTAGAGCATTAATTATTAGCATGGGCATGGAGTACTTTTTTTTTTTGGTAATTAGGGCATGGAATACATTTTGATCAATTGATAAAGGTGCGCTTGGTAAATTTCAAGAAATCAAACATTCAATGAATTGATTTTTTTTCCCGAAAAAACTGAATTGGTTCTTTTCTTTTTAAATGACAATTAGGGTTTATTTGGCAGTGCAGCGGGAGGCCGAATAAGTGTTTTTTTTTTGTTTCTATTTTCTAAGTAGGAAAAGTGTTTGGCGAAATATTTCAAAGCCATGATTTTAGATAATATCACTTGCAAATGTGATTTCCTCCAATGGGGTAATAGGTACTTTTGAAGAGTTTTTGCTTATTCTCCGTTTCAAATATTTTAATTTTTTACCCGAAAAAGTATTATTTAAATATATAATTTAAAAGATTACGAAAGCAAATGAAAAATTATAAAAGATTAATTGGAAGAGACACAGATTTGCAAGTCAACAAAGCCAATCTCAAGTATGAAATTATTAAAAAATTTCCAATAAAAAAAATACGTTGAACTCAAATATTGAACATAAAAAAGAAAAATAATCTTGTAAAAATATTTCAAAAAATAAAAGGTAGACCTCACCAGAAATTTCGTATGATCACCCCCATGAACTTTCATATTCCTGTCACAATATTCAAACTATTTTATAAGGTTAAAAGAATTATATGAAAATTTTGACTGTAATTCCATTGAGTAATAAGTCTTAAGCGTATGAATCTCTCCTTGTATAATCTTCATTCTACATTTAGGTGCCTTCCTACATACTTGATTTTCCTATCATTGTGAATAAAGAAATCGAGATATTTCAAGGATAAACTAATTTACATGTGGTGTATAGGATATAAAAAATTCTTATTAATTTACAGTGATTTATTGTTGTGTTCAATGTGAAAAGTATTTTATATGAGTACAAAGTTTCGACGCTATATTTTGGCATCATAATCTTTTTAAAAATCATCAAAGCCTAGATGAAGGAGATTTGAAACTTTTACATAATAACTTTTTTTAATCTATTATACAACTATTTAAAGATACTTTTTAAATATTTTTGAATGAGTAGTGGTTTGTGATAGACAACAGAGTTTTTCCATCTATGATAATGTGTGTACTGTAATTAGAAGGGTAAATTACAAAAAGAAAACTCAAGTTTTGTAAAATGTCTCAATTTTGTCCTAAATTTTGTTTTGTAACAGAAAAAACCATAAGTTTTCTAAAATGTCTAAAAAATGACCTCTGTTATAACTTCCGTCAATTTTTGCCTACGTGTGACTTACGTGGGCTGTTAAAGGGACCCACCATTAGCAATAAAAATTGACAGAAGTTATAACGGAGGTTATTTTTTAGACATTTTAGAAAACTTATGGTTTTTTTGTTACAAAACAAAATTTATGACAAAACTGAGACTTTTTACAAAATTTGGGGTTTTTTTTTGTAATTTGCCCTAATTAGAAAAGGAAAGATTAGATAGATAGATAGATAGATAGGAGTAATTTGGGGAGTCTAACCGTATTTATCTAGTGCTACCGAGGTGTCCCTTCAAAATGTCTACCATGTTCCCGGAATGAAGAAAAATCTTCTTTCAATGGCACAATTAACATCTTCAGGCCATTATGTCCTATTTGGTCCTCAAGATGTGAAGGTTTATTGCAATCTCGAGACTGTAGAAGAGCCAGTGATGAAGGGGAGGAGATTAGAGTCAGTCTATGTGATGTCTGCAGAAACTGCATATGTACACAAGACAAGGAGAAACGAGACGGCAGATTTGTGGCACATGCGGCTAAGTCATGTTAGCTACTCCAAGCTAGATGTGATGATGAAGAAATCAATGCTGAAGGGACTTCCACAACTCGAAGTAAGAACATATGCGGTATGTGCAGGCTGTCAATATGGAAAGGCACACCAGTTGCCGTATGAAGAGTCTAAATTTAAAGTGAACGAACCATTAGAACTGATCCACTCTGATGTGTTTGGACCCGTGAAGCAAGCCTCCATTGGTGGGATGAAGTACATGGTAACTTTTATCGATGATTTTTCGAGATATGTGTGGGTTTACTTCATGAAGGAGAAATACAAAACTCTTTCAAAGTTCAAAGAGTTCAAAGAGGTGGCTGAAGCAGAAGTTGGTAAGGGAGTTCGTTGTATACGCACCAACAATGGGGGAGAGTATACTTCAGATGAGTTCTCTAGCTTTCTTTGAGAGTGTCGAATTCGACATCAGTTCACATGTGCTAGCACTCCGCAGCAGAACAGCGTAGTTGAACGGAAGAACAGGCACCTTGCAGAGATTTGTCGAAGTATGCTACATGCGAAAAATGTTTCGGGGCGATTTTAGGCTGAAGCAATGAAGACTGTAGCCTTTGTAATCAATAGGCTTCCTCAACAAAGGTTATCTTTTCTTCACCTTTCGAGAAATTACGGAGCATGACACCTACAGTTAATTATTTTCGAGTATTTGGATGTGTCTGCTATGTAATTGTACCTGATCATTTACGTAGCAAGATGGACAAGAAAGCTGTGAGGTGTATCTTTGTAGGATATGATAGTCAAAGAAAAGGGTGGAGGTGTTGCAATCCTACAACCGGAAAGTGCTACACGTCCCGAAATATGGTGTTTGATGAAGCATCTTCTTGGTGGTCATCAGACAAGGGGGTATTGCAGGAGTCAGATGAGTTGAGGGATTCTCGAGTTCAGTTGAGGTTAGAAGATACTAAGGTCGCAGATGATGAAGGTGAAACTCGGAGTCCATGGCAGACTAGTGTGTATCAACAATCAGTCGAAGAAGATGAACCTAGAGATGAAGAAGCACCGGCTCTGCTTAGAAGATCGGGAAGAATTAGAAAGCAAAATCCAGATATGCCAACGCTGCCATAGTAGAAGAAGCAGGTGCAAAAGAACCGGAGACATTTGAGGAAGCATTGCGGAATCCGGAATGGACTAAAGGCATGGAAGGGGAAATTGCTGCATTAGAACGAAACCAGACTTGGGAGCTTGTACCAAGGCTAAGAGATGCGAAGCCTATTTCCTGCAAATGGGTTTATAAGTTAAAGTGTCGCTTAGATGGTTCAATTGAGAGGCACAAGGCTCGTTTGGTAGCTCGAGGATTCTCTCAGCAATATGGACTAGACTATGATGAAACGTTTAGTTTGGTCGCAAAGCTTACAACTATATGGTTTTTACTTGCACTTGCAGCTAGCAAAGACTGGAACTTGTGGCAGATGGATGTGAAGAATGCGTTTTTACATGGGGAGTTGAATCGGGAAATCTACATGAATCAACCGATGGGTTTTAAGAGTCAAGATCATCCCGAATATGTATGCAAGCTTCAAAAGGCGTTGTACGGTCTGAAGCAAGCACCGAGGGCTTGGTATGGTAAGATCGCTGAATTTTTTACTCGTAGTGGTTATTTGGTGACATGTGCGGATTCTAGTTTGTTTGTGAAAGTTGATGAGGGGGGGGGGGGGGGGGGGGGGGTTAGCTATTGTCCTGGTGTATGTAGATGATTTAATCGTAACAGGAGATTGTGAAGAAGAAATTCTCTAGACAAAGGAGAACTTGTCAGTGCGTTTTCAGATGAAAGAACTTGGGCACCTTAAGCACTTTCTCGGTCTAGATGCTGATCATACTCAAGAAGCGATCTTTCTCTATCAGCAAAAGTATTCCAAATATTTATTGAAGAAATTTGGAATGCTTAACTGCAAGTCAATTTCGGCACCGATGGAGCCAAACGCCAAAATGTGTGCTCATGAAGGGAAAGATTTTGAAGATGCAACGATGTATAGCCAATTGGTGGGTAGTTTAATCTACTTAACTTTGATAAGACCCGACATTTCTTATGCAGTTGGGGTGATGAGTTGGTATATGCAAAATCCAAAGAAAAGTCATTTGGAAGCAGTTCGACGAATTTTGAGATATGTGAAGAGTACACTTGGCTATGGTATTCTATACAGGAAATGTGGAGATTGCAAGCTGGTTGGTTTTTGTGATGCTGATTATGCAGGTGATCATGATACTTGGCGCCTGACTACTGGGTATGTTTTTATGTTTGGGTTAGGAGCAATTTCTACAAATTTTGAGATATGTGAAGAGTACACTTGGCTATGGTATTATGTACAGGAGAGGTGGAGATTGCAAGCTGGTTGGTTTTTGTGATGCTGATTATGCAGGTGATCATGATACCCGGCGCTCGACTACTGAGTATGTTTTTATGCTTGGGTCAGGAGCAATTTCTTGGTGTAGCAAAAGGCAGCCAACTGTGTCTTTGTCGACAATAGAGGTGAAATATCGAGCAGCAACAATGCCAGCTCAAGAGAGTGCTTGGCTTGTGCAATTATTGAAAGATTTGCACCAACTAACGGAGTATCCCATTCCTCTATATTGTGACAACTTGTCAGTTATGCGTTTGGCGGAGAATCCGGTTTTTCACACAAGAACTAAACATGTAGAGGTGTATTATCACTTTATTAGGGAAAAAGTTATGTCAGGAGAAATTGGATTGCAACAAGTTAAAATAGAAGATCAGGTTGCAGACTTGTTCACAAAAGGCTTGAGTGGCAACAAGATTGAAAGTTTCTGTCATCAACTCGGCATGGTGGAGAGGATGGAAGCTGGTGTTGAGGGGGAGTGTTAAATTGCAACACCAACCCCTGTTTCAGTTCGAATAAGTTTGTTATAGAGTTTCTATGACAAAGTCTTTGTTATTGTTGGTTAGTTTGAGTCTTGTGTTTTCATATCCCTAATTTTCAGTTTGTTGTTACTAGTCTTTTGGGTTGGTGGATGTTAGTTCCTTTGTTATAGGGGATAGTAGGGTTTGTTATTTAGTTTTTGTTACTGTAAGCCTTTATAAAAGGTCTTCTCTGTAGAAAATAAATTGTGTGCCTCTTTACACAGCATTTTGTTTTGTTTTCTTCTACCATTTGTTCAACATTGCTCATAACCAATGTCATTGGATATGATCATCAATCCTTCCCAAAGTCCTATGCCACATTGACTCTGAATTAGAGCAGTTTCCCTACAGGTTTAATCTTTGGGGAAGCCTCTTCTTCATACCAAGTAATGTGAATCCCGTAAACCTTGGAAAGTCAATCAGTCTATTGCCTTTGCAATGATGTTCTTCTTGATTTTCATCTCACAAGATTTTGGTTTCGCCATTTCCTTTTATAGTACGAGGATGAAGCTAATGAAGATGGAAGAGGACCTAGCAGTTGGGACTATTTCACCCACACATACCCAGGTGCATTTTTCTCCTTTGTTATAAATAAACATTAACACCATATCCAATGAGATTAATTTTTTAGCATATGGCTGTTGTCATGTTAAACTTCATATGGTACAGGAGCATGGCTTCGAGCACTGCACATGTGTATGCTTTCCTTTAGATTAATTTCACGTGATGAGCCTTCAAAAGTTTTCAGCCCATGCATTGGGTGAAATAACGCTTATCTTTTAAATATTTCACCCTAATCGTTTAAAATAGATAGTTATGTGGAAAGGAAAAGAAAAAAAAGGTCATGATCATGTCATAGTTCACCGTTATTGTCTAATATTTCCTCATTGAATCTGATTCCCAAAATGATATTTCCTTATGATTCATTCGGTGTAAAAGGACTGGTAGGAAAATATGATAACAAATATATATATATATATATATATATATAATGGTCATAAAACTGGAGGAAAAAAATATGAACACCAGAATGTCTATAATTATGGCCTCTTTTGACCATCGATCCATAATAAAACTGCCAAACATTCATATCCTAGTTTAGGAAAATACCGAGCAAAATTCAAAGTGACAGTTTCATACTAATTGATGGGTAATCCTAATTTGCCAGATGACTACTAATTCATACTACAACAGATGCCTAAATGAAAATTAATCACAAAAAATAATATAATAAAATTTTTATTAGTTAATGACATTCTTATTAATTCTTCTCTCTACATAATTATGAGAGATGATAATGGCTGTTTATTATTGCTAGTGTTTGTAAGTGTATAGAAATTATGCTCTTCTGGATGACATAAATTAATAATATACAAGTGGACAATGTTTATTTTTTCACACACGTCTTTTATTTGCCCCTTCTAGATGACATAAATTAATAATATACAAGTGGACAATTGATGTTGTAAGTGTTGGGAATTGGTGTTTGCCCTCGAGGCAATCTATCATCAATTCTGTAATATGACATGTATTTTATTATAATACGAGGCATTTTTGTTATTGTGTGGATTGAGCTGAATATGATTTTACACAATAATGTCCTTGGAATAGTAGGTTCAATAGGTATCAAGTTTGACTTGATTGTGATCCAATAATTATTGAACACTATTTCTAAATGTCTATAGTCGGAGTATTATCGTTAATTAGGATGACGATAATACGGTTAGACTAGTGTGGTGTTGATTGATGACCAAGTCTTACAGGTCATGGATGTGGAGACATCGAGTTACACCGTAGGTATACATTAAGAGTAATGTATACTGGACTGACCTGCCATGAGATTGCTATATGGGTTGTTACGTGATTGTCATTAGCATATCTCATAGTGACTGTAGTATAGTGGTCCTTTAACTTGAGGTTACCATGGATTCTTACATGTAATGTTGTATACTTTGATACTGTCAAACGCCACCGTAATAGGCTGGCTATAAAGATAGTTATTGGGTATTGCCATAGAGCATGAAAAGGAATGTGAGTGACCAAGATATAATTTGTTCCTCCTACATAACGGGAGTGATATCTCACGGCCGCTTGGTGGGTAGAGTCTAAAAGTGTACGCATACCCAAATGAGTCAATATAGGAATATCGAGCTCATTTGTTCTGATAGACTTACTCGGTAGACCTAGAAAGAGAAATTGAGCGAAACAAGGATGACATGACCATGCCTTGGGCTCAATAGAGATATAGAGGACAAAAGGATTATACTACACGGTAACGTAGGTCACAAGGTTTGTTGAGAAATTCACTTTCCGATTACTTGAGTAGTAGTGATGTATTGCTTGATGCCGCTCACTGTTTATAATATTGAAATAGGGATTTCAATATTACTGTCAATGTAATCGGGAACCTACAGGGTCACACACGATGACTAAATCGATGAGATAATTTTGAAACAACAAAATCGTATAATATGGATTAGACGATTTAAGGTGCGATCAATTAATCAGATATTTAATGAAATTAAATTTACTAATTAATTAGACATAATTTATTAGACCGATTTATACATACAAGTGGGCCATACATATGTATACACTTATACATATACATATACATGGATCATTCATATTTCTACATTTATACATACACATGGGCAAGTCATGAAATGCCATTTAACTATCGACATGTCATGTGGAAATCAATTTTGGGTTAATTCCCACACCGGCCGTGCATGTCCAAGGTCTCCCCAAATTTGCTTATAAAAGGGGGAAGAAGTCAATTTTGGGTTAATTTCCACACCGGCCGTGCATGTCCAAGGCTTGCCCAAAGTTTCTTATAAAAGGGGGAAGTCTTGGGCATATATAAAAATATGTGACTCTGTGTGCATATGTATGTGATATACATGTACGCATAAGCATATACATACATATATGTGTGCGTGTATAATTGTAGGGAATTTCAAGTTGAATTGTTCAACTTTAATTAATCCTACTAGTCTAATAAATTTCGGGTGTCGCACTGGTGTTTCCTTCGAGTGTTGGTTGTAGCACCGCCGATCTCGAAGATTCGTTGACAAGGTCGGTGTGGATACTTGTAGAGGCGTCACACTTGGGGCGTTTGGTCAACAATTTTAAAATATCAGGTACACTTGATCTACTCCTATTCCTCTAGTAGGTCTTGGAATTAGTTTCATGGGTAGAAAATTTTGAATTTCTATTCTTTTTACGCTTCCGTAGGCCCCCGTGAAACTAGCAGTAAGTTCTTTCACTATGACTTACATAAAATTGATTTTCATTTATTCTCATATATATACTAGAAGAGGATCCGCTCCGCTCATATTTAATTCAATTTTTTTTAAATTATACTCATGTTAGGTGTAACACTTTGAAAAAATATTATAATCATGCATTATATTTTTATAGTATAAATAGTTCTTTTTTAATATGAAAATATAATTTTTTTTTCAATTAATCATACAAGCAATGAATTTAAAAGACAATAATAAAATGGAAAATGATAGATAGTGATGTTTGGGGAAATGAAAGAAGTGGAGAGTTTAGAGAGTCGCCCCTAAAATTTTGACGTTATAAGAAATTTTTTTTCGATAATTCATTGAAATATCATTAATAGAAGTGGTCTTACAAGACAAAGATCACAAGAGATTTACAAAAGGATCAAAAACAACCCCTACAACCACAAAAGAGTTCGCTTCTTTGGATGCATTATAAGAAAATTTATATATTATGGTTTAATTTCTTTTATTAAAATCCTTATATTCACTTCCCCTAAATCGAAAGCGTTATCATTCTATGCCTCCCTCAAAGAGTTCGCGCCCCTCCTCCCCCCAATTGAAATCCTGGGTCCGTCCCTAGAGTGAAAGCTATTTGATATGTAGTTAAAAAGGCATATAAATTTAATTACAGAAAAAATGCGTATAAATTTACATATTTGACCCCAATTTCCTTTATGAGCAAAGGTTACTTCGTAATTTACAGTGGGAATTTTAGGGAGAATGAAAGTTACGTCAATTACCTTCCTTCTCCTTTTATAATGTATAGATATTTATAATATTTATGAATGCAATCTCCCACCTCAAAATGTTGAACATATTCAGCATTCAACTCGCTATATAAACTATCAAATATATAAATACTCCATAATTCATAAAATCTTTCAATAAATTTCTTTTTCGGTTACAAGGGATGTTTGTGGACCTGATACAATGAAAGAGAAATCCTAAATAACTAATAAAAGGGTACAAATAGTTTCATCAGGAATTGAACATATGATCTCTAAGTTAACAGGTAGGGATGTGCACCATTACACTACGCCATGTTTTGATTGCCACGCATGCATTTATGATCAAGAATTTTTGTTCGTTAATTGATGTGCAGAAAAAATAGCTGATGCCAGTAATGGTAATGTTGTCGTTGACCAATACCACACATACAAGGTGCCATCATCCTTCCTTAGGTTTTTTTGACCGTTTTATCGAGATATATATGACTATATTTCTAATCTTAATCTGTAATTTTTCTTTTCGATATATAGTTAGTCATGTAGATTCAATAAATGTGAAATAACATTTTCCAACATTTTCCATATACATACGAGCCACGTACATTCTCAGCCTATTTACCGAAAATAATCCATTCAACTATTTGTTTGGCCCTGCCGTGAAATGTAACATAGATGATATTATTAAATTGAGTTGATCTAACACCAATACATGTGTCTTGTTTGTGGTACGTGGCTGCTTTAATATTAATCGGTGATTCTATAGTCGATACTTTTATTCTTCTTATTTAATTCTTACCCTCATTTGTCTTCCCCAAATCCCTTTGTTGAAATAACAGCAAAAAACCCCCCATCCTTTTTTTTGGTTGTTCATATTTATACTTCAAAATTTTTCAATATAAAATTATAATCAAACGAGTGTTTTATTTAGCTGCGGCTCCAACCTTCACTTGCTCATTATTAATAAAGAGTGGCGGAATTTTACTTGCAGTTGCAGTGAATAGTTCAAAATTCATTATATCTTATAGTCACAATCAAGTCATTACTCAAGTAAAGATTAATATCAGTCAATAGGTCGCATGATGTTATGATTCACGGACATTTATAACATCACAAATAAAAGGGCAATATAAATTGTTAACCAATTAAAATAAGTTTTTTTATACCTAATTTTTTTTAAAGAATTTGAATAAAAAAGAGTAGAGTGAATCCCAATACGTGGAAAAATCCATCCCACTTGCAATATGAGAACACTGATAGTAATAATGTCTTTAAATAATATTAGAAAAATATTAAATTTAGTTTTTAAGATTTTTTTTTCAAAGGAGGTTGTTTGTAGGTAGGAAAAAAAACATCCACTCGCCACCACATGTCCTTTCATTAATTAATATAGTTAATGTGTTCTTTTAATATTTTTCTAAATGAGTATATTGAGGGGATGAATTATATATGGAGTATTGCACGAGAAAGAAGAAGAAACCGCGGACAGAAACATTGAATAAAAGCCAACAAATCATGGAGAGAGAGACATAATCAAATTGTCTTATATATACATATATTATATATTAGTTGAAAAATAAAACTTCCTCAATCATGAATTTTTTGCATTGACACTCGAATTTAAAATTTTACATAAAGAGAATAAATGTCAAATTGCTTAAATCAATTTATATTGATTGAGATTCAAAATGAATAACGTCATGCCCTCGATGTTGTTATACTCGAGAAGGGAGACGTAGGCGCCCATGTCGGCGATGTTCATGACCTGTATCATGACGGCCATATCAACCTCCGGGTACTTCGCTTCGTACACGCGGCACTCGAGGTTCGGGGAGTGAGACGCCATGGTGACGAACCTTTTCCTCTTCTCGGGGAAGGAACAGTGTCTCCGATGGCAGGTGCTAGGGTTTTGACCAGGGGTTTCTAGGAGAAAGGGAAACACAAGGGGAAAGGCGATGGAGAATTTGTTCTCTATTGATTTTGCCTTCTTTCTCAGAGTTTCTGACAAAGTGCAATGTCGTCCCTGAACTTACCATGGAAATAACATTTGGCCCATAAAGTAATTGAACTAGATATTCGTTCCTTATAATATGTTATTAACCGATATTTAATCAGCTCGTGCTAGCAATGCTCGGGCCAAGCCGTAGCCACCATAGCCTCTCACCGACTCTCATGTTGGAGAAATGGTTGATTGTGGCTAATTAGCTCACCTTTGCAACCACTGGCAATAGCCGCGGTAGAGCTGTTAAGGGAAGAGAGAGTTTTCGAGGTCAATGTGGTGAGAATAAACTGCATAAGGGCTTTCCCTTTGACCTAGACAAGGAAGCCTTCCTACCAATGTGACTCCTTCTCGACCCAACCTGCTGTGAGATCTATCACTCAAAATCAACCGTGAATTAGAAGCCTCTCTCTTCCTTAGAACTCGCATTGTGGCAGTCGTGATCCGCTAAGGAATTACATCACCCTCCCTTTAAATATGTAATTCTTGTTCCAAAGATAAAACTTCCAGTATGTTGTAATAGTATTGCCACTAGCAAGGCTAACCAACACTTTGAGCCATTGTTATCAGAACCAAACCAGACCGGCCGGTTCGACCGGTCGGATCGGGAATGTTCCCATGTCCGGTCCGGTTTGCATAAAAACCCCGGTTCTATGGGTTTTATAGGTTTCTTATTTAGTATAAAAATTGTTTGGTTGTGTAAGGATTTGAACTCATGACCTCTTGCTTCCTATACTAGCATACTGCCAACCTAGCCACCACTACTTTCTTATTCTTTTAACTCTACTTTTTAGTACTTATTAAAATCCAATATTTATTTTGGAGTAAGAAATATTAAATATAGATATTTTCTTACACTATTCTTATATTTATTTGAAATCATCATACTTCTATTTTAATTATCATAATTTTTTTAAAATATGAATATCTATTTTATTTTAATTAAACGTGCAGTTCGACTCATCGAATCCCCGGTTGGACCCATAAACTCATGAACCCATAAACCCATGAACCCATACCCCTTCCGGTTCATCATCCGGTCTAGTTCTGATAACACTACTTTGAGCCATTTAAGTACAAAGAGAGAGGATACATGTAATCATTAGAAACAAAAGAAGTTTTTCTTCCCTAGTTTCTTTTACGTGCAACATATTGGAATCATACGATTAAGATTGATAAAGACAAGTAAATCATTATCATGAAATTAATATCGGCTCGATCAGAGATTACCCAGTTGATTTAAGTGGTTGTATCCCAGAATTCTCGGCCTATACTAAATATATATACTTCGACATTTGAAGTGTTCCATGATCTTCACGTGCCATAATAAGCTCTAACCATTACGTACAACTTCTATCATCCCATGCCATATGATAATAGTAGCAATAATAATAAGATCAATTATTGTGATATGTAACTCATTATTTCATTTCGACTTAAATTTTTTTTTTGGATTTAATAACTTAAGAGGCTATCATTCATTCATTGGCAAGGTTGATAGGAACCATACATACATAACTAAAGCAAAGCAACAACCAATAAAGAGTAACAAAAAGAGCCCATAAATAGCAACAAAAAGAGCAAAGCACGGGCCACCATAAAGGAAGCACCAAACCATGAACTATAACTAAAGTAAAGGTCAAAAACCAAACAAGGAAGCGTTGAGGATGGGCAAGCTGGAGGATGCGCTGAGGAGGGCGGCGGAGCTGGTGGTAAGATGCGGTGAGAAGAGCTACCTCTACAAGGTGGCCATCCTTTCTATGGTGGCCATTAGGTGGGACATTGCCTATCAGTTTCGGTAGCTATTGGTGGCCATCGAATGGGATGTCGAGTCTCAGTTCCGACAACTGGAAGCAGATATTGACAGCCGCGCAAAGGCTATTGGTGCCAATCCGTTGGTGGAGGAGTTCCGAATGGAGGTACAGTAAATTTTGAAATCCAAGTAGTGTAAGTTTTATTTTTTGCTGTATGAACACAAGTGTGTCTGGCCCAAAATAAAATACCCAAATGTTTCATGTCGTGTTATATAATACAACATGAGTTGGTTTCTTCTTTCGTTTAATTAATAATCTGTCGATCGATCTCTTCACCCGAATCTTCCTTGTACTTGGCATGATTCAGACAGAAAGTGATGACCAATTAAAATCTATGTTATAAAGTTTACTAAAGGGTAAACTTCCAGTTGTTTCTATTGTTATTTTAATGTATACTGAGATCTGAGATTAGACCGCACTTCTAATATGCTATATTATTAAGGAGTCAATAATTTATAAAATTTAAAGAAAAAAGCTTGAGCACATTGGCTTCGTTTCATTTTTGGCATTTTTTTTACGTACATTATTGTTTTCGAAAATTTCAAATCCTCAGCACTTGAAGGAGGCATTGAAGGCGATCAAGGCAGATAACAGGGAGTACTCACTCTATGGCAAAGAGTTCATGGTGCAGATGGCAATCGTCAATCCCGACAGGACTGGAGAGGACGCCAATGCTGTGGAGAATGCGCTCTCCCGGGCTTACCCGGACCTGAGCCTCAGGGATGCTCTCGAGGCGGAAAGGTCCAAGCTGCAGATTGAGCACTCAAGGTCAGAGGATGCGGGGCGTTGCCGCCTTATTGAGCACCTGATTGGAATCACCGATATTGCAGCCAATGATCGGCCGAGCAGGAAGGTCAAGAAGCTCTTGGTGAATGAGCCGGCATTCGTTATATTAGGGTAAGAGTTTAAGTGGTTAAGTTTCCGATTAAGAATCGAAAACTGGGGCATGAAACCTTTGAATTTCAGGTTTGGATTCTTTCTTTTTCTGTAAGATATATAAGCAATGTTAGTGAAATGAATGAGGGCATAAGCTGGAAGGTGGTGGAAGTTGACGGAGGAGATGAGTGGCGGGCGGATCCTTTCGACTGTTGTGCAGAGCCTAGCTTGAATGAGTATATCGGGTTAAATAGACACTTAAAAACGAATTGCGACCATCAATCTCAACTAACGTATATACACACTGCCCATTTGCCACAGGCTTATGGACTAGAGTGAAAGAGGACTTGAGTCAGTCGAGGCTGGAGAACCTTGAGAACGATATTAATTATTAAGATCCGGTAGCTGAAGCCTTCGAAAAATCTGCATCTTTGAAGGAAGAATAGGATGAAAGTTTGGCCAAAGTGGCTTCGCTCGAGACCGTTGTTGAGGAGCTTAAACAAAAATTTGCAAAAGCTGAGAATAAGGCTTCACAAGCTCTTTCAGACAACGAACTTCTAGTAGAGATAAACCTACAACTCAAACACCGGGTTGATGAACTTCAGGAGCTGCTAAACTCTGCGGCTTCGAACATGGAAGCCACTGCTCAGATAGCAACTATCACCAAGTTGCAATTGGAAGAAACGCAATGGCAATCTGCTGAAGTGAAGCTCACTGAGGGGAGATGCTCGTGGCAAATGCGAGAGCTAGTTCATGGCGCAAATGGAGTATTACTGGCCATGGTGGCTATTATCATGGGCGTTGGAACCATGGTCACCGATCGGATGTCGGTCATGAATGCCAGCTTATCAGGCTTCGCCGGAGGAGATCTGGCGTTGGATATCGGGGAATTCCTGAAGGCCTGCTCGGACAGAGTCACAATGAAGGCTCTGCGCGAGATCCACCTACCTAGAGACGAGGAAGAGATGGTCGATCTCAGTGGAGCTCGACGGCCTCCGGCTCCAGCAGCCGACGGGTTGCCATGCCCTTGGCTAGTAGCAACTCTGCAGGGTATATCCTTTGCTATCGGAGCCATCTGCCAACTGTTATCGACGCATCTGATCTGATCCTACAAAAGTAGGATGTGGGCGGTCGTGGGTATGGCTACCTCCATGTTCATCGGGATTGGAGCTGCCAGCGGGACGTGTGGAGAAGTCCTCTGTCATCCATTCATGCATCTGAGTCGTTGGAATCGACTTGCTCTTGATGGCATTCAGCTTCGCAATTGATTGGTTCTACAACCAGGTTGGGAGCTACTGCAATAGATGTTCTTTGACCAGTATTGTAGTAATGTGCAACGAGAAAAAATAATTACAATGCTGAAATGAATCCTAAACGGGCCTCCGATCTATGAGATTCCAATAACAAATGTCGACGTTCACATCTCCTTGAACTACTTTTATATGTTATCAAAACATGTGTACACGGTTTTTCAATTAGCACGTTGAATTGCCTTGTCCTCTTTCCTAAAATAGTTTCACGCTACCCAAAGTGAAAGAGGACTAGGCAATTCAATGTACTAATTGAAAAACTGTGTACACATGTTTTGATTACATATAAAAGTCGTTCAAGGAGATGTGAACATCGACATTTGTTATTAGAATCTCAAAGATTAGAGGCCCGTTTAGGAATCATTTCGGCATTGTAATTATTTTTCTTCGTTACACATTACTACAATACTAGTAAAAAAACATCTATCTCAGTAGCTCCCAACCCGGTTGTAGAACCAATCAATTGGGAAGCTAAATGCCATCAAGAGCAAGCTGAATCCAACGACTCGGATGCAGAAATGGACGAAAGAGGACTTCTCCAAATGTCCGCTGGCAGCTCCAATCCCGATGAACATGGCGGTAGCCACACCCACCACCGTCCACATCCTACTTTTGTAGGATCTGATCAGATGCGTCGATAACAGTAGGCAGTTGGTTCCGATAGCAAATGATATACCCTGCAGAGTTGCTGCCAGCCAAGGGCGTGGCAACTCGTCGGCTGCTGGAGCTGGAGGCCGTCGAGCTCCACTGAGATCGACCATCTCTTCCTCGTCTCTAGGCAGGTGGATCTTGCGCAGAGCCTTCATTGTGACTCTGTCCGAGTAGGCCTTCAGGAGTTCCCCCAAAACCGACGCTAGAGCTCCTCTAGTGAAGCCTGATAGGCTGGCATTCATGACTAGCATCCTGTCGGTGACCATGGTGCCAACGCCCATGATAATAGCCACGATGGCCCGCAATCCTCCATTTGCACCATGAACTAGCTCTCGCATTTGCCGCGAGCATCTGCCCTCAGTGAGCTTCACCTCAGCAGATTGCCATTGCGTTTCTTCCAATTGCAACTTGGTGATAGTTGCTATATGAGCCGTGGCTTCCTTGTCCGAAGCCGCAGAGTTTAGCAGCTCCTGAAGTTCAATAACCCGGAGTTTGAGTTGTAGGTTTGTCTCGACTAGAAGTTCGATGTCTAAAAGAGCTTGTGAAGCCTTATTCTCTACTTTGGCAAATTTTTGTTTAAGCTCTTCAACGATGGTCTCGAGGGAAGCCCCTTTGGCCAAACTTTCATCCAATTCTTCCTTCAAAGATATAGATTTTCCAGAGGCTTCAGCTATCAGACCTTCATAATTAAGATCGTTCTCAAGGCTCTCCAGCCTCAGCTGACTCAAGTTCTCTTTCACTCTAGTCCATAAGCTTGCGGCAAATGGGCAGTATGTATATACGTTAGTCGAGATTGATGGTTGCAATTTGTTTTTAAGTGTTTATTTAACTCGATATACTCACTTAAGCAGGACTCTGCGCAACAGTTGAAAAGATCCGCCTGCCACTCATCTCCTCCGTCAGCTTCTACCACCTTCCAACTTATGCCCTCATTCATTTCGCTCGCATTGCTTAGGTATCTTACAGAAAAAGAAAGAATCCAAACCTGAAATTCAAATGTTTCATGCCCCAGTTTTCGATTCTTAATCGGAAACTTAACCCCTTAAACTCTTACCCTGATATAACGTATGCCGTCTCATTCACCAAGAGCTTATTGACCTTCCTACTCGGCCGATCATTGGCTACACTATCGGTGACTCCAATCAGGTGCTCAATAAGGCAGTGGCACCCTGCATCCTCTGACCTTGAGTGCCCAATTTGCAGCTTGGACTTTTCCGCCTCCACAGCATCCCTGTGGCTCGGGTACGGGTAAGCCCGGGAGAGCGCATTCTCCACAACATTGGCGTCCTCTCCAGTCCTGTCGGGATTGAGGATTGCCATCTGTACCATGAACTCTTCGTCAACGAGTGAGTACTCCCTGTTATCTGCCTTGATTGCCTTCAATGCCTCCTTCAAGTGCTGAGGATTTGAAATTTTTGAGAACAATAATGTACGTAAAAAAATGCCAAAAATGAAACGAAGCCAATGTGCTCAAGCTTTTTTCTTTTAATTTTATAAATTATTGACTCATTAATAATATAGCATATTAGAACGGCGGTTTAACCTCAGATCTCACTAAACATTAAAATAACAATAAAAAGAACTGGAAGTTTACCCTTGAGTTAACTTTATAACATAGATTTTAATTGGTCATCACTTTCTGTCTAAATAATGCCAAGTACAAGGAAGATTCGGGTGAAGAGATCGATCAACTGATTATTAATTAAATGGAAGAAGAAACCAACTCGTGCTGTATTATATAACATGACATGATACATTCGGGTATTTTATTTTGGGCCAGACACACTCGTGTTCATACAGCAAAAAATAAAATTTACATTACTTGGATTTCAAAATTTACTATACCTCCATTCGGAACTCCTCCACCAACGGATTGGCACCAACGGCCTTTGCGCGGCTGTCAATATCTGCTTGCAGCTGCCGAAACTGAT
The DNA here is from genome assembly GCF_007655135.1 of Punica granatum. Taxonomy (NCBI): domain Eukaryota; kingdom Viridiplantae; phylum Streptophyta; class Magnoliopsida; order Myrtales; family Lythraceae; genus Punica; species Punica granatum. The sequence continues at coordinate 30,590,685 of NC_045129.1, forward strand.
ACTCAGCGTCCCACTCGATGGCCACCAACAGCTGCCGAAACTGATATGCAACGTCCCACCTGATGGCCACCATGGAGAGGGTGGCCACAATGTAGAGGTAGCTCTTCTCATCGTAGCTCACCACAATGAGACTTTCAGAGAAATAACACAACATCACAAGATTATTTCTATGATTTTTGAAGTCAATGGGATCAAAGAAAAAGAGATCATATCTAAATAAAGCTTGGCTAGGAGCAAACATACAAAGTCACAAGGGCAAGCTCATAGACACCTATTGATGCCATATGAATAACCTTGATCTTTGTATAATAGCTTCCAAAAACACCAACTAGATCATGCTAACCACCTAGCCCGTTATTAGATCAAGTCACACTAGAATAAAGCTAAGAACTCAAGAAACTAAATTCGGATCAAGCCTATTGCGTGGGTAAAGTTGGCTTGAAATCAACAGAAATTGCATTCTTTCAACTACAAATGGCATCCCATGATTAAGCGTAGCAAAACAAATCTCAAAGAGATGATATAACATTCACAATGGAACCAACTCATTACAAATCAGCCACACATTCAAGCATTATCAAACTCATGCAAAACATCCTAAATCAAATACATAATAGCACAAATATCAACTCTCAGCTGAGCATATTCTCGAATTAACAAAGTCGTGCAAAACACACTTTAATCCCTCAATATGTCATTAATCAGTTCAACCCATACAATAAACATGACTTTTTCTCATCAACACCATGCCAAACAACTCACATAAAATACGATATTGTCGTGCAACTCATCCATTCATCAAACATCATCGATAATCTACCAAGGACGACTAAAAAGAACCAAAATCGGTCAATGAGCTATCAAGCTAGTAATCACGCACAGCCAACAAAGTTAAGTGGTTAAGAACCTCACCGGGAGCTTTATTTTGGTCGAGTCTAAACCGTTGAGGCGCTGCCTGGAGTTGTGAGGTACTGCCATGGGCTGCATAGGAGGAGGACAGGAGCCGAAAGCTGGGAGTTGAGCCAATGTTACGCTCGGTAAGGCCTGTGACGATCTGCGGCTTGTCGAAGCTTCTATGGCCTGTCACAAGAGGGAGGAAGAGAACCGCAACGAACAAAGAGCAAGAGAAAGGAAGAGGGACAGTAACAATGCTTAGCTTGAGAGGCGTGGACAAGCTGAAGCTCATGCATGAGCTGAGGAAAAGTTCAAAAATCATGAGGAGGCATCATCGGAGTGGATGGTGCTGGCCTGGGCTTCAACGAAGAGAGGAGGAGCTCGTGGGTGAGCTGTTTGAACTCGATACTAGAGCATGGTGGAGGAGGAGGCTGCGGATTCAAGTTCGCCAAAGGAAGGAGCTGTGGGAGTCGAGAGGAAGGAGCTGGAGGCAGGTAGTGTTTTCGTTCCTTCTTTTTTTTTTTTTGGAGCCTTAGGGAGTCGAGAGGAGTGAGCTGGAGCTTTTCCTCTTTTGGACCAACCGAAAAAGAAAAGAAAAGAAAAGAAAATAGAAGAAGAACCAGAAGAGGAAATGGGGGCAGTAGGGAAAAAGGGCAGGAGGGGCAGAGCTGTGACCAGTGGTCCATGGGATGACCTTAATATCCGGAATTTTCCTGAATTTCTCATAAACCTTTCGGTCTATGTGATATTTTTTCTTGATCCCTACATGAGCTGGGCACATCCTTGTAAAATTTGAAGATCGTTCGACCTCGGGAAGTTCCCGAAACAATTTTTCTTTGATAGCTGGCCCGAACCGGGAAATTTGGTCCTGATCTGTGAGGAGACCTTAAATTCTGTACTAATCTAGCCGAAAAAAGCGTCCCGTTTTTCTTGATTTTCTGAATCTCCAGTGAATTGGGAATTCAATGCCGTTGGCCATGCTCGAAAACGCGAAGATTTGAATTTTTTTTTTATGGATTTTCTCCATCGACTGGTAGAGTCTGTCCCGGTTTAACAGTTTCGAGCATGGTGCGCTAAAAAATTCATAACTCTCTCTCCGTATTGAATCTTGGAATGAACGACCCGTCAATTTGAACCTAACTCGATTTCCTAGGTCAAGCATATGAAATTCACCCTTTTAGGTTCAGGGTTGACCGTGATATGATGCATCGAATCCCATGCTCGAGCTGCTGTATTCACTGTTTGGGCACCCTAGCTCCCACGAATTTTATCTTTTTGCTCGAAAGGGCTCTCGACGTGATTTTTGCATTGAAATGTCCCCAACTCACCAAAACTTGATCTAAAAATATCGAACTTAGTTCTAGGATCCACGAAGATAGTCGTTCTCACCGAAGAAAATGATATAGAGACGTGATTTCCCCTTTGTCCACTGCCTTCGGTTCGAATATTGATAATTCGTGGCTTACTCTTCGGGATGAATTGTGTGTGCTGCAAAATTCCATATGTTGCCCTCACCATTTTTATGTTAGAGTTGTGGAACCCTAGTCGGGAGCCTTGATGATGTCATATCCTAGTGCCGGTGGACCAAAATGGGGTGCTGGCAACTGTCAATATAATCGGGAACCTACAGAGTCACACATGATGACTAAATCGACGAGATAATTTTGAAACAACAAAATCGTATAATATTGATTAGACGATTTAAGGTGCGACCGATTAATCGGATATTTAATGAAATTAAATTTACCGATTAATTAGACATAATTTATTAGACTGATTTATACATACAAATTGGCCATACATATGTATACACTTATACATATACATGGACCATTCATATTTCTACATTTATACATACACATGGGCAAGTCATGAAATGCCATGTAACTATCCACATGTCATGTGGAAATCAATTTTGGGTTAATTCCCACACCGGCCGTGCATGTCCAAGACCTCCCCAAATTTGCTTATAAAAGGGGGAAGTCTTGGATGGATATAAAAATATATATGCGACAGTGTATGCATATGTATGTGATATACATGTATGCATAAGCATATGCATACACATATATGTGTGTACGTGTATAATTGTAGGGAAATTTAAGTTGAATTGTTCAACTTTAATTAATCCTACTAGTCTAATAAATTTCGGGTGTGGCACCGGTGTTTCTTTCGAGTGTTGGTCGCTAGTACCGTTCATCTCGAAGACTCGTCGACAAAGTCAGTGTGGATACTTGGATACTTGTAGAGGCGTCACATTTGGGGCGCTTGGTCAACAATTTTAAAATATCAGGTAGGATTTATCTATTCCTATTCTTCTAGTAGTAGGTCTTGGGATTAGTTTTACGGGTAGGAAATTTTGAATTTCTATTCCTCTTACGTTTCTTGTAGGCCTCGTGAAACTAGGAAATTTTGAATTTCTAATCCTTTTACGCTTTTCGTAGGCCTCGTGAAACTAGCAGTAAGTTCTTTCACTATGACCTACATAAAATTGATTTTCATTTATTCTCATATATATACTAGAAAGGGATCCACTCCGCTCATATTTAATTCAAGTTTTTTTAAAATTATACTCGTGTTAGGTGTAACACTTTGAAAAAATATTATAATCATGCACTATATTTTTATAGTATAAATAGTTCTTTTTTAATATGAAAATATAGTTTTTTTTTCAATTAATCATATAAGCAATGAATTTGAAAAAGACAATAATAAAATGGAAAATGATAGATAGTGACGTGTGGGGAAATGAAAGAAGTGGAGAGTTTAGAGAGCGCCCCTAAAATTTTGACGTTATAAGAAAAAAAATTTCAATAATTCATTGGAATTTCATTAATAGAGGTGATCTTACAAGACAAAGATCACAAGAGAATTACAAAAGGATCAAAAACAACCCCTACAACGACAAAAGAGTTCGCTTCTTTGGATGCATTATAAGAAAATTTATATATTATGGCTTAATTTTTTTTATTAAAATCCTTATATTCGCTTCCCCCAAATCGAAAGCGTTATCATTCTATGCCTCCCTCAAAGAGTTCGCGCCCCTCCTCCCCCCAATTGAAATCCTGGGTCCGTCCATAGAGTGAAAGCTATTTGATACGTAGTTAAAAAGGCATATAAATTTAATTACAGAAAAAATGCATATAAATTTTACATATTTGGCCCCAATTTCCTTTATGAGCAAAGGTTACTTCGTAATTTACAGTGGGAATTTTAGGGAGAATGAAAGTTACGTCAATCACCTTCCTTCGCCTTTTATAATGTATAGATATTTATAACATTTAATGAATGCAATCTCCCACCTCAAAATGTTGAGCATATTCAACATTCAACCCGCTATATAAACAATCAAATATATCAATACTCCCTAATTCATAAAATCATTCAATAAATTTCTTTTTGGGTTACAAGGGATGCTTGTGGACCTAATACAATGAAAAAGAAATCCTAAATAACTAATAAAGGGGTACATGTAGTTTCATCAGGTATCGAACATACAATCTCTAAGTTAACAGGTAGGGATTACACTACGCCATGTTTTGATTGCTACGCATGCATTTATGATCAAGAATTTTTGTTCATTAATTGATGTGCAGAAAAAATAGCTGATGCCAGTAATGGTAATGTTGTCGTTGACCAATACCACACATACAAGGTGCCATCATCCTTCCTTAGGTTTTTTTGACCGTTTTATCGAGATATATATGACTATATTTCTAATCTTAATCTGTAATTTTTCTTTTCGATATATAGTCAGTCATGTAGATTCAATAAATGTGAAATAACATTTTCCAACATTTTCCATATACACACGAGCCACGTACATTCTCAACCTATTTACCGAAAATAATCCATTCAAATATTTGTTTGGCCCTGGCCGTGAAATGTAACATAGATGATATTATTAAATTGAGTTGATCTAACACCAATACATTTGTCTTGTTTGTGGTACGTGGCTGTTTTAATATTAATTTGTGGTTCTATAGTCGATACTTTTATTCTTCTTATTTAATTCTTACCCTCATTTGTCTTCCCCAAATCCCTTTGTTGAAATAACAGCAAAAAACCCCCCATCCTTTTTTTTTTGGTTGTTCATATTTATACTTCAAAAATTTTCAATATAAAATTATAATCAAACGAGTGTTTTATTTAGCCACGGCTCCAACCTCCACTTTCTCATTATTAATAAAGAGTGGTGGAATTTTACTTGCAGTTGCAGTGCAAGAGTTCAAAATTCATTATATCTTATGGTCACGATCAAGTTATTAATCAAGTAAAGATTAATATCAATCAATAGATCGCATGATGTTATGATTCACGGACATTTATAACATCACAAATAAAATGGCAATATAAATTGTTAACCAATTAAAATAAGTTCTTTTATACCTAATTTTTTTTAAAGAATTTGAATAAAAAAGAGCAGAGTGAATCCCAATACGTGGAAAAATCCATCCCACTTGCAATATGAGAACACTGATCGTAATAATGTCTTAAAATAATATTAGAAAAATATTAAATTTGGATTTTAAGATTTTTTTTTCAAAGAAGGTTGTTTGTGGGTAGGAAAAAAAACATCCACTCGCCACCACATGTTTTCATTAATTAATATAGTTAATGTGTTCTTTTCTAAATGAGTATATTGAGGGGATGAATTATATATGGAGTATTGCATGAAAAAGAAGAAGAAACCGCTGACAGAAACATTGAATAAAAGCCAACAAATCATGGAGACAGAGAAATGAATGAGGGCATAAGCTGGAAGGTGGTGGAATTGACGGAGGAGATGAGTGGCGGGCGAATCCTTTCAACTGTTGCACAGAGCCCTCATTGAGTGAATATATCGTGTTAAATAGACACTTAAAAACGAATTGCGACCATCGATCTCGACTAACGTATATACACACTGCCCATTTGCCGTAGGCTTATGGATTGGAGTGAAAGAGGACTTGAGTCAGCCGAGGCTGGAGAGCCTTGAGAACGATCTTAATTATGAAGGTCCGGTAGCTGAAGCCTTTGGAAAATCTACATCTTTGAAGGAAGAATTGGATGAAAGTTTGGCCAAAGTGGCTTTCCTCGAGTCCTTTGTAGAGGAGCTTAAACAAAAATTTGCCAAAGCAGAGAATAAGGCTTCACAAGCTCTTTCAGATAATGAACTTCTACTCGAGACAAACCTACAACTCAAACGCTGGGTTGATGAACTTCAGGGGCTGCTAAACTCTGAAGCTTCGAACATGGAAGCCACTGCTTAGATAGCAACTATCACCAAGTTGCGATTGGAAGAAACGCAATGGCAGTCTACTGAAGTGAAGCTCACTGAGGGCAGATGCTCGCGGCAAATGCGAGGGCTAGTTCATGGCGTAAATGGAGGATTACTGGCCATGGTGGCTATTATCATGGGCGTCGGCACCATGGTCACCGATCGGATGTCGGTCATGAATGCCAGCTTATCAAGCTTCGTCGGAGGAGCTCTGGCGCCGGCTATCAGGGAACTCCTGAAGGCCTACTCGAATAGAGTCACAATGATGGCTCTACGCGAGATCCACCTGCCTAGAGACAAGGAAGAGATGGTCGATCTCAGTGGAGCTCGACGGCCTCCGACTCCAGCAACCGACGGGTTGCCACGCCCTTGGCTAGTAGGAACTCTGCTGGGTATATGCTTTGCTATCGGAGCCATCTGCCTATTGTTATCGACGCATCTGATTTGATCCTATAAAAGTAGGATGTGGACGGTGGTGGGTATGGCTACGGCCATGTTCATCAGGATTGGAGCTGCCAACGGGACGTGTGGAGAAGTCCTCTGTCGTCCATTCCTGCATCCGAGTCGTTGGATTCGGCTTGCTGTTGATGGCATTCAGCTTCGCAATTGATTAGTTCTACAACCGGGTTGGGAGCTACGGAGATAGATGTTCTTTGACCAGTATTGTAGTAATGTGCAAAGAGGAAAAATAATTACAATCCCGAAATGAATCCTAAACGGGCCTCCGATCTTTGAGATTCCAATAACAAATGTCGACGTTCACATCTCCTTGAACGACTTTTATATGTTAAACATGTGTACACGGTTTTTCAATCAGTACGTTGAATTGCCTTGTCCTCTTTCCTAAAATAGTTTCACGCTACCAAAGTGAAAGAGGACTAGGCAATTCAACGTACTGATTGAAAAACCGTGTACACATGTTTTGATAACATATAAATGTCATTCAAGGAGATGTGAACGTCAACTTTGTTATTGGAATCTCAAAGATTGGAGCCCCGTTTAGGATTCATTTCGGCATTGTAATTATTTTTCCTCATTGCACATTACTACAATACTCGTCAAAGAACATCTATCTCGGTAGCTCCCAACCCGGTTGTCGAACCAATCAATTGGGAAGCTGAATGCCATCAAGAGCAAGTCGAATCCAACGACTCGGATGCAGAAATGGACGAAAGAGGACTTCTCCAAATGTCCGCTGGCAGCTCCAATCCCGATGAACATGGCGGTAGCCACATCCACCACCGTCCACATCCTACATTTGTAGGATCTGATCAGATGCGTCGATAACAGTAGGCAGATGGCTCCGATAGCAAAGGATATTATACCCTGCAGAGTTTACTGCCAGCCAAGGGCGTGGCAACTCGTCGGCTGCTGGAGCTGAAGGCCATCGAGCTCCACTAAGATAAACTATTTCTTCTTCGTCTCTAGGCAGGTGGATCTCGCGCATAGCCTTCATTGTGACTCTGTCCGAGTAGACCTTTAGGAGTTCCCCGATAGTCGACGCTAGAGCTCCTCCGGCGAAGCCTGATAAGCTGGCATTCATGACGGGCATCCGGTCGGTTACCATGGTGCCGACGCCCATGATAATAGCCACCATGGCCAGTAATCCTCCATTTGTGCCATGAACTAGCTCTCGCATTTGCCGTGAGCATCCGCCCTCAATGAGCGTCACCTCAGTAGACTGCCATTGCGTTTCTTCCAATTGCAACTTGGTGATAGTTACTATCTGAGCAGTGACTTCCTTGTCCGAAGCCGCAAAGTTTAGTAGCTCCTGAAGTTCATCAACCCGGAGTTTGAGTTGTAGGTTTGTCTCGACTAGAAGTTCGTTGTCTAAAATAGCTTGTGAAGCCTTACTCTCTGCTTTGGCAAATTTTTGTTTAAGCGCCACAATGTTGGTCTCAAGGGAAGCCATTTTGGCTAAACTTTCATCCAATTCGTCCTTCAAAGATGTAGATTTTCCAGAGGTTTCAGCTACCGGACCTTCATAATTAAGATCGTTCTCAAGGCTCTCCAGCCTTGGCTGACTCAAGTTCTCTTTCACTCCAGTCCATAAACCTGCCACAAATGGGCAGTGTGTACGTACATTAGTCGAGATTGATGGTTGCAATTCGTTTTTAAGTGTTTATTTAACCCGATTTACTCACTTAAGCAGGGCTCTGCGCAACGGTCGAAAAGATCCGCCCGCCACTCATCTCCTCCGTCAACTTCCACCAACTTCCAACTTATGCCCTCATTCATTTCGCTTGCATTGCTTATATACCTTACGAAAAAGAAAGAATCCAAACCTGAAATTCAAATGTTTCATGCCCCAGTTTTCTATTCTTAATCGGAAACTTAACCCCTTAAACTCTTACCCTGATATAACGTATGCCAGCTCTTTCACCAAGAGCTTCTTGACCTTCCTACTCGGCCGATCATTGGTTGCACTATCGATGACTCCAATCAAGTGCTCGATAAGGCAGCGGCGCCCTGCATCCTTTGACCTTGAGTGCTCAATCTGCAGCTTGGACTTTTCCGCCTCTAGAGCATCCCTGAGGCTTAGGTCCGAGTAAGCCTGGGAGAGCGTATTCTCCACAGCATTGGCGTCCTCTCCAGTCCTGTCGGGATTGAGGATTACCATATGCACCATGAACTCTTCGTCATCGAGTGAGTACTCCTGTTATCTGCCTTGATCGCCTTCAATGCCTCCTTCTAGTGTTGAGGATTTGAAATTTTCAAGAATAATAATGCACGTAAAAAATGCCAAAAATGAAACGAAGCCAATGTGCTCAATCTTTTTTCTTTTAATTTTCTAACTTATTGACTCTTTAATAATATAGCATATTAGAACTGCAGTCTAACTTCAGATCTCACTAAACATTAAAATAACAATAGAAAGAACAGGAAGTTTACCCTTTAGATAATTTTATAACATAGATTTTAATTGGCCATCACTTTCTGTCTAAATAATGCTAAGTACAAGGAAGATTCGGGTGAAGAGATCGATCGGCTGATTATTAATTAAATGGAAGAAGAAACCAACTCGTGCTATATTTTATAACATGACATGATACATTCGGGTATTTTATTTTGGACCAGACACACTCGTGTTCATACAGCAAAAAATAAAACTTACACTACTTGGATTTCAAAATTTACTATACCTCCATTCGGAACTCCTCCACCAACGGATTGGCACCAACGGCCTTTGCGCGGCTATCAATATCTGCTTGCATTTGCCAGAACTGATACTCAGCGTCCCACCCGATGGCCACCAACAGCTGTCGAAACTGATATGCAACGTCCCACCTTATGGCTACCATGGAGAGGGTGGCCACCATGTAGAGGTAGCTCTTCTTATCGCAGCACAACACCAGCTCTGCCGCCCTCCTCAGCACATCCTCCAGCTTGCCCATCCTCAACGCTTCCTTGTTTGGTTTTTGGCCTTTGCTTTAGTTGTAGTTCATGGTTTGGTGCTTCCTTTATAGTGGCCCAAGCTTTGCTCTTTTTGTTGCTATTTATTGTCTCTTGTTGTTGCTATTTAATGGCAGTCTTGCTTTGCTTTAGTTATGTATGTATGGTTCCTATCAGCCTTGCCAATGTATGAATGATAACCTCTTAAATTATTAAAGCCAGAAAAATTTTTTAAGTCGAAATGAAATAATGAGTTACATATCACGATAATTGGTCTTATTATTACTGCTATTATTATCATATGGCATAAGATGATAGAAGTTGTACGTAATGGTTAAAGCTTATTATGGTACGTGAAGATCATGGAACACTTCAAATGTCAAAGTATATATATTTCGTGTGGGTCGAGAATTCCGGGATACAACCACTTAAATTAACTAGGTAATCTTTGATCGAGCCGATATTAATTTCGTGATAATGATTTACTTGTCTTTATCAATCTTAATCGTATGATTCCAATATGTTGCACGTAAAAGACACTAGGGAAGAAATCCTCCTTTTGTTTCTAATGATTACATGTATCCTCTCTCTTTGTACTTAAATGGCTCGAAGCACTGTTATCAGAACTTGACAAGATGATGAACCGAAAGGGGTATGGGTTCATGGGTTTATGGGTCCAATCGGAGATTCGATGGGTCGGACAGCACGTTTAATTAAAATAAAATAAATATTCATATTATTAAAAATTTATGATAATTATGATAGAAGTATGATGATTTCAAAGTAATATAACAATAGTGTAAGAAAATATATATATTTAATATTTCTTATACCAAAATAAATATTGGATTTTAATAAGTACTAAAAAGTAGAGTTAAAACAATAAGAAAGTAGTGGTGGCTTGGTTGGCAGTATGCTAGTATGGGAAGCAAGAGGTCATGAGTTCAAATCCTTACACAACTAAACAATTTTTATACTAAATAAGAAACCCATAAAACCCATAGAACCGACCGGTTTAATGGAATTTTGCTCAAAACCAGCCTGTTCAATGGGTTCGGCGGTTCAAATATGCAATTTGGGTGTTTAGGCAAACTGGACCGGACATGAGACTGTTCCCGATCCGACCGGTCGAACTGGTCGGTCCGATCCGTTTCTGATAATAATGGCTCAAAGTGTTGGTTGGCCTTGGCAGTGGCAATGGTCTTTCAACATATTGGAAGTTTAATCTTTGGAACAAGAATTACATATTTAAAGGGAGAGTGATGTAATTCCTTAGCGGGCCACGACTGCCCCAGTTATCTCAAAAGCATAATCCAAAATTTGGTAGGAGTGGAGGAGTGAGAAAGTAGCAACAGACCCATGTCTATGATGTGATAGTGTTTTCGCTAAACTAAACTATTTTGTTGAGGAACGTGAGGACAAGAGAGTCGATGAAAAATGCCATTGTTCTATAGTTCATTCTGAAAATCTATAGAGAGAAACTTCTTAGCACCATCTAATTGAAAATGCTTGATTCGATGTCCATAACGATTCTCAATTTAAAGACGAAATGCACAAAAACATGAAGTACATCAATAGATACTTCAGGACATAAAACCAAGAGAATTTACTATAGTCATCAAGAAAATGAATATAATAGTGATGACCAGTATCAGAGATGATCATTGTCGGTCCCTAAATATCAATATGAACAAGCTCAAGCAAATAGGTTGTTTTATTAAGAGTAGGCAAAAAAGAAGTGTTTATTATTTTCCCTTGTTGACATGCATAACATACATGATCAACATGATCATTATTGAGAGAACAAGGACTTAATGGATGACAAATAATAGGAAAATATGAGTCACTAAGGCGCGGACGCCACAAGACACCATAACCAGAAGAGAGATGAGCCTGAGGACTGTTGGTGCGCCTGTCCCTCGTATGGAAACAGTAGAGTCCATCTTTAACTACGCCACGCATAAGCTCCCAGTGTGTATGAGTATCATTCACAATGAAACAATTAGGGTGAAGCTCAAAGAAACAAGTGCTATCCTTGGCAAATTTAGGAATGGATATGAGGTTTCTGGAGATATGAGGGGCATAAAGATTCAAGTGTAAAAGACGCTTCGATAGTTTAAAAGTGAAAGAACCAGAAGCAAGAACTAGGAGAGATTTACCATCACCCAAAAAACATGATCGGAATTCACGGTATCATCACAAAGACTAAGATTAGATAGGTTTGAGGTAACGTAGTGTGTAGTAGGGGTGATCGGTTCCGGATACCCTGTATTTTTCATGATACCCAGACCATACCATGTAAGGGATAGGTTTCGAGATTTTGGAACCGGACCCTACCCTATTGAATCCTGAAACTGGAACCTGCCCGGAACTTGTATTGTATCACAAGTTTCGGGTACCCTGTTGGAACCTGTAGATTTTTTTGTTTCGCTAAATAAAACAAAAAATATCACATATATAATCAGTAATCACGCCAAATAGAATATCAACAGAGATTTAGATTAATCAACAACAAAAAAATAATATCTCCCATCAATCAATCCATAATACCATCCCATACAACAAAGAGTAATATGTTCTTCCAATACGTACTTGAATTAAACATTGAAAAAAAATTAGCAACACACAAACATGGCTGAGTACTATTTGTCTGAACAGTCCTCCACGAGTCACCAAAATTCTTATGATATGCATCCAGCACCTGCGCGACACATACGGAACAGTATAGAGTCCATCAAAGTTGCATTACCTAAGGAAAAATAGCCACTTTTGTAATTCACACAATATCATATATGTTAAATATATAACGATCCAGAGGTTAAGGGGCCTAATGGAATGGAAAGTAATAAAAAATTAAGGTAAATATCTGAAAATTAATGAATATTTTATTGTGCTTCAAGTAGTACTGCCAAAGTAAAAGAACAATAGTTTGTTCTATTTGGGCTCAAAAGTTGCAGACAAAGATGTCGAAAGAGTGAAACAAAGTCCCAAAGTGGTACGTCATTGAAGCATGAAAGACTAACATCGACAAGATTCCCGAAGAATGAAACCAATGCTGCTTGAAAAAATGTTATGTTGCAAAATGATCAGAGCATACAGGATATATTAACAAATATATGGAACACACCCAAGCTAATATCTGACTAATTTACCACATGGTTAACACTTTTTTTTCTTTTTTCGTTTTTGTGTAAATATTCGGTTCCGAGTATCGATTCTGATTTCGATTTCGATTATGGGTACCCTGTAGGTAGGAACCGAAACCGGAACCGATTTTCATCGGTTTCTGATTTTAATAGCCGGACTCTATCATATTTTCAATACAAGCTACCCGAACCCTACCCTAGCGGGTAGGTTTCGTCTAGCTCCATGTATACCCGGTACCCGTGCACACCCCTAGTGTGTAGCACCCGAGTCCATGGACTAGTTAGGATCACGAAGTCCCGGAGAGGACCCATGGGTCAAATGAGTCTGAGCAACAGAGAATTGATTGAATTGACAAAATGGGGTAGTACGTCCAGCTCGTTGCAGTTCTTGTGGATAACAGGAGGATTGGACCGAGCATGAATTGGGCCGAAAGAAGCTGGACTGAGGGTAGCATAAGTACCATATTGAGCCGAGCAGAAAAGGACCCAAAGCCACCTGGATAGAACCACGGGTTTCGGGGCTGACTCGAATAGATTTGACCAAGTGGAAATTTAAACCCGGACGATGGATTTTTTCTTTCACCCGACCCTGCATTAGGGTTTTCGCTGTTGTTCACTCCCGCTCAACGATTAGAGGAGCTACCTTTCCCATTATTCTTCCTTCCTTTGCTGCTCTGATTTCCCCTGCCTTAATTCCTTTGACCGTTACGTCTGCCATCGTTGTGCCATCCATTTGTGTAGTAGACCTCAGTTATAGCTAAGCCAAGGATTCCAAAGAGCGAAGTAGTAGCGGAATCAAAGGCTAAGGAGTTTGTCTTCAATTCTCGCTTTGCAACATAGAGATGGCGCTCTTCGTGGCCGACAAGTAGGGACTGGAGTTTATCAATGCTGAGGGTAAGCATACGCTTTGATTGGGCGAGGACGATGGGCTCCCAGTTGGGACCAAGACTCGTGTAGGTACACCGATTAACTTCAGTTTCCTTATTTGAGCGTATATCGGAGCATGCTCCTTAACTGAATCGATGAATTTTGCCATTAATTGCTCTCCCTTTTTCAAATCGCGCCACTACTGATCAAGCAGATTGTCTTGTGCTGCTATTTGGGGTTAGAAATGAAGTTTCAAGAGACGTCTAGGCTTCGTGAGACGTTTTGGCAAAGAGAATCGTCTCCCCGATTTCCTCTGTGACTGCCAGCATAACGCAGGTAAGGGCAAAATTGTCCCTTGACTGCCAATTAAGAAAATAAAAATTTGGTATAGTTTTTCCATTTGTTCCTGTAATAGTCTTGCTCGGTGCCATGACTATTCTTTCGACATAGTTGAGCAATCCATAGGTGGTAAGTAGTCGAGTCATTATATCTTTCCAATAAAGATAATTCCCGCCATTTAGCTTGACAGGTATAGTTGGAATGGATGAGGGAAGAACTGCAGAGGTTGAGGAGGAAAAGGGAAGAATAATTAGGGTTTTGGTGGAAGAACTGTCAGCCATAGGTGCCGAGAAGAAAAGGGGGTAGTCGGGTCAGAGAAAAGAATGAGCAGAAGCAAGATAACCAATTGGGAGTTACCCGGAAAGCCTCTGATACCATAAAGGTTTGGGAGCAAGAGTGGCTAAATCCTTACTAATAGTTAGGTAGAATGTATTATGATTATATAGGCACTGTACAAGGATACATGAAAGGAAATACATAAATGTGCAACAAAAGATGCCTAAACTATAACATATATACATGAAATGCTATGATTTTGTATCATCTCCTCTTTTAAAAAGGAACCAAACCCGAACCAAACCACTAAGCCAAACCGAACCATTTCGAACCAATTCAGTTTCAGTTCGATTTGGTAGGGCATGAATGGTTTGGTTAGTTACCGAACCATCTCTAACATGTTAGTTATGGTTAATCAAACCGAACCGAACCATTTAAGTGTTAGAAAAAAATATTCTTCATCTCTTTTCTTTGACTCACACTCGACACTAGGATTGTTCAAGAGGAACCAAATTGAACCAAAACATTTCAAACCGAACCAAAATAACCGCTTCGAAATGGTTTGATTCTTTGATTGTAAAATGGTTCTGTTCGGACCAGCTTTTGAACTGAACCGCACCATGAACACCCCAATGTAACCTAGAAAAAAAGGGAGTGTATTAGTCAAATAGGGATGGAAATAGCCCCATCCTTTCTAGCGTCCTTTCGTAACAGCCTATTCTTTTCTAGCCCTAGACACTTGATTAGGACATCTCTTGGTAACTCAACTTCAATTTTCTCTTTATTGAGTTGATTGAAGAGCCAAATTGCTTGTTGATTAGGGTTCGACTTCTTGAGTTTCCGTGACTGATCAGTTGGAACCTGGAGAGAGTGGTTTGTAGTGGTTAGATATGGCCCCTAAGAAGAAGGTTAAGGTTAGTCATGGGACTGATGCTAAGAGAGTGAAATTTGTGTCTAATGAAGTTAGGAAGAGGTATGAAGAGAAGTTACTGACCAGAAATGTTGTTGAAATGTATAAATAAATAAATTATGCTGCTACTAGAAGTACAACAATGCCAAAGTCATGGCCAATTGGCCACAAACATTCCAAATATTCTTTCCCAAATGTCGTTCGAGTCTTGAGCCGAGAGGCACAACTAAGGACTGGGGCGAGTATACAACTGGAATCGATTTGATATCGATACACTCAAATCAGAAAATGCAACTGAGATACAAACAGGGCAAGTTGAAGTTGGCAACAAAATTGATTCGTTTTCTTTTCCCTTCATGGACAGTCAACGGCAGAAAGGGCAAATGATCAAACCATTCTCATTACACTGAGAGCAATTCAAAGATCTCAACCCACTGACTAGAAATGTTGTGCAATAGAGGGGTTTAAATCTATCAGGGCCAGAGGTCATTTATGAGCAGTTGATCGACTATAGGAAGTGGTCAAAGTTTTGTGATTCCCTAGAAGCAACTGTCTTACCAGGGGTAAGGGAGTTCTATCCAAATACAAATGAACTAATAAATGGAAAGATTTCTGTTCAAAGATGTCATGTTTAATTCGAGAAGAAACCATTAATCATGTCTATAACCATGCTTCTGTTGAGAATGATAAGTCTAAACAATATTTAAAGGGAGGATTTGATGCAGACGAAGTGCTGAGGATAATTGGTGAGTGGAATTTGTTGTTGAAGCAATCTAAGGATAAGGAGCCCTTGTCCCTAGGTATTATGACTTGCAAACTCAAGCTAAAGTATGGTTATAATTTGTTTCAGCAAGATTGTTGCTATGAATGAACTTTAGTAGTGTCACAAAGGAGAGAACACTTTTAGTTTAGCATCTTAGAAAAGAAGGTCCTTGATGTGAGAACCGTAATTCATGATGCTCTGGAAAATACTTTTAACGATGACAATTTAGGCATTTGGTTTCCATCCTTGTCCACTGGATTGTGCATGAAAGTTGGAGTATGCTGGGGCTGTGGAGAGGAAAATTTTCAACCGAAAGACCCCATTAATCATCACATGGTAGCAAATGTCTGTCACGATCCGAAATTTCAGAAGAATTTTCCCAAACTTTTCTCGATGTTCATTATCACATAACTATTCATCTAACAACATGCTTTCCATAAACTCTAGGATATATATAACTAATCCGACAAACTCTAATATGTATATATACTTATCAAGATATTACTTTTTCTCACCCACATCAGTAATCCAACCAAACAAAAGTTTCAGATCGTAACATTTTCAAATACATTCTATACAAAAAGAATACCTATCAAATAACTAAAGTCTCTACCTAGTTCTCCAAGCTGATACCCAATATCAAAAGTGGTTCTTCTGCGCAGCTAGAAGTTTATCTGGAAAAATATATGCAAGGTGTGAGCTGCATCTCAATGAGTACTATATTCTAAAGTAAAATGAATTATTATAAATAAATATTTAATTACAAACAACCAAATATTCAAATAAATAATACAAACAAATCCAATCCAACTATCAGTTCACCCTCATATATATACAGTATATATATATATATATACAAATAATAATAATAATTATATCCAATTTAGGAACTAAATTTAAGTTATACTAACAAATACACACAACTCTTCCAACTATTTCTCTAATATTCGATATCACATAAATATCAAATATCCATTCATTTACCGTTTCATTGTAAATCACTACACAATCACTTGACAAATCAAGCTCTAGCATCCCACCCGCATTCAAGTATAACCACATATTCCAACAAGCTTAACAATCATCATATCCATCTAAATCAATCCGAATAAACAATACATAACACTAGTAAAATAATATAGTCATAGTGCTGTATTTCCTTGCGACAAGTTAAAATGGTACTGTGACCCTGCACATCTCACTCATATCATCCTCAACTCTCAATATCCATATCTCATAAGTGGGGGCCGTCTATTAACCTATGGCGGTAATAGTTGACCTCAATTTATATTCCGCCGGGTTGAGCGGCTGATCGAACCCCTTTTTCTATTCCACCAGGTCGAGCGACCGATTGGGTCCCTTTTTCTTTTCCGCCGGATCGAGCGGCCGATCATGCTCCCATTTATATTCTGTTGGGTCCAGTGACCGATCTGGCCTATTTTATATTCCTCCGAGTCCGATGTGCCAATGGCTATAGTCAAATAATATCAATATACACAAGCACAATAATAATCACATTATAATGGTATCACATTATCATCACATATCTCATACATAATCAACATACACAATCACACTGCATATCTCCAGTCAAAATGAAACATAAAAGAACAATATCTTTCAAATCATTTCTCACAACATAGCAAGATCGATTCCCTAATCTAACTATCACAATATTCTTCTTAAATAATTTATATAACTATAATATATCATTTTACAAGGAAATAGAGTACTCACCAAACTCCCAAAATATTTAATGAAGCCGATCTTTTAGAACACAAAGTTTCAGTCTATTCAGCTCCTACAAGTAAAAAGCATAACAAGAAAACAATTATAACATATATTCTTTTTCTTCATATTCTTTATGACAAACAGTATTGTATTTGAACCCAAAAGGAAGAAATTCATTTAGACTTAATTACCCTTGAGAACCTCGGAACCTAACTAGTGCGATCCTATAATTATTGAACACTATTTCTAAATGTCCATAGTCAGAGTATTATCGTTAATTAGAACGACGATAATACAGTTAGACTAGTGTGGTGTTGATTGATGACCAAGTCTTACAGGTCATGGATGTGGAGACATCGAGTCACACCGTACGTATACATTAAGAGTAATGTATACTAGACTGACCTGCCATGAGATTGCTATATGGGTTGTTACGTGATTTTCATTAGCATATCTCGTAGTGACTGTAGTGTAGTGGTCCTTTGACTTGAGGTCACCATGGATTCCTACATGTAATGTTGTATACTTTGATACTGTCAAATGTCACCGTAACATGCTAGTTATAAAGACAGTTATTAGGTATTGCCACACAGCATGGAAAGGAATGTGAGTGACCAAGATATGATTTGTCCCTCATACATAACGGGAGTGATATCTCACGGCTGCTTGGTGGGTAGAGTCTAAAAGTATATGCCTATCCAAATGAGTCAATATAGGGATATCGAGCTCATTTGTTCTGATAGACTTACCCGGTAAACCAAGAAAGAGAAATTGAGTGAAATAAGGATGACATGGCCATGCCTTGGGCTCAATAGAGATATAGAGGACAAAAGGATTATACTACACGGTAACGTAGGTCACAAGGTTCGTTGAGAAATTCACTTTCCGATTACTTGAGTAGCAGTGATGTATTGCTAGATGCCGCTCACTATTTGTAATATTGAAATAGGGATTTCAATATTAGTGTTGTGCGCACCTGAATTTCGTCTCGTCGGGGCACGCATGTGCGCACCTAAATGCAACGCGGCTTGGGAGTGTCTTCCTTCCCGGGGACGCGCGACGGACGCACGTGAAAAGGAGTCGCCACTACCTATTTATGACCTGAAGGTCGAGGGCCGGTGAGTCGCCCGGGTCTAGGGGTATGGGGTACACCTAGTATGCTAAGGCAAAGTCTGTACGGAACCGGAAATTCCAAATTCGGGGGTTCTATTATGTGCGGGCCTATATCCCACATACCCTTTCGGTACTCTAGCTTGCTAGGCTTGTCATTTTATTTATTTACCGCATGATTTATGGTTACACTCGACTTGTCCATTATGACACCGTAAATTCGAAGAAACACTCCGACCGTCCACTCTTCGGCCGGGATTCTTACATGAATAAATGTACAACATAAGCCCTTACATCGTTCTCTCAAATAAATAAAAATAGAAATTACCATGATTGAATCTCGATTGGTTCGCGTTCGATCATTATTCCACTCGTGCTCATCGTGTGGTTTTGAAAAGACTGAAAATTAAATTAAGGTGTGCACTCGGTGTATGGGCATTGGATCCCGTGATCGATGGTTAGGGGCGTTGGACCCGTGTAAATCGTATCTTAAAGATCGGGCTCGATCCGCATAACAAACAAGTGTGAGAATGTAACAAGTAAGCACAAATAAACTAACAATGGGGTTTTGTTATTATCGAATTTACGTGAATTAACTGATTATTAACCGAGGTATCTTGGCATGCAAATCCGACCTTAGAACAAACAAACATGATGATGGAGATGGCATGTAGCATTCGGCGTTATTTTATGGACACGACAAACACAAAGTCTATAATCGAGTCTCAAATGTGTGGGTTATTTTTAAATTGTTATGTATCATGACAATGTGACTTTTACAGATTATGACAAGATTATTTTTGCCTGAAACCCAAAACCTAACCCTTTTGCTCGACTATTTGCCCGTATTTAATTAAGCCGAGTTTGTGATTAATCTATTTTTTCGTGTTTTGACCCATTCTAAGCACAAACTTAGGGAAATGAGAGCACGAAACACCACGTGGATGCCAAGATCTCTGCACATGACCCATGTGGGACCGGACAACCTTTCACGGGCTGTCCCCGCTCGTGCTTCTAGTCCAATTCCCTCAGCGCCCAAATCTACACTAGGGTGACGACAGGACAAGAACCGGTAGTCATGCCCTTGAACCGGAAAATATGTGTGCGTGAAAAATCAAGATTACGTGACACGTATCTCAGTGCTTTTGAAATTGTGAATTTTAAAAAGGGTATGACTAACAGTTCTTGAACTATCGACGCGATTACAGATTATTAATCGGTTCGTGCAATTCATTTAAAAGAGTGAAATGATTTAATTTAACCAAATTTAACGTCTCCATTATCCCGTATGTGGAATTTTAGGTTAATTAGAAATTGGCCGAATGCTTTAGTCTACGGATTTCGAGCCGTCGGAATGGCCATTAGTAGGCCACCCGATAAACTCTAATTTCCGACCGCCTTAGGTTTAAATACGATTTTAATCAACTATACGTGGTTAAACCGATTCATGTAAGGTTTTAATCAAAGACACACTCAAACATCCCAAGCACACGAATATGGGCAAAATGATCACAAATAAATTAATTCATCGGTTTTAAGTCCAAGTGATTAATTAAACCATTTTGATGTATCATTTGCCTTAGAAATTAGGGATTTATAAAGCGATTTATTTAAATCTAACGCATTTAACCTACGATTTATCGTCCGATCAAAACTAAACATAAAATACAGTCTCATACGATCATGTATGACCATGGTCGTAATGCACATCTCATAAATTATTCAAGGATTGAATTAAAAATAATTTTGAAAGAGCAGGGACTGATTTGGAAATTCGGCTAAAAACCCCGGGGACTGATTTGAGACAGCTTGAGAAGTTTCCTGGACTAATTTGGAACATCTGAAAAGTTTTGTGGCTGAATGGGAATTAGAAAATGGCCTGGGACCTGATTGAAACAGATTTTAAAGTTCGGGACTTATCTGGAAAAAGTGAAAAAATGTCACAGGGACTTAATTGAAACGAATTAAAAAAAAAGTTTACTGGACTGATTTGAATGACCTGACAATTCTGTGGCTGAACTGAAAGTGTTAAAAATGGCCCAGGACTTGATTGAAACAAGTTCGAAAATTTAGGGCTGACCGAAAAAAAATTAAATAAAAATAAAAATAAAAATAGCGGTGAGGACTGAATCGAAATATCTTGAAAAGTTTATAAAAACGGGTTTTGGTGTAACTCATGTACGTTTACTTCACATTACATCATTTAAACAAACATTAATATGGAAAGATGAAGTCCTAAGCATGCTACTAGGTCCAAGGAATTATACCTTATCCTAGGAGATTCCTGGGATCAATTAGCTCGGAAGATCCCACGACAACCACGGACCTAGGGGGCCTTCAAGTCGAGACTCAACCTAAGCCTAGGTAAGTCTCCCCGTCATCTTCGAGCCCCACCGACATCGGCCTACTATCTTCTTGTCCCTCCATCTTTCTTCTCCTCTCGTGAGACATGCAAAACAAGAAACAAAAATGGGAGAATCGGGACGAAAGAAACTATATGAGATACGAGCAAGATAAAAAAAAAAGCTAAATTAAATAAAACGAGCTCTCAATATGTAAATGAGACTTTCGGGGAAATAACACAACATCACAAGATTATTTCTATGATTTTTGAAGTCAATGGGATCAAAGAAAAAGAGATCATATCTAAATAAAGCTCGGCTAGGAGCAAACATACAAAGTCACAAGGGCAAGCTCATAGACGACCTATTGATGCCACATGAATAACCTTGATCTTTGTATAATAGCTTCCGAAAACACCAACTAGATCATGCTAACCACCTAGCCCGTTATTAGATCAAGTCACACTAGAATAAAGCTATGAACTCAAGAAACAAAATTCGGATCAAGCCTATTGCGAGGGTAAAGTTGGCTTGAAATCAACAGAAATTGCATTCTTTCAACTACAAATGGCATCCCATGATTAAGCGTAGCAAAACAAATCTCAAAGAGATGATATAACATTCATTTTAAATCACAATGGAACCAACTCATTACAAATCAGCCACACATTCAAGTAGGGCTGGCAATATTTCACACGATACGATAACACGACACGGAGTTAAACGGGTTTGGGTTGCACATTTTTTATAATCGGTCTAAACGGGTCCAACTCGTTTAAACACGATTAATAAGCGTGTCTTATCGGGTTGAAACCGTGTAACCCGATTATACACGACTAAACCTGTTTATTTAAACATGTTTAATCGTGTTACTATAATCATGTAACCGTTAACTCGTTTATGTATTTGTATTTACCAAAATATCCTAATGTTATCCTAACTTTCTAAATTCCTAACCTAATTTCTTTTCCTTTCTTTCACCCAATCCAACACATGTCGTGTTAACGTGTTCAGATAAACGAGTTAATCGGATAAACATGTCGTGTTAATATATCCGGGTAATTGAGTTGATTGGATAAACAAGTTGTGTTAACGTGTCCTGATAACGTTTATAATTGCGTCGTATATACGTGTACCTATTATAATACGTTTCGATAAACGGATTTAAACGTGTCTAAACGGGTTGACACGGATTTAAACGTGTCGTGTATGGGTTTCCAAAACTTAACCCGTTTAATAATCGTGTCGGGTACGGGTTATGACTTTGATGACACGAATCCGTTTAGACACGACACGTATAAACACGACACGACACGAATTGCCACCCCTACATTCAAGCATTATCAAACTCATGCAAAACATCCTAAATCAAATACATAATAGCACAAATATCAACTCTCAGCTGAGCATATTCTCGAATTAACAAAGTCGTGCAAAACACACTTTAATCCCTCAATATGTCATTAATCAATTCAACCCATACAATAAACATGACTTTTTCTCATCAACACCATGCCAAACAACTCACATAAAATACGATATTGTTGTGCAACTCGTCCATTCATCAAAACATCATCGATAATCTACCAAGGACGACTAAAAAGAACCAAAATCGGTCAATGAGCTATCAAGCTAGTAATCACGCACAACCAACAAAGTTAAGGGGTTAAGAACCTCACCGGGAGCTTTATTTTGGTCGAGTCTAAACCGTTGAGGCGCTGCCTGGAGTTGTGAGGTACTGCCATGGGCTGCATAGGAGGAGGACAGGAGCCGAAAGCTGGGAGTTGAGCCAATGTTACGCTCGGTAAGGCCTGTGACGATCTGCGGCTTGTCGAAGCTTCTGTGGCCTGTTACAAGAGGGAGGAAGAGAACAGCAACGAACAAAGAGCAAGAGGAAGGAAGAGGGACAGTAACAATGCTTAGCTTGAGAGACGTGGACAAGCTGAAGCTCATGCATGAGCTGAGGAAAAGTTCAAAAATCATGAGGAGGCATCATCGGAGTGGATGGAGGTTTTCCTCTTTTGGACCAACAGAAAAAAAAAAAAAAAAAAATAGAAGAAGAGCCAGAAGAGGAAATGGGGGCAGTAGGGAAAAAAGGCAGGAGGGGCAGAGCTATGACCAGTGGTCCATGGGATGACCTGAATATCCGAAATTTTCCTGAATTTCTCATAAACCTTTCGGTCTAGGTGATATTTTTCCTTGATCCCTACATGAGCTGGGCACATCCTTGTAAAATTTGAAGATCGTTCGACCTCGGGAAGTTCCCGAAACAATTTTTCTTCGATAGCTGGCCCGAATCAGGAAATTTGGTCCTGATCTGTGAGGAGACCTTTAATTCTGTACTAATCTAGCTGAAAAAAGCATCCCGTTTTTCTTGATTTTCTGAATCTCCAGTGAATTGGGAATCCAATGCCGTTGGCCATGCTCGAAAACGCAAAGAATTGAATTTTTTATGGATTTTCTCCCTCGACTGGTAGAGTCTGTCCCGGTTTAACAGTTTCGAGCATGGTGCGCTCAAAAATTCATAACTCTCTCTCCGTACTGAATCTTGGAATGAACGACTCGTCAAATTGAACCTAACTCGATTTCCTAGGTCAAGCATATGAAATTCACCCTTTTAGGTTCAGGATTGATCGTGATATGATGCGTCGAATCCCATGCTCGAGCTGCTGTATTCACTATTTGGGCACCCCAGCTCCCACGAATTTTATCTTTTTGTTCGAAAGGGCTCTCGACGTGATTTTTGCATTGAAATGTCCCCAACTCACCAAACCTTGATCTAAAAATATCGAACTTAGTTCTAGGATCCACGAAGATAGTCGTTCTCACCGAAGAAAATGATACAGAGACGTGATTTCCCCTTTGTCCACTGCCTTCGGTTCGAATATTGATAATTCGTGCCTTACTCTTCGGGATAAATTGTGTGTGCTGCAAAATTCCATATGTTGCCCTCACCATTTTTATGTTAGAGTTGTGGAACCTTAGTCGGGAGCCTTGTTGATGTCATATCCTAGTGCCGGTGGACCAAAATGGGGTGCTGACAACTGTCAATATAATCGGGAACCTACAGAGTCACACATGATGACTAAATCGACGAGATAATTTTGAAACAACAAAATCGTATAATATTGATTAGACGATTTAAGGTGCGACTGATTAATCGGATATTTAATGAAATTAAATTTACTGATTAATTAGACATAATTTATTAGACTGATTTATACATACAAATGGCCATACATATGTATACACTTATACATATACATGGACCATTCATATTTCTACATTTATACATACACATGGCCAAGTCATGAAATGCCATTTAACTATCCACATGTCATGTGGAAATCAATTTTGGGTTAATTCCCACACCGGCCGTGTATGTCCAAGGCCTCCCCAAATTTGCTTATAAAAGGGGGAAGTCTTTGGTGGATATAAAAATATATATGAGACAGTGTACGCATATGTATGTCATATACATGTATGCATAAGCATATTATGCATACACATATATGTGTGTACGTGTATAATTGTCGGGAAATTTAAGTTGAATTGTTCAACTTTAATTAATCCTACTAGTCTAATAAATTTCGGGTGTGGCACCGGTGTTTCTTTTGTGTGTTGGCCGCTAGCACCGTCCATCTCAAAATTTTCTAGTTTCACGAGGCCTACAAAAATGTAAGAGGAATAGAAATTCAAAATTTCGTACCCGTGAAACTAATCGCAAGACCTACTACTAGAAGAATAGGAATAGATAAAGCGTACCTGATATTTTAAAATTGTTGACCAAGCGTCCCAAATGTGACGCCTCTACAAGCATCCAAGTATCCACTATGACCTACATAAAATTGATTTTCATTTATTCTCATATATATACTAGAAAGGGATCCGCTCCGCTCATATTTAATTCAAATTTTTTTAAAATTATACTCGTGTTAGGTGTAACACTTTGAAAAAATATTATAATCATGCACTATATTTTTATAGTATAAATAGTTCTTTTTTAATATGAAAATATAGTTTTTTTTTCAATTAATCATATAAGCAATGAATTTGAAAAAGACAATAATAAAATGGAAAATGATAGATAGTGACGTGTGGGGAAATGAAAGAAGTGGAGAGTTTAGAGAGTCGCCCCAAAAATTTTGACTTTATAAGAAAAAAAATTTCAATAATTCATTGGAATTTCATTAATAGAGGTGATCTTACAAGACAAAGATCACAAGAGAATTACAAAAGGATCAAAAATAACCCCTACAACGACAAAAGAGTTTGCTTCTTTGGATGCATTATAAGAAAATTTATATATTATGGCTTAATTTTTTTATTAAAATCCTTATATTCGCTTCCCCCAAATCGAAAGCGTTATCATTCTATGCCTCCCTCAAAGAGTTCGCGCCCCTCCTCCCACCAATTGAAATCCTGGGTCCGTCCATAGAGTGAAAGCTATTTGATATGTAGTTAAAAAGGCATATAAATTTAATTACAGAAAAAATGCGTATAAATTTTACATATTTGGCCCCAATTTCCTTTATGAGCAAAGGTTACTTCGTAATTCACAGTGAGAATTTTAGGGAGAATGAAAGTTACGTCAATCACCTTCCTTCTCCTTTTATAATTTATAGATATTTATAACATTTAATGAATGTAATCTCCCACCTCAAAATGTTGAGCATATTCAGCATTCAACTTGCTATATAAACAATCAAATATATCAATACTCCCTAATTCATAAAATCTTTCAATAAATTTCTTTTTGGGGTACAAGGGATGCTTGTGGACCTAATACAATGAAAGAGAAATCCTAAATAACTAATAAAGGGGTACATGTAGTTTCATCAGGTATCGAACATACGATCTCTAAGTTAACAGGTAGGGATGTGCACCCTTACACTACGCCATGTTTTGCTTGCTACGCATGCATTTATGATCAAGAATTTTTGTTCATTAATTGATGTGCAGAAAAAATAGCTGATGCGAGTAATGGTGATGTTGTCATTGACCAATACCACAAATACAAGGTGCCATCATCCTTCCTCAGGTTTTTTTTACCGTTTTATTGAGATATATATGACTATATTTCTAATCTTAATCTGTAATTTTTCTTTTCGATATATAGTCAGTCATGTAGATTCAATAAATGTGAAATAACATTTTCAAACATTTTCCATATACAGACGAGCCATGTACATTCTCAGCCTATTTACCGAAAATAATCCATTCAACTATTTGTTTGGCCCTGGCCGTGAAATGTAACATAGATGATATTATTAAATTGAGTTGATCTAACACCAATACATGTGTCTTGTTTGTGGTATGTGGCTGTTTTAATATTAATTGGTGGTTCTATAGTCGATACTTTTATTCTTCTTATTTAATTCTTACCCTCATTTGTCTTCCCCAAATCCCTTTGTTGAAATAACAGCAAAAAACCCCCCATCCTTTTTTTTTGTTGTTCATATTTATACTTCAAAATTTTTCAATATAAAATTATAATCAAACGAGTGTTTTATTTAGCCACGGCTCCAACCTCCACTTTCTCATTATTAATAAAGAGTGGTGGAATTTTACTTGCAGTTGCAGTGCAAGAGTTCAAAATTCATTATATCTTATGGTCACGATCAAGTCATTAATCAAGTAAAGATTAATATCAATCAATAGATCGCATGATGTTATGATTCACGGACATTTATAACATCACAAATAAAATGGCAATATAAATTGTTAACCAATTAAAATAAGTTTTTTATACCTAATTTTTTTTAAAGAATTTGAATAAAAAAGAGCAGAGTGAATCCCAATACGTGGAAAAATCCATCCCACTTGCAATATGAGAACACTGATCGTAATAATGTCTTAAAATAATATTAGAAAAATATTAAATTTGGTTTTTAAGATTTTTTTTTCAAAGAAGGTTGTTTGTGGGTAGGAAAAAAAACATCCACTCGCCACCACATGTTTTCATTAATTAATATAGTTAATGTGTTCTTTTCTAAATGAGTATATTGAGGGGATGAATTATATATGGAGTATTGCACGAAAAAGAAGAAGAAACCGCTGACAGAAACATTGAATAAAAGCCAACAAATCATGGAGACAGAGAAATGAATGAGGGCATAAGCTGGAAGGTGGTGGAATTGACGGAGGAGATGAGTGGCGGGCGAATCCTTTCGACTGTTGCAGAGAGCCCTCCTTGAGTGAGTATATCGGGTTAAATAGACACTTAAAAACGAATTGCGTCCATCAATCTCGACTAACGTATATACACACTGCCCATTTGCCGTAGGCTTATGGACTGGAGTGAAAGAGGACTTGAGTCAGCCGAGGCTGGAGAGCCTTGAGAACGATCTTAATTATGAAGGTCCGGTAGCTGAAGCCTTTGGAAAATCTACATCTTTGAAGGAAGAATTGGATCAAAGTTTGGCCAAAGTGGCTTCCCTCGAGACCTTTGTTGAGGAGCTTAAACAAAAATTTGCCAAAGCAGAGAATAAGGCTTCACAAGCTCTTTCAGACAATGAACTTCTACTCGAGACAAACCTACAACTCAAATGCCGGGTTGATGAACTTTAGGAGCTGCTAAACTCTGAAGCTTCGAACATGGAAGCCACTGCTTAGATAGCAACTATCACCAAGTTGCGATTCGAAGAAACGCAATGGCAGTCTGCTGAAGTGAAGCTCACTGAGGGCAGATGCTCGAGGCAAATGCGAGGGCTAGTTCATGGCGTAAATGGAGGATTACTGTCCATGTTGGCTATTATCATGGGCGTTGGCACCATGGTCACCGATCGGATGTCGGTCATGAATGCCAGCTTATCAAGCTTCGTCGGAGGAGCTCTGGAGCTGGCTATCAGGGAACTCCTGAAGGCCTACTCGAACAGAGTCACAATGATGGCTCTACGCGAGATCCACTTGCCTAGAGACAAGGAAGAGATGGTCGATCTCAGTGGAGCTCGACGGCCTCCGGCTCCAGCAACCGACGGGTTGCCACGCCCTTGGCTAGTAGCAACTCTGCATGGTATATCCTTTGCTATCGGAGCCGTCTGCTTATTGTTATCGACGCATCTGATCTGATCCTACAAAAGTAGGATGTGGACGGTGGTGGGTATGGCTACCGCCATGTTCATCAGGATTGGAGCTGCCAACGGGACGTGTGGAGAAGTCCTTTGTCGTCCATTCCTGCATCCGAGTCGTTGGATTCGGCTTGCTCTTGATGGCATTCAGCTTCGCAATTGATTGGTTCGACAACCGGGTTGGGAGCTACTGAGATAGATGTTCTTTGACCAGTATTGTAGTAATGTGCAAAGAGGAAAAATAATTACAATCCCTAAATGAATCCTAAACGGGCCTCCGATCTTTGAGATTCCAATAACAAATGTCGACGTTCACATCTCCTTGAACGACTTTTATATGTTAAACATGTGTACACAGTTTTTCAATCAGTACGTTGAATTGCCTTGTCCTCTTTCCTAAAATAGTTTCACGCTACCAAAGTGAAAGAGGACTAGGCAATTCAACGTACTGATTGAAAAACCGTGTACACAGGTTTTGATAAAATATATAAAAGTCGTTCAAGGAGATGTGAACGTCAACATTTGTTATTGGAATCTCAAAGATTGGAGCCCCGTTTAGGATTCATTTCGGCATTGTAATTATTTTTCCTCATTGCACATTACTACAATACTGGTCAAAGAACATCTATCTTGGTAGCTCCCAACCCGGTTGTAGAACCAATCAATTGGGAAGCTAAATGCCATCAAGAGCAAGTCGAATCCAACGACTCGGATGCAGAAATGGATGAAAAAGGACTTCTCCAAATGTCCGCTAGCAGCTCCAATCCCGATGAACATGGCGGTAGCCATATCCACCACCGTCCACATCCTACTTTTGTAGGATCTGATCAGATGCGTCGATAACAGTAGGTAGATGGCTCCGATAGCAAAGGATATAC
Source organism: Punica granatum (assembly GCF_007655135.1). Taxonomy (NCBI): domain Eukaryota; kingdom Viridiplantae; phylum Streptophyta; class Magnoliopsida; order Myrtales; family Lythraceae; genus Punica; species Punica granatum. The sequence goes on from NC_045129.1 coordinate 30,619,664, forward strand.
CCTGCAGAGTTTACTGCCAGCCAGGGCGTGGCAACTCGTCCGCTGCTGGAGCTGAAGGCCATCGAGCTCCACTGAGATCAACTATTTCTTCTTCGTCTCTAGGCAGGTGGATCTCGCGCATAGCCTTCATTGTGACTCTGTCCGAGTAGACCTTCAGGAGTTCCCCGATAGTCGACGCCAGAGCTCCTCCGACGAAGCTTGATAAGCTGGCATTCATGACGGGCATCCGGTCTGTTACCATGGTGCCGACGCCCATGATAATAGCCACCATGGCCAGTAATCCTCCATTTGTGCCATGAACTAGCTCTCGCATTTGCCGTGAGCATCTGCCCTCAGTGAGCTTCACCTCAGCAGAGTGCCATTGCGTTTCTTCCAATTGCAACTTGGTGATAGTTACTATCTGAGCAGTGACTTCCTTGTCCGAAGCCGCAAAGTTTAGCAGCTCCTGAAGTTCATCAACCCGGAGTTTGAGTTGTAGGTTTGTCTCGACTAGAAGTTCATTGTCTAAAAGAGCTTGTGAAGCCTTATTCTCTACTTTGGCAAATTTTTGTTTAAGCTCCTCAATGTTGGTCTCGAGGGAAGCCATTTTGGCTAAACTTTCAACCAATTCTTCCTTCAAAGATGTAGATTTTCCAGAGGCTTCAGCTACCGGACCTTCATAATTAAGATCGTTCTCAAGGCTCTCCAGCCTCGGCTGACTCAAGTTCTCTTTCACTCCAGTCCATAAACCTGCCACAAATGGGCAATGTGTACATACATTAGTCCAGATTGATTGTTGCAATTCGTTTTTAAGTGTTTATTTAACCCGATTTACTCACTTAGGCAGGGCTCTGCGCAACAGTCGAAAAGATCCGCCCGCCACTCATCTCCTCCGTCAACTTCCACCAACTTCCAGCTTATGCCCTCATTCATTTCGCTTGCATTGCTTATATACCTTAAGAAAAAGAAAGAATCCAAACCTGAAATTCAAATGTTTCATGCCCCAGTTTTCGATTCTTAATCGGAAACTTAACCCATTAAACTCTTACCCTGATATAACGTATGCCAGCTCTTTCACCAAGAGCTTCTTGATCTTCCTACTCGGCCGATCATTGGTTGCACTATCGATGACTCCAATCAAGTGCTCGATAAGGCAGCGGCGCCTTGCATCCTCTGACCTTGAGTGCTCAATCTGCAGCTTGGACTTTTCCGCCTCCAGAGCATCCCTGAGGCTTAGGTCCGAGTAAGCCTGGGAGAGCGCATTCTCCACAGCATTGGCGTCCTCTCCAGTCCTGTCGGGATTGAGGATTACCATATGCACCATGAACTCTTCGTCATCGAGTGAGTACTCCTGTTATCTGCCTTGATCGCCTTCATTGCCTCCTTCAAGTGTTGAGGATTTGAAATTTTCAAGAATAATAATGCACGTAAAAAAATGCCAGAAATGAAACGAAGCCAATGTGCTCAAGCTTTTTTCTTTTAATTTTCTAACTTATTGACTCTTTAATAATATAGCATTTTAGAACTGCAGTCTAACTTCAGATCTCACTAAACATTAAAATAACAATAGAAAGAACATGAAGTTTACCCTTTAGTTAATTTTATAACATAGATTTTCATTGGTCATCACTTTCTGTCTAAATAATGCCAAGTACAAGGAAGATTCGGGTGAAGAGATCGATCGACTGATTATTAATTAAATGGAAGAAGAAACCAACTCGTGCTGTATTATATAACATGACATGATACATTCGGGTATTTTATTTTGGACCAGACACACTCGTGTTCATACAGCAAAAAATAAAACTTACACTACTTGGATTTCAAAATTTACTATACCTCCATTCGGAACTCCTCCACCAACGGATTGGCACCAACGGCCTTTGCGCGTCTATCAATATCTACTTGCATTTGCCAGAACTGATACTCAGCGTCCCACCCAATGGCCACCAACAGCTACTGAAACTGATATGCAACGTCCCACCTTATGGCTACCATGGAGAGGGTGGCCACCATGTAGAGGTAGCTCTTCTTATCGCAGCTCAGCACCAGCTCTGCCGCCCTCCACATCACATCCTCCAGCTTGCCCATCCTCAGCGCTTCCTTGTTTGGTTTTTGGCCTTTGCTTTTGTTGTAGTTCATGGTTTGGTGCTTCCTTTATAGTGGCCCAAGCTTTGCTCTTTTTGTTGCTATTTATTGGCTCTTTTTGTAGCTATTTATTGGCAGTCTTGCTTTGCTTTAGTTATGTATGTATGGTTCCTATCAACCTTGCCAATGTATGAATGATAACCTCTTAAATTATTAAAGCCAGAAAAAAATTTTAAGTCGAAATGAAATAATGAGTTACATATCACGATAATTGGTCTTATTATTACTGCTATTATTATCATATGGCATAGGATGATAGAAGTTGTACGTAATGGTTAAAGCTTATTATGGCACGTGAAGATCATGGAATACTTCAAATGTCAAAGTATATATATTTCGTGTGGGCCGAGAATTCTGGGATACATCCACTTAAATCAACTGGGTAATCTTTGATCGAGCCGATATTAATTTCATGATAATGATTTACTTGTCTTTATCAATCTTAATCGTATGATTCCAATATGTTGCACGTAAAAGACACTAGGGAAGAAAACCTTCTTTTGTTTCTAATGATTACATGTATCCTCTCTCTTTGTACTTAAATGGCTCAAAGCAGTGTTATCAGAACTTGACAAGATGATGAACCGGAAGGGGTATGGGTTCATGGGTTTATGGGTCCAATCGGAGATTCGATGGATCGGACAGCACGTTTAATTAAAATAAAATAAATATTCATATTATTAAAAATTTATGATAATTAGATAGAAGTATGATGATTTCAAAGTAATATAACAATAGTGTAAGAAAATATCTATATTTAATATTTCTTATACCAAAATAAATATTGGATTTTAATAAGTACTAAAAATTAGAGTTAAAACAATAAGAAAGTAGTGGTGGCTTGGTTGGCAGTATGCCAGTATGGGAAGCAAGAGGTCATGAGTTCAAATCCTTACACAACTAAACAATTTTTATACTAAATAAGAAACCCATAAAACCCATAGAACTGACCGGTTTAATGGAATTTTGCTCAAAACCAGACTGTTCAATGGGTTCAGCTGTTCAAATATGCAATTTGGGTGTTTAGGCAAACCGGACCGGACATGAGACTGTTCCCGATCCGACCGGTCGAACTGGTCGGTCCGATCCGTTTCTGATAACAACGGCTCAAAGTGTTGGTTGGCCTTGCTAGTGGCAATAGTCTTACAACATACTGGAAGTTTAATCTTTGGAACAAGAATTACATATTTAAAGGGAGAGTGATGTAATTCCTTAGCGGGCCACGACTGCCCCAGTTGTCTCAAAAGCACAATCCAAAATTTGGTAGGAGTGGAGGAGTGAGAAAGTAGCAACAGACTCATGTCTATGATGTGACGGTGTTTTCACTAAACTAAACTATTTTGTTGAGGAACGTGAGGACAAGAGAGTCGATGAAAAATGCCATTGTTCTATAGTTCATTCTGAAAATCTATAGAGAGAAACTTCTTAGCACCATTTAACTGAAAATGCTTGATTCGATGTCCATAATGATTCTCAATTTAAAGACGAAATGCACAAAAACGTGAAGTACATCAATAGATACTTCAGGACATAAAACCAAGAGAATTTACTATAGTCATCAAGAAAATGAATATAATAGTGATGACCAGTATCAGAGATGATCATTGTCGGTCCCTAAATATCAATATGAACGAGCTCAAGCAAATAGGTTGTTTTATTAAGAGTAGGCAAAAAAGAAGTGTTTATTATTTTCCCTTGTTGACATGCATAACATACATGATCAACATGATCATTATTGAGAGAACAAGGACTTAATAGACGACAAACAATAGGAAAATATGAGTCACCAAGGAGCGGACGCCACAAGACACCAGAACCAGAAGAGAGATGAGCCTGAGGACTGTTGGTGCGCCTGTCCCTCGTATGGAAACAATAGAGTCCATCTTTAACTACGCCACGCATAAGCTCCCAATGTGTATGAGTATCCTTCACAATGAAACAATTAGGGTGAAGCTCAAAGAAACAAGTGTTATCCTTGGCAAATTTAGGAATGGATATGAGGTTTCTGGAGATATGAGGGGCATAAAGATTCAAGTGTAAAGGACGCTTCGATAGTTTAAAAGTGAAAGAACCAGAAGCAAGAACTAGGAGAGATTTACCATCACCCAAAAAACATGATCGGAATTCACGGTATCATCACAAAGACTAAGATTAGATAGGTTTGAGGTAACGTAGTGTGTAGTAGGGGTGATCGGTTCCGGATACCCTGTATTTTTCACGATACCCAGACCATACCATGTAAGGGATAGGTTCCGAGATTTTGGAACCGGACCCTACCCTATTGAATCTTGAAACTGGAACCTGCCTGGAATTTGTATTATACCACAAGTTTCGGGTACCCTGTTGGAACCTGTAGATTTTTTTGTTTCGCTAAATAAAACAAAAAATATCACATACATAATCAGTAATCACGTCAAATAGAATATCGACAGAGATTTAGATTAATCAACAGCAAAAAAATAATATCTCTCATCAATCAATCCATAATACGATCCCATACAACAAAGAGTAATATGTTCTTCCAATACGTACTTGAATTAAACATTGAAAAAAAATTAGCAACACACAAACATGGCTGAGTACTATTTGTCTGAACAGTCCTCCACGAGTCACCAAAATTCTTATGATATGCATCCAGCACCTGCACGACACATACGGAACAGTATAGAGTCCATCAAAGTTGCATTACCTAAGGAAAAATAGCCACTTTCGTAATTCACACAATATCATATATGTTAAATATATAACGATCCAGAGGTTAAGGGGCCTAATGGAATGAAAAGTAATAAAAAATTAAGGTAAATATCTAAAAATTATTGAATATTTTATTGTGCTTCAAGTAGTACTACCAAAGTAAAAGAACAATAGTTTGTTCTATTTGGGATCAAAAGTCGCAGACAAAGATGTCGAAAGAGTGAAACAAAGTCCCAAAGTGGTACGTCATTGAAGCATGAAAGACCAACATCGACAAGATTCCCGAAGAATGAAACCAATGCTGCTTGAAAAAATGTTATGTTGCAAAATGATCAGAGCATACAGGATATATTAACAAATATATGGAACACACCCAAGCTAATATCTGACTAATTTACCACATGGTTAACACTTTTTTTTCTTTTTTCTTTTTTGTGTAAATATCCGGTTCCGAGTATCGGTTCCGATTTCGATTTCGATTATGGGTACCATGTAGGTAGGAACCGAAACCGGAACCGATTTTCATCGGTTTCTGATTTTAATAGCTGGACTCTATCCTATTTTCGTCTAGTTCCATGTATACCCTGTACCCGTGCACACCCCTAGTGTGTAGCACCTGAGTCCATAGACTAGTCAGGATCACGAAGTCCCGGAGAGGACCCATGGGTCAAATGAGTCTGAGGAACAGAGAATTGATTGAATTGACAAAATGGGGTAGTACGTCCAGCTCGTTGCAGTTCTTGTGGATAACAGGAGGATTGGACTGAGCATGAATTGGGCCAAAAGAAGCTGGACTGAGGGTAGCATAGGTACCATATTGAGTCGAGCAGAAAAGGACCCAAAGCCACCTGACTCGAATAGATTTGACCAAGTGGAAATTTAAACCCGGACGATGGATTTTTTCTTTCACCCGACCCTGCATTAGGGTTTTCGCTGTTGTTCACTCCCGCTCAACGATCAGAGGAGCTACCTTTCCCATTATTCTTCCCTCCTTTGCTGCTCGGATTTCCCCTACCTTAATTCCTTTGACCGTTACGTCTACCATCGTTGTGCCATCCATTTGTGTAGTAGACCTCAGTTATAGCTAAGCCAAGGATTCCAGAGAGCGAAGTAGCAGCGGAATCAAAGGCTAAGGAGTTCGTCTTCAATTCTTGCTTTGCAGCATAGAGATGGCGCTCTTCGTGGCCGACAAGTAAGGATTGGAGTTTATCAATGCTGAGGGTAAGCATACCCTTTGATTGGGCGAGGACAATGGGCTCCCAATTGGGACCAAGACCCGTGTAGGTACGCCGATTAACTTTAGTTTCCTTATTTGAGCGTATATCGGAGTATGCTCCTTAATTGAATCGATGAATTTTGCCATTAATTGCTCTCCCTTTTTCAAATTGTGCCACTGTTGATCAAGTAGATTGTCTTGTGCTGCTATTTGGGGTTAGAAATGAAGTTTCAAGAGACGTCTAGGCTTCGTGAGACGTTTTGGCAAAGAGAATCGTCTCCCCGATTTCCTCTGTGACTGCCAGCATAACGCAAGTAATGGCAAAATTGTCCCTTGACTGCCAATTAAGAAAATAAAAATTTGGTATGGTTTTTCCATCTGCTCCTGTAATAGTCTTGCTCGGTGCCATGACTATTCTTTCGACATAGTTGAGTAATCCATAGGTGGTAAGTAGTCGAGTCATTATGTCTTTCCAATAAAGATAATTCCCGCCATTTAGCTTGACAGGTATGGTTGGAATGGATGAGAGAAGAACTGCAGAGGTTGAGGAGGAAAAGGGAAGAATAATTAGGGTTTTGGTGGAAGAACTGTCAGCCATAGGTGCCGAGAAGAAAAGGGGGTAGTCGGGTCAGAGAAAAGAATGAGCAGAAGCAAGATAACCAATTGGGAGTTACCTGGAAAGGCTCTGATACCATAAAGGTTTGGGAGAAAGAGTGGCTAAATCCTTACTAATAGTGAGGTAGAATGTATTATGATTATATAGGCACTGTACAAGGATACATGAAAGGAAATACATAAATGTGCAACAAAAGATGCCTAAACTATAACATATATACATGAAATGCTATGATTTTGTATCATCTCCTCTATTAAAAAGGAACCAAACCCGAACCAAACCACTAAGCCGAACTGAACCATTTCGAACCAATTCAGTTTCAATTCGATTTGGTAGGGCATGAATGGTTCGGTTAGTTACCGAACCATCTCCAACATGTTAGTTATGGTTAATCGAACCGAACCAAACCATTTAAGTGTTAGAAAAAAATACTCTTCATCTCTTTTCTTTGACTCACACTCGACACTAGGATTGTTCAAGAGGAACCAAATTGAACCAAAACATTTCAAACCGAACCAAAATAACCGCTTCGAAATGGTTTGATTCTTTGATTGTAAAATGGTTCTGTTCGGACCAGCTTTTGAACTGAACCGCACCATGAACACCCCAATGTAACTTGGAAAAAAAGGGAGTGTATTAGTCAAATAGGGATGGAAATAGCCCTATCCTTTCTAGCGTCCTTTCGTAACAGCCTGTTCTTTTCTAGCCCTAGACACTTGATTAGGACATCTCTTGGTAACTCAACTTCAATTTTCTCTTTATTGAGTTGATTGAAGAGCCAAATTGCTTGTTGATTTGGGTTCGACTTCTTGAGTTTCCGTGACTGATTAGTTGGAACCTGAAGAGAGTGGTTTGTAGTGGTTAGATATGGCCCCTAAGAAGAAGGTTAAGGTTAGTCATGGGACTGATGCTAAGAGAGTGAAATTTGTGTCTAATGAAGTTAGGAAGAGGTATGAAGATAAGTTACTGACCAGAAATGTTGTTGAAATGTACAAATAAATAAATTATGCTGCTACTAGAAGTACAACAATGCCAAAGTCATGGCCAATTGGCCACAAACATTCCAAATATTCTTTCCCAAATGTCGTCCGAGTCTTGAGCCGAGAGGCACAACTAAGGACTGGGGCGAGTATACAACTAGATTCGATTTGATATCGATACACTCAAATCAGAAAATGCAACTGAGATACAAACAGGGCAAGTTGAAGTTGGCAACAAAATTGATTCGTTTTCTTTTCCCTTCATGGACAGTCAACGGCAGAAAGGGCAAATGATCAAACCATTCTCATTACACTGAGAGCAATTCAAAGATCTCAACCCACTGACTAGAAATGTTGTGCAATAGAGGGGTTTAAATCTAACAGGGCCAGAGGTCATTTATGAGCAGTTGATCGACTATAGGAAGTGGTCAAAGTTTTGTGATTCCCTAGAAGCAACTGTCTTACCAGGGGTAAGGGAGTTCTATGCAAATACAAATGAACTAATAAATGGAAAGATTTCTGTTCAAAGATGTCATGTTTAATTCGAGAAGAAACCATTAATCATGTCTATAACCATGCTTCTGTTGAGAATGATAAGTCTAAACAATATTTAAAGGGAGGATTTGATGCAGATGAAGTGCTGAGGATAATTGGTGAGTGGAATTTGTTGTTGAAGCAATCTAAGGATAAGGAGCCCTTGTCCCTAGGTATTATGACTTGCAAACTCAAGCTAAAGTATGGTTATAATTTGTTTCAGCAAGATTGTTGCTATGAATGAACTTTAGTAGTGTCACAAAGGAGAGAACACTTTTAGTTTAGCATCTTAGAAAAGAAGGCCCTTGATGTGAGAACCGTAATTCATGATGCTCTGGAAAATACTTTTAACGATGACAATTTAGGCATTTGGTTTCCATCCTAGACCACTGGATTGTGCATGAAAGTTGGAGTATGCTGGGGCTGTGGAGAGGAAAATTTTCAACCGAAAGCCCCCATTAATCATCACATGGTAGCAAATGTCTGTCACGATCCGAAATTTCAGAAGAATTTCCCCAAAATTTTCTCGATGTTCATTATCACATAACTATTCATATAACAACATGCTTTCCATAAACTCTAAGATATATATAACTAATCCAACAAACTCTAATATGTATATATACTTATCAAGATATTACTTTTGCTCACCCACATCAGTAATCCAACCAAACAAAAGTTTCAGATCGTAACATTTTCAAATACATTCTATACAAAAAAAAATACCTGTCAAATAACTAAAGTCTCTACCTAGTTCTCCAAGCTGATACCCAATATCAAAAGTGGTTCTTCTGCGCAGCTAGAAGTTTATCTGGAAAAATATATGCAAGGTGTGAGCTGCATCTCAATGAGTACTATATTCTAAAGTAAAATGAATTATTATAAATAAATATTTAATTACAAACAACCAAATATTCAAATAAATAATACAAACAAATCCAATCCAACTATCAGTTCACCCTCATATATATACAGTATATATATATATATACAAATAATAATAATAATTATATCCAATTTAGGAACTAAATTTAAGTTATACTAACAAATACACACAACTCTTCCAACTATTTCTCTAATATTCGATATCACATAAATATCAAATATCCATTCATTTACCGTTTCATTGTAAATCACTACACAATCACTTGACAAATCAAGCTCTAGCATCCCACCCGCATTCAAGTATAACCACATATTCCAACAAGCTTAACAATCATCACATTCATCTAAATCAATCCGAATAAACAATACATAACACTAGTCAAATAATGTAGTCATAGTGCTGCATTTCCTTACGACAAGTTAAAACGGTACTGTGACCCTGCACATCTCACTCATATCATCCTCAACTCTCAATATCCATATCTCATAAGTGGGGGCCGCCTATTAACCTATGGCGGTAATAGTTGACCTCAATTTATATTCCGCCAGGTTGAGCGGCTGATCGAACCCCTTTTTCTATTCCACCAGGTCGAGCGGCCGATTGGGTCCCTTTTTCTTTTCCGCCGGATCGAGCGGCCGATCATGCTCCCATTTATATTCTGTTGGGTCCAGTGACCGATCTGGCCTATTTTATATTCCGCCGAGTCCAATGTGCCGATGGCTATAGTCAAATAATATCAATATACACAAGCACAATAATAATCACATTATAATGGTATCACATTATCATCACATATCTCATACATAATCAACATACACAATCACACTGCATATCTCCAGTCAAAATGAAACATAAAAGAACAATATCTTTCAAATCATTTCACACAACATAGCAAGACCGATTCCCTAATCTAACTATCACAATATTCTTCTTAAATAATTTATATAACTATAATATATCATTTTACAAGGAAATAGAGTACTCACCAAACTTCCAAAATATTTAATGAAGCCGATCTTTCATAACACAAAGTTTCAGTCTATTCAGCTCCTACAAGTAAAAAGCATAACAAGAAAAGAATTATAACATATATTCTTTTTCTTCATATTCTTTATGACAAACAGTATTGTATTTGAACCCAAAAGGAAGAAATTCATTTAGACTTAATTACCCTTGAGAACCTCGGAACCTAACTAGTGCGATCCTATAATTATTGAACACTATTTCTAAATGTCCATAGTCAGAGTATTATCGTTAATTAGAACGACGATAATACAGTTAGACTAGTGTGGTGTTGATTGATGACCAAGTCTTACAGGTCATGGATGTGGAGACATCGAGTCACACCGTAAGTATACATTAAGAGTAATGTCTACTAGACTGACCTGCCATGAGATTGCTATATGGGTTGTTACGTGATTTTCATTAGCATATCTCGTAGTGATTGTAGTGTAGTGGTCCTTTGACTTGAGGTCACCATGGATTCCTACATGTAATGTTGTATACTTTGATACTGTCAAATGTCACCGTAACATGCTAGTTATAAAGACAGTTATTAGGTATTGCCACACAGCATGGAAAGGAATGTGAGTGACCAAGATATGATTTGTCCCTTGTCAGCACTCCATTTTGGCTCACCTTTCCAAACGATGATATCAGCAATGATCCAAGCCACAACCTGAGCAGAATACAGAAAAACGACTTAACAGAGCAGAAAATCACTATTCATCCTCAAGTCGGCAAAATCGGGCAAATGACACATGCATATGACAGAAGGACTCCAGGGGTCACCAAAGGGTAATAGAGTGACTAGAGAGCTCAGCAATATCCAAAACCAGCATTTTCAGTATATCACATGGACAGTTCTATTTTCCGATAGTTCGCTCGATCATCGGAAGACAGCCAATATTGGACCCCAAAAATCCACTCCAATGCCAAACAGATGAAAAGTGTCCCCAAAGGCATTTTGCAAATCATCTGCTCTATACAGAACAACTTTCTGTATACAGACAACTTTTCAGTGGAAGTCCAAAATTGCCGGTTTCTCGAAGAAAAGTTAATTCCAAATATCAGATGCGGCCATGCCCCTCAATCATACAGAGCACGAGCAATGCTTCATATTGTCTTTTAGAAGCCATACAGACACTCTGAATGACTTCCGAATGACAAAACGGGCATACCCTTCTTCGGAAGAGCGTAACCGGAGACTGGTCTGATGGAATTACGGCAAACGAAGTTCACACTACATTGCCCTGAAAACTCCAGCGGACATTCGCAATTGGGCAAAACAGACAGCAAAACCCTTCACGGTTTCCCGAGTAACCTCCGAGGGGCACAAAAGGCCATTTTCAGTGAAAATCCATATCCGGAGGTCCTCTTTGGGGAAACTTGACGCCGGATGCTTACCTTACACAATGCTAGCCTTCTCAAGGCTCAATGTGGAATTGTCGGAATGAATCACACAACTCATGTAGACCCCTCGAGCAGTGCTTTAAGGGTCTCAGATGCACTTTTCATATCCTTAGAGGCCTAGTCTCAGCAAACAGAGATCGCAGTAATCTCCGGATCGCCCAAGAAACTCAGAAAGCAATCTGAGAAATCCAGTTTCGGCCTCCTAGGACATCTCCGGCTCCATATTTGTATTTACCGGCTTAAGGGACAAGGGCCCACGTAATTTGACAATTTATGTCAAAATGATCGACGTGGGATGCAGATACAAGATATGCTGTCAGAAGTGGGTAACCTCGCTCTGAATGCATAAAAGGAGCAAAACCGGCTTCTCCTCATCGGTCGTGGGACCCACGGACTACTCAAGATGAGTCACCCTTTACTCTAGAAGCTTCTTCTTCTTCTTCAATGCAAGAAGCCAACTTGCACTCTTGTTTGAAAATATCCAAGAGTTTGAAGACAACACTCAAGCCTCCATCAATGCTCATCAATGCTCATCAATGTCTTATCTCTTCTTCATTAATGCAATGGAAGAGGATGAGGCTTAATATTTTCTAAGCATGGGGGTTAAGAGCACTTGCTTTTGCTAATTGTGTCATTAGCTTTGCCTATAAATGGCCCAAAAGTGATTAAGATAATCACTTCTCCTCTTACACACTCTCTCCAACCTTTCTCTTTCAAGAAATCCTCTCAAACTCTATAGCCAAGAACACTCAAGAACCAGAAAACTTCAGCACTTAGAAGGAAGAGAAAAGAAAACCGAAAAGATCAAAAGAGAGCCTTGAGTTCTTAAGTCGGAAGCCGATGTTCATCATCCCGACTTAAGCTCAAAATTTCTCAAACTTCATATCCCACTCATTTTGGACCCATGGAGTTCATTGGTGAAATTGGTTTTTCCATTTGAAGTCTTTAAATTATTGTTTCAGGTCAAATAGTGCATTTCGGGTGAAATCGCTACTCTCGGGTGAATAGTGACCCGCCAGCGCCAGCCGCGCGCACGCCCGCGCAAGCCCGCGCGCACGCCCGCGCACGCCAGCGCGCCCCGCGCGCACGTCCGCGCCCCGCGCACGCCGTGCGCCTCCCGCGCACGCCAGCCGGCCTCCCGTGCACCTAGCTTCCCGAACGTGCATGTCCTTGCACCCGAGCATTCTTTCAAGCGTTCAACCGAGTCACCCGACTCTCGAACACTTCCCCGACTCTTTCCTCGTATCCCGAGGCTAGGTAAATCACTCTTGACTTAGAGGAGTTAGGGCTTTTTACATTATTTGCATGGCTATGGAGTAATATGGTGCACAAAGCATGTTCACTTGCAAGACTTCATGTTTATGCACTTTTTACATTATATCATGCATGTTTATCCTCGATTAACATGTTAGCATGTCGGGAAACGTTTGGATCGACCCTCGGAAGACCTTCCCGACCCGAAATAAGCAAAAGAGCTCTCGGGTTTGCCTCAAGAAGAGGTAACCGAGACTTGGCTTGCTTTCCTCGGGTTAAGAACGGCCTTCTTAGCCCGATCCAAGTTCGATTCCCGAGTCTTCTCGTGTTTTCTTACATGCATGAAGTCGGTATTGTTTTATCGATTCCTTAAATAACTTGTTTGTGCATGTTTGCATGTTCGAATGCGTTATTCAAATCATGGCAATACCGATTTTCGTTTAATCGTGTCATTTATCATGTTTGTCGTTTGAGCATGCGAGAAATGATTCGAAACGAGACGGGTAAACCTCGTGGAACCCCATTCGGGCCATGGGACTTCTCGGCTATCTCCAAAGAGAAGTGGCCGAGAGCCTCTTAGACTCGTACTGGTTGCATGAGGCTTCCTCTTCCCGTTTTGAGTCTGTTCTCGGCTTTCGTGTAATTTGCAATTTACATTATCGTCGCAATATCGCATGAAAATGTCTTTTCAAAACAAAGCATGCATGGATTCGGGTATCGATGACTCATTCGGGTCCATTCGGTCATGAGGGTAGTTTCGGTCATTGGACCAAATTATCCTCGATCCTTATGGAATCGTCTTGGTCGTCGAGTCGTGAATCGTTTTCACAATTAATGCATTCGGCATAACCCTTAAGCATCAATTCCACAAACGGGTTAATCGGGACGCTCACATGATTAAACCCACTTTACACTGATAAAGTTTACACGAATTGGCCATTAACTGATAACCCGCGTCGATGAGTTGTCAAATGACGTCGGTGCGGCTTCTCCTCTTCGGTCGTGGGACCCACGGACTACTCAAGATGAGTCACCCTTTACTCTAGAAGCTTCTTCTTCTTCTTCAATGCAAGAAGCCAACTTGCACTCTTGTTTGAAAATATCCAAGAGTTTGAAGACAACACTCAAGCCTCCATCAATGCTCATCAATGCTCATCAATGTCTTATCTCTTCTTCATTAATGCAATGGAAGAGGATGAGGCTTAATATTTTCTAAGCATGGGGGTTAAGAGCACTTGCTTTTGCTAATTGTGTCATTAGCTTTGCCTATAAATGGCCCAAAAGTGATTAAGATAATCACTTCTCCTCTTACACACTCTCTCCAACCTTTCTCTTTCAAGAAATCCTCTCAAACTCCATAGCCAAGAACACTCAAGAACCAGAAAACTTCAGCACTTAGAAGGAAGAGAAAAGAAAACCGAAAAGATCAAAAGAGAGCCTTGAGTTCTTAAGTCGGAAGCCGATGTTCATCATCCCGACTTAAGCTCAAAATTTCTCAAACTTCATATCCCACTCATTTTGGACCCATGGAGTTCATTGGTGAAATTGGTTTTTCCATTTGAAGTCTTTAAATTATTGTTTCAGGTCAAATAGTGCATTTCGGGTGAAATCGCTACTCTCGGGTGAATAGTGACCCGCCAGCGCCAGCCGCGCGCACGCCCGCGCAAGCCCGCGCGCCCGCCCGCGCACGCCCGCGCGCCCCGCGCGCAAGCCCGCGCGCACGCCTGCGCACGCCAGCGCGCCCGCGCGCACGTCCGCGCCCCGCGCACGCCGTGCGCCTCCTGCGCACGCCAGCCGGCCTCCCGTGCACCTAGCTTCCCGAACGTGCATGTCCTTGCACCCGAGCATTCTTTCAAGCGTTCAACCGAGTCACCCGACTCTCGAACACTTCCCCGACTCTTTCCTCGTATCCCGAGGCTAGGTAAATCACTCTTGACTTAGAGGAGTTAGGGCTTTTTACATTATTTGCATGGCTATGGAGTAATATGGTGCACAAAGCATGTTCACTTGCAAGACTTCATGTTTATGCACTTTTTACATTATATCATGCATGTTTATCCTCGATTAACATGTTAGCATGTCGGGAAACGTTTGGATCGACCCTCGGAAGACCTTCCCGACCCGAAATAAGCAAAAGAGCTCTCGGGTTTGCCTCAAGAAGAGGTAACCGAGACTTGGCTTGCTTTCCTCGGGTTAAGAACGGCCTTCTTAGCCCGATCCAAGTTCGATTCCCGAGTCTTCTCGTGTTTTCTTACATGCATGAAGTCGGTATTGTTTTATCGATTCCTTAAATAACTTGTTTGTGCATGTTTGCATGTTCGAATGCGTTATTCAAATCATGGCAATACCGATTTTCGTTTAATCGTGTCATTTATCATGTTTGTCGTTTGAGCATGCGAGAAATGATTCGAAACGAGACGGGTAAACCTCGTGGAACCCCATTCGGGCCATGGGACTTCTCGGCTATCTCCAAAGAGAAGTGGCCGAGAGCCTCTTAGACTCGTACTGGTTGCATGAGGCTTCCTCTTCCCGTTTTGAGTCTGTTCTCGGCTTTCGTGTAATTTGCAATTTACATTATCGTCGCAATATCGCATGAAAATGTCTTTTCAAAACAAAGCATGCATGGATTCGGGTATCGATGACTCATTCGGGTCCATTCGGTCATGAGGGTAGTTTCGGTCATTGGACCAAATTATCCTCGATCCTTATGGAATCGTCTTGGTCGTCGAGTCGTAAATCGTTTTCACAATTAATGCATTCGGCATAACCCTTAAGCATCAATTCCACAAACGGGTTAATCGGGACGCTCACATGATTAAACCCACTTTACACTGATAAAGTTTACACGAATTGGCCATTAACTGATAACTCGCGTCGATGAGTTGTCAAATGACGTCGGTGCCCTGTTCAAACTTATCAATTTCAAAACCCAAAACTCGCGGTCCGATGTAGCATGGACGTCTGAAAAGGGCTTCTGTGTCTCAACTTGAGTTTTTACCTGATTCCAGGTAACTCAGGTCATGATGCAGAAGATCTTTCTAGATCACTTCCGGGCAGACCGACCGGTTCTTTGGCTTTTTTGGGGTTCTTGCATAACCCTGGACGATCCAGGGAATTGGTCGACACCGGCTACAGGCCGAGGTGGCCCGCACTGCGATGTTTCCCCTTTTCTGAAAACAATTTTCAAATAAAGGGCAAAATCGTCATTTCACAATTCAACGACGCTCTTAAGGTTAGCATGACAGAAACACTACAATACGGGATAAGAACGGGCTACCTGTTCAGGTGCAGGTTCATCTGCCTAGCCTTTTCTTATCTAACTGATGAGTTTCTGTCATCCTAACATAGACTCGGGTAACTAGAACGGTTATCTCTGTCAGAAAACATGCAAAATGCTGATTAACCTTTCACTCGACCTAACCAAACACTAGATAATGGTTAGGAGAAATTCTAGATTCCAAATCTAGAGTCAAAACACGAGTTTGGCTAATTCAGTGGAAATTCAGTGTCACAATACAGAACAACTGTAAAATCAATCCACACACATGAGATTTGACTCTCTTTGTCAGGTTCTCAAAACAAAGCCGAATGCTAAAACATTGGCACGTGCTGGTTTGTCTAGGGTAGGATTTGCATGCCAAAATACCTCGGATTAACAACTTATTAAAACACGTACACTCGATAATAACAAACACTTTGTCTATTATTAAGATGTTGCGTGTTATCTTTCCGCACCTGTTTGCCATGCGGGTCGAGCCTGATCCCTAGGCCGAATAATATTAGGGTTCAACGCCCTAATCATCGAGCACAGGGTTAAACGCCCTAATCAACACTCACAGGGTCCAACGCCCTATTTAGTGAGAGCGTCCATTGAATTTCAGTTCTTCGGTCTTTTCCCTAAACTCACGGTGAGTTAGAGTGGAATAATAACCGAACGTGAAACGACTGGAATTCGACCCTTTTGTAATTTGTATTTATTGTTTTCGAGAGTATTGTAAGGACTTTTATTTTGTACATTTGTTCTGTAAGAATTCCAGTCGGTGAGCGAACGGTCCGAGAGTCGAATTAATCGAATCGGTCTAATGCTTGCCCAGACATAAGTAAATCCAAGATCTCGCGGTTTTGGTTCACGCAGGGATTCAACCTCCATGGTTCGATGAACTGTAACGCAAGATTGTGAAGCAACTCCCCGACATACGGGTTTACTTCTCTCTCGGCTTCTCAACCGACATCGTTTAATTCACCGAATCTCCGGTGTCAAAACGTGCGAGCCGAGTGCAGCTTAATTCATGCGGTAAATCATAAAACATGCAAGCCTAGCAAACTAGAGTACTGAAAGGGCATGCGGGATATAGGCCCGCACGTAACATGAACCCCCGAACACGGATTTTCCGGTTCCGCACAGATCAATGCCTTAACAACAAACTAGGTGTTCCATACCCCTAGACCCGGGTAACTTATTCGCCCTCGACCTTCGGGTCGTAAAATGATAAGTGGTGACTCCTTCTCTCACGCGTGTCCGTCACGCGTCCCCACGGGAAGGTGGACACTCCCAAGCCGCGCGATCCAAAAGCGCGCAATGCGGGCCCCGACGAGAGTCCACATTCGGGTCCGTACAGCTTGGCGACTCCACTGGGAACATACTTAGTGGGTTCAGGCTCGATCCGTTTGCTTGCTTGCATGTTTATTTATCGCTTTCCGTACATTTACTTTTCTTGCACATTTACTTTTCTACACTCGCATTGCATCATTCTAGTGGATTTAGGTACCACGCTTGAAATCCCACGAGCGGCAATCTAGGAAGCTAGGTTAGACAGGGGTTCGAAGTAGGGGTACGGCGCGCGGTTCGACTGTCGCTTAGGCCTTGAAAAGAATCCCGCCCGATTTCAAGGAATTGATACCCTTGAGTCGGGGGCCTCCATCCCTAGTTAGCACAGTCCCTGTAGCACTGAACCATGCATCGTGCTATGCTTCCATGCAAGCCTTCTACCCGACTTCGGCAACAGTCTATCGAGTCGGCCTACCAGCCACTTGAGTCTTTTCCATTTCAAGAGCGGTGTACATGTACCTTGTAATTTTATTAAGCCATGGGCATTTATTTTTCGCACTCATGCATCATACAGTTTTCAAAATTAGGGTGTCATTCGCATTGATGAGTCCTAAGTTGATCTTCTTTACATCTTGGTAAGGGATGTCGCATTCGGCTTCCTTTCTGCACCTCGACAGAATCACGCCACCGCTTGAGCAGATCAGTCACATATGGACCAGCTTGCGTCAAATTGACCGAAACTATATCACTTCCTTCGTCGGAGATGTGCCCATGCTCTCCACACGCCGAGTAGATTGGAATTTCCTAGGAGCAGCTGTGACATTCTGGGATCCAACCCATGCGGTCTTCAAGATTCAGGGTACAGAGCTTACGCCTATCATTGAGGAGTATCGGACCCTCATTGGCAGGACTACTATTTCTCACGGCATTGTGGAGCCTAACCTCCGTACTACTCGATTGGTCTTAGTCTCGCGCCTACTCAGGGTGTACAGATATCAACTGCATGCCGAACTTGCATACTCCGGAGGCATTGAGATAGTAACCACGAAACTTCTCTGCTTTATCGAATCACAAGCACGCGAGGTTCGAGGGGACATTTTTCAAGCAAACTTATGTCATGCAGTTTTGCTCCTTATTTTTGGAACCCTTTTATTCCCTAGCGCAGTCGATCACATCGACGCAGCTTTGGCTAGCGTCATCCTCCAAGTGGTCGGAGGCCGCGGGTACGAGGTAGCCCTAGTGGCTGAGACCATTCGGTCGCTCGACCGCGTTACGCGAACAGCTGATCGAAGGTTGAGGGGGTCCCCAATCCTTTTGCAAATTTGGCTACAGAGCCACGCAAGCCCCTTTGGCCTCGTGCCCCCAGTCCTGTTTTTCAACCACTCGGAGTCGATCATTTCTCGATTACTACCTTTAGTGCACGTGGAAGAACGCAAGGTTGCCGAGTGGATCAAAATTTTTCGTGAAATATCACCCAAGGGCTTTAAGTGGCGTGCCGCGTGGATACCACCCGGACCCATGGCCCTTAGATCCCATGATTTTAACGGAATCCCACTTTTGAGTCATGCGGGGTCCACCACTTACTTCCCGTCGCGAGTAATGAGGCAGTTCGGTAGCCTACAGACAGTCCCCGAGGACACGGCACGGACTAGGTTTGAACACACTTGGCGGGAGGATCAGACGTCCGTAGATTGCCAAAGTGATATCCAACAGGTCCTATCCGCATGGCGCACTGCGGTCACAGAGCTACCTTACTTTCCCGAACACCCTACTCAGGATGAACGGGATTTTCAGGCTACGGAAAAGCACATCCTCCGTTTCTACTGACGGAGTTCGTTTGTACACGAAGATTTCACCGGCTCTCCACAACTTGAGGATAGCACACCATATGGGGCACCCTCAACTTCGAGCATCGCCGTCCAAGCGGAACTCACTAGCCTCAGGTCTGAGAGGGACCGCCTTCGTTGGGAGGTCGCCGAGAAAGATGAGCAACTCATCGATCAGCGCCAGCTTCAAAGGGAGCTCGCCCAAGCACGCGCCGAGTTACAGAGACGCGATTAGGAGTTAGCACGTGCGAACGCTACCTCGGAGAGATCCAAGAAGAGGACCCATGGAGGTCCCCACCCATCTTAGGATAGATATCTCCACTAGGCTTTCGCCTGGAATTGGTGTTTTCCGTGGCAATGTTCACTTGTGCCCCAAGCGGGATGGAAGATCGACTTAAGGATTTATTTTCCAAACTGCATTGTATTTTAAACTCTTTGAATCGATGCGAACGACAACATTAGCTTTCAAAACTCATGCATTGCATACATTTGATATATTTATTGTCTTGCGGCTACAACGCATTTCCACACGATAGACAAGTTGTGCCAACCTTTGCGGGTAGACCACCCGCGGTCTTCACTTCTCCATAGCGAGATGTACTATGACCAGAAGCCGTCCATCCCGAGCACCCACCCCACATGACCGGCGAGTCGTGCCAACCTTCGCGGGCAGGCCACCTGCGGCCTTCACTCTTCCTCCATGGCAAGGCGAGCTATGGACCGAGGGCTGACCCACCTTCCAAGGCGAAACTAACCAACAACAACTTCTTACTAACAGAGAGCATCATCGCATGATTGGACGCACATCTCTCCACATGACCCCACGCATCTACCAACGATTAAGCGTGCCTCATACATGTCCAAGCATGTTCACACTAACTCATGCACGCACGCTCAAAGAATCAATGCATGTCTCTCGGTGTGCTCGCACGACACCTACCAGGCCAGTTCGCTTCCTTACACTCTTGCATTGAAATCCTGAACAGTTCATGCTCCTTCATTGTTTTCTTTTCCTATTGCAGGAAATTCTCAACAAGAAGACAGCCTGAATACTGAGCGACCACAATTGAGACAACAAACGTCTCTCATCCGGCTCCTTGGGATTTCAACACTAAGTCCCCATCCTTGCTCCACAGAGCAATACCGCAAGGAAATCAGAGTCACCGCCTTGCAGCGCCCTGCGCTATTCCCTAGCATTGACCTTTGCTTTCACATTTCTTGCATTTTCCTATCGACCCCGCATTTACCGCATCGGACTTTGGCCCCGCATCGGGCTTTGGCCCCACTTTTGGGCTTCGGCCACTCATCGGGCTTCGGCCCCACTTTTGGGCTCCGGCCCGGCAGTTACTGCCTTTAGGTTTTGACGCCTCGCATTTGCTGCTTTCAGGCTCATCTGAAATCCAAAAATCGACTTGGATTCAAATTCATCCAAGCGATACTCCGAGGAGCAAGTCTAATCCTTCCACTACAAAGACCGAAAGTGACAGCTCCACAAACAGAGCATGACCCAACCCTCAGTCGTAGGAGATACCAGCACGATCATGCCTCCGATCAAAAAAATGGATCTCATCCACCTCCGTTGGGGTCACTGATTGAATACTGGGGCAACACGCGCAGTTTTCTTTAAACTCTCTGTTGCTTTCATTCAAATGCATTCCCACAAATGGGCTCTCGACATGAACACATCCTTCAATGGAGCATTAGGACAGTCTTGAAGACGCCCTATTAGTTCTGTTGGACCTGTTTGACTCACCTGTCCTCATGGGACCCGGCTCCTCGAGCCTTCCCTAAGACGGCTGCTCATGCCTACTCGCAATTAGGGAAAACATGCTTATGTGACCTCAGTCATGGTCTAACCACTCCAGAGTGGTGATGACTACATTCCCGGAAACAAATGTCATCCACACGCGACACCCCATGGGTCGCGTGCGGGACAAAAGGGATTTTCCCATGGGTCCACCCCATATTTCTTACCACATATCCCCCCGCATAGTCGCCTAACACACCATCTTCTTTGTCATCTTTTACAGGGACACGCCGGTCACAGGCGAAGAGTGATGCACAAGCTCACGCCTTCTGAGAACTCCTCTCGAGCCTCCTCCCTTATACTTTGACAGGGAAGGGGCTCGGCACGGAGGTACCCCCTACAAAGCTAAAGACAAAAACAACTGAGCGAGCCATATGCCATCAACACAACCATTTCAATTGACATTGACGACATGAGACGGTCAAGGGCGACAGTTGCACAAACCGCCCACCACAAGTCACATCGACGATAAAGACCGGGGCATTCGCGTTCAACACTTGCACCGAGAACACCTCAGACATCATCCACCCACGATAAGCATTTCCAAGCGACGTACACTGGGGCATCCCCGGTTGAAGTTCGCACTAGCACAACTTTTCCAAGCGATGTACACTGGGGCATCCCCGGTTGAAGTTCGCACTAGCACAACTTTTCCAAGCGACGTACACTGGGGCATCCCCGGTTGAAGTTCGCGCCAACACAACCTTGGCAAGCGACGTACACTGGGGCCTCCCTGGTTGAAGTTCGCCCCGAGGTCGCCATAGTGGGTCACTCCAGCAAGTGACGTTGGAACGCTCCTGGTCATTTGCGTCAAGACCAGGTCTCCTCCACAACAAGCACCAAGACAACCCCGGCCACTGATTCCCTATGGCAATTTTGTATTTTCCTTCTAGACTATAGGGGAATTCACCTGAAGATTGCAAGGGAAAATGACGCGAAGTTCAACTTTCGAGTGCACGGGAGTCAAACTTCCAAGAAAGCCGGTCCTCACAAAATAGGGCTAGCAACACACAACAAGTCTCCACGAGGCAAAGCACACTAAAGTGGCCTCGGCGATACAAAGTCGAGGAGTTTCAAACAAAGACACGGGGCACAAAACAAACCCCAGCTGCAAAGAAAAAAAACAGAGTGAAAAGAAGTGGGAAAAACCCGCCAATGAAGAGAGAGAGAAAAGACGCGGGAAAAACCCGCCAAAGAACAAAACAAGGCAACGCCGACGTTCACCAAAAGCACCGGCCCCGCCAATTTAAAAGCAGTCAATAAACCCCGAAAAAAAAATAAAAAAAAATAAAAAAATAAAAGGGGGAAGCAGCAGACACAACTCCTCGACTGAGACAGAACACAATGCACTCGGAGGTTGAATCCTTCGAACCCTTCGCCCTTACAAACTCGAGAGATAAAAGAATCGAGCCCGCTAGGTCGAAAACCCCTTTTGGGGCGGCCTAGGCAAAAGCTAAGGCAAAAGAGAGGCACGACCGGAAACCCTCTAGGGCGGTCGTGGCAAAAGGAGAGCTCATCCCCTTTAGGTTGAGAGGTACGGCCCCGAGGTGGGTGACCGTAGCAAAAGGAGAGTTAAACAAGAGATGGATAAAAATGACTCCCTGGTTCCTCACACATCGTGCGAACTAGGGATCCTCAACGGAAGTGGCCAGATTATCTACTCCAACATGATCCTCGATCAGCCCTCTAATACAGCTCAACCGTTCAGCGCGGATTCCTCCTCAAGCCAGATTTTCCGCATTTCGGGTACGTCCCGACTACTTTTCTGCACCATGCAAACCGCCGGGCAAAACACCCCGCACCTTGCAAACCCGCCGGACAACACGCCCCGCACCCCGCAAGTCCATTGGGTAGGCACCTTTGAACCATGTTGTTCATTCGGTATGCGCCCCGTGCATATTGAAACCCTTCGGGTGCGTCCCGACTACTTTTCTGCATTTCGGGTACATCCCGACTACTTTCCTGCATTTCGGGTACATCCCGACTACTTTTCCGCATTTCGGGTACGTCCCGACTACTTTCCTGCATTTCGGGTACGTCCCGACTACTTTTCCGCATTTCGGGTACGGCCCGACTACTTTTCTGCATTTCGGGTACGTCCCGACTACTTTTCCTGCATTTCGGGTACGTCCCGACTACTTTCCTGCACTTCGGGTACGTCCCGACTACTTATCTGCTTAGGGGTCCATCCCCTCAGGTTCATCCTGACTTTTACATTTCTGCATCAGGTATAACATCCCCACATATCCAAAGTAAGAGGGAGAAGACTGTTATCGGAAATTCCATGTCAATCATTGCTATCAAATTGGGGCGCTTCTGAAGTCTTTGGCTGCATCCTTTACTCGAGCATGCAGTCAAAGAGGGGCAAGCTGTCAGCACCCCATTTTGGCTCACCTTTCCAAACGATGATATCAGCAATGATCCAAGCCACAACCTGAGCAGAATACAGAAAAACGACTTAACAGAGCAGAAAATCACTATTCATCCTCAAGTCGGCAAAATCGGGCAAATGACACATGCATATGACAGAAGGACTCCAGGGGTCACCAAAGGGTAATAGAGTGACTAGAGAGCTCAGGAATATCCAAAACCGGCATTTTCAGTATATCACACGGACAGTTCTATTTTCCGATAGTTCGCTCGATCATCGGAAGACAGCCAATATTGGACCCCAAAAATCCACTCCAATGCCAAACAGATGAAAAGTGTCCCCAAAGGCATTTTGCAAATCATCTGCTCTATACAGAACAACTTTCTGTATACAGACAACTTTTCAGTGGAAGTCCAAAATTGCCGGTTTCTCGAAGAAAAGTTAATTCCAAATATCAGATGCGGCCATGCCCCTCAATCATACAGAGCACGAGCAATGCTTCATATTGTCTTTTAGAAGCCATACAGACACTCTGAATGACTTCCGAATGACAAAACGGGCATACCCTTCTTCGGAAGAGCGTAACCGGAGACTGGTCTGATGGAATTACGGCAAACGAAGTTCACACTACATTGCCCTGAAAACTCCAGCGGACATTCGCAATTGGGCAAAACAGACAGCAAAACCCTTCACGGTTTCCCGAGTAACCTCCGAGGGGCACAAAAGGCCATTTTCAGTGAAAATCCATATCCGGAGGTCCTCTTTGGGGAAACTTGACGCCGGATGCTTACCTTACACAATGCTAGCCTTCTCAAGGCTCAATGTGGAATTGTCGGAATGAATCACACAACTCATGTAGACCCCTCGAGCAGTGCTTTAAGGGTCTCAGATGCACTTTCATATCCTTAGAGGCCCAATCTCAGCAAACAGAGATCGCAGTAATCTCCGGATCGCCCAAGAAACTCAGAAAGCAATCTGAGAAATCCAGTTTCGGCCTCCTAGGACATCTCCGGCTCCATATTTGTATTTACCGGCTTATGGGACAAGGGCCCACGTAATTTGACAATTTATGTCAAAATGACCGACGTGGGATGCAGATACAAGATATGCTGTCAGAAGTGGGTAACCTCGCTCTGAATGCATAAAAGGAGCAAAACCGGCTTCCAAGCTCATACAGACATTTGGCAATTTCTCACGGAAAATGCCAATCTCGGACTCATTAAATCCATTTCCTCGCGTATATCGATAATTCGACGTTCAATTCAAACCACGAACTTCGAATGCGCGATCAATCGAGACCCGAGCTTTTTCCCGGTTTCTCCTCTTCGGTCGTGGGACCCACGGGCTACTCAAGATGAGTCACCCTTTACTCTAGAAGCTTCTTCTTCTTCTTCAATGCAAGAAGCCAACTTGCACTCTTGCTTGAAAATATCCAAGAGTTTGAAGAGAACACTCAAGCCTCCATCAATGCTCATCAATGCTCATCAATGTCTTATCTCTTCTTCATTAATGCAATGGAAGAGGATGAGGCTTGATATTTTCTAAGCATGGGGGTTAAGAGCACTTGCTTTTGCTAATTGTGTCATTAGCTTTGCCTATAAATGGCCCAAAAGTGATTAAGATAATCACTTCTCCTCTTACACACTCTCTCCAACCTTTCTCTTTCAAGAAATCCTCTCAAACTCTATAGCTAAGAACACTCAAGAACCAGAAAACTTCAGCACTTAGAAGGAAGAGAAAAGAAAACCGAAAAGATCAAAAGAGAGCCTTGAGTTCTTAAGTCGGAAGCCGATGTTCATCATCCCGACTTAAGCTCAAAATTTCTCAAACTTCATATCCCACTCATTTTGGACCCATGGAGTTCATTGGTGAAATTGGTTTTTCCATTTGAAGTCTTTAAATTATTGTTTCAGGTCAAATAGTGCATTGCGGGTGAAATCGCTACTCTCGGGTGAATAGTGACCCGCCAGCGCCAGCCGCGCGCACGCCCGCGCGCACGCCTGCACGCCCGCGTGCCTGCCCGCGCCCCGCGCACGCCGTGCGCCTCCCGCGCACGCCAGCCGGCCTCCCGTGCACCTAGCTTCCCGAACGTGCATGTCCTTGCACCCGAGCATTCTTTCAAGCGTTCAACCGAGTCACCCGACTCTCGAACACTTCCCCAACTCTTTCCTCGTATCCCGAGGCTAGGTAAATCACTCTTGACTTAGAGGAGTTAGGGCTTTTTACATTATTTGCATGGCTATGGAGTAATATGGTGCACAAAGCATGTTCACTTGCAAGACTTCATGTTTATGCACTTTTTACATTATATCATGCATGTTTATCCTCGATTAACATGTTAGCATGTCGGGAAATGTTTGGATCGACCCTCGGAAGACCTTCCCGACCCGAAATAAGCAAAAGAGCTCTCGGGTTTGCCTCAAGAAGAGGTAACCGAGACTTGGCTTGCTTTCCTCGGGTTAAGAACGGCCTTCTTAGCCCGATCCAAGTTCGATTCCCGAGTCTTCTCGTGTTTTCTTACATGCATGAAGTCGGTATTGTTTTATCGATTCCTTAAATAACTTGTTTGTGCATGTTTGCATGTTCGAATGCGTTATTCAAATCATGGCAATACCGATTTTCGTTTAATCGTGTCATTTATCATGTTTGTCGTTTGAGCATGCGAGAAATGATTCGAAACGAGACGGGTAAACCTCGTGGAACCCCATTCGGGCCATGGGACTTCTCGGCTATCTCCAAAGAGAAGTGGCCGAGAGCCTCTTAGACTCGTACGGGTTGCATGAGGCTTCCTCTTCCCGTTTTGAGTCTGTTCTCGGCTTTCGTGTAATTTGCAATTTACATTATCGTCGCAATATCGCATGAAAATGTCTTTTCAAAACAAAGCATGCATGGATTCGGGTATCGATGACTCATTCGGGTCCATTCGGTTATGAGGGTAGTTTCGGTCATTGGACCAAATTATCCTCGATCCTTATGGAATCGTCTTGGTCGTTGAGTCGTGAATCGTTTTCACAATTAATGCATTCGGCATAACCCTTAAGCATCAATTCCACAAATGGGTTAATCGGGACGCTCACATGATTAAACCCACTTTACACTGATAAAGTTTACACGAATTGGCCATTAACTGATAACTCGCGTCGATGAGTTGTCAAATGACGTCGGTGCCCTGTTCAAACTTATCAATTTCAAAACCCGAAACGCGCGGTCCGATGTAGCATGGACGTCTGAAAAGGGCTTCTGTGTCTCAACTTGAGTTTTTACCTGATTCCAGGTAACTCAGATCATGATGCAGAAGATCTTTCTAGATCACTTCCGGGCAGACCGACCGGTTCTTTGGCTTTTTCGGGGTTCTTGCATAACCCTGGACGATCCAGGGAATTGGTCGACACCGGCTACAGGCCGAGGTGGCCCGCACTGCGATGTTTCCCCTTTTCTGAAAACAATTTTCAAATAAAGGGCAAAATCGTCATTTCACAATTCAACGACACTCTTAAGGTTAGCATGACAGAAACACTACAGTACGGGATAAGAACGGGCTACCTGTTCAGGTGCAGGTTCATCTGCATAGCCTTTTCTTATCTAACTGATGAGTTTCTGTCATCCTAACATAGACTCGGGTAACTAGAACGGTTATTTCTGTCAGAAAACATGCAAAATGCTGATTAACCTTTCACTCGACCTAACCAAACACTAGATAATGGTTAGGAGGAATTCTAGATTCCAAATCTAGAGTCAAAACACGAGTTTGGCTAATTCAGTGGAAATTCAGTGTCACAATACAGAACAACTGTAAAATCAATCCACACACATGAGATTTGACTCTCTTTGTCAGGTTCTCAAAACAAAGCCGAATGCTAAAACATTGGCACGTGCTGGTTTGTCTAGGGTAGGATTTGCATGCCAAAATACCTCGGATTAACAACTTATTAAAACACGTACACTCGATAATAACAAACACTTTGTCTATTATTAAGATGTTGCGTGTTATCTTTCCGCACCTGTTTGCCATGCGGGTCGAGCCTGATCCCTAGGCCGAATAATATTAGGGTTCAACGCCCTAATCATCGAGCACAGGGTTCAACGCCCTAATCAACATTCACAGGGTCCAACGCCCTATTTAGTGAGAGCGTCCATTGAATTTCAGTTCTTCGGTCTTTTCCCTAAACTCACGGTGAGTTAGAGTGGAATAATAACCGAACGCGAAACGACTGGAATTCGACCCTTTTGTAATTTGTATTTATTGTTTTCGAGAGCATTGTAAGGACTTTCATTTTGTACATTTGTTCTGTAAGAATTCCAGTCGGTGAGCGAACGGTCCGAGAGTCGAATTAATCGAATCGGTCTAATGCTTGCCCAGACACAAGTAAATCCAAGATCTCGCGGTTTTGGTTCACGCAGGGATTCAACCTCCATGGTTCGATGAACTATAACGCAAGATTGTGAAGCAACTCCCCGACATACGGGTTTACTTCTCTCTCGGCTTCTCAACCGACATCGTTTAATTCACCGAATCTCCGGTGTCAAAACGTGCGAGCCGAGTGCAGCTTAATTCATGCGGTAAATCATAAAACATGCAAGCCTAGCAAACTAGAGTACCGAAAGGGCATGCGGGATATAGGCCCACACGTAACATGAACCCCCGAACACGGATTTTCCGGTTCCGCACAGATCAATGCCTTAACAACAAACTAGGTGTTCCATACCCCTAGACCCGGGTAACTTATCCGCCCTCGACCTTCGGGTCGTAAAATGATAAGTGGCGACTCTTTCTCTCACGCGTGTCCGTCACACGTCCCCACGGGAAGGTGGACACTCCCAAGCCGCGCGATCCAAAAGCGCGCAATGCGGGCCCCGACGAGAGTCCACATTCGGGTCCGTACATCCCTCATACATAACGGGAGTGATATCTCACGGCTGCTTGGTGGGTAGAGTCTAAAAGTGTATGCCTATCCAAATGAGTCAATATAGGGATATCGAGCTCATTTGTTCTGATAGACTTACCCGGTAAACCAAGAAAGAGAAATTGAGTGAAATAAGGATGACATGGCCATGCCTTGGGCTCAATAGAGATATAGAGGACAAAAGGATTATACTACACGGTAACGTAGGTCACAAGGTTCGTTGAGAAATTCACTTTCCGATTACTTGAGTAGCAGTGATGTATTGCTAGATGCCGCTCACTATTTGTAATATTGAAATAGGGATTTCAATATTACTGTTGTGCGCACCTGAATTTCGTCTCGTCGGGGCACGTATGCGCGCGCCTAAATGCAACGCGGCTTGGGAGTGTCTTCCTTCCCGGGGACGCGCGACGGACGCACGTGAAAAGGAGTCGCCACTACCTATTTACGACCCGAAGGTCGAGGGCCGGTGAGTCGCTCGGGTCTAGGAGTATGGGGTACACCTAGTATGCTAAGGCAAAGTCTGTACGGAACCGGAAATTCCGAATTCGGGGGTTCTATTATGTGCGGGCCTATATCCCACATGCCCTTTCGGTACTTTAGCTTGGTAGGCTTGTCATTTTATTTATTTACCGCATGATTTAGGATTACACTCGACTTGTCCATTATGACACCGTAAATTCGAAGAAACACTCCGACCGTCCACTCTCCGGCCGGGATTCTTACATGAATAAATGTACAACATAAGCCCTTACATCGTTTTCTCAAATAAATAAAAATAGAAATTACCATGACTGAATCTCGATTGGTTCGCGTTCGATCATTATTCCACTCGTGCTCATCGTGTGGTTTTGAAAAGACTGAAAATTAAATTAAGGTGTGCACTCGGTGTATGGGCATTGGATCCCGTGATCGACGGTTAGGGGCGTTGGACCCGTGTAAATCGTATACTAAAGATCGGGCTCGATCCGCATAACAAACAAGTGTGAGAATGTAACAAGTAAGCACAAATAAACTAACAATGAGGTTTTGTTATTGTCGAATTTACGTGAATTAACTGATTATTAACCGAGGTATCTTGGCATGCAAATCCTACCTTAGAACAAACAAACATGATGATGGAGATGGCATGTAGCATTCGGCGTTATTTTATGGACACGACAAACACAAAGTCTATAATCGAGTCTCAAATGTGTGGGTTATTTTTAAATTGTTTTGTATCATGACAATGTGACTTTTACAGATTATGACAAGATTGTTTTTGCCTGAAACCCAAAACCTAACCCTTTTGCTCGACTATTTGCCCGTATTTAATTAAGCTGAGTTTGTGATTAATCTATTTTTTCGTGTTTTGACCCATTCTAAGCACAAACTTTGGGAAATGGGAGCACGAAACACCACGTGGATGCCAAGATCTCTGCACATGACCCATGTGGGACCGGACAACCTTTCACGGGCTGTCCCCGCTCGTGCTTCTAGTCCAATTCCCTAAGCGCCCAAATCTACACTAGGGTGACGACAAGACAAGAATCGGTAGTCATGCCCTTGAACCGGAAAATATGTGCGCGTGAAAAATCAAGATTACGTGGCACGTATCTCAGTGCTTTTGAAATTGTGAATTTTAAAAAGGGTATGACCAACAGTTCTTGAACTATCGACGCGATTACAGATTATTAATCGGTTCGTACAATTCATTTAAAAGAGTGAAGTGATTTAATTTAACCAAATTTGACGTCTCCATTATCCCGTATGTGGAATTTTAGGTTAATTAGAAATTGGCCGAATGCTTTAGTCTACGGATTTCGAGCCGTCGGAATGGCCATTAGTAGGCCACCCGATAAACTCTAATTTCCGACCGCCTTAGGTTTAAATACGATTTTAATCAACTATACGTGGTTAAACCGATTCATGTAAGGTTTTAATCAAAGACACACTCAAACATCCCAAGCACACGAATATGGGCAAAATGATCACAAATAAACTAATTCATCGGTTTTAAGTCCAAGTGATTAATTAAACCATTTTGATGTATCATTTGCCTTAGAAATTAGGGATTTATAAAGCGATTTATTTAAATCTAACCCATTTAACCTACGATTTATCGTCCGATCAAAACTAAACATAAAATACAGTCTCATACAATCATGTATGACCATGGTCGTAATGCACATCTCATAAATTATTCAAGGATTGAATTAAAAATAATTTTGAAAGAGCAGGGACTGATTTGGAAATTCGGCTAAAAACCCCGGGGACTGATTTGAGACAGCTTGAGAAGTTTCCTGGACTAATTTGGAACATCTGAAAAGTTTTGTGGCTGAATGGGAATTAGAAAATGGCCTGGGACCTGATTGAAACAGATTTTAAAGTTCGGGACTTATCTGGAAAAAGTGAAAAAATGTCACAGGGACTTAATTGAAACGAATTAAAAAAAAAGTTTACTGGACTGATTTGAATGACCTGACAATTCTGTGGCTGAACTGAAAGTGTTAAAAATGGCCCAGGACTTGATTGAAACAAGTTCGAAAATTTAGGGCTGACCGAAAAAAAAATAAATAAAAATAAAAATAAAAATAGCGGTGAGGACTGAATCGAAATATCTTGAAAAGTTCATAAAAACGGGTTTTGGTGTAACTCATGAACATTTACTTCACATTACATCATTTAAACAAACATTAATATGGAAAGATGAAGTCCTAAGCATGCTACTAGGTCCAAGGAATTATACCTTATCCTAGGAGATTCCTGGGATCGATTAGCTCGGAAGATCCCACGACAACCACGGACCTAGGTGGCCTTCAAGTCGAGACTCAACCTAAGCCTAGGTAAGTCTCCCCGTCATCTTCGAGCCCCACCGACATCGGGCTACTATCTTCTTGTCCCTCCATCTTTCTTCTCCTCTCGTGAGACATGCAAAACAAGAAACAAAAATGGGAGAATCGGGACGAAAGAAACTATATGAGCTACGAGCAAGATAAAAAAAAAAGCTATATTAAATAAAACGAGCTCTCAATATGTAAATGAGACTTTTAGGGAAATAACACAACATCACAAGATTATTTCTATGATTTTTGAAGTCAATGGGATCAAAGAAAAAGAGATCATATCTAAATAAAGCTCGGCTAGGAGCAAACATACAAAGTCACAAGGGCAAGCTCATAGACGACCTATTGATGCCACATGAATAACCTTGATCTTTGTATAATAGCTTCCAAAAACACCAACTAGATCATGCTAACCACCTAGCCCGTTATTAGATCAAGTCACACTAGAATAAAGCTAAGAACTCAAGAAACAAAATTCGGATCAAGCCTATTGCGAGGGTAAAGTTGGCTTGAAATCAACAGAAATTGCATTCTTTCAACTACAAACGGCATCCCATGATTAAGCGTAGCAAAACAAATCTCAAAGAGACGATATAACATTCATTTTAAATCACAATGGAACCAACTCATTACAAATCAGCCACACATTCAAGCATTATAAAACTCATGCAAAACATCCTAAATCAAATACATAATAGCACAAATATCAACTCTCAGCTGAGCATATTCTCGAATTAACAAAGTCGTGCAAAACACACTTTAATCCCTCAATATGTCATTAATCAGTTCAACCCATACAATAAACATGACTTTTTCTCATCAACACCATGCCAAACAACTCACATAAAATACGATATTGTCGTGCAACTCGTCCATTAATCAAACATCATCGATAATCTACCAAGGACGACTAAAAAGAACCAAAATCGGTCAATGAGCTATCAAGCTAGTAATCACGCACAACCAACAAAGTTAAGGGGTTAAGAACCTCACCGGGAGCTTTATTTTGGTCGAGACTAAACCGTTGAGGCGCTGCTTGGAGTTGTGAGGTACTGCCATGGGCTGCATAGGAGGAGGACAGGAGCCGAAAGCTGGGAGTTGAGCCAATGTTACGCTCGGTAAGGCCTGTGACGATCTGCGGCTTGTCGAAGCTTCTGTGGCCTGTCACAAGAGGGAGGAAGAGAACAGCAACGAACAAAGAGCAAGAGGAAGGAAGAGGGACAGTAATAATGCTTAGCTTGAGAGACGTGGACAAGCTGAAGCTCATGCATGAGCTGAGGAAAAGTTCAAAAATCATGAGGAGGCATCATCGGAGTGGATGGTGCTGGCCTGGGCTTCAACGAAGAGAGGAGGAGCTCGTGGGTGAGCTATTTGAACTCGATACTAGAGCATGGTGGAGGAGGAGGCTGCGGATTCAAGTTCGCCAAAGGAGGGAGCTGTGGGAGTCGAGAGGAAGGAGCTGGAGGCGACTAGTGTTTTCGTTCCTTCTTTTTTTTTTTTTTTTCTTTTTGGAGCCTTAGGGTTTTTCTTTTTTTCGTTGCCAGCTAAGGGAGAGTTAGCTGAGAGTGAGCTGGAGGTTTTCCTCTTTTGGACCAACCGAAAAAAAAAAGAAAAGAAAAGAAAATAGAAGAAGAACCAGAAGAGGAAATGGGGGCAGTAGGGAAAAAAGGCAGGAGGGACAGAGCTGTGACCAGTGGTCCATGGGATGACCTGAATATCCGGAATTTTCCTGAATTTCTCATAAACCTTTCGGTCTATGTGATATTTTTTCTTGATCCTTACATGAGCTGGGCATATCCTTGTAAAATTTGAAGATCGTTCGACCTCGGGAAGTTCCCGAAACAATTTTTCTTCGATAGCTGGCCCGAACCGAGACATTTGGTCCTGATTTGTGAGGAGACCTTTAATTCTGTACTAATCTAGCCGAAAAAAAGCATCCCGTTTTTCTTGATTTTCTGAATCTCAAGTGAATTGGGAATCCAATGCCGTTGGCCATGCTTGAAAACGCGAAGAATTGAATTTTTTATGGATTTTCTCCCTCGACTAGTGGAGTCTGTCTCGGTTTAACAGTTTCGAGCATGGTGCGCTCAAAAATTCATAACTCTCTCTCCGTATTGAATCTTGGAATGAACGACTCGTCAAATTGAACCTAACTCGATTTCCTAGGTCAAGCATATGAAATTCACCCTTTTAGGTTCAGGATTGATCGTGATATGATGTGTCGAATCCCATGCTCGAGCTGCTGTATTCACTGTTTGGGCACCCCAGCTCCCACGAATTTTATCTTTTTGCTCGAAAGGGCTCTCGATGTGATTTTTGCATTGAAATGTCCCCAACTCACCAAACTTTCATCTTAAAATATCGAACTTAGTTTTAGGATCCACGAAGATAGTCGTTCTCAACGAAGAAAATGATACAGAGACGTGATTTTCCCTTTGTCCACTGCCTTCGGTTCGAATATTGATAATTCGTGCCTTACTCTTCGGGATAAATTGTGTGTGCTGCAAAATTCCATATGTTGCCCTCACCATTTTTATGTTAGAGTTGTGGAACCCTAGTCGGGAGCCTTGTTGATGTCATATCCTAGTGCCGGTGGACCAAAATGGGGTGCTGACAACTGTCAATATAATCGGGAATCTACAGAGTCACACATGATGACTAAATCGACGAGATAATTTTGAAACAACAAGATCGTATAATATTGATTAGACGATTTAAGGTGCGACCGATTAATCGGATATTTAATGAAATTAAATTTACTGATTAATTAGACATAATTTATTAGACTGATTTATACATACAAATGGGCCATACATATGTATACACTTATACATATACATGGACCATTCAAATTTCTACATTTATACATACACATGGGCAAGTCATGAAATGCCATTTAGCTATCCACATGTCATGTGGAAATCAATTTTGGGTTAATTCCCACACCGGCCGTGCATGTCCAAGGCCTCCCCAAATTTGCTTATAAAAGGGGGAAGTCTTGGGTGGATATAAAAATATATATGCGACAGTGTATGCATATGTACGTGATATACATGTATGCATAAGCATATGCATACACATATATGTGTGTACGTGTATAATTGTAGGGAAATTTAAGTTGAATTGTTCAACTTTAATTAATCCTACTAGTCTAATAAATTTCGGGTGTGGCACCGGTGTTTCTTTCGAGTGTTGGCCGCTAGCACCGTCCATCTCGAAGACTCGTCGACAAAGTCAGTGTGGATACTTGGATACATGTAGAGGCGTCACATTTGAGCGCTTGGTCAACAATTTTAAAATATCAGGTACGCTTTATCTATTCCTATTCTTCTAGTAGTAGGTCTTGAGATTAGTTTCACGGGTAGGAAATTTTGAATTTCTATTCCTCTTACGTTTTTTGTAGGCCTCGTGAAACTAGGAAATTTTGAATTTCTAATCCTTTTATGCTTTTCGTAGGCCTCGTGAAACTAGCAGTAAGTTCTTTCACTATGACCTACATAAAATTGATTTTCATTTATTCTCATATATATACTAGAAAGGGATCCGCTCCGCTCATATTTAATTCAATTTTTTTAAAAATTATACTCGTGTTAGGTGTAACACTTTGAAAAAATATTATAATCATGCACTATATTTTTATAGTATAAATAGTTCTTTTTTAATATGAAAATATAGTTTTTTTTTCAATTAATCATATAAGCAATGAATTTGAAAAAGACAATAATAAAATGGAAAATGATAGATAGTGACGTGTGGGGAAATGAAAGAAGTGGAGAGTTTAGAGAGTCGCCCCTAAAATTTTGACGTTATAAGAAAAAAAATTTCAATAATTCATTGAAATTTCATTAATAGAGGTGATCTTACAAGACAAAGATCACAAGAGAATTACAAAAGGATAAAAAACAACCCCTACAACGACATGTAGTTTCATCAAGTATCGAACATACAATCTCTAAGTTAACAGGTATGGATGTGCACCCTTACACTACGCCATGTTTTGCTTGCTACGCATGCATTTATGATCAAGAATTTTTGTTCATTAATTGATGTGCAGAAAAAATAGCTGATGCGAGTAATGGTGATGTTGTCGTTGACCAATACCACAAATACAAGGTGCCATCATCCTTCCTCAGGTTTTTTTTACCGTTTTATCGGGATATATATGACTATATTTCTAATCTTAATCTGTAATTTTTCTTTTCGATATATAGTCAGTCATGTAGATTCAATAAATGTGAAATAACATTTTCAAACATTTTCCATATACACACGAGCCACGTACATTCTCAGCCTATTTACCGAAAATAATCCATTCAACTATTTGTCTGGCCCTGGCCGTGAAATGTAACATAGATGATATTATTAAATTGAGTTGATCTAACACCAATACATGTGTCTTGTTTGTGGTACGTGGCTGTTTTAATATTAATTGGTGGTTCTATAGTTGATACTTTTATTCTTCTTATTTAATTCTTACCCTCATTTGTCTTCCCCAAATCCCTTTGCTGAAATAACAGCAAAAAACCCCCCATCCTTTTTTTTTGGTTGTTCATATTTATACTTCAAAATTTTTCAATATAAAATTATAATCAAACGAGTGTTTTATTTAGCCACGGCTCC
This sequence comes from Punica granatum, assembly GCF_007655135.1. Classification (NCBI taxonomy): domain Eukaryota; kingdom Viridiplantae; phylum Streptophyta; class Magnoliopsida; order Myrtales; family Lythraceae; genus Punica; species Punica granatum. Next base: position 30,655,285 of record NC_045129.1, read on the forward strand.
AACCTCCACTTTCTCATTATTAATAAAGAGTGGTGGAATTTTACTTGCAGTTGCAGTGCAAGAGTTCAAAATTCATTATATCTTATGGTCACGATCAAGTCATTAATCAAGTAAAGATTAATATCAATCAATAGATCGCATGATGTTATGATTCACGGACATTTATAACATCACAAATAAAATGGCAATATAAATTGTTAACCAATTAAAATAAGTTTTTTTATACCTAATTTTTTTTAAAGAATTTGAATAAAAGAGAGCAGAGTGAATCCCAATATGCGGAAAAATCCATCCCACTTGCAATATGAGAACACTGATCGTAATAATGTCTTAAAATAATATTAGAAAAATATTAAATTTGGTTTTTAAGATTTTTTTTTTCAAAGAAGGTTGTTTGTGGGTAGGAAAAAAAACATCCACTCGCCACCACATGTTTTCATTAATTAATATAGTTAATGTGTTCTTTTCTAAATGAGTATATTGAGGGGATGAATTATATATGGAGTATTGCACGAAAAAGAAGAAGAAACTGCCGACAGAAACATTGAATAACAGCCAACAAATAATGGAGATAGAGAAATGAATGAGGGCATAAGCTGGAAGGTGGTGGAATTGACGGAGGAGATGAGTGGCGGGCGAATCCTTTCGACTGTTGCATAGAGCCCTCCTTGAGTGAGTATATCGGGTTAAATAGACACTTAAAAACGAATTACGACCATCGATCTCAACTAACGTATATACACACTGCCCATTTGCCGTAGGCTTATGGACTGGAGTGAAAGAGGACTTGAGTCAACCGAGGCTGGAGAGCCTTGAGAACGATCTTAATTATGAAGGTCCGGTAGCTGAAGCCTTTGGAAAATCTACATCTTTGAAGGAAGAATTGGATGAAAGTTTGGCCAAAGTGGCTTCCCTCGAGACCTTTGTTGAGGAGCTTAAACAAAAATTTGCCAAAGCAGAGAATAAGGCTTCACAAGCTCTTTCAGACAATGAACTTCTACTCGAGACAAACCTACAACTCAAACGCCGGGTTGATGAACTTCAGGAGCTGCTAAACTCTGAAGCTTCGAACATGGAAGCCACTGCTTAGATAGCAACTATCACCAAGTTGCGATTGGAAGAAACGCAATGGCAGTCTGCTGAAGTGAAGCTCACTGAGGGTAGATGCTCGCAGCAAATGCGAGGGCTAGTTCATGGCGTAAATGGAGGATTACTGTCCATGGTGGCTATTATCATGGGCGTCGGCACCATGGTCACCGATCGGATGTCGGTCATGAATGCCAGCTTATCAAGCTTCGTCGGAGGAGCTCTGGCGCTGGCTATCAGGGAACTCCTGAAGGCCTACTCGAACAGAGTCACAATGATGGCTCTGCGCGAGATCCACCTACCTAGAGACAAGGAAGAGTTGGTCGATCTCAGTGGAGCTCGACGGCCTCCGGCTCCAGCAACTGACGGGTTGCCACGCCCTTGGCTAGTAGCAACTCTGCAGGGTATATCCTTTGCTATCGGAGCCATCTGCTTATTGTTACCGACGCATCTGATCTGATCCTACAAAAGTAGGATGTGGATGGTGGTGGGTATGGCTACCGCCATGTTCATCAGGATTGGAGCTGCCAACGGGACGTGTGGAGAAGTCCTCTGTCGTCCATTCCTGCATCCGAGTCGTTGGATTCGGCTTGCTCTTGATGGCATTCAGCTTCGCAATTGATTGGTTCGACAATCGGGTTGGGAGCTACTGAGATAGATGTTCTTTGACCAGTATTGTAGTAATGTGCAAAGAGGAAAAATAATTACAATCCCGAAATGAATCCTAAACGGGCCTCCGATCTTTGAGATTCTAATAACAAATGTCGACGTTCACATCTCCTTGAACGACTTTTATATGTTAAACATGTGTACACAGTTTTTCAATCAGTACGTTGAATTGCCTTGTCCTCTTTCCTAAAATAGTTTCACGCTACCAAAGTGAAAGAGGACTAGGCAATTCAACGTACTGATTGAAAAACCGTGTACACATGTTTTGATAAAATATATAAAAGTCGTTCAAGGAGATGTAAATGTCAGCATTTGTTATTGGAATCTCAAAGATTGGAGTCCCGTTTAGGATTCATTTCGGCATTATAATTATTTTTCCTCATTGCACATTACTACAATACTGGTCAAAGAATATCTATCTCGGTAGCTCCCAACCCGGTTGTAGAACCAATCAATTGGGAAGCTGAATGCCATCAAGAGCAAGTCGAATCCAACGACTCGGATGCAGAAATGGACGAAAGTGGACTTCTCCAAATGTCCGCTGGTAGCTCCAATCCCGATGAACATGGCGGTAGCCACATCTACCACCGTCCACATCCTACTTTTGTAGGATCTGACCAGATGCGTCGATAACAGTAGGCAGATGGCTCTGATAGCAAAGGATATACCCTGCAGAGTTTACTGCCAGCCAAGGGCGTGGCAACTCGTCGGCTGCTAGAGCTGAAGGCCATCGAGCTCCACTGAGATCAACTATTTCTTCTTCGTCTCTAGGCAGGTGGATCTCGCGCATAGCCTTCATTGTGACTATGTCCGAGTAGACCTTCAGGAGTTCCCCGATAGTCGACGCCAGAGCTCCTCCGGCGAAGCTTGATAAGCTGGCATTCATGACGGGCATCCGGTCGGTTACCATGGTGTCGACGCCCATGATAATAGCCACCATGGCCAGTAATCCTCCATTTGTGCCATGAACTAGCTCTCGCATTTGCCGTGAGCATCTGCCCTCAGTGAGCTTCACCTCAACAGACTGCCATTGCATTTCTTCCAATTGCAACTTGGTGATAGTTACTATCTGAGCAGCGACTTCCTTGTCCGAAGCCGCAAAGTTTAACAGCTCCTGAAGTTCATCAACCCGGAGTTTGAGTTGTAGGTTTGTCTCGACTAGAAGTTCATTGTCTAAAAGAGCTTGTGAAGCCTTATTCTCTACTTTGGCAAATTTTTCTTTAAGCTCCTCAATGTTGGTCTCGAGGGAAGCCATTTTGGCTAAACTTTCAACCAATTCTTCCTTCAAAGATGTAGATTTTGCAGAGGCTTCAGCTACTGGACCTTCATAATTAAGATCGTTCTCAAGGCTCTCCAGCCTCGGCTGACTCAAGTTCTCTTTCACTCCAGTCCATAAACCTGCCACAAATGGGCAGTGTGTACATACATTAGTCGAGATTGATGGTTGCAATTCGTTTTTAAGTGTTTATTTAACCCGGTTTACTCACTTAGGCAGGGCTCTGCGCAACAGTCGAAAAGATCCGCCCGCCACTCATCTCCTCCGTCAACTTCCACCAACTTCCAGCTTATGCCCTCATTCATTTCGCTTGCATTGCTTATATACCTTAAGAAAAAGAAAGAATCCAAACCTGAAATTCAAATGTTTCATGCCCCAGTTTTCGATTCTTAATCGGAAACTTAACCCCTTAAACTCTTACCCTGATATAACGTATGCCAGCTCTTTCACCAAGAGCTTCTTGACCTTCCTACTCAGCCGATCATTGGCTGCACTATCGATGACTCCAATGAAGTGCTCAATAAGGCAACGGCGCCTTGCATGCTCTGACCTTGAGTGCTCAATCTGCAGCTTGGACTTTTTCGCCTCCAGAGCATCCCTGAGGCTTAGGTCCGAGTAAGCCTGGGAGAGCGCATTCTCCACAGCATTGGCATCCTATCTAGTCCTGTCGGGATTGAGGATTACCATATGCACCATGAACTCTTCGTCATCAAGTGAGTACTCCTGTTATCTGCCTTGATCGCCTTCAATGCCTCCTTCAAGTGTTGAGGATTTGAAATTTTCAAGAATAATAATGCACGTAAAAAAATGCCAAAATGAAATGAAGCCAATGTGCTCAAGCTTTTTTCTTTTAATTTTCTAACTTATTGACTCTTTAATAATATAGCATATTAGAACTGCAGTCTAACTTCAGATCTCACTAAACATTAAAATAACAATAGAAAGAACATGAAGTTTACCCTTTAGTTAATTTTATAACATAGATTTTCATTGGTCATCACTTTCTGTCTAAATAATGCCAAGTACAAGGAAGATTCGGGTGAAGAGATCGATCGACTGATTATTAATTAAATGGAAGAAGAAACCAACTCGTGCTGTATTATATAACATGACATGATACATTCAGGTATTTTATTTTGGACCAGACACACTCGTGTTCATACAGCAAAAAATAAAACTTACACTACTTGGATTTCAAAATTTACTATACCTCCATTCAGAACTCCTCCATCAACGGATTGGCACCAACGGCCTTTGCGCGGCTATCAATATCTGCTTGCATTTGCCAGAACTGATACTCAGCGTCCCACCCGATGGCCACCAACAGCTGCCGAAACTAATATGCAACGTCCCACCTTATGGCTACCATGGAGAGGGTGGCCACCATGTAGAGGTAGCTCTTCTTATCGCAGCTCAGCACCAGCTTTGCCGCCCTCCTCAGCACATCCTCCAGCTTGCCCATCCTCAGCGCTTCCTTGTTTGGTTTTTGGCCTTTGCTTTAGTTGTAGTTCATGGTTTGGTGCTTCCTTTATAGTGGCCCAAGCTTTGCTCTTTTTGTTGCTATTTATTGGCTCTTTTTGTTGCTATTTATTGGCAATCTTGCTTTGCTTTAGTTATGTATGTATGGTTCCTATCAACCTTGCCAATGTATGAATGATAACCTCTTAAATTATTAAAGGCAGAAAAATTTTTTAAGTCGAAATGAAATAATGAGTTACATATCACGATAATTAGTCTTATTATTACTGCTATTATTATCATATGGCATAGGATGATAGAAGTTGTACGTAATGGTTAAAGCTTATTATGGTACGTGAAGATCATGGAACACTTCAAATGTCAAAGTATATATATTTCGTGTGGGCCGAGAATTCTGGGATACAACCACTTAAATCAACTGGGTGATCTTTGATCGAGCCGATATTAATTTCATGATAATGATTTACTTGTCTTTATCAATCTTAATCGTATGATTCCAATATGTTGCACGTAAAAGACACTAGGGAAGAAAACCTTCTTTTGTTTCTAATGATTACATGTATCCTCTCTCTTTGTACTTAAATGGCTCAAAGCAGTGTTATCAGAACTTGACAAGATGATGAACCAGAAAGGGTATGGGTTCATGGGTTTATGGGTCCAATCGGAGATTCGATGGGTCGGACAGCACGTTTAATTAAAATAAAATAAATATTCATATTATTAAAAATTTATGATAATTATGATAGAAGTATGATGATTTCAAAGTAATATAACAATAGTGTAAGAAAATATCTATATTTAATATTTCTTATACCAAAATAAATATTGGATTTTAATAAGTACTAAAAAGTAGAGTTAAAACAATAAGAAAGTAGTGGTGGCTTGGTTGGCAGTATGCTAGTATGGGAAGCAAGAGGTCATGAGTTCAAATCCTTACACAACTAAACAGTTTTTATACTAAATAAGAAACCCATAAAACCCATAGAACCGACCGGTTTAATGGAATTTTGCTCAAAACCAGCCTGTTCAATGGGTTCAGCGGTTCAAATATGCAATTTGGGTGTTTAGGCAAACCGAACCGGACATGAGACTGTTCCCGATCCGACCGGTCGAACTGGTCGGTCCGATCCGTTTCTGATAACAATGGCTCAAAGTGTTGGTTGGCCTTGCTAGTGGCAATAGTCTTACAACATACTGGAAGTTTAATCTTTGGAACAAGAATTACATATTTAAAGGGAGAGTGACGTAATTCCTTAGCGGGCCACGACTGCCCCAGTTGTCTCAAAAGCATAATCCAAAATTTGGTAGGAGTGGAGGAGTGAGAAAGTAGCAACAGACCCATGTCTATGATGTGACGGTGTTTTCGCTAAACTAAACTATTTTGTTGAGGAACGTGAGGACAAGAGAGTCGATAAAAAATGCCATTGTTCTATAGTTCATTCTGAAAATCTATAGAGAGAAACTTCTTAGCACCATCTAACTGAAAATGCTTGATTCGATGTCCATAACGATTCTCAATTTAAAGACGAAATGCACAAAAACGTGAAGTACATCAATAGATACTTCAGGACATAAAACCAAGAATTTACTATAGTCATCAAGAAAATGAATATAATAGTGATGACCAGTATCAGAGATGATCATTGTCGGTCCCTAAATATCAATATGAACGAGCTCAAGCAAATAGGTTGTTTTATTAAGAGTAGGCAAAAAAGAGGTGTTTATTATTTTCCCTTGTTGACATGCATAACATACATGATCAACATGATCATTATTGAGAGAACAAGGACTTAATGGACGACAAACAATAGGAAAATATGTGTCACCAAGGTGCGGACGCCACAAGACACCAGAACCAGAAGAGAGATGAGCCTGAGGACTGTTGGTGCGCATGTCCCTCGTATGGAAACAATAGAGTCCATCTTTAACTACGCCACGCATAAGCTCCCAGTGTGTATGAGTATCCTTCACAATGAAACAATCAGGGTGAAGCTCAAAGAAACAAGTGTTATCCTTGGCAAATTTAGGAATGGATATGAGGTTTCTGGAGATATGAGGGGCATAAAGATTCAAGTGTAAAGGACGCTTCGATAGTTTAAAAGTGAAAGAACCAGAAGCAAGAACTAGGAGAGATTTACCATCACCCAAAAAACATGATCGGAATTCACGGTATCATCACAAAGACTAAGATTAGATAGGTTTGAGGTAACGTAGTGTGTAGTAGGGGTGATCGGTTTCGGATACCCTGTATTTTTCACGATACCCAAACCATACCATGTAAGGGATAGGTTCCGAGATTTTGGAACCGGACCCTACCCTATTGAATCCTGAAACCGGAACCTGCCCGAAACTTGTATTATACCACAAATTTCGGGTACCCTGTTGGAACCTGTAGATTTTTTTGTTTCGCTAAATAAAACAAAAAATATCACATACATAATCAGTAATCACACCAAATAGAATATCGACAGAGATTTAGATTAATCAACAACAAAAAAATAATATCTCTCATCAATCAATCCATAATACGATCCCATACAACAAAGAGTAATATGTTCTTCCAATACGTACTTGAATTAAACATTGAAAAAAAATTAGCAACACACAAACATGGCTGAGTACTATTTGTCTGAACAGTCCTCCACGAGTCACCAAAATTCTTATGATATGCATCCAGCACCTGCGCGACACATACGGAACAGTATAGAGTCCATAAAAGTTGCATTACCTAAGGAAAAATAGCCACTTTCGTAATTCACACAATATCATATATGTTAAATATATAACGATCCAGAGGTTAAGGGGCCTAATGGAATGAAAAGTAATAAAAAATTAAGGTAAATATCTGAAAATTAATGAATATTTTATTGTGCTTCAAGTAGTATTGCCAAAGTAAAAGAACAATAGTTTGTTCTATTTGGGCTCAAAAGTCGCAGACAAAGATGTCGAAAGAGTGAAACAAAGTCCCAAAGTGGTACGTCATTGAAGCATGAAAGACCAACATCGACAAGATTCCCGAAGAATGAAACCAATGCTGCTTGAAAAAATGTTATGTTGCAAAATGATCAGAGCATACAGGATATATTAACAAATATATGGAACACACCCAAGCTAATATCTGACTAATTTACCACATGGTTAACACTTTTTTTTCTTTTTTCTTTTTTGTGAAAATATCTGGTTCCGAGTATCGGTTTCGATTTCGATTTCGATTATGGATACCCTGTAGGTAGGAACCGAAACCGGAACCGATTTTCATCGGTTTCTGATTTTAATAGCCGGACTCTATCCTATTTTTAATACAAGCTACCCGAACCCTACCCTAGCGGGTAGGTTTCGTCTAGTTCCATGTATACCCGGTACCCGTGCACACCCCTAGTGTGTAGCACCTGAGTCCATAGACTAGTCAGGATCACGAAGTCCCGGAGAGGACCCATGGCTCAAATGAGTCTGAGGAACAGAGAATTGATTGAATTGACAAAATGGGGTAATACGTCCAGCTCGTTGCAGTTCTTGTGGATAACAGGAGGATTGTACCGAGCATGAATTGGGCCGAAAGAAGCTGGACTGAGGGTAGCATAGGTACCATATTGAGCCGACCAGAAAAGGACCCAAAGCCACCTGGATAGAACCACGGGTTTCGGGGCTGACTCGAATAGATTTGACCATGTGGAAATTTAAACCCGGACGATGGATTTTTTCTTTCACCCGACCCTGCATTATGGTTTTCGCTGTTGTTCACTCCCGCTCAACGATCAGAGGAGCTACCTTTCCTATTATTCTTCCCTCCTTTGCTGCTCTGATTTCCCCTGCCTTAATTCCTTTGACCGTTACGTCTGCCATCGTTGTGCCATCCATTTGTGTAGTAGACCTCAGTTATAGCTAAGCCAAGGATTCCATAGAGCGAAGTAGTAGCGGAATCAAAGGCTAAGGAGTTCGTCTTCAATTCTTGCTTTGCAGCATAGAGATGGCGCTCTTCGTGGCCGACAAGTAGGGACTGGAGTTTATCAATGCTGAGGGTAAGCATACGGTTTGATTGGGCGAGGACGATGGGCTCCCAGTTGGGACCAAGACCCGTGTAGGTACACCGATTAACTTTAGTTTCCTTATTTGAGCGTATATCGGAGCATGCTTCTTAACTGAATCGATGAATTTTGCCATTAATTGCTCTCCCTTTTTCAAATCGCGCCACTGCTGATCAAGCAGATTGTCTTGTGCTGCTATTTGGGGTTAGAAATGAAGTTTCAAGAGACGTCTAGGCTTCGTGAGACGTTTTGGCAAAGAGAATCGTCTCCCCGATTTCCTCTGTGACTACCATCATAACGCAGGTAAGGGCAAAATTGTCCCTTGACTGCCAATTAAGAAAATAAAAATTTGGTATGGTTTTTCCATCTGTTCCTGTAATAGTCTTGCTCGGTGCCATGACTATTCTTTGGACATAGTTGAGCAATCCATAGGTGGTAAGTAGTCGAGTCATTATGTCTTTCCAATAAAGATAATTCTCGCCATTTAGCTTGACAGGTATGGTTGGAATGGATGAGGGAAGAACTGCAGAGGTTGAGGAGGAAAAGGGAAGAATAATTAGGGTTTTGGTGGAAGAACTGTCAGCCATAGGTGCCGAGAAGAAAAGGGGGTAGTCGGGTCAGAGAAAAGAATGAGTAGAAGCAAGATAACCAATTGGGAGTTACCCGGAAAGGCTCTGATACCATAAAGGTTTGGGAGCCAGAGTGGCTAAATCCTTACTAATAGTGACGTAGAATGTATTATGATTATATAGGCACTATACAAGGATACATGAAAGGAAATACATAAATGTGCAACAAAAGATGCCTAAACTATAACATATATACATGAAATGCTATGATTTTGTATCATCTCCTCTATTAAAAAGGAACCAAACCCGAACCAAACCACTAAGTCGAACCGAACCATTTCGAACCAATTCAATTTCAGTTCGATTTGGTAGGGCATGAATGGTTCGGTTAGTTACCGAACCATCTCTAACATATTAGTTATGGTTAATCGAACCGAACCGAACCATTTAAGTGTTAGAAAAAATACTCTTCATCTCTTTTCTTTGACTCACACTCGACACTAGGATTGTTCAAGAGGAACCAAATTGAACCAAAACATTTCAAACCGAACCAAAATAACCGCTTCGAAATGGTTTGATTCTTTGATTGTAAAATGGTTCTGTTCGGACCAACTTTTGAACTGAACCGCACCATGAATAGCCCAATGTAACCTGGAAAAAAAAGGGAGTGTATTAGTCAAATAGGGATGGAAATAGCCCTATCCTTTCTAGCGTCCTTCCGTAACAGCCTGTTCTTTTCTAGCCCTAGACACTTGATTAGGACATCTCTTGGTAACTCAACTTCAATTTTCTCTTTATTGAGTTGATTGAAGAGCCAAATTGCTTGTTGATTTGGGTTCGACTTCTTGAGTTTCCGTGACTGATCAGTTGGAACCTGGAGAGAGTGGTTTGTAGTGGTTAGATATGGCCCCTAAGAAGAAGGTTAAGGTTAGTCATGGGACTGATGCTAAGAGAGTGAAATTTGTGTCTAATGAAGTTAGGAAGAGGTATGAAGAGAAGTTACTGACCAGAAATGTTGTTGAAATGTACAAATAAATAAATTATGCTGCTACTAGAAGTACAACAATGCCAAAGTCATGGCCAATTGGCCACAAACATTCCAAATATTCTTTCCCAAATGTTGTCCGAGTCTTGAGCCGAGAGGCACAACTAAGGACTGGGGCGAGTATACAATTGGATTCGATTTGATATCGATACACTCAAATCAGAAAATGCAACTGAGATACAAACAGGGCAAGTTGAAGTTGGCAACAAAATTGATTCATTTTCTTTTCCCTTCATGGACAGTCAACGGCAGAAAGGGCAATTGATCAAACCATTCTCATTACACTGAGAGCAATTCAAAGATCTCAACCCACTGACTAGAAATGTTGTGCAATAGAGGGGTTTAAATCTAACAGGGCCAGAGGTCATTTATGAGCAGTTGATCGACTATAGGAAGTGGTCAAAGTTTTGTGATTCCCTAGAAGCAACTGTCTTACCAGGGGTAAGGGAGTTCTATGCAAATACAAATGAACTAATAAATGGAAAGATTTCTGTTCAAAGATGTCATGTTTAATTCGAGAAGAAACCATTAATCATGTCTATAACCATGCTTCTGTTGAGAATGATAAGTCTAAACAATATTTAAAGGGAGGATTTGATGCAGATGAAGTGCTAAGGATAATTGGTTAGTGGAATTTGTTGTTGAAGCAATCTAAGGATAAGGAGCCCTTGTCCCTAGGTATTATGACTTGCAAACTCAAGCTAAAGTATGGTTATAATTTGTTTCAGCAAGATTGTTGCTATGAATGAACTTTAGTAGTGTCACAAAGGAGAGAACACTTTTAGTTTAGCATCTTAGAAAAGAAGGCCCTTGATGTGAGAACCGTAATTCATGATGCTCTGGAAAATACTTTTAACGATGACAATTTAGGCATTTGGTTTCAATCCTTGACCACTGGATTGTGCATGAAAGTTGGAGTATGCTGGGGCTGTGGAGAGGAAAATTTTCAACCGAAAGACCCCATTAATCATCACATGGTAGCAAATGTCTGTCACGATCCGAAATTTCAGAAGAATTTCCCCAAAATTTTCTCGATGTTCATTATCACATAACTATTCATGTAACAGTATGCTTTCCATAAACTCTAAGATATATATAACTAATCCAACAAACTCTAATATGTATATATACTTATCAAGATATTACTTTTTCTCACCCACATCAGTAATCCAACCAAACAAAAGTTTCAGATCGTAACATTTTCAAATACATTCTATACAAAAAGAATACCTATCAAATAACTAAAGTCTCTACCTAGTTCTCCAAGCTGATACCTAATATCAAAAGTGGTTCTTCTGCGCAGCTAGAAGTTTATCTGGAAAAATATATGCAATGTGTGAGCTGCATCTCAATGAGTACTATATTCTAAAGTAAAATGAATTATTATAAATAAATATTTAATTACAAACAACCAAATATTCAAATAAATAATACAAACAAATCCAATCCAACTATCAGTTCACCCTCATATATATACAGTATATATATATATATACAAATAATAATAATAATAATTATATCCAATATAGGAACTAAATTTAAGTTATACTAACAAATACACACAACTCTTCCAACTATTTCTCTAATATTCGATATCACATAAATATCAAATATCCATTCATTTACCGTTTCATTGTAAATCACTACACAATCACTTGACAAATCAAGCTCTAGCATCCCACCCGCATTCAAGTATAACCACATATTCCAACAAGCTTAACAATCATCACATCCATCTAAATCAATCCGAATAAACAATACATAACACTAGTAAAATAATATAGTCATAGTGCTGCATTTCCTTACGACAAGTTAAAACAGTACTGTGACCCTGCACATCTCACTCATATCATCCTCAACTCTCAATATCCATATCTCATAAGTAGGGGCCGCCTATTAACCTATGGCGGTAATAGTTGACCTCAATTTATATTCTGCCGGGTTGAGCGGCTAATCGAACCCCCTTTTCTATTCCACCAGGTCGAGCGGGCGATTGGGTCCTGTCAGCACCCCATTTTGGCTCACCTTTCCAAACGATGATATCAGCAATGATCCAAGCCACAACTTGAGCAGAATACAGAAAAACGACTTAACAGAGCAGAAAATCACTATTCATCCTCAAGTCGGCAAAATCGGGCAAATGACACATGCATATGACAGAAGGACTCCAGGGGTCACCAAAGGGTAATAGAGTGACTAGAGAGCTCAGCAATATCCAAAACCGGCATTTTCAGTATATCACACGGACAGTTCTATTTTCCGATAGTTCGCTCGATTATCGGAAGACAGCCAATATTGGACCCCAAAAATCCACTCCAATGCCAAACAGATGAAAAGTGTCCCCAAAGGCATTTTGCAAATCATCTGCTCTATACAGAACAACTTTCTGTATACAGACAACTTTTCAGTGGAAGTCCAAAAATGCCGGTTTCTCGAAGAAAAGTTAATTCCAAATATCAGATGCGGCCATGCCCCTCAATCATACAGAGCACGAGCAATGCTTCATATTATCTTTTAGAAGCCATACAGACACTCTGAATGACTTCCGAATGACAAAACGGGCATACCCTTCTTCGGAAGAGCGTAACCGGAGACTGATCTGATGGAATTACGGCAAACGAAGTTCACACTACATTGCCCTGAAAACTCCAGCAGACATTCGCAATTGGGCAAAACAGACAGCAAAACCCTTCACGGTTTCCCGAGTAACCTCCGAGGGGCACAAAAGGCCATTTTCAGTGAAAATCCATATCCGGAGGTCCTCTTTGGGGAAACTTGACGCCGGATGCTTACCTTACACAATGCTAGCCTTCTCAAGGCTCAATGTGGAATTGTCGGAATGAATCACACAACTCATCTAGACCCCTCGAGCAGTGCTTTAAGGGTCTCGGATGCACTTTTCGTATCCTTAGAGGCCCAATCTCAGCAAACAGAGATCGCAGTAATCTCCGGATCGCCCAAGAAACTCAGAAAGCAATCTGAGAAATCCAGTTTCGGCCTCCTAGGACATCTCCGGCTCCATATTTGTATTTACCAGCTTAAGGGACAAGGGCCCACGTAATTTGACAATTTATGTCAAAATGACCGACGTGGGATGCAGATACAAGATATGCTGTCAGAAGTGGGTAACCTCGCTCTGAATGCATAAAAGGAGCAAAACCGGCTTCCAAGCCTCATACAGACATTTGGCAATTTCTCACGGAAAATGCCAATCTCGGACTCATTAAATCCATTTCCTCGCGTATATCGATAATTCGACGTTCAATTCAAACCACGAACTTCGAATGCGCGATCAATCGAGACCCGAGCTTTTTCCCGGTTTCTCCTCTTCGGTCGTGGGACCCACGGGCTATTCAAGATGAGTCACCCTTTACTCTAGAAGCTTCTTCTTCTTCTTCAATGCAAGAAGCCAACTTGCACTCTTGCTTGAAAATATCCAAGAGTTTGAAGACAACACTCAAGCCTCCATCAATGCTCATCAATGCTCATCAATGTCTTATCTCTTCTTCATTAATGCAATGGAAGAGGATGAGGCTTGATATTTTCTAAGCATGGGGGTTAAGAGCACTTGCTTTTGCTAATTGTGTCATTAGCTTTGCCTATAAATGGCCCAAAAGTGATTAAGATAATCACTTCTCCTCTTACACACTCTCTCCAACCTTTCTCTTTCAAGAAATCCTCTCAAACTCCATAGCCAAGAACACTCAAGAACCAGAAAACTTCAGCACTTAGAAGGAAGAGAAAAGAAAACCGAAAAGATCAAAAGAGAGCCTTGAGTTCTTAAGTCGGAAGCCGATGTTCATCATCCCGACTTAAGCTCAAAATTTCTCAAACTTCATATCCCACTCATTTTGGACCCATGGAGTTCATTGGTGAAATTGGTTTTTCCATTTGAAGTCTTTAAATTATTGTTTCAGGTCAAATAGTGCATTTCGGGTGAAATCGCTACTCTCGGGTGAATAGTGACCCGCCAGCGCCAGCCGCGCGCATGCCCGCGCACGCCCGCGCGCACGCCCGCGCCTGCCTGCGCGCACGCCCGCGCGCCTGCCCGCGCGCCCGCGCACGCCAGCCGGCCTCCCGTGCACCTAACTCCCCGAACGTGCATGTCCTTGCACCCGAGCATTCTTTCAAGCGTTCAACCGAGTCACCCGACTCTCGAAGACTTCCCCGACTCTTTCCTCGTATCCCGAGGCTAGGTAAATCACTCTTGACTTAAAGGAGTTAGGGCTTTTTACATTATTTGCATGGCTATGGAGTAATATGGTGCACAAAGCATGTTCACTTGCAAGACTTCATGTTTATGCACTTTTTACATTATATCATGCATGTTTATCCTCGATTAACATGTTAGCTTGTCGGGAAACGTTTGGATCGACCCTCGGAAGACCTTCTCGACCCGAAATAAGCAAAAGAGCTCTCGGGTTTGCCTCAAGAAGAGGTAACCGAGACTTGGCTTGCTTTCCTCGGGTTAAGAACGGCCTTCTTAGCCCGATCCAAGTTCGATTCCCGAGTCTTCTCGTGTTTTCTTACTTGCATGAAGTCGGTATTGTTTTATCGATTCCTTAAATAACTTGTTTGTGCATGTTTGCATGTTCGAATGCGTTATTCAAATCATGGCAATACCGATTTTCGTTTAATCGTGTCATTTATCATGTTTGTCGTTTGAGCATGCGAGAAATGATTCGAAACGAGACGGGTAAACCTCGTGGAACCCCATTCGGGCCATGGGACTTCTCGGATATCTCCAAAGAGAAGTGGCCGAGAGCCTCTTAGACTCGTACGGGTTGCATGAGGCTTCCTCTTCCTGTTTTGAGTCTGTTCTCGGCTTTCGTGTAATTTGCAATTTACATTATCGTCGCAATATCGCATGAAAATGTCTTTTCAAAACAAAGCATGCATGGATTCGGGTATCGATGACTCATTTGGGTCCATTCGGTTATGAGGGTAGTTTCGGTCATTGGACCAAATTATCCTCGATCCTTATGGAATCGTCTTGGTCGTCGAGTCGTGAATCGTTTTCACAATTAATGCATTCGGCATAACCCTTAAGCATCAATTCCACAAACGGGTTAATCGGGACGCTCACATGATTAAACATACTTTACACTGATAAAGTTTACACGAATTGGCCATTAACTGATAACTCGCGTCGATGAGTTGTCAAATGACGTCGGTGCCCTGTTCAAACTTATCAATTTCAAAACCCGAAACGCGCAGTCCGATGTAGCATGGACGTCTAAAAAGGGCTTCTGTGTCTCAACTTGAGTTTTTACCTGATTCCTGGTAACTCAGGTCATGATGCAGAAGATCTTTCTAGATCACTTCCGGGCAGACCGACCGGTTCTTTGGCTTTTTCAGGATTCTTGCATAACCCTGGACGATCCAGGGAATTGGTCGACACCGGCTACAGGCCGAGGTGGCCCGCACTGCGATGTTTCCCCTTTTCTGAAAACAATTTTCAAATAAAGGGCAAAATCGTCATTTCACAATTCAACGACACTCTTAAGGTTAGCATGACAGAAACACTACAGTACGGGATAAGAACGGGCTACCTGTTCAGGTGCAGGTTCATCTGCATAGCCTTTTCTTATCTAACTGATGAGTTTCTGTCATCCTAACATAGACTCGGGTAACTAGAACGGTTATCTCTGTCAGAAAACATGCAAAATGCTGATTAACCTTTCACTCGACCTAACCAAACACTAGATAATGGTTAGGAGGAATTCTAGATTCCAAATCTAGAGTCAAAACACGAGTTTGGCTAATTCAGTGAAAATTCAGTGTCACAATACAGAACAACTGTAAAATCAATCCACACACATGAGATTTGACTCTCTTTGTCAGGTTCTCAAAACAAAGCCGAATGCTAAAACATTGGCACGTGCTGGTTTGTCTAGGGTAGGATTTGCATGCCAAAATACCCCGGATTAACAACTTATTAAAACACGTACACTCGATAATAACAAACACTTTGTCTATTATTAAGATGTTGCGTGTTATCTTAACGCACCTGTTTGCCATGCGGGTCGAGCTTGATCCCTAGGCCGAATAATATTAGGGTTCAACGCCCTAATCATCGAGCACAGGGTTCAACGCCCTAATCAACACTCACAGGGTCCAACGCCCTATTCAGTGAGAGCGTCCATTGAATTTCAATTCTTCGGTCTTTTCCCTAAACTCACGGTGAGTTAGAGTGGAATAATAACCGAACGCGAAATGACTGGAATTCGACCCTTTTGTAATTTGTATTTATTGTTTTCGATAGCATTGTAAGGACTTTTATTTTGTACATTTGTTCTGTAAGAATTCCAGTCGGTGAGCGAACGGTCCGAGAGTCGAATTAATCGAATCGGTCTAATGCTTGCCCAGACACAAGTAAATCCAAGATCTCGCGGTTTTGGTTCACGCAGGGATTCAACCTCCATGGTTCGATGAACTGTAACGCAAGATTGTGAAGCAACTCCCCAACATACGGGTTTACTTTTCTCTCGGCTTCTCAACCGACATCGTTTAATTCACCGAATCTCCGGTGTCAAAACGTGCGAGCAAAGTGCAGCTTAATTCATGCGGTAAATCATAAAACATGCAAGCCTAGCAAACTAGAGTACCGAAAGGGCATGCGGGATATAGGCCCGCACGTAACATGAACCCCCGAACACGGATTTTCCGGTTCCGCACAGATCAATGCCTTAACAACAAACTAGGTGTTCCATACCCCTAGACCCGGGTAACTTATCCGCCCTCGACCTTCGGGTCGTAAAATGATAAGTGGCGACTCCTTCTCTCACGCGTGTCCGTCACGCGTCCCCACGGGAAGGTGGACACTCCCAAGCCGCGCGATCCAAAAGCGCGCAATGCGGGCCCCGACGAGAGTCCACATTCGGGTCCGTACAGCTTGGCGACTCCACTGGGGACATACTTAGTGGGTTCAGGCTCGATCCGTTTGCTTGCTTGCATGTTTATTTATCGCTTTCCGTACATTTACTTTTCTTGCACATTTACTTTTCTGCACTCGCATTGCATCATTCTAGTGGATTTAGGTACCACGCTTGAAATCCCACGAGCGGCAATCTAGGAAGCTAGGTTAGACAGGGGTTCGAAGTAGGGGTACGGCGCGCGGTTCGACTGTCGCTTAGGCCTTGAAAAGATTCCCGCCCGATTTCAAGGAATTGATACACTTGAGTCGGGGGCCTCCATCCCTAGGTAGTACAGTCCCTGTAGCACTGAACCATGCATCGTGCTATGCTTCCATGCAAGCCTTCTACCCGACTTCGGCAACAGTCTATCGAGTCGGCCTACGAGCCACTTGAGTCTTTTCCATTTCAAGAGCGGTGTACATGTACCTTGTAATTTTATTAAGCCATGGGCATTTATTTTTCGCACTCATGCATCATACAGTTTTCAAAATTAGGGTGTCATTCGCATTGATGAGTCCTAAGCTGATCTTCTTTACATCTTGGTAAAGGATGTCGCATTCGGCTTCCTTTCTGCACCTCGACAGAATCACGCCACCGCTTGAGCAGATCAGTCACATATGGACCAGCTTGCGTCAAATTGACCGAAACTATATCACTTCCTTCGTCGGAGATGTGCCCATGCTCTCCACACGCCGAGTAGATTGGAATTTCCTAGGAGTAGCTGTGACGCTCTGGGATCCAACCCATGCGGTCTTCAACATTCAGGGTACAGAGCTTACGCCTATCATTGAGGAGTATCGGACCCTCATTGGCAGGACTGCTATTTCCCACGGCATTGTGGAGCCTAACCTCCGTACTACTCGATTGGTCTTAGTCTCACGCCTATTCAGGGTGCACAGATATCAACTGCATGCCGAACTTGCATACTCCGGAGGCATTGAGATAGTAACCACGAAACTTCTCTACTTTATCGAATCACAAGCACGCGAGGTTCGAGGGGACATTTTTCAAGCAAACTTATGTCATGCAGTTTTGCTCCTTATTTTTGGAACCCTTTTATTCCCTAGCGCAGTCGATCGCATCGACGCAGCTTTGGCTAGCGTCATCCTCCAAGTGGTCGGAGGCCGCGGGTACGAGGTAGCCCTAGTGGCTGAGACCATTCGGTCGCTCGACCGCGTTACGCGAACAGCTGATCGAAGGTTGAGGGGGTCCCCAATCCTTTTGCAAATTTGGCTACAGAGCCACGCAAGCCCCGTTGGCCTCGTGCCCCCAGTCCTATTTTTCAACCACTCGGAGTCGATCATTTCTCGATTACTACCTTTAGTGCACGTGGAAGAACGCAAGGTTGCCGAGTGGATCAAAATTTTTCGTGAAATATCACCCAAGGGCTTTAAGTGGCGTGCCGCGTGGATGCCACCCGGACCCATGGCCCTTAGATCCCATGATTTTAACGGAATCCCACTTTTGAGCCATGCGGGGTCCACCACTTACTTCCCGTCGCGAGTAATGAGGCAGTTCGGTAGCCTACAGACAGTCCCCGAGGACACGGCACGGACTAGGTTTGAACACACTTGGCGGGAGGATCAGACGTCCGTAGATTGCCAAAGTGATATCCAACAGGTCCTATCCGCATGGCGCACTGCGGTCACAGAGCTACCTTACTTTCCCGAACACCCTACTCAGGATGAACGGGATTTTCAGGCTACGGAAGAGTACATCCTCCGTTTCTACAGACGGAGTTCGTTTGTACACGAAGATTTCACCGGCTCTCCACAACTTGAGGATAGCACACCATATGGGGCACCCTCAACTTCGAGCATCGCCGTCCAAGCGGAACTCACTAGCCTCAGGTCTGAGAGGGACCGCCTTCGTTGGGAGGTCGCCGAGAAAGATGAGCAACTCATCGATCAGCGCCAGCTTCAAAGGGAGCTCGCCCAAGCACGCGCCGAGTTACAGAGACGCGATCAGGAGTTGGCACGTGCGAACGCTACCTTGGAGAGATCCAAGAAGAGGACCCATGGAGGTCCCCACCCATCTTAGGATAGATATCTCCACTAGGCTTTCGCCTGGAATTGGTGTTTTCCGTGGCAATGTTCACTTGTGCCCCGAGCGGGATGGAAGATCGACTTAAGGATTTATTTTCCAAACTGCATTGTATTTTAAACTCTTTGAATCGATGCGAACGACAACATTAGCTTTCAAAACTCATGCATTGCATACATTTGATATATTTGTTGTCTTGCGGCTACAACGCATTTCCACACGATAGACAAGTTGTGCCAACCTTTGCGGGTAGACCACCCGCGGTCTTCACTTCTCCATAGCGAGATGTACTATGACCAGAAGCCGTCCAGCCCGGCCACCCACCCCGCACGACAGGCGAGTCGTGCCAACCTTTGCGGGTAGACCACCCGCGGTCTTCACTTCTCCATAGCGAGATGTGCTATGACCAGAAGCCGTCCATCCCGGCCACCCACCCCACATGACCGGCGAGTCGTGCCAACCTTCGCGGGCAGGCCACCTGCGGCCTTCACTCTTCCTCCATGGCAAGGCGAGCTATGGACCGAGGGCTGACCCACCTTCCAAGGCGAAACTAACCAACAACAACTTCTTACTAACAGAGAGAGCATCATCGCATGATTGGACGCACATCTCTCCACATGACCCCACGCATCTACCAATGATTAAGCGTGCCTCATACATGTCCAAGCATGTTCACACTAACTCATGCACGCACGCTCAAAGAATCAATGCATGTCTCTCGGTGTGCTCGCACGACACCTACCAGGCCAGTTCGCTTCCTTACACTCTTGCATTGAAATCCTGAACAGTTCATGCTCCTTCATTGTTTTCTTTTCCTATTGCAGGAAATTCTCAACAAGAAGACAGCCTGAATACTGAGCGACCACAATTGAGACAACAAACGTCTCTCATCCGGCTCCTTGGGATTTCAACACTAAGTCCCCATCCTTGCTCCACAGAGTAATACCGCAAGCAAATCAGAGTCAACGCCTTGCAGCGCCCTGCGCTATTCCCTAGCATTGACCTTTGCTTTCACATTTCTTGCACTTTCCTATCGACCCCGCATTTACTGCATCGGGCTTTGGCCCCGCATCGGACTTTGGCCCCGCATCGGGCTTTGGCCCCACTTTTGGGCTTCGGCCACTCATCGGGCTTCGGCCCCACTTTTGGGATCCGGCCCGGCAGTTACTGCCTTTAGGTTTTGACGCCTCGCATTTACTGCTTTCAGGCTCATCTGAAATCCAAAAATCGACTTGGATTCAAATTCATCCAAGCGATACTCCGAGGAGCAAGTCTAATCCTTCCACTACAAAGATCGAAAGTGACAGCTCCACAAACAGAGCATGACCCAACCCTCAATCGTAGGAGATACCAGCACGATCATGCCTCCGATCAAAAAAATGGATCTCATCCACCTCCGTTGGGGTCACTGATTGAATACTGGGGCAACACGCGCAGTTTTCTTTAAACTCTCTGTTGCTTTCATTCAAATGCATTCCCACAAATGGGCTCTCGACATGAACACATCCTTCAATGGAGCATTAGGACAGTCTTGAAGACGCCCAATTAGTTCTGTTGGACCTGTTCGACTCACCTGTCCTCATGGGACCCGGCTCCTCGAGCCTTCCCTAAGACGGCTGCTCATGCCTAATCGCAATTAGGGAAAACATGCTTATGTGACCTCAGTTATGGTCTAACCACTCCAGAGTGGTGATGACTACATTCCCGGAAACAAATGTCATCCACACGCGACACCCCATGGGTCGCGTGCGGGACAAAAGGGATTTTCCCATGGGTCCACCCCATATTTCTTACCACATATCCCCCCGCATAGTCGCCTAACACACCATCTTCTTTGTCATCTTTTACAGGGACACGCCGGTCACAGGCGAAGAGTGATGCACAAGCTCACGCCTTCCGAGAACTCCTCTCGAGCCTCCTCCCTTATACTTTGACAGGGAAGGGGCTCGGCACGGAGGTACCCCCTACAAAGCTAAAGACAAAAACAACTGAGCGAGCCATATGCCATCAACACAACCATTTCAATTGACATTGACGACATGAGACGGTCAGGGGCGACAGTTGCACAAACCGCCCACCACAAGTCACATCGACGATAAAGACCGGGGCATTCGCGTTCAACACTTGCACCGAGAACACCTCGGACATCATCCACCCACGATAAGCATTTCCAAGCGACGTACACTGGGGCATCCCCGGTTGAAGTTCGCACTAGCACAACTTTTCCAAGCGACGTACACTGGGGCATCCCCGGTTGAAGTTCGCGCCAACACAACCTCGGCAAGCGACGTACACTGGGGCCTCCCTGGTTGAAGTTTGCCCCGAGGTCGCCATAGTGGGTCACTCCAGCAAGTGACGTTGGAACGCTCCTGGTCATTTGCGTCAAGACCAGGCCTCCTCCACAACAAGCACCAAGACAACCCCGGCCACTGATTCCCTATGGCAATTTTGTATTTTCCTTCTAGACTATAGGGGAATTCACCTGAAGATTGCAAGGGCAAATGACGCGAAGTTCAACTTTCGAGTGCACGGGAGTCAAACTTCCAAGAAAGCCGGTCCTCACAAAATAGGGCTAGCAACACACAACAAGTCTCCACGAGGCAAAGCACACCAAAGTGGCCTCGGCGATACAAAGTCGAAGAGTTTCAAACAAAGACACGGGGCACAAAACAAACCCCAGCTGCAAAGAAAAAAAAAACAGAGCGAAAAGAAGTGGGAAAAACCCGCCAATGAAGAGAGAGAGAAAAGACGCGGGAAAAACCCGCCAAAGAACAAAACAAGGCAACGCCGACGTT
Organism: Punica granatum; assembly: GCF_007655135.1. Taxonomy (NCBI): domain Eukaryota; kingdom Viridiplantae; phylum Streptophyta; class Magnoliopsida; order Myrtales; family Lythraceae; genus Punica; species Punica granatum. The sequence continues at coordinate 30,677,189 of NC_045129.1, forward strand.
CACCAAAAGCACCGGCCCCGCCAATTTAAAAGCAGTCAATAAACACCGAAAAAAAATAAAAAAATAAAAAATAAAAGGGGGAAGCAGCAGACACAACTCCTCGACTGAGACAGAACACAATGCACTCAGAGGTTGAATCCTTCGAACCCTTTGCCCTTACAAACTCGAGAGATAAAAGAATCGAGCCCGCTAGGTCGAAAACCCCTTTTGGGGCGGCCTAGGCAAAAGCTAGGGCAAAAGAGAGGCACGACCGGAAACCCTCTAGGGCGGTCGTGGCAAAAGGAGAGCTCATCCCCTTTAGGTTGAGAGGTACGGCCCCGAGGTGGGTGACCGTAGCAAAAGGAGAGTTAAACGAGAGATGGATAAAAATGACTCCCTGGTTCCTCACACATCGTGCGAACTAGGGATCCTCAACGGAAGTGGCCAGATTATCTACTCCAACATGATCCTCGATCAGCCCTCTAATACAGCTCAACCGTTCAGCGCGGATTCCTCCTCAAGCACAGTGGGCAAACCGAGCGTGCCATCCAAGCAGTTTGGGATAGTCTACACAACAAAAGAACAGAGGAAAAGGGGTACATCTCGCTGCAGGCGTGAACTCGTGTATCCTTTTAGCTTGGGGCAGCGCGTTCCCCCAAGCTTTCTCTTTTCTCTTTGTCTTTGCATAACCCCAAAATGGGTCACAGCCACCCTTCAACAGGCTACTACAAAGCCGAAATCCCAGACATTCCTTTCCGAGGTCTAGTCATAGCATTCTGGAAATGGTCAGACCGAGTCTGATCAAATCTAAACAGAAATCTCCAAACGAGTTGCAAATGCAGCCGCCCTACGGTACCCTATTGAGAAGGGTTCAAAGCCGACGAGTGCGTCGAACAACCGATAGAGCTGCTAGGGCATTGTCGGGGATGTCTCGATATGCCCAATATATAGCTAATGGGAGCCCATGGAGGCCACGCATCTAGGCCTCCGAGAACGAGACCCATCTGCATTATTAAAGCAAAATTCTTCACGAGTCACTTAGGTGACCCAAAACTGAAGATCTGCGTGTTGCAACAACATTTTCGTGCTTACCTGTATCTATCACTTGTTAGTATTTCTCAAAAGATTTACTAGTAATGTCAGGATCACAGGTACTGCAAACAGCATGAACTACGACAGACTCTGATTCCCGGTTCCATGGGATACGTAGGCGCTCTGTCTTAGAGCTCGAGTCTCGCAATACAAGACGCCGACTTTCGGCGAACTTCTTGCAGGTCAAAGCATGACCGCCCAAGCAGCAGAGCTGGCCTCTGGCAAAGCATAATCATTCCTCAACAGCAAAGCCGGTTTCCGGCAGCCCAATAGGTAACCGCCTAGCGGCGAGCCCGACTTTCGGCAGATCAAACGCATCACTGCCACAGAGGTAAGGCTTCAGTGAAATGACTTCGTCCCAGTATCAACGCCTGCCTCCGACAAATCAAAGCTCCTTGGAAGATGTCTCCCCAAGATCGATTCATCTCTACTTCATGTGACGGATGACAATCTCAACCCAAAAGAAGAATCTTCAAAGCAGCATTCCAGGCACTCAGTTGCATCGCAATCAGTTGGCAAGTAACGAAGTATTCTGCCACCACATCGATTGCAGCACGGACAAGCTCAGTGATAGAGGAATCACAATGATTCCTTCCACACCTCACGCAACACCCCAACGTTTGCATTTACTTTTTGCAATGCATCCCATGCAATTTACTTTTCTACATTTCGGGTACGTCCCGACTACTTTTCCGCATTTCGGGTACGTCCCGACTACTTTTCCGCACTTCGGGTACGTCCCGACTACTTTTCCGCACTTCGGGTACGTCCCGACTATTTTTCCGCATTTCGGGTACGTCCCGACTATTTTCCGCACTTCGGGTACGTCCCGACTACTTTTCCTGCATTTCGGGTACGTCCCGACTACTTTTCTGCATTTCGGGTACGTCCCGACTATTTTTCGCACTTCGGGTACGTCCCGACTACTTTTCCGCATTTCGGGTACGTCCCGACTACTTTTCTGCACCATGCATACCGCCGGGCAAAACACCCCGCACCTTGCAAACCCGCCGAGCAACACGCCCTGCACCCCGCAAGTCCATTGGGTAGGCGCCTTTGAACAATGTTGTTCATTCGGTATGCGCCCCGTGCATATTGCAAACCCTTCGGGTACGTCCCGACTACTTTTCTGCATTTCGGGTATAACATCCCTACATATCCAAAGTAAGAGGGAGAAGACTGTTATCGGAAATTCCATGTCAATCATTGCTATCAAATTGGGGCGCTTCTAAAGTCTTTGGCTGCATCCTCTACTCGAGCATGCAGTCAAAGAGAGGCAAGCTGTCAGCACCCCATTTTGGCTCACCTTTCCAAACGATGATATCAGCAATGATCCAAGCCACAACCTGAGCAGAATACAGAAAAACGACTTAACAGAGCAGAAAATCACTATTCATCCTCAAGTCGGCAAAATCGGGCAAATGACACATGCATATGACAGAAGGACTCCAGGGGTCACCAAAGGGTAATAGAGTGACTAGAGAGCTCAGCAATATCCAAAACCGGCATTTTCAGTATATTACACGGACAGTTCTATTTTCCGATAGTTCGCTCGATCATCGGAAGACAGCCAATATTGGACCCCAAAAATCCACTCCAATGCCAAACAGATGAAAAGTGTCCCCAAAGGCATTTTGCAAATCATCTGCTCTATACAGAACAACTTTCTGTATACAGACAACTTTTCAGTGGAAGTCCAAAAATGCCAGTTTCTCGAAGAAAAGTTAATTCCAAATATCAGATGCGGCCATGCCCCTCAATCGTACAGAGCACGAGCAATGCTTCATATTGTCTTTTAGAAGCCATACAAACACTCTGAATGACTTTCGAATGACAAAACGGGCATACCCTTCTTCGGAAGAGCGTAACCGGAGACTGGTCTGATGGAATTACGGCAAACGAAGTTCACACTACATTGCCCTGAAAACTCCAGCGGACATTCGCAATTGGGCAAAACAGACAGCAAAACCCTTCACGGTTTCCCGAGTAACCTCCGAGGGGCACAAAATGCCATTTTCAGTGAAAATCCATATCCGGAGGTCCTCTTTGGGGAAACTTGACGCCGGATGCTTACCTTACACAATGCTAGCCTTCTCAAGGCTCAATGTGGAATTGGCGGAATGAATCACACAACTCATCTAGACCCCTCGAGCAGTGCTTTAAGGGTCTCAGATGCACTTTTCATATCCTTAGAGGCCCAATCTCAGCAAACAGAGATCGCAGTAATCTCCGGATCGCCCAAGAAACTCAGAAAGCAATCTGAGAAATCCAGTTTCGGCCTCCTAGGACATCTCCGGCTCCATATTTGTATTTACCGGCTTAAAGGACAAGGGCCCACGTAATTTGACAATTTATGTCAAAATGACCGACGTGGGATGTAGATACAAGATATGCTGGCAGAAATGGGTAACCTCGCTCTGAATGCATAAAAGGAGCAAAACCAGCTTCCAAGCCTCATACAGACATTTGGCAATTTCTCACGGAAAATGCCAATCTCGGACTCATTAAATCCATTTCCTCGCGTATATCGATAATTCGACGTTCAATTCAAACCACGAACTTCGAATGCGCGATCAATCGAGACCCGAGCTTTTTCCCGGTTTCTCCTCTTCGGTCGTGGGACCCACGGGCTATTCAAAATGAGTCACCCTTTACTCTAGAAGCTTCTTCTTCTTCTTCAATGCAAGAAGCCAACTTGCACTCTTGCTTGAAAATATCCAAGAGTTTGAAGACAACACTCAAGCCTCCATCAATGCTCATCAATGCTCTTCAATGTCTTATCTCTTCTTCATTAATGCAATGGAAGAGGATGAGGCTTGATATTTTCTAAGCATGGGGGTTAAGAGCACTTGCTTTTGCTAATTGTGTCATTAGCTTTGCCTATAAATGGCCCAAAAGTGATTAAGATAATCACTTCTCCTCTTACACACTCTCTCCAACCTTTCTCTTTCAAGAAATCCTCTCAAACTCCATAGCCAAGAACACTCAAAAACCAGAAAACTTCAGCACTTAGAAGGAAGAGAAAAGAAAACCGAAAAGATCAAAAGAGAGCCTTGAGTTCTTAAGTCGGAAGCCGATGTTCATCATCCCGACTTAAGCTCAAAATTTCTCAAACTTCATATCCCACTCATTTTGGACCCATGGAGTTCATTGGTGAAATTGGTTTTTCCATTTGAAGTCTTTAAATTATTGTTTCAGGTCAAATAGTGCATTTCGGGTGAAATCGCTACTCTCGGGTGAATAGTGACCCGCCATCGCCAGCCGCGCGCATGCCCGCGCACGCCCGCGCGCATGCGCGCGCACGCCCGCGCACGTCTGCGCGCACGCCCGCGCCCGCCCGCGCGCACGCGCGCCTGCCCGCGCGCATGCGCACGCCCGCGCCCTGCGCACGCCCGCGCCCCGCACACGCCCGCGCGCCCGCGCGCACGCCTGCACGCCAGCCGGCCTCCCGTGCACCTAGCTCCCCGAACGTGCATGTCCTTGCACCCGAGCATTCTTTCAAGCGTTCAACCGAGTCACCCGACTCTCGAACACTTCCCCGACTCTTTCCTCGTATCCCGAGGCTAGGTAAATCACTCTTGACTTAGAGGAGTTAGGGCTTTTTACATTATTTGCATGGCTATGGAGTAATATGGTGCACAAAGCATGTTCACTTGCAAGACTTCATGTTTATGCACTTTTTACATTATATCATGCATGTTTATCCTCGATTAACATGTTAGCATGTCGGGAAACGTTTGGATCGACCCTCGGAAGACCTTCCCGACCCGAAATAAGCAAAAGAGCTCTCGGGTTTGCCTCAAGAAGAGGTAACCGAGACTTGGCTTGCTTTCCTCGGGTTAAGAACGACCTTCTTAACCCGATCCAAGTTCGATTCCCGAGTCTTCTCGTGTTTTCTTACATGCATGAAGTCGGTATTATTTTATCGATTCCTTAAATAACTTGTTTGTGCATGTTTGCATGTTCGAATGCGTTATTCAAATCATGGCAATACCGATTTTCGTTTAATCGTGTCATTTATCATGTTTGTCGTTTGAGCATGCGAAAAATGATTCGAAACGAGACGGGTAAACCTCGTGGAACCCCATTCGGGCCATGGGACTTCTCGGATATCTCCAAAGAGAAGTGGCCGAGAGCCTCTTAGACTCGTACGGGTTGCATGAGGCTTCCTCTTCCCGTTTTGAGTCTGTTCTCGGCTTTCGTGTAATTTGCAATTTACATTATCGTCGCAATATCGCATGAAAATGTCTTTTCAAAACAAAGCATGCATGGATTCGGGTATCGATGACTCATTCGGGTCCATTCGGTTATGAGGGTAGTTTCGGTCATTGGACCAAATTATCCTCGATCCTTATGGAATCGTCTTAGTCGTCGAGTCGTGAATCGTTTTCACAATTAATGCATTCGGCATAACCCTTAAGCATCAATTCCACAAACGGGTTAATCGGGACGCTCACATGATTAAACCCACTTTACACTGATAAAGTTTACACGAATTGGCCATTAACTGATAACTCGCGTCGATGAGTTGTCAAATGACGTCGGTGCCCTGTTCAAACTTATCAATTTCAAAACCCGAAACGCGCGGTCCGATGTAGCATGGACGTCTGAAAAGGGCTTCTGTGTCTCAACTTGAGTTTTCACCTGATTCCAGGTAACTCAGGTCATGATGCAGAAGATCTTTCTAGATCACTTCCGGGCAGACCGACCGGTTCTTTGGCTTTTTCGGGGTTCTTGCATAACCCTGGACGATCCAGGGAATTGGTCGACACTGGCTACAGGCCGAGGTGGCCCGCACTGCGATGTTTCCCCTTTTCTGAAAACAATTTTCAAATAAAGGGCAAAATCGTCATTTCACAATTCAACGACACTCTTAAGGTTAGCATGACAGAAACACTACAGTACGGGATAAGAACGGGCTACCTGTTCAGGTGCAGGTTCATCTGCATAGCCTTTTCTTATCTAACTGATGAGTTTCTGTCATCCTAACATAGACTCGGGTAACTAGAACGGTTATCTCTGTCAGAAAACATGTAAAATGCTGATTAACCTTTCACTCGACCTAACCAAACACTAGATAATGGTTAGGAGGAATTCTTGATTCCAAATCTAGAGTCAAAACACGAGTTTGGCTAATTCAGTGGAAATTCAGTGTCACAATACAGAACAACTGTAAAATCAATCCACACACATGAGATTTGACTCTCTTTGTCAGGTTCTCAAAACAAAGCCGAATGCTAAAACATTGGCACGTGCTGGTTTGTCTAGGGTAGGATTTGCATGCCAAAATACCCCGGATTAACAACTTATTAAAACACGTACACTCGATAATAACAAACACTTTGTCTATTATTAAGATGTTGCGTGTTATCCTTCCGCACCTGTTTGCCATGCGGGTCGAGCCTGATCCCTAGGCCGAATAATATTAGGGTTCAACGCCCTAATCATCGAGCACAGGGTTCAACGCCCTAATCAACACTCACAGGGTCCAACGCCCTATTCAGTGAGAGCGTCCATTGAATTTCAGTTCTTCGGTCTTTTCCCTAAACTCGCGGTGAGTTAGAGTGGAATAATAACCGAACGCGAAACGACTGGAATTCGACCCTTTTGTAATTTGTATTTATTGTTTTCGAGAGCATTGTAAGGACTTTTATTTTGTACATTTGTTCTGTAAGAATTCCAGTCGGTGAGCGAACGGTCCGAGAGTCGAATTAATCGAATCGGTCTAATGCTTGCCCAGACACAAGTAAATCCAAGATTTCGCGGTTTTGGTTCACGCAGGGATTCAACCTCCATGGTTCGATGAACTATAACGCAAGATTGTGAAGCAACTCCCCGACATACGGGTTTACTTCTCTCTCGGCTTCTCAACAGACATCGTTTAATTCACCGAATCTCCGGTGTCAAAACGTGCGAGCAGAGTGCAGCTTAATTCATGCGGTAAATCATAAAACATGCAAGCCTAGCAAACTAGAGTACCGAAAGGGCATGCGGGATATAGGCCCGCACGTAACACGAACCCCCGAACACGGATTTTCCGGTTCCGCACAGATCAATGCCTTAACAACAAACTAGGTGTTCCATACCCCTAGACCCGGGTAACTTATCCGCCCTCGACCTTCGGGTCGTAAAATGATAAGTGGCGACTCCTTCTCTCACGCGTGTCCGTCACGCGTCCCCATGGGAAGGTGGACACTCCCAAGCCGCGCGATCCAAAAGCGCGCAATGCGGGCCCCGACGAGAGTCCACATTCGGGTCCGTACAGGTCCCTTTTTCTTTTCCGCCGGATCGAGCGGCCGATCATGCTCCCATTTATATTATGTTGGGTCCAGTGACCGATCTGGCCTATTTTATATTCCTCCGAGTCCGATGTGCCAATGGCTATAGTCAAATAATATCAATATACACAAGCACAATAATAATCACATTATAATGGTATCACATTATCATCACATATCTCATACATAATCAACATACACAATCACACTGCATATCTCCAGTCAAAATGAAACATAAAAGAACAATATCTTTCAAATCATTTCACACAACATAGCAAGACCGATTCCCTAATCTAACTATCACAATATTCTTCTTAAATAATTTATATAACTATAATATATCATTTTACAAGGAAATAGAGTACTCACCAAACTCCCAAAATATTTAATGAAGCCGATCTTTCAGAACACAAAGTTTCAGTCTATTCAGCTCCTACAAGTCAAAAGCATAGCGAGAAAACAATTATAACATATATTCTTTTTCTTCATATTCTTTATGACAAACAGTATTGTATTTGAACCCAAAAGGAAGAAATTCATTTAGACTTAATTACCCTTGAGAACCTCGGAACCTAACTAGTGCAATCCTATAATTATTGAACACTATTTCTAAATGTCCATAGTCAGAGTATTATCGTTAATTAGAACGACGATAATACAGTTAGACTAGTGTGGTGTTGATTGATGACCAAGTCTTACAGGTCATGGATGTGGAGACATCGAGTCACACCGTAAGTATACATTAAGAGTAATGTATACTAGACTGACCTGCCATGAAATTGCTATATGGGTTGTTACGTGATTTTCATTAGCATATCTCGTAGTGACTGTCGTGTAGTGGTCCTTTGACTTGAGGTTACCATGGATTCCTACATGTAATGTTGTATACTTTGATACTGTCAAATGTCACCGTAACATGCTAGTTATAAAGACAGTTATTAGGTATTGCCACACAGCATGGAAAGGAATGTGAGTGACCAAGATATGATTTGTCCCTAATACATAACGGGAGTGATATCTCACGGCTGCTTGGTGGGTAGAGTCTAAAAGTGTATGCCTATCCAAATGAGTCAATATAGGGATATCGAGCTCATTTGTTCTGATAGACTTACCCGGTAAACCAAGAAAGAGAAATTGAGTGTAATAAGGATGACATGGCCATGCCTTGGGCTCAATAGAGATATAGAGGACAAAAGGATTATACTACACGGTAACGTAGGTCACAAGGTTCGTTGAGAAATTCACTTTCCGATTACTTGAGTAGCAGTGATGTATTGCTAGATGCCGCTCACTATTTGTAATATTGAAATAGGGATTTCAATATTACTGTTGTGCGCACCTGAATTTCGTCTTGTCGGGGCATGCATGCGCGCGCCTAAATGCAACGCGGCTTGGGAGTGTCTTCCTTACCGGGGACGCGCAACGGACGCACGTGAAAAGGAGTCGCCACTACCTATTTACGACCCGAAGGTTGAGGGCCGGTGAGTCGCCCGGGTCTAGGGGTATGGGGTACACCTAGTATGCTAAGGCAAAGTCTGTACGGAACCGGAAATTCCGAATTCGGGGGTTCTATTATGTGCGGGCCTATATCCCACATGCCCTTTCGGTACTCTAGCTTGCTAGGCTTGTCATTTTATTTATTTACCGCATGATTTAGGGTTACACTCGACTTGTCCGTTATGACACCGTAAATTCGAAGAAACATTCCGACCGTCCACTCTCCGGCCGGGATTCTTACATGAATAAATGTACAACATAAGCCCTTACATCGTTCTCTCAAATAAATAAAAATAGAAATTACCATGACTGAATCTCGATTGGTTCGCGTTCGATCATTATTCCACTCGTGCTCACCATGTGGTTTTGAAAAGACTGAAAATTAAATTAAGGTGTGCACTCGGTGTATGGGCATTGGATCCCGTGATCGACGGTTAGGGGAGTTGGACCCGTGTAAATCGCATCCTAAAGATCGGGCTCGATCCGCATAACAAACAAGTGTGAGAATGTAACAAGTAAGCACAAATAAACTAACAATGGGGTTTTGTTATTGTCGAATTTACGTGAATTAACTGATGTATCTTGGCATGCAAATCCTACCTTAGAACAAACAAACATGATGATGGGGATGGCATGTAGCATTCGGCGTTATTTTATGGACACGACAAACACAAAGTCTATAATCGAGTCTCAAATGTGTGGGTTATTTTTAAATTGTTCTGTATCATGACAATGTGACTTTTACAGATTATGACAAGATTGTTTTTGCCTGAAACCCAAAACCTAACCCTTTTGCTCGACTATTTGCCCGTATTTAATTAAGCCGAGTTTGTGATTAATCTATTTTTTCGTGTTTTGACCCATTCTAAGCACAAACTTAGGGAAATGGGAGCACGAAACACCACATGGATGCCAAGATCTCTGCACATGACCCATGTGGGACCGGACAACCTTTCACGGGCTGTCCCCGCTCATGCTTCTAGTCCAATTCCCTAAGCGCCCAAATCAACACTAGGGTGACGACAGGACAAGAACCGGTAGTCATGCCCTTGAACCGAAAAATATGTGTGCGTGCAAAATCAAGATTACGTGGCACGTATCTTGGTGCTTTTGAAATTGTGAATTTTAAAAAGGGATGACCAACAATTCTTGAACTATCGACGCGATTACAGATTATTAATCAGTTCGTGCAATTCATTTAAAAGAGTGAAGTGATTTATTTTAACCAAATTTAACGTCTCCATTATCCCGTATGTGGAATTTTAGGTTAATTAGAAATTGGCCGAATGCTTTAGTTTACGGATTTCGAGCCGTCGGAATGGCCATTAGTAGGCCACCCGATAAACTCTAATTTCCGACCGCCTTAGGTTTAAATACGATTTTAATCAACTATACGTGGTTAAACCGATTCATGTAAGGTTTTAATCAAAGACACACTCAAACATCCCAAGCACACGAATATGGGCAAAATGATCACAAATAAATTAATTCATTGGTTTTAAGTCCAAGTGATTAATTAAACCATTTTGATGTATCATTTGCCTTAGAAATTAGGAATTTATAAAACGATTTATTTAAATCTAACGCATTTAACCTACGATTTATCGTCTGATCAAAACTAAACATAAAATACAATCTCATACGATCATGTATGACCATGGTCGTAATGCACATCTCATAAATTATTCAAGGATTGAATTAAAAATAATTTTGAAAGAGCAGGGACTGATTTGGAAATTCGGCTAAAAACCCCAGGGACTGATTTCAGACAGCTTGAGAAGTTTCCTGGACTAATTTGGAACATCTGAAAAGTTTTGTGGCTGAATGGGAATTAGAAAATGGCCTGGGACCTGATTGAAACAGATTTTAAAGTTCGGGACTTATCTGGAAAAAGTGAAAATATGTCACAGGGACTTAATTGAAACGAATTAAAAAAAAGTTTACTGGATTGATTTGAATGACCTGACAATTCTGTGGCTGAACTGAAAGTGTTAAAAATGGCCCAGGACTTGATTGAAACAAGTTCGAAAATTTAGGGCTGACCGAAAAAAAATTAAATAAAAATAAAAATAAAAATAAAAATAGCGGTAAGGACTGAATCGAAATATCTTGAAAAGTTCATAAAAACGGGTTTTGGTGTAACTCATGAACGTTTACTTCACATTACATCATTTAAACAAACATTAATATGGAAAGATGAAGTCCTAAGCATGCTACTAGGTCCAAGGAATTATACCTTATCCTAGGAGATTCCGGGGATCGATTAGCTCGGAAGATCCCACGACAACCACGGACCGAGGTGGCCTTCAAGTCGAGACTCAACCTAAGCCTAGGTAAGTCTCCCCGTCATCTTCGAGCCCCACCGACATCGGGCTACTATCTTCTTGTCCCTCCATCTTTCTTCTCCTCTCGTGAAACATGCAAAACAAGAAACAAAAATGGGAGAATCGGGACGAAAGAAACCATATGAGCTACGAGCAAGATAAAAAAAAAAGCTAAATTAAATAAAACGAGCTCTCAATATGTAAATGAGACTTTCAGGGAAATAACACAACATCACAAGATTATTTCTATGATTTTTGAAGTCAATGGGATCAAAGAAAAAGAGATCATATCTAAATAAAGCTCGGCTAGGAGCAAACATACAAAGTCACAAGGGCAAGCTCATAGACGACCTATTGATGCCACATGAATAACCTTGATCTTTGTATAATAGCTTCCGAAAACACCAACTAGATCATGCTAACCACCTAGCCCGTTATTAGATCAAGTCACACTAAAATAAAGCTAAGAACTCAAGAAACAAAATTCGGATCAAGCCTATTGTGAGGGTAAAGTTGGCTTGAAATCAACAGAAATTGCATTCTTTCAACTACAAATGGCATCCCATGATTAAGCGTAGCAAAACAAATCTCAAAGAGATGATATAACATTCATTTTAAATCACAATGGAACCAACTCATTACAAATCAGCCACACATTCAAGCATTATCAAACTCATGCAAAACATCCTAAATCAAATACATAATAGCACAAATATCAACTCTCAGCTGAGCATATTCTCGAATTAACAAAGTCGTGCAAAACACACTTTAATCCCTCAATATGTCATTAATCAGTTCAACCCATACAATAAACATGACTTTTTCTCATCAACACCATGCCAAACAACTCACATCAAATACGATATTGTCGTGCAACTCGTCCATTCATCAAACATCATCGATAATCTACCAAGGACGACTAAAAGGAACCAAAATCGGTCAATGAGCTATCAAGCTAGTAATCACGCACAACCAACAAAGTTAAGGGGTTAAGAACCTCACCGGGAGCTTTATTTTGGTCGAGTCTAAACCGTTGAGGCACTGCCTGGAGTTGTGAGGTACTGCCATGGGCTGCATAGGAGGAGGACAGGAGCTGAAAGCTGGGAGTTGAGCCAATGTTACGCTCGGTAAGGCCTGTGACGATCTGCGGCTTGTCGAAGCTTCTGTGGCCTGTCACAAGAGGGAGGAAGAGAACAGCAACGAACAAAGAGCAAGAGGAACGAAGAGGGACAGTAACAATGCTTAGCTTGAGAGACGTGGACAAGCTGAAGCTCATGCATGAGCTGAGGAAAAGTTCAAAAATCATGAGGAGGTATCATCGGAGTGGATGGTGCTGGCCTGGGCTTCAACGAAGAGAGGAGGAGCTCGTGGGTGAGCTGTTTGAACTCGATACTAGAGCATGGTGGAGGAGGAGGCTGCGGATTCAAGTTCGCCAAAGGAGGGAGCTGTGGGAGTCGAGAGGAAGGAGCTGGAGGCGACTAGTGTTTTCGTTCCTTCTTTTTTTTTTTTTTGGAGCCTTAGGGTTTTTCTTTTTTTCGTTGCCAGCTAAGGGAGAGTTAGCTGAGAGTGAGCTGGAGGTTTTCCTCTTTTGGACCAACAGAAAAAAAAAAAAAAAATAGAAGAAGAACCAGAAGAGGAAATGGGGGCAGTAGGGAAAAAAGGCAGGAGGGGTAGAGCGGTGACCAGTGGTCCATGGGATGACCTGAATATCCGGAATTTTCCTGAATTTCTCATAAACCTTTCGGTCTATGTGATATTTTTTCTTGATCCCTACATGAGCTGGGCATATCCTTGTAAAATTTTAAGATCGTTCGACCTCGTGAAGTTCCCGAAACAATTTTTCTTCGATAGCTGGCCCGAACTGGGACATTTAGTCCTGATCTGTGAGGAGAACTTTAATTCTGTACTAATCTAGCCGAAAAATGCATCCCGTTTTTCTTGATTTTCTGAAGCTCCAGTGAATTGGGAATCCAATGCCGTTGGCCATGCTCGAAAACGCGAAGAATTGAATTTTTTATGGATTTTCTCCCTCGACTGGTAGAGTCTATCCCGGTTTAACAGTTTCGGGCATGGTGGCCTCAAAAATTCATAACTCTCTCTCCGTATTGAATCTTGGAATGAATGACCCGTCTAATTGAACCTAACTCGATTTCCTAGGTCAAGCGTATGGAATTCACCCTTTTAGGTTCAGGATTGACCGTGATATGATGTGTCGAATCCCATGCTCGAGCTGCTGTATTCACTGTTTGGGCACCCCAGCTCCCACGAATTTTATCTTTTTGCTCGAAAGGGCTCTCGACGTGATTTTTGCATTGAAATGTCCCCAACTCACCAAACCTTGATCTAAAAATATTGAACTTAGTTCTAGGATCCACGAAGATATCGTTCTCACCGAAGAAAATGATACAGAGATGTGATTTCTCCTTTGTCCACTGCCTTAGGTTCGAATATTGATAATTCGTGCCTTACTCTTCGGGATCAATTGTGTGTGCTGCAAAATTCCATATGTTGCCCTCGCCATTTTTATGTTAGAGTTGTGGAACCCTAGTCGGGAGCCTTGTTGATGTCATATCCAAGAGCCAGTGGACCAAAATGGGGTGCTGACAACTGTTAATATAATCGCGAACCTACAGGGTCACACACGATGACTAAATCGACGAGATAATTTTGAAACAACAAAATCGTATAATATTGATTAGACGATTTAAGGTGCGACCGATTAATCAGATATTTAATGAAATTAAATTTACGGATTAATTAGACATAATTTATTAGATCGATTTATACATACAAATGGGCAATACATATGTATACACTTATACATATACATGGACCATTCATATTTCTACATTTATACATACACATGGGCAAGTCATGAAATGCCATTTAACTATCCACATGTCATGTGGAAATCAATTTTGGTTTAATTCCCACACCGACCGTGCATGTCCAAGGCCTCCCCAAATTTGCTTATAAAAGGGGGAAGTCTTGGGTAGATATAAAAATATATATGCGACAGTGTATGCATATGTATGTGATATACATGTATGCATAAGCATATGCATACACATATGTGTGTACGTGTATAATTGTAGGGAAATTTAAGTTGAATTGTTCAACTTTAATTAATCCTACTAGTCTAATAAATTTCGGGTGTCGAACCGGTGTTTCTTTCGAGTGTTGGCTGATAGTACCGTCGATCTCGAAGACTTGTCGACAAAGTCGGTGTGGATACTTGGATACTTGTAGAGGCGTCACACTTGGGGCGCTTGGTCAACAATTTTAAAATATCAGGTACGCTTTATCAATTCCCATTCTTCTAGTAGGTCTTGAGATTAGTTTAACGGGTAGGAAATTTTGAATTTCTATTCCTATTACATTTTTCGTAGGCCTCGTGAAACTAGGAAATTTTGAATTTCTATTCCTTTTACGCTTTTCGTAGGCCTCGTGAAACTAGCAGTAAGTTCTTTCACTATGACCTACATAAAATTGATTTTCATTTATACTCATATATATACTAGAAAGGGATCCACTCCGCTCATATTTAATTCAAATTTTTTTAAAATTATACTCGTGTTAGGTGTAACACTTTGAAAAAATATTATAATCATGCACTATATTTTTATAGTATAAATAGTTCTTTTTTAATATGAAAATATAGTTTTTTTTCAATTAATCATATAAGCAATGAATTTAAAAAAGACAATAATCAAATGGAAAATGATAGATAGTGACGTGTGGGGAAATGAAAGAAGTGGAGAGTTTAGAGAGTCGCCCCTAAAATTTTGACGTTATAAGAAGAAAAATTTCAATAATTCATTGAAATTTCATTAATAGAGGTGATCTTACAAGATAAAGATCACAAGAGAATTACAAAAGGATCAAAAACAAGCCCTTCAACGACAAAAGAGTTCGCTTCTTTGGATGCATTATAAGAACATTTATATATTATGGCTTTTTTTTATTAAAATCCTTATATTCGCTTCCCCCAAATCGAAAGCGTTATCATTCTATGCCTCCCTCAAAGAGTTCGCGCCCCTTCTCCCCCCAATTGAAATCCTGGGTCCGTCCATAGAGTGAAAACTATTTGATACGTAGTTAAAAAGGCATATAAATTTAATTACGTAAAAAAATGCGTATAAATTTTACATATTTGGCCCCAATTTCCTTTATGAGCAAAGGTTACTTCGTAATTTACAGTGGGAATTTTAGGGAGAATGAAAGTTACGTCAATCACCTTCCTTCTCCTTTTATAATGTATAGATATTTATAACATTTAATGAATGCAATCTCCCACCTCAAAATGTTGAGCATATTCAGCATTCAACCCGCTATATAAACAATCAAATATATCAATACTCCCTAATTCATAAAATCTTTCAATAAATTTCTTTTTCGGTTACAAGGGATGCTTGTGGACCTAATACAATGAAAGAGAAATCATAAATAACTAATAAAGGGGTACATGTAGTTTCATCAGGTATCGAACATACGATCTCTAAATTAACAGGTAGGGATGTGCACCATTACACTACGCCATGTTTTGATTGCTACGCATGCATTTATGATCAAGAATTTTTTTTTCATTAATTGATGTGCAAAAAAAATAGCTGATGCGAGTAATGGTGATGTTGTCGTTGACCAATACCACAAATACAAGGTGCCATCGTCCTTCCTCAGGTTTTTTTGACCGTTTTATCGAGATATATATGACTATATTTCTAATCTTAATCTGTAATTTTTCTTTTCGATATATAGTCAGTCATGTGGAATCAATAAATGTGAAATAACATTTTCCATATACACACGAGCCACGTACATTCTCAGCCTATTTACCGAAAATAATCCATTCAACTATTTGTTTGGCCCTGGCCGTGAAATGTAACATAGATGATATTATTAAATTGAGTTGATCTAACACCAATACATGTGTCTTGTTTGTGGTACGTGGTTGTTTTAATATTAATCGGTGGTTCTATGGTCGATACTTTTATTCTTCTTATTTAATTCTTACCCACATTTGTCTTTCCCAAGTCCCTTTATTGAAATAACAACAAAAAACTCCCCATCCTTTTTTTTTGGTTGTTCATATTTATACTTCAAAATTTTTCAATATAAAATTATAATCAAACGAGTGTTTTATTTAGCCGCGGCTCCAACCTCCACTTGCTCATTATTAATAAAGAGTGGTGGAATTTTACTTGCAGTTGCAGTGCAAGAGTTCAAAATTCATTATATCTTATGGTCACGATCAAGTCATTAATCAAGTAAAGATTAATATCAATCAATAGATCGCATGATGTTATGATTCACGGACATTTATAACATCACAAATAAAAGGGCAATATAAATTGTTAACCAATTAAAATAAGTTTTTTATACCAAATTTTTT
The DNA here is from genome assembly GCF_007655135.1 of Punica granatum. Taxonomy (NCBI): domain Eukaryota; kingdom Viridiplantae; phylum Streptophyta; class Magnoliopsida; order Myrtales; family Lythraceae; genus Punica; species Punica granatum. Next base: position 30,693,751 of record NC_045129.1, read on the forward strand.
TTAAAGAATTTGAATAAAAAAGAGCAGAGTGAATCCCAATACGTGGAAAAATCCATCCCACTTGCAATATGAGAACACTGATAGTAATAATGTCTTTAAATAATATTAGAAAAATATTAAATTTGGTTTTTAATATTTTTTTTTCAAAGGAGGTTGTTTGTGGGTAGGAAAAAAAACATCCCCTCGCCACCACATGTCCTTTCATTAATTAATATAGTTAATGTGTTCTTTTCTAAATGAGTATATTGAGGGGATGAATTATATATGGAGTATTGCACGAGAAAGAAGAAACCGCTGACATAAACATTGAATAAAAGCCAACAAATCATGGAGACAGAGACATAATCAAATTGTCTTATATATACATATATTATATATTAGTTTGGACTCTAATAAAGTCAATGAGTATCGACTAATTTAGTTCAAATCGCATCAATTCGTTGAAAAATAAAACTTCCTCAATCATGAATTTTTTGCATCGACACTCGAATTTAAAATTTTACATAAAGAGAATAAATGTTAAATTGCTTAAATCAATTTATATTGATTGAGATTCACAATGAATAACATCATGCCCTCGATGTTGTTGTACTCGAGAAGGGAGACATAGGCGCCCATGTCGGCAATGTTCTTGACCTGTATCATGACGGCCATAGCAACCTCCGGGTACTTCGCTTCGTAGATGCGGCACTCGAGGTTCGGGGAGTGAGACGCCATGGTGACGAAGCTTTTCCTCTTCTTGGGGAAGGAACGGTGTCTCCAATAGCAGGTGCTAGGGTTTTGACCAGGGGTTTCTAGGAGAAAGGGAAATGCAAGGGGAAAGGCGATAGAGAATTTGTTCTCTATTGATTTTGCCTTCTTTCTCTGAGTTTCTGACAAAGTGCAATGTGGGCCCTGAACTTACCATGGAAATAACATTTGGCCCATAAAGTAATTGAACTAGATAGTCGTTCCTTATACTATGTTATTAACCGATATTTAATCAGCTCGTGCTAGAAATGCTCGGTCCAAGCCGCAGCCACCATAGCCTCTCACCGACTCTCATGCCGGAGAAATGGTTGATTGTGGCTAATTAGCTCACTTTTGCAACCACTGGCAATAGCCGCGGTAGAGCTGTTAGGGGAAGAGAGAGTTTTCGAGATCGATGTGGTGAGAATAAATCGCATAAGGGCTTTCCCATTGACCCGAACAAGGAAGCCTTCGTACTAATGTGACTCCTTCTCGACCCCACCTGTCGTGAGATCTATCACTCAAAATCAACCATGAATAAGAAGCCTCTATCTTAGAACTCGCACTGTGGCAGTCGTGGCCCGCTAAGGAATTACATCACTCTCCCTTTAAATATGTAATTCTTGTTCCAAAGATCAAACTTCCAGTATATTGTAAGACTATTGCCACTAGTAAGGCCAACCAACACTTTGAGCCATTGTTATCAGAACCAGACCAGACCGACCGGTTCGATCAGTCGGATCGGGAACAGTCCCATGTCCGGTCCGGTTTGCCTAAAAACCCCGGTTCTATGGGTTTTATGGGTTTCTTATTTAGTATAAAAATTGTTTGGTTGTGTAAGGATTTGAACTCATGACCTCTTGCTTCCCATACTCATGTCAACCAAGCCACCACTACTTTCTTATTCTTTTAACTCTACTTTTTAGTACTTATTAAAATCCAATATTTATTTTGAAGTAAGAAATATGAAATATAGATATTTTCTTACACTATTCTTATATTCTTTGAAATCATCATACTTTTATCTTAATTATCATAATTTTTTAATAATATGAATATCTATTTTATTTTAATTAAACGTGCGGTCCGACATATTGAATCCCCGGTTGGACCCATAAAACCATGAACCCATACCCCTTCCGGTTCATCATCTGGTTCAGTTCTGATAACACTGCTTTGAGCCATTTAAGTACAAAGAGAGGATGCATGTAATTATTAGAAACAAAAGAAGGTTTTCTTCCCTAGTGTCTTTTACCTGCAACATATTGGAGTCACACGATTAAGATTCATAAAGACAAGTAAATCATTATCATGAAATTAATATCGGCTCGATCAAAGATTACCCAGTTGATTTAAGTGGTTGTATCCCAAAATTCTCGGCCTATACAAAATATATGTACTTCGACATTTGAAGTGTTCCATGATCTTCACGTGCCATAATAAGCTCTAACCATTACGTACAACTTCTATCATCCCATGCCATATGATAATAGTAGCAGTAATAATAAGACCAATTATTGTGATATGTATCTCATTATTTCATTTCGACTTAAAAATTTTTTATGGCTCTAATAACTTAAGAGGCTATCATTCATTCATTGGCAAGGTTGATAGGAACCATACATACATAACTAAAGCAAAGCACAACAGCCAATAAAGAGTAACAAAAAGAGCCAATAAATAGCAACAAAAAGAGCAAAGCACGAGCCACCATAAAGGAAGCACTAAACCATGAACTATAACTAAAGCAAAGGCCAAAAACTAAACTAGGAAGCGATGAGGATGGACAAGCTGGAGGATGCATTGAGGAGGGCGGCGGAGCTGGTGGTAATATGCAGTGAGAAGAGCTACCTCTACATGGTGGCCATCCTTTCCATGGTGGCCATTAGGTTATACGTTGCACATCAGTTTCGGCAGCTGTTGGTGGCCATCGAATGGGCCGTTGAGTCTCAGTTCCGGCAGCTGCAAGCAGATATTGACAACCGCGCAAAGGCCGTTGGTGCCAATCCGTTGGTGGAGGAGTTTCGAATGGAGGTATAGTAAATTTTGAAATCCAAGTAGTGCAAGTTTTATTTTTTGCTGTATGAACACGAATGTGTCTGGTCCAAAATAAAATACCTGAACGTTTCATGTCATGTTATATAATACAGCACAAGTTGGTTTCTTCTTCCGTTTAATTAATAATCTGTCGATTGATCTCTTCACCCGATTCTTCCTTGTACTTGGCATGATTCAGACAGAAAGTGATGACCAATTAAAATATATGTTATAAAGTTTACTAAAGGGTAAACTTCCAGTTGTTTCTATTGTTATTTTAATGTTTACTGAGATTTGAGGTTAGACCGCAGTTCTAATATGCTATATTATTAAAGAGTCAATAATTTATAAAATTAAAACAAAAAAGCTTAAGCACATTAGTTTCGTTTCAGTTTTGGCATTTTTTTACGTACATTATTATTCTCGAAAATTTCAAATCCTCAGCACTTGAAGGAGGTATTGAAGGCGATCAAGGCAGATAACAGGAAGTACTCACTCGATGGTGAAGAGTTCATGGTGCATATGGCAATCCTCAAGCCCGACAGAATTGGAGAGGATGCCAATGCTGTGGAGAATGCGCTCTCCCGGGCTTACCCGAACTTGAGTCTCAGGGATGCTCTGAAGGCGGAAAGGTCCAAGCTGCAGATTGAGCACTCAAGGTCAGAGGATGCGGGGCGCTGCCGCCTTATTGTGCAACTGATTGGAATCACCGATAGTGCAGCCAATGATCGGCCGAGTAGGAAGGTCAAGAAGCTCTTGGTGAATGAGCCGACATGCGTTATATCAGGGTAAGAGTTTAAGGTGTTAAGTTTCCGATTAAGAATCGAAAACTGGGCCATGAAACATTTGAATTTCAGGTTTGGATTCTTTCTTTTTCTGTAAGGTATATAAGCAATGCGAGTGAAATGAATGAGGACATAAGCTGGAAAGTGGTGGAAGTTGACGGAGGAGATGAGTGGCGGGCGAATCCTTTCGACTGTTGCGCAGAGTCCTACTTGAGTGAGTATATCGGGTTAAATAGACACTTAAAAACGAATTGCGACCATCAATCTCGACTAACGTATATACACACTGCCCATTTGCCGCAGGCTTATGGACTGGAGTGAAAGAGGACTTGAGTTAGCCGAGGCTAGAGAGCCTTGAGAACGATCTTAATTATGAAGGTCCGGTAGCTGAAGCTTTTGGAAAATCTACATCTTTGAAGGAAGAATTGGATGAAAGTTTGGCCAAAGTGGCTTCCCTCGAGACCTTTGTTAAGGAGCTTAAACAAAAATTTGCCAAAGCAGAGAATAAAGCTTCACAAGCTCTTTCAGACAATGAACTTCTACTCGAGACAAACCTACAACTCAAACGCCGGGTTGATGAACTTCAGGAGCTGCTAAACTCTGCAGCTTCAGACATGGAAGCCACTGCTTAGATAGCAACTATCACCAAGTTGCAATTGGAAGAAACGCAATGGCATTCTGCTGAAGTGAAGCTCACCGAGGGCAGATGCTCGCGACAAATACGAGAGCTAGTTCATGGCGTAAATGGAGGATTACTAGCCATGGTGGCTATTATCATGGGCGTCGGCACCATGGTTACCGATCGGATGTCGGTCATGAATGCCAACTTATCAGGCTTCGCCGGAGGAGCTCTGGCGCTGGCTATCAGTGAACTCCTGAAGGCCTGCTCAGACAGAGTCGCAATGAAGGCTCTGCGCGAGATCCACCTGCCTAGAGACAAGGAAGAGATGGTCGATCTCAGTGGAGCTCGACGGCCTCCGGCTCCAGCAACCGACGGGTTCCCACGCCCTTGGCTAGTAGCAACCCTGCAGGATATATCATTTGCTATCGGAGCCATCTGCCTACTGTTATCGATGCATCTGATCTGACCCTACAAAAGTAGGATGTGGACGGTGGTGGGTATGGCTACAGCCATGTTCATTGGGATTGGAGCGGCCAGCGGGATGTGTGGAGTGCTAGTTTCACGGGGCGCAACGGAAACGAAAAAGGAACAGAAATTCAAAATTTCTAACCCGTGAAACTAATTCCAAGACCTACTAGAAGAATAAGAGTAAATAAAAACGTACCTGGAATATTTAAAGTTGTCGACCGAGCGTCCCACGCGTGACGCCTCTACTGGAATCCACACCGACTTTGTCGACGAGTCTTCGAGATCGGCGGTGCTAGCGACCAACACTCGAAAGAAACACTGGTGCGACTCTCGAAATTTATTAGACTTAATTGGACCTAATGAGTTGAACAATTCAACTCAATTATGCCCATTTATATACATACATGTATATCTTATATATTTGTGTATGTAAACGTACACAAACACATGCATACATATATATCTCATCTATATTATATTTGTATGCTCTGTACCCTTTATATAACAAACAGGAAGGGAAGAAAATTCAAATCCCACCGATGTGGGATTAGAATTACATGGGCTTCCTACATGACATGTGTCTAGGTAAATGGCATCATTTAATTAGCCCATGTGTATGTATAAATGTAGACATATGTATGGCCCATGTGTCACCGTATTAATCGTGCATCAATTTGGTCCATTTAATCTAATAAATCGAGTCTAATTAATCGACAAATTTAATCTCATTAAATATCCGATTAATTAGTCGCACCATAAATCATCTAATCTCTATTAGACGATTTTATTGTTTCAAAATATCTCGTCAATTTAGTCGTAGTGTGTGACCCTGTAGGTTCCCAATTACGTTGATAGTAATATCAAAATCTCTATTTCAATATTACAAACAGTGAGCGGCATCTAGCAATGCATCACCGTTACTCAAGTAATCGGAAAGTCAATTTCTCGACGAACCTCGTGACCTATATTACCGTGTAATATAATCCATTGTCCCCTATATCTCTATTGAGCCCAAGGCATGGTCGATGACATCCTTGTATGGCTCAATATTTCTCTTTCTTGGTTTACCGGTTAAGTCTATCAGAACAAATGAGCTCGATATCGTTATATCGACTCATTTGGGTATGCATACACTTTTAGACTTAACCACCAAGTGGCCGTGAGATATCGCTCCCGTTTCGTAGGAGGGACAAATTCTATTTTGATCACTCACATTCCTCTCCATGCTCTGTGGTATACCCAATAACTGTCTTTATAACCATCCTGTTACAGTGGCGTTTGACAGTATCAAAGTATATGACATTACATGTAGGAATCTATGGTGACCTCAAGTCAAAGGACCATTACACTATAGTCACTTTGAGATATGCTAATGACAGTCACGTAACAACCCATGTAGCAATCTCATGGTGGGTCAGTCCAATACACATTACTCTTAATGTATACATGTGGTGTGATTTGATATCTCCATATCCATGACCTATGAGACTTGGTCATCAATCAACACTCACACTAGTCTAACCGTATTATCGTTGTCCTAATTAACGATAATACTTTGACTATGGACATTTAGGAATAATGTTCATTAATTATAGGATCTCACAATCAAGTCACACTTGATGCCTATTGAACCTACTATTCCAAGGACATTATTGTGTAAAATCATATTTAGCGCAATCTACACAATAACAGATATGCCTCGTAATATAATGAAATAGATATCATATTACAGAACTGATTATAGATTGCCTCTAGGGCATACACCAATTCCCAACAATCTCCCACTTGCACTAGAGTCAATCTGGCATCTGTCTAATGCCAATAGATCTAGTGTGAGCCTCGTGCTTGCGCTGCACAAGAGGCTTCGTAAGTGGATCTGCGAGATTCTCATCTGTTGGTATTCTGCATATCTTCACATCTCCTCTGTCAATAATCTCGCGAATGAGATGGAAGCGCCTGAGTATATGTTTGGATCGTTGGTGAGACCTGGGTTCCTTAGCTTGCGCAATGGCTCCATTGTTGTCACAATAGAGATCCACTGGGTCTACGATGCTAGGAACCACAGCAAGTTCTTTTATGAACTTCTTAATCCAAACGGCCTCTTTTGCAGCGTTAGAGGCAGCAATATACTCGGCCTCTGTGGTAGAGTCGGCTACTGTCTCCTGTTTGGAACTCTTCCAACTCACAGCACCTCCATTCAGGCAGAACACATACCCTGACTGCGATCTACTGTCGTCCTTATCGGTCTGGAAGCTAGCATCGGTGTAACCTCTTACAACGAGCTCTTCTTCGCCTCCATATACCAAAAACATCTCCTTAGTCCTTCGTAAGTACTTAAGGATGTTCTTTACTGCAATCCAGTGTCTTTCACCTGGATCTGATTGGTATCGACTCGTCATACTCAAAGCATACGAGACATCTGATCGAGTGCATAACATAGCATACATGATAGATCCAATAGCTGACGCATATGGAATCCTATTCATTCTGTCCCTCTCCTCTCGAGTAGAAGGACTCTGAGCCTTCGAAAGGCTTATGCCATGTAACATAGGCAGCGACCCTTTCTTAGAATCCTGCATGCTAAAGCGCCGAAGCACTTTATCTATGTATGCACTCTGACTTAAGCCAAGCAGTCTCCTGGATCTATCTCTATAGATCCTGATACCTAGCACGTAGGTAGCTTCGCCTAAGTCCTTCATAGAGAAACACCTTCCCAACCAAGTCTTCACAGACTGTAAGGAAGGAATGTCATTCCCTATCAGAAGTATGTCATCTACATATAACACCAGGAAGATTACTATGCTCCCACTAACCTTCTTGTAAACACAGGGTTCATCTTCATTCTTGATGAAACCAAACTCTTTGATTGCATCATCAAAACGAAGATTCCAGCTCCTAGAAGCTTGCTTCAGCCCATAAATAGACCGTTGTAACTTACAAACCTTTCCGGCACTATGTGGATCGACAAAACCCTCAGGTTGTGTCATATACACATCCTCGAGGAGCTTCCCGTTCAGGAAAGCAGTTTTGACATCCATTTGCCAGATCTCATAATCATAATAAGCTGCAATTGCAAGCAAGATCCTGATGGATTTAAGCATAGCTACCGGGGAAAAGGTTTCGTCATAGTCAACACCATGAACTTGTCTGAAACCTTTTGCCACAAGTCGGCCCTTAAAGGTAATCACATTACCGTCCATGTCAGTCTTCTTCTTGAAGACCCACTTACACCCAATGGGTTTTGCCCCTTCAGGTGGATCAACCAAAGTCCATACTTGGTTAGTGTACATGGACTCCATCTCAGATCTCATGGCCTCCAGCCATTTCTCAGAGTCTGGGCCTATTACGGCTTCCGCATAGGTTGTAGGCTCATCATTATCTATGAGCAATACGTCATTGTCTTGAGTCACGAGAAATCCATATCTCTCGGGCTCATGACGTATCCTACTAGACCTACGAGGCTCCTGTGTCACCTGTGTAGAAGATTGTGCCACAACAACTTGTGGTACTTGTTCTGCAACATCGCCCGTCGATTGGTCAATGTCATTTTGTGGTAGAACTTCCCCAAGTTCTAATTTCCTCCCACTAGTTCCTTTGGAGAGAAACTCTTTCTCAAGAAATACCGCAGTTTGAGCGACAAACACTTTGCCCTCGATGGGATTATAGAAATAGTATCCTCGAGTTTCCTTAGGATACCCCACGAAGTAACATTTGTCCGATTTAGGGCCAAGCTTATCCGAAGACAATCTCTTCACATAAGCTTCGCAACCCCATATCTTTAGAAAAGACATCTTGGGACGTTTCCCATACCACATCTCATATGGTGTCCTTTCAACTGATTTCGACGGAGCATTGTTTAATATGAGAGCAGCTGTCTGTAGAGCATATCCCCAGAAGGAGTCAGGTAAGTTTGCATGACTCATCAAAGATCGAACCATATCTAATACAGTTCGATTCCTCCTTTCAGCTACACCATTCCATTGTGGTGTTCCAGGTGGAGTCAGTTGAGATAAAATCCCACACTGTTTAAGATAGTCAGCGAACTCATAGCTCAAATATTCACCTCCTCGATCTGATCGAAGAACTTTAATGCTCTTACCCAACTGATTCTCCACTTCATTCTTAAATTCTTTGAACTTTTCAAAGGATTCAGATTTGTGTTTCATCAAAAACACATATCCAAATCTACTGAAATCATCAGTAAATGTAATGAAGTAGGAATACCCACCTCTAGCAAGCTTGTTCACTGGTCCACATACATCGGTATGTATGAGAGCCAAAAGATCACTAGCTCGCTCACCTTTTCCGGTAAAAGGGGCCTTAGTCATTTTCCCCATTAAGCAAGGTTCGCATGTCTCGATCGATTCTAAATCAAACGAGTCCAGTAATCCATCCTTATGGAGTCTAGAGATGCGATTCTCGCTAATATGGCCTAAACGACAATGCCAGAGGTAAGTCGGGTTCGAATCATTAGATTTGAGCCGTTTGGTTTCCACATTATAAATAGGCGTATCTAGATCAAGAACATACAGACCATTACTTAAATGTGCACTGCCATAATATACATCATTCATGTACATAGAACAACACTTGTTCTTTATAGTGAAACAAAATCCCTTCTTGTCCAAACAAGAAACAGATATTATGTTTCTACTAATAGCAGGTACATAATAACAGTCATTAAGATCTAATACAAGCCCAGTAGGTAAAACTAGGTGATAAGTCCCTACAGTTAATGTAGCAACTCTTGCTCCATTTCCAACTCGTAGGTCCACCTCGCCCTTTGTCAACGATCTACTGTCCTTTAGGTCCTGCATATTTCCACAAATATGAGCACCACATCCGGTATCTAATACCCAAGATGTAGAAGTAGTAGATACATTAATCTCTATAACATGGATACCTGAAGTGGAAGTCTCACTTCCCTTCTTCTTCTTCAACTCCTCTAGGTATACCTTACAATTCCGCTTCCAATGTCCAGTGTTGCCACAATGGAAGCAGTAATCATTCTTCGCCACCTTGGCTTTAGGTTTCAACGTACCCAAGTCAAACTTGGATGCACCTTTAGCCTTCTTGCCTTTACTCTTGCCCTTGCCCTTTCTTTTGGTCCCTTGGACCATTAGAACGGATGTCCCCTTGCTGATATCATGCTCAGCTGTTCTCAACATGCTAAGCAGTTCAGGCAATGGTTTATTGTAGTCATTCATATTATAGCTCATGATGAACTGACTATAACTGCTGGGCAGCGACTGTAGGACTAAATCTGTGGCCAACTCTTGACCCAGAGGAAATCCCAGTCTTCCCAGAGTCTCGACGTACCCAATCATCTTGAGTACATGAAGACCCACTGGGCTACCCTCAGTCAACCTTGCCTGAAAAAGTGCTTTAGAGATCTCGAATCTCTCATGTCGGGCCTGCTCTTGATAGAGCTGCCTGAGATGCATGATCATATCGTACGCCTTCATGTTCTCGTGTTGCTTCTGAAGCTCCGAGTCCATGGTGACTAACATGAGACATCCGACGTTTACGGCATCATCATGATGCTTACTATAAGCATCTTTCTCAGCTTGGGGGGCATCGTCAGGCGGTGGCGCAAGAAGAGGTTGCTCTAAGACATATAGCTTCTTTTCTTGGGTGAGAACAATTCTCAAGTTTCGATACCAACCAAGGAAATTATTCCCTGACAGTTTGTCCTTATCAAGGACGGATCGCAAACAGAAAGTACTAGAAGTGCTCCCTGCCATGGTAACTACCATAGAAATATACAAAATAAGTATTATGACACAACAATATTTAATGAGGACTTTATAAATATTGCTCCCACTATTTATATCAAATCAATGACCCTCAACATTGATTCAGAGAATATCATTCTCATAGTAGCTCAAGATCCATATCTCACCAAGCTCTGAGTCAGCGAGGGCTGATTCACCCAGAACTGGCTATTTAGGTAGGGAACTCACTTTCCCAATTGCATCACATGCAACTCTTGATTAGTTGGGTGAATAACTCCTTATTCGAATCTATCTTATAGATCGATTCCCAACTACATGCCTCTGAACTCCTAATCCTATTAGGCTTGCTCAGTTAAGTCCGGCCCACTGGTAAACACCACGTCTTACTAGGATAGATGAGGGCATCCTGCGAGAGCAAGGTCTACGTACTCATCGATCTTGGTCTTGACGAGCGTTACACAATGGAAGGATATGGACTTAATATTTTGAGGAATTTTATTAACATTTAATCGATCTCACCATACATTATTATGTAACCATTACATAATAGTCCACACGTATAACTATTATACTTACACAACTAGGACATTGTCCATGTCTAACAGTCATGCACCGCAAATATCAAACATAATCATACCAGTACCAAGCATAAAATCATATTTTATGCTATTATCTACTCAGATTCTAACTAGCTAGGCTCTGATACCAATTGCTAGTTTCACGGGGCGCAACGGAAACGAAAAAGGAACAGAAATTCAAAATTTCTAACCCGTGAAACTAATTCCAAGACCTACTAGAAGAATAAGAGTAAATAAAAACGTACCTGGAATATTTAAAGTTGTCGACCGAGCGTCCCACGCGTGACGCCTCTACTGGAATCCACACCGACTTTGTCGACGAGTCTTCGAGATCGGCGGTGCTAGCGACCAACACTCGAAAGAAACACTGGTGCGACTCTCGAAATTTATTAGACTTAATTGGACCTAATGAGTTGAACAATTCAACTCAATTATGCCCATTTATATACATACATGTATATCTTATATATTTGTGTATGTAAACGTACACAAACACATGCATACATATATATCTCATCTATATTATATTTGTATGCTCTGTACCCTTTATATAACAAACAGGAAGGGAAGAAAATTCAAATCCCACCGATGTGGGATTAGAATTACATGGGCTTCCTACATGACATGTGTCTAGGTAAATGGCATCATTTAATTAGCCCATGTGTATGTATAAATGTAGACATATGTATGGCCCATGTGTCACCGTATTAATCGTGCATCAATTTGGTCCATTTAATCTAATAAATCGAGTCTAATTAATCGACAAATTTAATCTCATTAAATATCCGATTAATTAGTCGCACCATAAATCATCTAATCTCTATTAGACGATTTTATTGTTTCAAAATATCTCGTCAATTTAGTCGTAGTGTGTGACCCTGTAGGTTCCCAATTACGTTGATAGTAATATCAAAATCTCTATTTCAATATTACAAACAGTGAGCGGCATCTAGCAATGCATCACCGTTACTCAAGTAATCGGAAAGTCAATTTCTCGACGAACCTCGTGACCTATATTACCGTGTAATATAATCCATTGTCCCCTATATCTCTATTGAGCCCAAGGCATGGTCGATGACATCCTTGTATGGCTCAATATTTCTCTTTCTTGGTTTACCGGTTAAGTCTATCAGAACAAATGAGCTCGATATCGTTATATCGACTCATTTGGGTATGCATACACTTTTAGACTTAACCACCAAGTGGCCGTGAGATATCGCTCCCGTTTCGTAGGAGGGACAAATTCTATTTTGATCACTCACATTCCTCTCCATGCTCTGTGGTATACCCAATAACTGTCTTTATAACCATCCTGTTACAGTGGCGTTTGACAGTATCAAAGTATATGACATTACATGTAGGAATCTATGGTGACCTCAAGTCAAAGGACCATTACACTATAGTCACTTTGAGATATGCTAATGACAGTCACGTAACAACCCATGTAGCAATCTCATGGTGGGTCAGTCCAATACACATTACTCTTAATGTATACATGTGGTGTGATTTGATATCTCCATATCCATGACCTATGAGACTTGGTCATCAATCAACACTCACACTAGTCTAACCGTATTATCGTTGTCCTAATTAACGATAATACTTTGACTATGGACATTTAGGAATAATGTTCATTAATTATAGGATCTCACAATCAAGTCACACATGATGCCTATTGAACCTACTATTCCAAGGACATTATTGTGTAAAATCATATTTAGCGCAATCTACACAATAACAGATATGCCTCGTAATATAATGAAATAGATATCATATTACAGAACTGATTATTGATTGCCTCTAGGGCATACACCAATTCCCAACATGGAGAAGTCCTCTGTCGTCCATTCCTGCATCCGAGTCGTTGGATTCGGCTTGCTCTTGATGGCATTCAGCTTCGCAATTGATTGGTTCTGCAACCGGGTTGGGAGCTACTGAGATAGATGTTCTTTGACCAGTATTGTAGTAATGTGCAACGAGGAAAAATAATTACAATCCCGAAATGAATCCTAAACGGGCCTCCGATCTTTGAGATTCCAATAACAAATGTCAACGTTCACATCTCCTTGAACGACTTTTATATGTTAAACATGTGTACACAGTTTTTCAATCAGTACGTTGAATTGCCTTGTCATCTTTTCTAAAATAGTTTCTTGCTACCCAAAGTGAAAGAGGACTAGGCAATTCAACGTACTGATTGAAAAATCGTGTACACATGTTTTGATAACATATAAAAGTCGTTTAAGGAGATGTGAACGTCAACATTTGTTATTGGAATCTCAATGATTGGAGGCCCGTTTAGGATTCATTTCGGGATTGTAATTATTTTTCCTCGTTGCACATTACTACAATACCGGTCAAAGAACATCTATCTCAGTAGCTCCCAACCCGGTTGCAGAACCAATCAATTGCGAAGCTGAATGCCATCAAGAGCAAGTCGAATCCAACAACTCGGATGCAGAAATGGACAAAAGAGGACTTCTCCAAATGTCCGCTGGCAGCTCCAATCCCGATGAACATGGCGGTAGCCACAACCACTACCGTCCACATCCTACTTTTGTAGGATCTGATCATATGCGTCAATAACAGTAGGCAGATGGCTCCGATAGCAAAGGACCCTGCGGAGTTTACTGCCAGCCAAGGGTGTGGCAACTCGTCGGCTGCTGGAGCCGGAGGCCATCGAGCTCCACTGAGATCAACTATCTCTTCCTCGTCTTTAAGCAGGTGGATCTCGCGCAGAGCCTTCATTGTGACTCTGTCCGAGTAGACCTTGAGGAGTTCCCCGACAGTCGACGCCAGAGCTCCTCCGGCGAAGCCTGACAAACTGGCATTCATGACGGGCATCCGATCGGTTACCATGGTGCCGACGCCCATGATAATAACCACCATGGCCCGCAATCCTCCATTTGTGCCATGAACTAGCTCTCGCATATGCCGTGAGCATCTGCCCTCAGTGAGCTCCTCCTCAGCAGACTGCCATTGCGTTTCTTCCAATTGCAACTTGGTGATAGTTGCTATCTGAGCAGTGACTTCCTTGTCCGAAGCTGCAGAGTTTAGCAACTCCTGAAGTTCGTCAACCCGGAGTTTGAGTTGTAGGTTTGTCTCGACTAGAAGTTCGTTGTCTAAAAGAGCTTGTGAAGCCTTATTCTCTATTTTGGCAAATTTTTGTTTAAGCTCCTCAATGTTGGTCTCGAGGGAAGCCATTTTGACTAAACTTTCATCCAATTCTTCCTTCAAAGATGTAGATTTTCTAGAGGCTTCAGCTACCGGACCTTCATAATTAAGATCGTTCTCAAGGCTCTCCAGCCTCGGTTGACTCAAGTTCTCTTTCACTCCAGTCCATAAGCCTGCAGTAAATGGACAGTGTGTATATACATTAGTCGAGATTGATGGTCGCAATTCGTTTCTAAGTGTTTATTTAGCCCGATTTACTCACTTAAGCAGGGCTCTGCGCAACAGTTGAAAAGATCCGCCCGCCACTCATCTCCTCCATCAACTTCCACCAACTTCCAGCTTATGCCCTCATTCATTTCGCTTGCATTGCTTATATACCTTACAGAAAAAGAAAGAATCCAAACCTGAAATTCAAATGTTTCATGCCCCAGTTTTCTATTCTTAATCGGAAACTTAACCCCTTAAACTCTTACCCTGATATAACGTATGCCAGCTCTTTCACCAAGAGCTTCTTGACCTTCCTACTCGGCCGATCATTGGCTGCACTATCGGTGACTCCAATCAAGTGCTCAATAAGGCAGCGGCGCCCTGCATCCTCTGACCTTGAGTGCTCAATCTGCAGCTTGGACTTTTCCGCCCCCAGAGCATCCCTGAGGCTTAGGTCCGAGTAAGCCCGGGAGAGCGCATTCTCCACAGCATTGGCGTCCTCTCCAGTTCTATCGGGATTGAGGATTACCATATGCACCATGAACTCTTCATCATCGAGTGAGTACTCCCTGTTATCTGCCTTGATCGCCTTCAATGCCTCCTTCAAGTGTTGAGGATTTGAAATTTTCAAGAATAATAATGCACGTAAAAAAATGCCAAAAATGAAACGAAGCCAATGTGCTCAAGCTTTTTTCTTTTAATTTTCTAACCTATTGACTCTTTAATAATATAGCATATTAGGACTGCAGTCTAACTTCAGATCTCACTAAACACTAAAATAACAATAGAAAGAACCGGAAGTTTACCCTTTAGTTAATTTTATAACATAGATTTTAATTGGTCATCACTTTCTGTCTAAATAATGCCAAGTACAAGGAATATCCGGGTGTAGAGATCGATCGACTGATTATTAATTAAATGGAAGAAGAAACTAACTCGTGCTGTATTATATAACATGACATGATACATTCGAGTATTTTATTTTGGGCCAGAGACACTCGTGTTCATACAGCAAAATATAAAACTTACACTACTTGGATTTCAAAATTTACTATACCTCCATTCGGAACTCCTCCACCAACGGATTGGCACCAACGGCCTTTGCGCGGCTGTCAATATCTGCTTGCAACTGCCAAAACAGATACTCAGCGTCCCACCCGATGGCCACCAACAGCTGCCGAAACTGATATGCAACGTCCCACCTTATGGCTACCATGGAGAGGGTGGCCACCATGTAGAGGTAGCTCTTCTCATCGTAGCTCACCACCAGCTCTGCTGCCTTCCTCGGCGCATCCTCCAGCTTGCCCATCCTCAGCGCTTCCTTGTTTGGTTTTTGGCCTTTGCTTTAGTTGCAGTTCATGGTTTGGTGCTTCCTTTATAGTGGCCCAAGCTTTGCTCTTTTTGTTGCTATTTATTGGCTCTTTTTGTTGCTATTTATTCGCAGTCTTGCTTTGCTTTAGTTATGTATGTATGGTTCCTATCAATCTTGCCAATGTATGAATGATAGCCTCTTAAATTATTAAAGCCAGAAAAAAAATTTTAAGTCGAAATGAAATAATGAGTTACATGTCACCATAATTGGTCTTATTATTACTACTATTATTATCATATGGCATAAGATGATAGAAGTTGTACGTAATGGTTAAAGCTTATTATGGCACGTGAAGATCATGGAACACTTCAAATGTCAAAGTATATATATTTCGTGTGGGCCGAGAATTCCGGGATACAACCACTTAAATCAACTGGGTAATCTTTGATCGAGCCGATATTAATTTCATGATAATGATTTACTTGTCTTTATCAATCTTAATCGTATGATCCCATTATGTTGCACGTAAAAGACACTAGGGAAGAAAACCTTCTTTTGTTTCTAATGATTACATGTATCCTCTCTCTTTGTACTTAAATGGCTCAAAGCAGTGTTATCAGAACTTGACAAGATGATGAACCGGAAGGGGTATGGGTTCATGGGTTTATGGGTCCAATCGGAGATTCGATGGGTCGGACAGCACGTTTAATTAAAATAAAATAAATATTCATATTATTAAAAATTTATGATAATTAAGATAGAAGTATGATGATTTCAAAGAAATATAACAATAGTGTAAGAAAATATCTGTATTTAATATTTCTTATACCAAAATAAATATTAGATTTTAATAAGTACTAACAAGTAGAGTTAAAACAATAAGAAAGTAGTGGTGGCTTGGTTGGCAGTATGATAGTATGAGAAGTAAGAGGTCATGAGTTCAAATCCTTATACAACCAAACAATTTTTATACTAAATAAGAAACCCATAAAACCCATAGAACCGGCCGGTTTAGTGGAATTTTGCTCAAAACCGGCCTATTCAATGGGTTCGGCGGTTCAAATATGCAATTTGGGTGTTTAGGCAAACCAGACCGGACATGAGACTATTCCCGATCCGACCGATCGAATCGGTCGGTCCGATCCGTTTCTGATAACAATGGCTCAAAGTGTTGGTTGGCCTTGCTAGTAGCAATAGTCTTACAACATACTGGAAGTTTAATCTTTGGAACAAGAATTACATATTTAAAGGGAGAGTGATGTAATTCCTTAGTGGGCCACGACTCGCCTAATTGTCTCAAAAGCATAATCCAAAATTTGGTAGGAGTGGAGGAATGAGAAAGTAGCGATAGACCCATGTCTACGATGTGACAGTGCTTTCGCTCAACTAAACTATTTTGTTGAGGAACGTGAGGACAAGAGAGTCGATGAAAAATGCCATTGTTCTATAGTTCATCCTGAAAATCTATAGAGAGAAACTTCTTAGCACCATCTAATTGAAAATGCTTTATTCGATGTCCATAACGATTCTCAATTTAAAGACGAAATGCACAAAAACGTGAAGTACATCAATAGATACTTTAGGACATAAAACCAAGAGAATTTACTATAGTCATCAAGAAAATGAATATAATAGTGATGACTAGTATTAGAGATGATCATTATTGGTCCCTAAATATCAATATGAACGAGTTCAAGCAAATAGGTTGTTTTATTCAGAGTAGGCAAAAAAGATGTGTTTATTATTTTCCCTTGTTGACATGCATAACGTACATGATCAACATGATCATTATTGAGAGAACAAGAAGGACTTAATGGATGACAAACAATAGGAAAAGATTAGTCACCAAGGCGCGGACGCCACAAGACACTAGAACCAGAAGAGAGATGAGCTTGAGGACTGTTGGTGCACCTGTCCCTCAAATGGAAACAGTAGAGTCCATCTTTAACTACGCCACGCATAAGCTCCTAGTGTGTATGACTATCCTTCACAATGAAACAATTAGGGTGAAGCTCAAAGAAACAAGTGTTATCTTTGGCAAATTTAGGAATGGATATGAGGTTTCTGGAGATATGAGGGGCATAAAGATTCAAGTGTAAAGGACGCTTCGATAGTATAAAAGTGAAAGAACCATAAGCAAGAACTAGAAGAGATTTACCATCACTCAAAAAACATGATCGGAATTCACGGTATCATCACAAAGACTAAGATTAGATAGGTTTGAGGTAACGTAGTGTGTAGTAGGGGTGATCGGTTCCGGATACCCTGTATTTTTCACGATACCCAGACCATACCATGTAAGGAACAAGTTTCGAGATTTTGGAACCGGACCCTACCCTATTGAATCCTGAAACCGGAATCTACCCGGAACCTGTATTATACCACAAGTTTCGGGTACCCTGTTGGAACCTGTAGATTTTTTTGTTTCGCTAAATAAAACAAAAAATATCACATACATAATCAGTAATCACGCCAAATAGAATATCGACATAGATTTAGATTAATCAACAACAAAAAATAATATCTTTCATCAATCAATCCATAATACGATCCCATACAACAAAGAGTAATATGTTCTTCCAATACGTCCTTGAAGTAAACATTGAAAAAAATTAGTAACACACAAACATGGCTGAGTACTATTTGTCTGAACAGTCCTCCACGAGTCACCAAAATTCTTATGATATGCATCCAGCACCTGCGCGACACATACGGAACAGTATAGAGTCCATCAAAGTTGCTTTACCTAAGGAAAAATAGCCACTTTCGTAATTCACACAACATCATATATGTTAAATATATAACAATCCAGAGGTTAAAGGGCCTAATGGAATGAAAAGTAATAAAAAATTATGGTAAATATCTGAAAATTAATGAATATTTTATTGTGCTTCAAGTAGTACTGCCAAAGTAAAAGAACAATAGTTTGTTCTATTTGGGCTCAAAATTCGCAGACAAAGATGTCGAAAGAGTGAAACAAAGTCCCAAAGTGGTACGTCATTGAAGCATGAAAGACCAGCATCGACAAGATTCCCGAAGAATGAAACCAATGCTGCTTGAAAAAATTTTATGTTGCAAAATGATCAAAGCATACAGGATATATTAACAAATATATGGAACACACCCAAGCTAATAACCGACTAATTTACCACATGGTTAACACTTTTTTTTCCTTTTTCTTTTTTGTGTAAATATCCGGTTCCGAGTATCGGTTTCGATTTTGATTTCAATTATGGGTACCCTGTAGGTAGGAACCGGAACCGGAACCGATTTTCATCGATTTCTGATTTTAATAGCCGGACTCTATCCTATTTTCAATACAAGCTACCCGAACCCTACCCTAGCGGGTAGGTTTCGACTAGTTCCATGTATACCCGGTACCCGTGCACACCCCTAGTATGTAGCACCTGAGTCCATAGACTAGTCAGGATCATGAAGTCCTGGAGAGAACCCATGGGTCAAATGAGCCTGAGCAACAGAGATTTGATTGAATTGACAAAATGGGGTAGTACATCCAGCTCGTTGCAGTTCTTGTGGATAACAGTAGGATTGGACCTAGTATGGATTGGGCCGAAAGAAGCTGGATTGAGGGTAGCATAGGTACCATATTGAGCCGAGCAGAAAAGGACCCAAAGCCACCTGGATAGAACTGCGGTTTTCGGGGCTGACTCGAATAGATTTGACCAAGTGGAAATTTAAACCCGGACGATGGATTTTTTCTTTCACCCAACCCTGCATTAGGGTTTTCGCTGTTGTTCACTCTTGCTCAACGATCAGAGGAGCTACCATTCCCATTATTCTTCCCTCCTTTGCTGCTCTGATTTCCCCTGCCATAATTCCTTTGCCGTTTCGTCTGCCATTGTTGTGCCATCCATTTATGTAGTAGACCTCAGTTATAGCTAAGCCAAGGATTCCAGAGAGCGAAGTAGCAGCGGAATCAAAGGCTGAGGAGTTCGTCTTCAATTCTTGTTTTGCAGCATAGAGATGGCGCTCCTCGTGGAAGTAGGGACTGGAGTTCATCAATGCCGAGGGTAAGCATACGTTTTGGTTGGGGGAGGACGATGGGCTCCCAGTTGGGACCAAGACCCGTGTAGGTACGCCGATTAACTTCAGTTTCCTTATTTGAGCGTATATCGAAGCATGCTCCTTAACTAAATCGATGAATTTTGCCATTAATTGCTCTCCCTTTTTCAAATCGCACCACTGCTAATCAAGCAGATTGTCTTGTGCTGCTATTTGGGGTTAGAAATGAAGTTTCAAGAGACGTCTAAGCTTCGTGAGACGTTTTGGCAAAGAGAATCGTCTCCCCGATTTCCTCTGTGACTGCAAACATAACGCAGGTAAGGGCAAAATTGTCCCTTGACTGCCAATTAAGAAAATAAAAATTTGGTATGGTTTTTCCATCTGTTCTTGTAATAGTCTTGCTCGGTGCCATGACTATTCTTTCGACATAGTTAAGCAATCCATAGGTGGTAAGTAGTCGAGTCATTATGTCTTTCCAACAAAGATAATTCCCGCCATTTAGCTTGATAGGTATGGTTGGAATGGATGAGGGAAGAACTGCAGAGGTTGAAGAGGAAAAGGGAAGAACAATTAGGATTTTGGTGGAAGAACTGTCAGCCATAGGTGCCGAGAAGAAAAGGGGGTAGTCGGGTCGGAGAAAAGAATGAGCAGAAGCAAGATAACCAATTGGGAGTTACCCGGAAAGGCTCTGATACCATAAAGGTTTGGGAGCAAGAGTGGCTAAATCCTTACTAATAGTGAGGTAGAATGTATTATGATTATATAGGCACTGTACAAGGATACATGAAAGGAAATACATAAATGTGAAACAAAAGATGCCTAAACTATAACATATATACATGGTATGCTATGATTTTGTATCATCTCCTCTATTAAAAAGGAACCAAACCCGAACCAAACCACTAAGCCGAACCAAACCATTTCGAACCAATTCAGTTTCAGTTCGGTTTGGTAGGGCATGAATGGTTCGGTTAGTTACCGAACCATCTCCAACATGTTAGTTATGGTTAACCGAACCGAACCGAACCATTTAAGTGTTAGAAAAAAATACTCTTCATCTCTTTTCTTTCACTCACACTCGACACTAGGATTGTTAAAGAGAAACCAAATTGAATCGAAACATTTCAAACCGAACCAAAATAACCGCTTCGAAATGGTTTGATTCTTTGATTGTAAAATGGTTCTGTTCGGACCAGCTTTTGAACTGAACCGCACCATGAACACCCCAATGTAACCTGGAAAAAAAGGGAGTGTATTAGTCAAATAGGGATGGAAATAGCCCTATCCTTTCTAGCGTCCTTCCGTAACAACTTGTTCTTTTCTAGCCCTAGACACTTGATTAGGACATCTCTTGGTAACTCAACTTCAATTTTCTCTTTATTGAGTTGACTGAAGAGCCAAATTGCTTGTTGATTTGGGTTCGACTTCTTGAGTTTCCGTGACTGATCAATTGGAACCTGGAGAGAGTGGTTTGTAGTGGTTAGATATGGCCCCTAAGAAGAAGGTTAAGGTTAGTCATGGGACTGATGCTAAGAGAGTGAAATTTGTGTCTAATGAAGTTAGGAAGAGGTATGAAGAGAAGTTACTGACCAGAAATGTTGTTGAAATGTACAAATAAATAAATTATGCTGCTACTAGAAGTACAAGAATGCCAAAGTCATGGCCAATTGGCAACAACATTCCAAATATTCTTTCCCAAATGTCATCCGAGTCTTGAGCCGAGAGGCACAACTAAGGACTGGGGCGAGTATACAACTGGATTCGATTTGATATCGATACACTCAAATCAGAAAATGCAACTGAGATACAGACAAGGCAAGTTGAAGTTGGCAACAAAATTGATTCTTTTTCTTTTCCCTTCATGGACAGTCAACGACAGAAAGGGCAAATGATCAAACCATTCTCATTACACTGAGAGCAATTCAAAGATCTCAACCCACTGACTAGAAATGTTGTGCAATAGAGAGGGGTTTAAATCTAACAGGGCCAGAGGTCATTTATGGGCAGTTGATCAACTATAGGAAGTGGTCAAAGTTTTGTGATTCCCTAGAAGCAACTGTCTTACCAGTGGTAAGGGAGTTCTATGCAAATGCAAATGAACTAATAAATGGAAAGATTTTTGTTCAAAGATGTCATGTTTAATTCGAGAAGAAACCATTAATCAAGTCTATAGCCATGCTTCTGTTGAGAATGATAAGTCTAAACAATATTTAAAGGGAGGATTTGATGCAGATGAAGTGCTTAGGATAATTGGTGAGAGGAATGTGTTGTTGAAGTAATCTAAGGATAAGGAGCCTTTGTCCCTAGGTATTATGACTTGCAAACTCAAGCTAAAGTATGGTTATAATTTGTTTCAGCAAGATTGTTGCTATGAATGAACTTTAGTAGTGTCACAAAGGAGAGACCACTTTTAGTTTAGCATCTTAGGAAAGAAGGCCCTTGATGTGAGAACCGTAATTCATGATGCTCTGGAAAATACTTTTAACGATGACAATTTAGGCATTTGGTTTCCATCCTTGATCATTGGATTGTGCATGAAAGTTAGAGTATGCTGGGGTTGTGGAGTGGAAAATTTTCAGTCGAAAGACCCTATTAATCATCACATGGTAGCAAATGTCTGTCACGATCCGAAATTTCAGAAGAATTTCCCCAAAATTTTCTCGATGTCCATTATCACTTAACTATTCATATAACAACATGCTTTCCATAAACTCTAAGATATATATAACTAATCCAACAAACTCTAATATGTATATATACTTATTAAGATATTACTTTTTCTCACCCACATCAGTAATCCAACCAAACAAAAATTTCAGATCGTAACATTTTCAAATACATTTTATACAAAAAGAATACCTATCAAATAACTAAAGTCTCTACCTAGTTCTCCAAGCTAATACCCAATATCAAAAGTGGTTCTTCTGCGCGGCTAGAAGTTTATCTGGAAAAATATATGCAGAGTGTGAGCTGCATCTCAATGAGTACTATATTCTACAGTAAAATGAATTATTATAAATAAATATTTAATTACAAACAACCAAATATTCAAATAAATAATACAAACAAATCCAATCCAACTATCAATTCACCCTCATATATATACAGTATATATATATATACAAATAATAATTATTATTATATCCAATATAGTAACTAAATTTAAGTTATACTAACAAATACACACAACTCTTCCAACCATTTCTCTAATATTCAATATCACATAAATATCAAATATCCATTCATTTACCGTTTCATTGCAAATCACTACACAATCACTTGACAAATCAAGCTCTAGCATCCCACCCGCATTCAAGTATAACCACATATTCCAACAAGCTTAACAATCATCACATCCATCTAAATCAATCCGAATAAACAATACATAACACTAGTCAAATAATATAGTCATAGTGTTGCATTTCCTTACGACAAGTTAAAACGGTACTGTGACCCTGCACATCTCACTCATATCATCCTCAACTCTCAATATCCATATCTCATAAGTGGGGGCCGCCTATTAACTTATGGCAGTAAGAGTTGACCTCAATTTATATTCCGCCGGGTCGAGCGGCCGATCGGACCCCTTTTTCTATTCTACCAGGTCGAGCGGCCGATTAGGTCCCTTTTTTCTTTTCCGCCGGATCGAGCGGCCGATCATGCCCCCATTTATATTCTGTTGGGTCCAGTGACCGATCTGGCCTATTTTATATTCCGCCGGGTTCAACGTGTTGATGGCTATAGTCAAATAATATCAATATACACAAGCACAATCATAATCACATTATAATGGTATCACATTATCATCACATATCTCATACATAATCAACATACACAATCACACTGCATATCTCCAGTCAAAATGAAACATAAAAGAACAATATCTTTCAAATCATTTCACACAACATAGTAAGACCGATTCCTTAATCTAACTATCACAATATTCTTCTTAAATAATTTATATAACTATAATATATCATTTTACAAGGAAATAGAGTACTCACCAAACTCCCAAAATATTTAATGAAGCCGATCTTTCAGGACATAAAGTTTTAGTCTATTCAGCTCCTACAAGTCAAAAGCATAGCAAGAAAACAATTATAACATATATTCTTTTTCTTCATATTCTTTATGACAAACAATATTGTATTTGAACCCAAAAGGAAGAAATTCATTTAGACTTAATTACCCTTGAGAACCTCGGAACCTAACTAGTGCGATCCTATAATTATTGAACACTATTTCTAAATGTCCATAGTCAAAGTATTATCGTTAATTAGGACGACGATAATACAGTTAGACTAGTGTGGTGTTGATTGATGACCAAGTCTTACAGGTCATGGATGTGGAGACATCGAGTCACACCGTAGGTATACATTAAGAGTAATGTATACTAGACTGACCTGCCATGAGATTGCTATATGAGTTGTTATATGATTGTCATTAGCATATCTCGTAGTGACTGTAGTGTAGTGGTCCTTTAACTTGAGGTCACAATGGATTCCTACATGTAATATTGTATACTTTGATACTGTCAAACATCACCGTAACAGGCAAGTTATAAAGACAGTTATTGGATATTGCCACACAGCATGGAAAGGAATGTGAGTGACCAAGATATGATTTGTCCCTCCTACATAACATGAGTGATATCTCACGGCTGCTTGGTGGGTAGAGTCTAAAAGTGTACGCATACCCAAATGAGTCAATATAGGGATACCAAGCTCATTTGTTCTGATAGACTTACCCAGTAAACCAAGAAAGAGAAATTGAGTGAAACAAGGATGACATGGCAATGCCTTGGGCTCAATAGAGAAATAGAGGACAAAGGGATTATACTACACGGTAACATAGGTCACAAGGTTCGTTGAGAAATTCACTTTCCGATTACTTGAGTAGAAGTGATGTATTGTTAAATGCCGCTCACTGTTTATAATATTGAAATAGGGATTTCAATATTACTGTTGTGCGCACCCAAATTTCATCTCGTTGGGGCACGCATGCGCGCGCCTAAATGCAATGCGACTTGGGAGTGTCCACCTTCCCGGGGACGCGCGACGGACGCACGTGAGAAAGAGTCGCCACTACCTATTTACGACCCGAAAGTCGAGGGCCAGTGAGTCGCCCGGGTCTAGGGGTATGGGGTACACCTAGTATGCTAAGGCAAAGTTTGTACGGAACCGGAAATTCCGAATTCGGGGGTTCTATTACGTGCGGGCCTATATCCCACACGCTCTTTCGGTACTCTAGCTTGCTAGGCTTGTCATTTTATTTATTTACCGCATGATTTAGGGTTACACTCAACTTGTCCGTTTTGAGATCGTAAATTCGAAGAAACACTCCCACCGTACACTCTCCGGCCGGGATTCTTACATGAATAAATGTACAACATAAGCCCTTACATCGTTCTCTCAAATAAATAAAAATAGAAATTACAATGACTGAATCCCGATCGGTTCGCCTTCGATCATTATTCCACTCGTGCTCACTGTGTGGTTTTTAAAAGACTGAAAATTAAATTAAGGTGCGCACTCGGTGTATGGGCATTGGATCCCGTGATCAACGGCTAGGGGCGTTGGATCTGTATAAATCGTATCCTAAAGATCGGGCTCGATCTGCATAACAAACAAGTGTGAGAATGTAACAAGTAAGCACAAATAAACAAACAATGGGGTTTTGTTATTGCCGAATATACGTGAATTAACTTATTATTAACGAGGTATCTTGGCATGCAAATCCTACCTTAGAACAAACAAACATGATGATGGAGATGGCATGTAGCACTCGGCGTTATTTTATGGACACGGCAAACACAAAGTCTATAATCGAGTCTCAAATGAGTGGGTTATTTTTAAATTGTTTTGTATCATGACAATGTGGCTTTTACAGATTATGACAAGAGTGTTTTTGCCTGAAACCCAAAACCTAACCCTTTTGCTCGACTATTTTCCCGTATTTAATTAAGCCGAGTTTGTGATCAATCTATTTTTTCGTGATTTGACCCATTCTAAGCACAAACTTAGAGAAATGGGAGCACGAAACACCACGTGGATGCCAAGATCTCTGCACATGACCCATGTGGGACCGGACAACCTTTCACGGGCTGTCCCCGCTCGTGCTTCTAGTCCAATTCCCTAAGCACCCAAATCTACACTAGGGTGACGACAGGACAAGAACCGGTAGTCATGCCCTTGAATCGAAAAATATGTGTGCGTGAAAAATCAAGATTACGTGGCACGTATCTTGGTGCTTTTGAAATTGTGAATTTTCAAAAGGGTATAACCAACAATTCTTGAACTATCGACGCGATTACAGATTATTAATCGGTTCGTGCAATTCATTTAAAAGAGTGAAGTGATTTAATTTAACCAAATTTAACGTCTCGATTATCCCGTATGTGGAATTTTAGGTTAATTAGAAATTTGTCGAATGCTTTCGTCTACGGATTTTGAGCCATCGGAATGGCCATTAGTAGGTCACCCGATAAACTCTAATTTCCGACCGCCTTAGGGTTAAATACGATTTTAATCAACTATACGTGGTTAAACCGATTCATGTAAGGTTTTAATCAAAGACACACTCAAACATCCCAAGCACACGAATATGGGCAAAATGATCACAAATAAATTAATTCGTCGGTTTTAAGTCCAAGTGATTAATTAAACCATTTTGATGTATCATTTGCCTTAGAAATTAGGGATTTATAAAGCGATTTATTTAAATCTAACGCATTTAACCTACGATTTATCGTCCGATCAAAACTAAACATAAAATACAGTCGCATACGATCATATATGACCACGGTCGCAATGCACATCTCATAAATTATTCAAGGATTGAATTAAAAATAATTTTGAAAGAATAGGGACTGATTTGGAAATTCCACTAAAAACCCCAGGGACTGATTTGAGACAGCTTGAGAAGTTTCCTGGACTAATTTGGAACATCTGAAAAGTTTTGTGGCTGAATGGGAATTAGAAAATGGCCTGGGACCTGATTGAAACAGATTTTAAAGTTCAGGACTTATCTGGAAAAAGTGAAAAATGTCACAGGGACTTAATTGAAACGAATTAAAAAAAAGTTTACTGGACTAATTTGACTGAACTGAAAGTGTTAAAAATGGCCCAAGACTTGATTGAAACAAGTTCGAAAATTTAGGGCTGACCGAAAAAATAAAATTAAAATTAAAATTAAAAATAAATTAAAAAAATAAAAATAGCTGTAAGGACTGAATCGAAATAACTTGAAAAGTTCATAAAAACGGGTTTTGGTGTAACTCATGAACGTTTACTTCACTTTACATCATTTAAACAAACATTAATATGGAAAGATGAAGTCCTAAGCATGCTACTAGGTCCAAGGAATTATACCTTATCCTAGGAGATTCCTGGGATCGATTAGCTCGGAAGATCCCACGACAACCACGGACCTAGGTGGCCTTCAAGTCGAGACTCAACCTAAGCCTAGGTAAGTCTCCCCGTCATCTTTGAGCCCCACCGACATCGGCCTACTATCTTCTTGTCCCTCCATCTTTCTTCTCCTCTCGTGAGACATGCAAAACAAGAAACAAAAATGGGAGAATCGGGACGAAAGAAACTATACGAGCTATGAGCAAGATAAAAAAAAAAAAAAAAAAAAAAAGAAGCTAAATTAAATAAAACGAGCTCTCAATAAGTAAATGAGACTAGGAGCAAACATACAAAGTCACAAGGGCAAGCTCATCGACGACCTATTGATGCCACATGAATAACCTTGATCTTTGTATAATAGCTTCCAAAAACACCAACTAGATCATGCTAACCACCTAGCCCGTTATTAGATCAAGTCACACTAGAATAAAGCTAAGAACTCAAGAAACTAAATTCGGATCAGGCCTATTGCCAGGGTAAAGTTGGCTTGAAATCGACAGAAATTGCATTCTTTCAACTACAAATGGCATCCCATGATTAAGCGTAGCAAAACAAATCTCAAAGAGATGATATAACATTCATTTTAAATCACAATGGAACCAACTCATTACAAATCAGCCACACATTCAAGCATTATCAAACTCATGCAAAACATCCTAAATCAAATACATAATAGCACAGATATCAACTCTCAGCTGAGCATATTCTCGAATTAACAAAGTCGAGCAAAACACACTTTAATCCCTCAATATGTCATTAATCAGTTCAGCCCATACAATAAACATGACTTTTTCTCATCAACACCATGCCAAACAACTCACATCAAATACGATATTGTCGTGCAACTCGTCCATTCATCAAACATTATCGATAATCTACCAAGGACGACTAAAATGAACCAAAATCGGTCAATGAGCTATCAAGCTAGTAATCACGCACAACCAACCAAGTTAAGGGGTTAAGAACCTCACCGGGAGCTTTATTTTGGTCGAGTCTAAACCGTTGAGGCGCTGCCTGGAGTTGTGAGGTACTGCCGTGGGCTGCATAGGAGGAGGATAGGAGCCGAAAGCTGGGAGTTGAGCCAATGTTACGCTCGGTAAGGCCTGTGACGATCTGCGGCTTGTCGAAGCTTCTGTGGCCTGTCACAAGAGGGAGGAAGAGAACAGCAACGAACAAAGAGCAGGAGGAAGGAAGAGGGACACAGTAACAATGCTTAGCTTGAGAGGCGTGGACAAGCTGAAGCTCATGCATGAGCTGAGGAAAAGTTCAAAAATCATGAGGAGGCATCATCGGAGTGGATGGTGCTGGCCTCGGCTTCAACGAAGAGAGGAGGAGCTCGTGGCTGAGCTGTTTGAACTCGATACTAGAGCATGGTGGAGGAGGAGGCTGCGGATTCAAGTTCGCCAAAGGAGGGAGCTGTGGGAGTCGAGAGGAAGGAGCTGGAGGCGACTAGTGTTTTCGTTCCTTCTTCTTTTTTTTTGGAGCCTTAGGGTTTTTTTTTTCGTTGCCAGCTAAGGGAGAGTCGGCTGAGAGTGAGCTGGAGATTTTCCTCTTTTGGACCAACCGAAAAAAAGAAAAGAAAAGAGAAGAAGAACCAGAAGAGGAAATGGGGGCAGCAAGGAAAAAGGGCAGGAGGAGCAGAGCTGTGACCAGTGGTCCATGGGATGACCTGAACATCTGGAATTTTCCTGAATTTCTCATGAACCTTTCGGTCTATGTGATATTTTTTCTTGATCCCTACATGAGCTGGGCACATCCTTGTAAAATTTGAAGATCGTTCGACCTGGGAAGTTCCCGAAACAATTTTTCTTCGATAGCTGGCCCGAACCGGGAAATTTGGTCCTGATCTGTGAGGAGACCTTTAATTCTGTACTAATCTAGCCAAAACAAGCATCCCGTTTTTCTTGATTTTCTGAATCTCCAGTGAATTGGGAATCCAATGCCGTTGGCCATGCTCGAAAACGCGAAGAATTGAATTTTTTATGGATTTTCTCCCTCGACTGGTAGAGTCTGTCCCGGTTTAACAGTTTCGGGCATGGTGCGCTAAAAAATTCATAACTCTCTCTCTGTATTGAATCTTGGAATGAACGACCCGTCAAATTGAACCTAACTCGATTTCCTAGATCAAGCATATGAAATTCACCCTTTTAGGTTCAGGATTGACCGTGATATGATGCGTCGAATCCCATGCTCGAGCTGCTGTATTCACTGTTTGGGCACCCCAGCTCCCACGAATTTTATCTTTTTGCTCGAAAGGACTCTCGACGTGATTTTTGCATTGAAATGTCCCAACTCACCAAACTTTGATCTAAAAATATCGAACTTAGTTCTAGGATCCACGAAGATAGTCGTTCTCACCGAAGAAAATGATACAGAGAAGTGATTTCCCCTTTGTCCACTGCCTTCGGTTCGAATATTGATAATTCGTGCCTTACTCTTCGAGATCAATTGTGTGTGCTGCAAAATTTCATATGTTGCCCTCGCCATTTTTATGTTAGAGTTGTGGAACCCTAGTCGGGAGCCTTGTTGATGTCATATCCTAGAGCCGGTGGACCAAAATGAGGTCTGACAACTGTCAATATAATCGGGAACCTACAGGATCACACACGATGACTAAATCGACGAGATAATTTTGAAACAACAAAATCGTATAATATTGATTAGACGATTTAAGGTGCGACCGATTAATCGGATATTTAATGAAATTAAATTTACAGATTAATTAGACATAATTTATTAGACCGATTTATACATACAAATGGGCCATACATATGTATACACTTATACATATACATGGACCATTCATATTTCTACATTTATACATACACATGGGCAAGTCATGAAAAGCCATTTAACTATCCACATGTCATGTGGAAATCAATTTTGGGTTAATTCCCACACCGGCCATTCATGTCCAAGGCCTCCCCAAATTTGCTTATAAAAGGGGGAAGTCTTGGGTAGATATAAAAACATATATGCGACAGTGTATGCATATGTATGCGATATACATGTATGCATAAGCATATGCATACACATATATGTGTGTACGTGTATAATTGTAGGGAAATTTAAGTTGGAATTGTTCAACTTTAATTAATCCTATTAGTCTAATAAATTTCGGGTGTCGCACCGGTGTTTCTTTCGAGTGTTGGCCGCTAGCACCGTCGATCTCGAAAATTTGTTCACAAAGTCGGTGTGGATACTTGGATACTTATAGAGGCGTCACACTTGGGGCGCTTGGTCGACAATTTTAAAATATCAGGTACGCTTTATCTATTCTTATTCTTCTAATATGTCTTGGGATTAGTTTAACGGGTAGGAAATTTTGAATTTTTATTCCTATTATGTTTTTCGTAGGCCTCGTGAAACTATGAAATTTTGAATTTCTATTCCTTTTACGCTTTTCATAGGCCTCGTGAAATTAGAAAATTTTGAATTTCCAATCCTTTTACGCTTTTGCAGTAAGTTCTTTCACTATGACCTACATAAAATTGATTTTCCTTTATTCTCATATATATACTAGAAAGGGATCCGCTCCGCTCATATTTAATTCAAATTTTTTTAAAATTATACTCGTGTTAGGTGTAACACTTTGAAAAAATATTATAATCATGCACTATATTTTTATAGTATAAATAGTTCTTTTTTAATATGAAAATATAGTTTTTTTTCAATTAATCATATAAGCAATGAATTTTAAAAAGACAATAATAAAATGGAAAATGATAGATAGTGACGTGTGGGGAAATGAAAGAAGTGGAGAGTTTAGAGGGTCACCCCTAAAATTTTGACGTTATAAGAAAAAAAAATTTCAATAATTCATTGTAATTTCATTAATAGAGGTGATCTTACAAGATAAAGATCACAAGAGAATTACAAAAGGATCAAAAACAACCCCTACAACGATAAAGGAGTTCGCATCTTTGGATGCATTATAAGAAAATTTATATATTATGGCTTCATTTTTTTTTTATTAAAATCCTTATATTCGCTTCCCCCAAATCGAAAGCGTTATCATTCTATGCCTCCCTCAAAGAGTTCGCGCCCCTCCTCCCCCCAATTGAAATCCTGGGTCCGTCCATAGAGTGAACGCTATTTGATACGAAGTTAAAAAGGCATATAAATTTAATTACAGAAAAAATGCGTTTAAATTTTACATATTTGGCCCCAATTTCCTTTATGAGCAAAGGTTACTTCGTAATTTACAGTGGGAATTTTAGGGAGAATGAAAGTTACGTCAATCACCTTCCTTCTCCTTTTATAATGTATAGATATTTATAACATTTAATGAATGCAATCTCCCACCTCAAAATGTTGAGCATATTCAGCATTCAACCCGCTATATAAACAAGGGTAAATTACAAAAAAAAAATCCAAATTTTGTAAAATGTCTCAGTTTTGTCCTAAATTTTGTTTTGTAACAGAAAAAACCATAAGTTTTCTAAAATGTCTCAAAAATGACCTCCGTTATAACTTCCGTCAATTTTTGCCTACGTGTGACCTACGTGGACTATTAAAGGGACCCACCATCAGCAGCAAAAATTGACGGAAGTTATAACGGAGGTCATTTTTTAGATATTTTAGAAAACTTATGGTTTTTTTTGTTACAAAACAAAATTTAAGACAAAATTGAGACTTTTTGCAAAACTTGGATTTTTTTTGTAATTTGCCCTATAAACAATCAAATATATCAATACTCCCTAATTCATAAAATCTTTCAATAAATTTTTTTTTCGGTTACAAGGGATGCTTGTGGACCTAATACAATGAAAGAGAAATCCTAAATAACTAATAAAGGGGTACATGTAGTTTCTTCAGGTATCGAACATACAATCTCTAAGTTAACAGGTAGGGATGTGCACCATTACACTACGCCATGTTTTGATTGCTACGCATGCATTTATGGTCAAGAATTTTTGTTCATTAATTGATGTGCAAAAAAAATAGCAGATGCGAGTAATGGTGAAGTTGTCGTTGACCAATACCACAAATACCAGGTGCCATCGTCCTTCCTCAGGTTTTTTTGACGGTTTTATCGAGATATATATGACTATATTTCTAATCTTAATCTGTAATTTTTCTTTTCGATATATAGTCAGTTATGTAGATGCAATAAATGTGAAATAACATTTTCCATATACACATGAGCCACGTACATTCTCAGCCTATTTACCGAAAATAATCCATTCGACTATTTGTTTGTCCCTGGCCGTGAAATGTAACATAGATGATATTATTAAATTGAGTTGATCTAACACCAATACATGTGTCTTGTTTGTGGTACGTGGCTGTTTTAATATTAATCGGTGGTTCTATAGTCGATACTTTTATTCTTCTTATTTAATTTTTACCCTCATTTGTCTTCCCCAAATCCCGTTGTTGAAATAACAGCAGAAAACCCCCCATCCTTTTTTTTTTGGTTGTTCATATTTATACTTCAAAATTTTTCAATATAAAATTATAATCAAACGAGTGTTTTATTTAGCCGCAGCTCCAACCTCCACTTCCTCATTATTAATAAAGAGTGGTGGAATTTTACTTGCAGTTGCAGTGCAAGAGTTCAAAATTCATTATATCTTATGGTCACGATCAAGTCATTAATCAAGTAAAGATTAATATCAGTCAATAGATCGCATGATGTTATGATTCACGGACATTTATAACATCACAAATAAAAGGGCAATATAAATTGTTAACCAATTAAAATAAGTTTTTTTATACCTAAATTTTTTTTAAAGAATTTGAATAAAAAAGAGCAGAGTGAATCCCAATACGTGGAAAAATCCATCCCACTTCCAATATGAGAACACTGATAGTAATAATGTCTTTAAATAATATTAGAAAAATATTAAATTTGGTTTTTATGATTTTTTTTTTCAAAGGAGGTTGTTTGTGGGTAGGAAAAAAAACATCCACTCGCCACCACATGTCCTTTCATTAATTAATATAGTTAATGTGTTCTTTTCTAAATGAGTATATTGAGGGGATGAATTGTATATGGAGTATTGCACGAGAAAGAAGAAACCGCTGACATAAACATTGAATAAAAGCCAACAAATCATGGAGACAGAGACATAATCAAATTGTCTTATATATACATATATTATATATTAGTTTGGACTCTTATAAAGTCAATGAGTATCGACTAATTTAGTTCAAATCACATCAATTCGTTGAAAAATAAAACTTCCTCAATCATGAATTTTTTGCATTGACACTCAAATTTAAAATTTTACATAAAGAGAATAAAGGTCAAATTGCTTAAATCAATTTATATTGATTGAGATTCATAATGAATAACATCATGCCCTCGATGTTGTTGTACTCGAGAAGGGAGATGTAGGCGCCCATGTCAGCGATGTTCTTGACCTGTATCTTGACGGCCATATCAACCTCCGGGTACTTCGCTTCGTACATGCGGCACTCGAGGTTCGAGGAGTGAGACGCCATGGTGACGAAGCTTTTCCTCTTCTCGGGGAAGGAACGGTGTCTCCGATAGCAGGTGCTAGGGTTTTGACCAGGGGTTTCTAGGAGAAAGAGAAACGCAAGGGGAAAGGCGATGGAGAATTTGTTCTCTATTGATTTTGTCTTCTTTCTCTGAGTTTCTAACAAAGTGCAATGTGGGCCCTGAACTTATCATGGAAATAACATTCGGCCCATAAAGTAATTGAACTAGATAGCCGTTCCTTATACTATGTTATTAACCGATATTTAATCAGCTCGTGCTAGCAATGCTCAGGCCAAGCCGCAGCCACCATAGCCTCTCACCGACTCTCATGCCGGAGAAATGGTTGATTGTGGCTAATTAGCTCACTTTTGCAACCACTGGCAATAGCCGCGGTAGAGCTGTTAGGGGAAGAGAGAGTTTTCAAGATCGATGTGGTGAGAATAAACCGCATAAGGGCTTTCCCTTTGACCCGGACAAGGAAGCCTTCGTACTAATGTGACTCCTTCTCGACCCAACCTGTCGTGAGATCTATCACTCAAAATCAACCATGAATAAGAAGCCTCTATCTTAGAACTCGCACTGTGGCAGTCGTGGCCCGCTAAGGAATTACATCACTCTCCCTTTAAATATGTAATTCTTGTTCCAAAGATCAAACTTCCAGTATGTTGTAAGACTATTGCCACTAGCAAGACCAACCAACACTTTGAGCCATTGTTATCAGAACCAGACCAGACCGGCCGATTCGATCGGTCGGATCGGGAACGGTCCCATGTCCGGTCCGGTTTGCCTAAAAACCCCGGTTCTATGGGTTTTATGGGTTTCTTATTTAGTGTAAAAATTGTTTGGTTGTATAAGGATTTGAACTCATGACCTCTTGCTTCCCATACTCATGTCAACCAAGCCACCACTACTTTTTTATTCTTTTAACTCTACTTTTTAGTACTTACTAAAATCCAATATTTATTTTGAAGTAAGAAATATTAAATTTAGATATTTTCTTACACTATTCTTATATTTCTTTGAAATCATCATACTTCTATCTTAATTATCATAATTTTTTAATAATATGAATATTTATTTTATTTTAATTAAACGTGCGGTCCGATATATCGAATCCCCAGTTGGACCCATAAACCCATGAACCCATACCCCTTCCAGTTCATCATCCGGTTCGGTTCTGATAACACTGCTTTGAGCCATTTAAGTACAAAGAGAGAGGATGCATGTAATTATTAGAAACAAAAGAAGGTTTTCTTCCCTAGTGTCTTTTACCTGCAACATATTGGAGTCATACGATTGAGATTCACAAAGACAAGTAAATCGTTATCATGAAATTAATATGGGTAAATTAAAAAAAATTCAAATTTTGTAAAATGTCTCAGTTTTGTCCTAAATTTTGTTTTGTAACAGAAAAAACCATAAGTTTTCTAAAATGTCTAAAAAATGTCCTCTGTTATAACTTCCGTCAATTTTTGCCTACGTATGTCCTACGTTGACTGTTAAAGGGACCCACCATCAGTAGCAAAAATTGACGGAAGTTATAACGGAGGTCATTTTTTAGACATTTTAGAAAACTTATGGTTTTTTTTATTACAAAACAAAATATAAGACAAAACTGAGACTTTTTACAAAATTTGGGTTTTTTTTTGTAATTTGCCCAATTAATATCGGCTCGATCAAAGATTACCCAGTTGATTTAAGTGGTTGTATCCCAGAATTCTCGGCCTATACAAAATATATATACTTCGACATTTGAAGTGTTCCATGATCTTCACGTGCCATAATAAGCTCTAACCATTACGTACAACTTCTATCATCCCATGCCATATGATAATAGTAGCAGTAATAATAAGACCAATTATTGTGATATGTAACTCATTATTTCATTTCGACTTAAAAAAATTTTATGGCTCTAATAACTTAAGAGGCTATCATTCATTCATTGGCAAGGTTGATAAGAGCCATACATACATAACTAAAGCAAAGCACAACAGCCAATAAAGAGTAACAAAAAGAACCAATAAATAGCAACAAAAAGAGCAAAGCACGGGCCACCATAAAGGAGCACCAAACCATGAACTATAACTAAAGCAAAGGCCAAAAACTAAACAAGGAAGCGCTGAGGATGGGCAAGCTGGAGGATGTGTTGAGGAGGGCGGCGGAGCTAGTGGTAATATGCAGTGAGAATAGCTACCTCTACATGGTCGTCATCCTTTCCATGGTGGCCATTAGGTGGGACGCTGCATATCAGTTTCGGCAGCTGTTGGTGGCCATCGAATGGGGCGTTGAGTCTCAGTTCCAGCAGCTGCAAGCAGATATTGACAACCACGCAAAGGCCGTTGGTGCCAATCCGTTGGTGGAGGAGTTTTGAATGGAGGTATAGTAAATTTTGAAATCCAAGTAGTGTAAGTTTTATTTTTTGCTGTATGAACACGAGTATGTATGGTTCAAAATAAAATACCTGAACGTTTCATGTCATGTTATATAATATAGCACAAGTTGGTTTCTTTTTCCGTTTAATTAATAATCTGTCGATTGATCTCTTCACCCAATTCTTCCTTGTACTTGGCATGATTCAGACAGAAAGTGATGACCAATTAAAATATATGTTATAAAGTTTACTAAAGGGTAAACTTCCAGTTGTTTCTATTGTTATTTTAATGTTTACTGAGATCTGAGGTTAGACCGCAGTTCTAATATGCTATATTATTAAAGAGTCAATAATTTATAAAATTAAAAGAAAAAAGCTTGAGCACATTAGTTTCGTTCCATTTTTGGCATTTTTTTTACGTACATTATTATTCTCGAAAATTTCAAATCCTCAGCACTTGAAGGAGGCATTGAAGGCGATCAAGGCAGATAACAGGAAGTACTCACTCGATGGCGAAGAGTTCATGGTGCATATGGCAATCCTCAAGCCCGACAAGACTGGCGAGGACACCAATGCTGTGGAGAATGCGCTCTCCCGGGCTTACCCGGACTTGAGTCTCGGGGATGCTCTGACGGCGGAAAGGTCCAAGCTGCAGATTGAGCGCTCAAGGTCAGAGGATGCGGGGCGCTGCCGCCTTATTGTGCACCTGATTGGAATCACGGATAGTGCAGCCAATGATCGGCCGAGTAGGAAGGTCAAGAAGCTCTTGGTGAATGAGCCGACATGCGTTATATCAAGGTAAGAGTTTAAGGTGTTAAGTTTCCGATTAAGAATCGAAAACTGGGGCATGAAACATTTGAATTTCAGGTTTGGATTCTTTCTTTTTCTATAAGGTATATAAGCAATGCGAGTGAAATGAATGAGGGCATAAGCTGGAAAGTGGTGGAAGTTGACTGAGGAGATGAGTAGCGGGTGAATCCTCTCGACTGTTGCGCAGAGTCCTACTTGAGTGAGTATATCGGGTTAAATAGACACTTAAAAACGAATTACGACCATCAATCTCGACTAACGTATATACACACTGCCCATTTGCCGCAGGCTTATGGACTGGAGTGAAAGAGGACTTGAGTCAGCCGAGGCTAGAGAGCCTTGAGAACGATCT
Source organism: Punica granatum (assembly GCF_007655135.1). Lineage (NCBI taxonomy): Eukaryota > Viridiplantae > Streptophyta > Magnoliopsida > Myrtales > Lythraceae > Punica > Punica granatum. Next base: position 30,730,811 of record NC_045129.1, read on the forward strand.
TAATTATGAAGGTCCGGTAAGTGAAGCCTTTGGAAAATCTACATCTTTGAAGGAAGAATTGGATGAAAGTTTGGCCAAAGTGGCTTCCCTCGAGACCTTTCTTGAGGAGCTTAAACAAAAATTTGCCAAAGCAGAGAATAAGGCTTCACAAGCTCTTTCAGACAATGAACTTCTACTTGAGACAAACCTACAACTCAAACGCCGGGTTGATGAACTTCAAGAGCTGCTAAACTCTGCAGCTTCGAACATGGAAGCCACTGCTTAGATAGCAACTATCACCAAGTTGCAATTGGAAGAAACGCAATGGCAGTTTGCTGAAGTGAAGCTCACTGAGGGCAGATGCTCGCGACAAATGCGAGAGCTAGTTCATGGCGTAAATGGAGATTACTGGCCATGGTGGCTATTATCATGGGCGTCGGCACCATGGTCACCATATTGATGTCAGTCATGAATGCCAACTTATCAGGCTTCGCCGGAGGAGCTCTGGCGCCGGCTATCAAGGAACTCCTAAAGGCCTGCTCAGATAGAGTCACAATGAAAGCTCTGCGCGAGATCCACCTGCCTAGAGACAAGGAAGAGATGGTCGATCTCAGTGGAGCTCGACGGCCTCCGGCTCCAGCAACCGACGGGCTGCCACGCCCTTGGCTAGTAGCAACTCTGCAGGGTATATCGTTTGCTATCGGAGCCATCTGCCTACTGTTATCGATGCATCTGATCTGATCCTACAAAAGTAGGATGTGGACGGTGGTGGGTATGGCTACCGCCATGTTCATCGGGATTGTAGCTACCAGCGGGACCTGTGGAGAAGTCCTCTGTCGTTTATTCCTGCATCCGAGTCGTTGGATTCGGCTTGCTCTTGATGGCATTCAGCTTCGCAATTGATTGGTTTTTCAACCGGGTTGGGAGCTACTGAGATAGATGTTCTTTGACCAGTATTGTAGTAATGTGCAACGAGCAAAAATAATTACAATCCCGAAATGAATCCTAAACGGGCCTCCGATCTTTGAGATTCCAATAACAAATGTCGACGTTCACATCTGCTTGAACGACTTTTATATGTTAAACATGTGTACACTGTTTTTCAATCAGTACGTTGAATTGCCTTGTCCTCTTTCCTAAAATAGTTTCACGCTACCCAAAGTGATAGAGGACTAGGCAATTCAACGTACTGATTGAAAAACCGTGTACACATGTTTTGATAACATGTAAAAGTCGTTCAAGGAGATGTGAACGTCAACATTTGTTATTGGAATCTCAAAGATTGGAGGCCCGTTTAGGATTCATTTCGGCATTGTAATTATTTTTCCTCGTTGCACATTACTACAATACTAGTCAAAAGACATCTATCTCAGTAGCTCCCAACCCGGTTGTAGAACCAATCAATTAGGAAGCTGAATGCCATCAAGAGCAAGACGAATCCAACGACTAGGATGCAGAAATGGACGAAAGAGGACTTCTCCAAATGTCTGCTGGCAGCTCCAATCCCGATGAACATGGCGGTACCCACACCCACTACCGTCCACATCCTACTTTTTGTAGGATCTGATCAGATGCGTCAATAACAGTAGGCAGATGGCTCCGATAGCAAAGGATATACCCTGCGGAGTTTACTGCCAGCCAAGGGCGTGGCAACTCGTCGGATGCTAGAGCCAGAGGCCATCGAGCTCCACCGAGATCATTTATCTCTTCCTCGTCTCTAGGCAAGTGGATCTCGCGTAGAGCCTTCATTGAGACTCTGTCCGAGTAGACCTTCAGGAGTTCCCCGATAGTCGATGCCATAGCTCCTCCGGCGAAGCCTGATAAGCTGGAATTCATGACAGGCATCCGGTCGGTTACCATGGTGCCGACGCCCATGATAATAGCCACCATGGCCCGCAATCCTCCATTTGTGGCATGAACTAGCTCTCGCATTTGTTGTGAGCATCTGCCCTCAGTGAGCTTCACCTCAGCAGACTGCCATTGCGTTTCATCCAATTGCAACTTGGTGATAGTTGCTATCTGAGCAGTGACTTCCTTGTCCGAAGCCGTAGAGTTTAGCAACTCCTGAAGTTCATCAACCCGGAGTTTGAGTTGTAGGTTTGTCTCGACTAGAAGTTCGTTGTCTAAAAGAGCTTGTGAAGCCTTATTCTCTGCTTTGGCAAATTTTTGTTTAAGCTCCTCAATGTTGGTCTCGAGGGAAGCCATTTTGGCTAAACTTTCATCCAATTCTTCCTTCAAAGATGTAGATTTTCTAGAGGCTTCAGCTACCGGACATTCATAATTAAGATCGTTCTCAAGGCTCTCCAGCCTCGATTGACTCAAGTTCTCTTTCACTCCAGTCCATAAGCCTGCGGCAAATGGGCAGTGTGTATATACATTAGTCGAGATTGATGGTTGCAATTCGTTTTTAAGTGTTTATTTAACCCAATTTACTCACTTAAGCAGGGCTCTGCGCAACAGTCGAAAAGATCCGCCCGCCACTCATCTCCTCCGTCAACTTCCACCAACTTCCAGCTTATGCCCTCATTCATTTCGCTTGCATTGCTTATATACCTCATAGAAAAAGAAAGAATCCAAACCTGAAATTCAAATGTTTCATGCCCCAGTTTTCGATTCTTAATCGGAAACTTAACCCCTTAAACTCTTACCCTGATATAACGTATGCCAGCTCTTTCACCAAGAGCTTCTTGACCTTCCTACTCGGTGATCATTGGCTGCATTATCATTGGCTGCACTATCGGCAAACCAGACCGGACATGAGACTGTTCCCGATCTGACCGGTCAAATCGGTCGGTCCGATCCGTTTTTTATAACAATGGCTCAAAGTGTTGGTTGGCCTTGCTAGTGGCAATAGTCTTACAACATACTGGAAGTTTAATCTTTGGAACAAGAATTACATATTTAAAGGGAGAGTGATGTAATTCCTTAGCGGGCCACGACTGCCCCAGTTGTCTCAAAAGCATAATCCAAAATTTGGTAGGAGTGGAGGAGTGAGAAAGTAGCGACAGACCCATGTCGATGAAAAATGCCACTGTTCTATAGTTCATTCTGAAAATCTGTAGAGAGAAACTTGTTAGCACCATCTAACTGAAAATGCTTTATTCGATGTCCATAACGATTCTCAATTTAAAGACGAAATGCACAAAAACGTGAAGTATATCAATAGATACTTTAAGACATAAAACCAAGAGAATTTACTATAGTCATCAAGAAAATGAATATAATAGTGATGACCAGTATCAGAGATGATCATTGTTGGTCCCTAAATATCAATATGAACGAGCTCAAGCAAATAGGTTGTTTTATTAAGAGTAGGCAAAAAAGATGTGTTTATTATTTTCCCTTGTTGACATGCATAACATGCATGATCAACATGATCATTATTGAGAGAACAAGGACTTAATAGACGACAAACAATAGGAAAAGATGAGTCACCAAGGCGCGGACGCCACAAGACACTAGAACCAGAAGAGAGATGAGCCTAAGGACTGTTGGTGCGCCTGTCCCTCGGATGGAAACAGTAGAGTCCATCTTTAACTATGCCACGCATAAGCTCCCAGTGTGTATGAGTATCCTTCACAATGAAACAATTAGGGTGAAGCTCAAAGAAACAACTGTTATCCTTGGCAAATTTAGGAATGGATATGAGGTTTCTGGAGATATGAGGGGCATAAAGATTCAAGTGTAAAGGACGCTTCGATAGTTTAAAAGTGAAAGAACTAGAAGCAAGAACTAGGAGAGATTTACCATCACCCAAAAAACATGATCGGAATTCACGGTATCATCACAAAGACTAAGACTAGATAGGTTTGAGGTAATGTAGTGTGTAATAGGGGTGATCGGTTCCGGATACCCTGTATTGTTCACAATACCCAGACCATACCATGTAAGGGACAGGTTCCGAGATTTTAGAACTGGACCCTACCCTATTGAATACTGAAACCGGAACCTACTCGGAACTTGTATTATACCACAAGTTTCGGGTACCCTGTTGGAACCTGTAGATTTTTTTGTTTCGCTAAATAAAACAAAAAATATCACATACATAATCAGTAATCACACCAAATAGAATATCGACAGAGATTTAGATTAATCGACAACAAAAAAATAATATCTCTCATTAATCAATCCATAATACGATCTCATACAACAAAGAGTAATATGTTCTTCCAATACGTACTTGAATTAAACATTGAAAAAAAATTAGCAACACACAAACATGGCTGAGTACTATTTGTCTGAACAGTCCTCCACGAGTCACCAGAATTCTTATGATATGCATCCAGCACCTGCGCGACACATACGGAACAGTATAGAGTCCATCAAAGTTGCATTACCTAAGGAAAAATAGCTACTTTCGTAATTCACACAACATCATATATGTTAAATATATAACAATCCAGAGGTTAAGGGGCCTAATCGAATGAAAAGTAATAAAAAATTAAGGTAAATATCTGAAAATTAATGGATATTTTATTGTGCTTCAAGTAGTACTGCCAAAGTAAAAGAACAATAGTTTGTTCTATTTGGGCTCAAAAGTCGCAGACAAAGATGTCGAAAGAGTGAAACAAAGTCCCAAAGTGGTACGTCATTGAAGCATGAAAGACCAGCATCGACAAGATTCCCGAAGAATGAAACCAATGCTGCTTGAAAAAATTTTATGTTGCAAAATGATCAGAGTATACAGGATATATTAACAAATATATGGAACACACCCAAGCTAATATCTGACTAATTTACCACATGGTTAACACTTTTTTTTCTTTTTTCTTTTTTGTGTAAATATCCGGTTCTGAGTATCGGTTTCAATTTTGATTTTTATTATGGGTACCCTGTAAGTAAGAACCAAAACCGAAACCGATTTTCATCGGTTTCTGATTTTAATAGCCGGACTCTATCCTATTTTTAATACGAGCTACCCTGACCCTATCCTAGCGGGTAGGTTTTGACTAGTTCCATGTATACCCAGTACCCGTGCACACCCCTAGTGTGTAGCACCTAAGTCCATAGACTAGTCAAGATCATGAAGTCCCGGAGAGGACCATGGGTCAAATGAGCCTGAGCAATAGAGAATTGATTGAACTGACAAAATGGGGTAGTACGTCCAGCTCGTTGCAGTTCTTGTGGATAATAGGAGGATTGGACAGAGTATGAATTGGGCCGAAAGAAGCTAGATTGAGGGTAGCATAGGTACCATATTGAGCCGAGCAGAAAAGGACCCAAAGCCACCTGGATAGAGCTGCGGGTTTCGGGGCTGACTCGAATAGATTTGACCAAGTGGAAATTTAAACCCGGACGATGGATTTTTTCTTTCACCCGACCCTGCATTAGGGTTTTCGCTGTTGTTCACTCCTGCTCAACGATCAGAGGAGCTACCTTTCCCATTATTCTTCCCTCCTTTGCTGCTCTGATTTCCCCTGCCATAATTCCTTGACCGTTTTGTCTGCCATCGTTGTGCCATCCATTTGTGTAGTAGACCTCAGTTATAGCTAAGCCAAGGATTCCAGAGAGCGAAGTAGCAGCGGAATCAGAGGCTGAGGAGTTCGTCTTCAATTCTTGCTTTGCAGCATAGAGATGGCACTCTTCGTGGCCGACAAGTAGGGACTGGAGTTCATCAATGCCGAGGGTAAGCATACGCTTTGATTGGGCGAGGACGATGGGCTCCCAGTTGGGACCAAGACCCCTGTAGGTACGCCGATTAACTTCAGTTTCCTTATTTGAGCGTATATCGGAGCATGCTCCTTAACTGAATCGATGAATTTTGCCATTAATTGCTCTCCCTTTTTCAAATCGCGCCACTGCTGATCAAGCTGATTGTCTTGTGCTGCTATTTGGGGTTAGAAATGAAGTTTCAAGAGACGTCTAGGCTTCGTGAGACGTTTTGGCAAAGAGAATCGTCTCCCCGATTTCCTCTGTGACTGCCAGCATAACGCAGGTAAGGGCAAAATTGTCCCTTGACTGCCAATTAAGAAAATAAAAATTTGGTATGGTTTTTCCATCTGTTCCTGTAATAGTCTTGCTCGGTGCCATGACTATTCTTTCGACATAGTTGAGCAATCCATAGGTGGTAAGTAGTCGAGCCATTATGTCTTTCCAATAAAGATAATTCCCGCCATTTAGCTTGACAGGTATGGTTGGAATGGATGAGGGAAGAACTGCAGAGGTTGAGGAGGAAAAGGGAAGAACAATTAGGGTTTTGGTGGAAGAACTATCAGCCATAGGTGCCGAGAAGAAAAGGGGGTAGTCGGGTCAGAGAAAAGAATGAGCAGAAGTAAGATAACCAATTAAGAGTTACCCGGAAAGGCTCTGATACCATAAAGGTTTGGCAGCAAGAGTGGCTAAATCCTTATTAATAGTGAGGTAGAATGTATTATGATCATATAGGAACTGTACAAGGATACATGAAAGGAAATACATAAATGTGCAACAAAAGATGCCAAAACTATAACATATATACATGGTATGCTATGATTTTGTATCATCTCCTCTATTAAAAAGGAACCAAACCACTAAGCCGAACCGAACCATTTTGAACCAATTCAGTTTCAGTTCGGTTTGGTAGGGCATGAATGGTTCGGTTAGTTACCGAACCATCTCCAACATGTTAGTTATGGTTAACCGAACCATTTAAGTGTTAGAAAAAAAATACTCTTCATCTCTTTTCTTTCACTCACACTCGACACTAGGATTGTTCAAGAGGAACCAAATTGAGCCGAAACATTTCAAACCGAACCAAAATAACCGCTTCGAAATGGTTTGATTCTTTGATTGTAAAATGGTTCTGTTCGGACCAGCTTTTGAACTGAACCGCACCATGAACACCCCAATGTAACCTGGAAAAAAAGGGAGTGTATTAGTCAAATTGGGATGGAAATAGCCCTATCCTTTCTAGCGTCCTTCCATAACAGCCTGTTCTTTTCTAGCCCTAGACACTTGATTAGGACATCTCTTGGTAACTCAACTTCAATTTTCTCTTTATTGAGTTGATTGAAGAGCCAAATTGCTTGTTGATTTGGGTTCGACTTCTTGAATTTCCGTGACTGATCAGTTGGAACCTGGAGAGAATGGTTTGTAGTGGTTAGATATGGCCCCTAAGAAGAAGGTTAAGGTTAGTCATGGGACTGATGCTAAGAGAGTGAAATTTGTGTCGAATGAGGTTAGGAAGAGGTATGAAGAGAAGTTACTGACCAGAAATGTTGTTGAAATGTACAAATAAATAAATTATGCTGCTACTAGAAGTACAAGAATGCCAAAGTCATGGCCAATTGGCCACAAACATTCCAAATATTCTTTCCCAAATGTCGTCCGAGTCTTGAGCCGAGAGGCACAACTAAGGACTGGGGTGAGTATACAACTGGATTCGATTTGATATCGATACACTCAAATCAGAAAATGCAACTGAGATACAGACAGGGCAAGTTGAAGTTGGCAACAAAATTGATTCTTTTTCTTTTCCCTTCATGGATAGTCAACGGCAAAAAGGGCAAATGATCAAACCATTCTCATTGCACTGAAAGCAATTCAAAGATCTCAACCCACTGACTAGGAATGTTGTGCAATAGAGGGGTTTATCTAATAGGGCCAAAGGTCATTTATGAGCAGTTGATCGACTATAGGAAGTGGTCAAAGTTTTGTGATTCCCTAGAAGCGACTGTCTTACCAGTAGTAAGGGAGTTCTATGAAAATGCAAAGGAACTAATAAATGGAAAGATTTCTGTTCAAAGATGTCATGTTTAATTCGAGAGGAAACTATTAATCAAGTCTATAACCATGCTTCTGTTGAGAATGATAAGTCTAAACAATATTTAAAGGGAGGATTTGATGCAGATGAAGTGCTTAGGATAATTGGTGAGAGGAATGTGTTGTGGAAGTAATCTAAGGATAAGGAGCCTTTGTCCCTAGGTATTATGACTTGCAAACTCAAGCTAAAGTATGGTTATAATTTGTTTCAGCAAGATTGTTGCTATGAATGAACTTTAGTAGTGTCACAAAGGAGAGACCACTTTTAGTTTTGCATCTTCGAAAAGAAGGCCCTTGATGTGAGAACCGTAATTCATGATGCTCTGGAAAATACTTTAACGATGACAATTTAGGCATTTGGTTTCCATCCTTGATCACTGGATTGTGCATGAAAGTTGCAGTATGTTGGGGATGTGGAGAGGAAAATTTTCAGCCGAAAGACCCTATTAATCATCACATGGCAGCAAATGTCTGTCACGATCCGAAATTTCAGAAGAATTTCCCCAAAATTTTCTCGATGTCCATTATCACATAACTATTCATATAACAACATGCTTTCCATAAACTCCAAGATATATATACCTAATCCAACAAACTCTAATATGTATATATACTTATCAAGATATACTTTTTCTCACCCACATCAATAATCCAACTAAACAAAAGTTTCAGACCGTAACATTTTCAAATACATTCTATATAAAAAAAATACCTATCAAATAACTAAAGTCTCTACCTAGTTCTCCAAGCTGATACCCAATATCAAAAGTGGTTCTTCTGCACAGTTGGAAGTTTATCTAGAAAAATATATGCAGGGTGTGAGCTGCATCTCAATGAATACTATATTCTAAAGTAAAATGAATTATTATAAATAAATATCTAATTATAAACAACCAAATATTCAAATAAATATACAAACAAATCCAATCTAACTATCAGTTCACCCTCACATATATACAGTATATATATATATACAAATTATAATAATAATTATATCCAATATAGTAACTAAATTCAAGTTATACTAACAAATACACACAACTCTTCCAACCATTTCTCTAATATCCAATATCAAATAAACATCAAATATCCATTCATTTACCGTTTCATTGCAAATCACTACATAATCACTTGACAGATCAAGCTCTAGCATCCCACCCGCATTCAAGTATAACCACATATTCCAACAAGCTTAACAATCATCACATCTATCTAAATCATTCCAAATAAACACTACATAACACTAGTCAAATAATATAGTCATAGGGTCGCATTTCCTTGCGACAAGTTAAAACGGTACTGTGACCCTGCACATCTCACTCATATCATCCTCAACTCTCAATATCCACATCTCATAAGCGGGGGCCGCCTATTAACCTCTAGCGGTAAGAGTTGATCTCAATTTATATTCCGCCGGGTCGAGCGGCCGATCGGGCCCCTTTTTCTATTCCACCAGGTCGAGCGGCCGATCATTCCCCCATTTATATTCCGTCGGGTCCAGTGATCGATCTGGCCTATTTTATATTCCGCCGGGTCCAGCGTGCCGATGGTTATAGTCAAATAATATCAATATAGACAAGCACAATCATAATCACATTATAATGGTATCACATTATTATCACATATCTCATACATAATTAATATACACAATCACATTGCATATCTCCAGTCAAAATGAAACATAAAAGAACAATATCTTTCAAATCATTTCACACAACATAGCAAGACCGATTCCTTAATCTAATTATCACAATATTCTTCTTAAATAATTTATATAACTATAATATATCATTTTAGAAGGAACTAGAGTACTCACCAAAGTCCAATAATATTTAATGAAGCCGATCTTTCAGGACACAAAGTTTCAGTCTATTCAGCTCCTACAAGTCAAAAGCATAGCAAGAAAACAATTATAACATATATTCTTTTTCTTCATATATTCCTTATGACAAACAATATCGTATTTGAACCCGAAAGGAAGAAATTCATTCAAACTTAACTACCCTTGAGAACCTCGGAACCTAACTAGTTTTAACTGTTATTAATGTGCAATAAATAAGTTATTCAAGCTAAAATAATCCCGGGGCAGTAGCTAGTTTTTTCTTAACCTTAACTAACCTTATTCTATAATTTATCATGTTAAAATTCTATAAATTTACCCAAACTGAAATATCTCACAAAGACTTCGAGATCCAACAAAGATGTTGTCCTATCTCCTAGTTAGTAAAAAGGCTGAAAATGAAATTCAAAGAACTCATCCTCAAGCAAAGTAAAACAAATCAAAGGATTCTAAAGTGTTTTTCCCAGCACGCTCATATACATTCGGCCATACATGCATATAAGAATATAAATACAAGGGACCCGAAATTTCAAGCTAGTCGGAATAAAGCCACAGATAAAAGCAACCGCCGGACAGTTATTTTACAAAGATAACGTCGCCACTTCTCTAAACTGATTGGTCAACAGTCAACTCCTTGACCAATGACTCCTTAATCCTTGTCCTCAGTAAGTGTATATATATATATATATATATATATATATATATATGCTATGCGGGTGAGTGAGTCGCTAATTTGCATTAACTTGAAATGGCATTTCTTATAGAGGTTAAACTCAAGTAGAGATGATTCTTTGAGAACTTAACACAAGCATACAAGTGTTTTTGCAAATCAGCCCTCATGTATCCTTGAATCTTACTAAAAACACTAAACTTATCAATTAAGCTCATATGTACATACAAACTTCATGAGAAAAAAAAAACACACAACGGTATTATCAAGCAATCCACCATTAAAGAGAACTCAGCCTTCACGGATCAGCTTTCGCACAAACAATCACATCAATTGCAATATTCAATTGTAAAATCAACATGTGAATTCCATCCTCCATTGAGCCCTATCAAGCTTAAGCAATCTCATCTAATCTATTCCTTTAGCTCAAAATAAGACTAAACCCAAACAGATAAGAGGGGAAAAATCTAAACTTCACTAAGCTCAGTAGATATCGATGCTAAGACTATGGAAGACCAGCTTACAGTGCACTTAGCAATTCGTCTTCTTTGTGGTTTTTGCAGCTCAAGCTGACCCTCTTTCTCTCTCAATCTCTTTGTTTTTCTTCTTCGATTTTTCTCAGCCAAAACAGAGCAAAGGAAAGAAGGAAGACAGAAACAAAATGAAATGGAAAAAGGAATGGCGGTGGCAGGATGGCTTAAGGGGAAATGAGGGCCACGTGGGGCCCTTGCTGCCCTTCCTTCTTCTTCTTCTTCTTTTTTTTTTAGCCTCTAGCAATGTGTATATATATATATATATATAAGGATATGTATGTATAGGTATGCATGTTTAAAATATGTCGGGTCTTACAATGTCCGTCTAAGAGATGGCCGAGTGAGAGATGATCAAAGAGCAGCTCTTTGTGCAGCTCTTCGTGCAACTGCTTCCCAGGCCCCTCAACCTTTTGAAAGTGCTTTGTCGTCATCATGTCTAGGGCAAGCATAGCTCTAGCGGTTCATGGAGCATAACAATTTCTGCTCAGGAAGATAGATGTTTTGATGAACGTTGATATCAGTGATAATGAACAATTGCCATATGCATTTCCCTTTATCGGCAACGAGGATGTGGCTCAAAGGCAAACTCATAGGGGATTTCTCTTTTTGTCCTATCCAGTGCTTTACTTGCTATTATTCTTAACATCGAGGACGATGTTTAGCATAGGTTTGGGAAAGGATGAATCTTTTTGTCTGCTCTTGACTATGTAATGCATGAAGTGATCTGGTGATTTGTACTGCTGAGCTTAACTTAGCTTTGGGGATGCTATTTGATGGGATGCGATTGTAGGGATGTGGATATTTTTGCTTTCATTTTGGATTTTGCGGCCTACATCTTGCTCTAGGATTTAGGATTTTGAAATTTTTAGTTAGATATTTGAGTCAGTGTTTGGTCCTTAGTTTAAATTAATAAAATCAATAATGAATTAGGCCCCGTTCAATGACGATTTTAGTGGTTTGTACTCATTTCTAGTGGAAGAAGGATTTTCTAAATTCAAATTGTGTTTAAATTAGACTGTATTTTTTAATTGTTGAGAACAAATGAAATAATTTTGAGCTGAACTTTTTAAGTGAAGATATTTATCTAGATGTGACTTTTGCATTTTAAGATGATCTCCTTAGATTTTTAAGACCATGTATAATAAGTAGGAGTGTATTTAATTCGATTAGAGTATTAACTCACCACCTGATTAGTCCCTGGTATTAATTTTGATTTGGTTAATTGAAGCATGTTCCTATAGTAGATCATTATAATAAGTAGGAGTGGATTTAATTCGATTAGAGTATTAACTCACCACCTGATTAGCCCCTGGTATTAATTTTGATTTGGTTAATTGAAGCATGTTCCTATAGTAGATCATTACCCTATTGTGAGCTTTCGAGCCTGAAGGTTGATACATCTTAGTGAGTTCAAAAAATGCTGTCTAACTTTAAAAAAAAAAAGTTGAGTGTTTAGAAAATCCTTCTTTCACTAGATAAGAGTACAAGCCACCAAAATTGTCATTGAACAAGGGCCAATCCATTATCGATTTCATTAAATTAAGCTGTGAACCAAACACTGACTCAAAAACCTATCTTAAAATTCCTAAAATAGAAAATCCCAAATCCTAGATCAACACCTAGATCGCAAAAACTAGCTTAAAACAATCAACAAATATCTACACCCCAATAGCTACATCCTAACAAATAACTACCCCAAACCTAAGCTAAGCATATCACCATATCACTTCATGCGTCATACAGTCGTGTAGACAAAAAGATTCATCCTTCCTCCAAACTTATTCTAAATATCATTCTTCATGTTAAGAATAATAAAAAGTAAAGTGTGGAAAAGGATATAAAGAAATCTCCCCTACAAGTCTGCCTCAGATCTACTTTCCTCATCATCGTCGGTAAAGGGAGGTGCAAGTGGCAACTATCCAAGATCACTAATATTAACGTTCATTGTAGCACCTATCTTCATTAGCAGCGCATCATATATCTGATTGCAAGTCACTTGACACTCCATGAATTGCACGATTCCTGCTTACCCTTGGCTTGACAATGTCGAAGCACTTTGGGAAGGTTGAGGGGTCTAGGCTGCTGCTGCACGTTGATCTGATCCTTGATTATCTCTCACTTGGCCATCTCTCAGACGAACTTTTGCTACTGTGTGATGATTAATAGGGTCTTTTGGTTGAAAATTTTCCTATTTACAATCCCAACATACTCCAGCTTTCTCGCACAATTTATTGATCAAGGAAGGAAACTAAATGCCTAGTACAACCCTAAAACTCTTTTTGAACTCTTTTTGAATGCACCATGAATTACGGTTTCCATATCAATAGAATTCTTTTCTAAGATGCAATAAACTGAAATTGCTCTCTCTTTTATGACGTTGCTAAAGTTCAATCATGGCAATGATCTTATTGAAAAAAAATTTAGCCATGCTTTAGCTACAGTTTGTAAGTCACAGTACCTAAAGGGACATAGACTCCTTATCCTTTGATAACTTCCACGGCACAAGCCTCTCACCAATTATCCTGAGCACTTCATCTACATCAAATCCTCCCTCTGAATATTACTTAAACTAATCATTCTCAATAGAAGCTGGTTCATGGACTTAGCTTAATGGTTTTCCTCTCGAATGAAACATGACATCCCCGAATAAAAGTCTTTGCATTTGCATAGAACTTCCTAATTATTGATAAGGCAGTTGCTTCTGAGGAAGGACAAAACTTCGACCACTTCCTAGAGTCGATCCACTACCTATAAAATGCCCATCTCCGGCCTAGTTAGATTAAAACCCCACTCTTGCACAGCATTCCTAGTCAATATGTTCTTTTCATACATCTTCCTAGCTTCATTAGATACAAATTTCACCCTCTTAGCATCAATCCTATGACTAACCTTAATCAAAGAATATCGCCTATAGGAGAAAACGCACTAGAGGAGAACAATAGAGAACAAGAGATTGAAGAAGATATAGCTTTGAGTTGACAGCAGACTTTATTCTTCTTCTCGATTTCTTGTTACTCGATGTTGTTCTTTCTCTATAGAATGATGTCTTTCATTATCTCTATCATGAACTAATTTCGTTACCTAGGGTTACAATGGATATTGACGATTAATCGATAGTTGTGAACTCTCTTTTGATTTTTATCGAATGATATAGAAGATTGAGAAGATTACGATATGATTGGTTGCATATATTCCAGATTTTTCCAGCCTTTACTGCCAGCCTACTGCCCTTACCTTATCCACGGCTTGTATTTTATGTACATTTATCTTTCTTTCCGCTGTTATCTTAGCTTCCTATTTGACCATCCTTTCTCTTAGGGCTGTTGTATATATAAATGGATCGATCCCTTTTACATTGATTAAAATTGAATATAGAGAAATATACAGCGATATTTCATTCAAAGGTTTCCATTTGGTATCAGAGCAAGGTTGCAGGAAGAACATGGCTGACGAGAAGAGAAAAGCGGTTGATGCTTCATCACCATGTTTCCTGAGCACAGCGGCTGGCCCAGGAGTATCTGTGGCGGGCTGCAAACTTACTGGAAGCCTTGGCCGAGGGCGATGAAGAATGCTTTGATGGCGAAGAATAAGTTTGGCTTTATAGATGCGACTATAGCCAAACCAGCGGAGACATCAGCGGATTATGCAAGATGGGTGGTTTGCAATTCCACACTGATTGGGTGGATTTTCAACTCTCTGGATGCAAGTCTGCAGGCAAGTGTAGCATACACGGAGAGTGCACAAGAGATGCGGGAGGACATGAAGCAACGGTTCTCCCAGGGCAAAGCCTTCCGTGTTGAGCAGATTAAGTCAGGGCTGAGCATTTTGCGGCAAGAGAGGCTGACGGTGGCTAAATATTACACCAGGATGAAGGAGAAGGAGCTGTGGGATGAACTGGAGGATTATTCGACGGTTCCCAGATGCACCTGTGCAGCAGCTTGGGAATATGCCAAAGAGAAGTAGAGAAGATTCATCAATTCCTGATGGGATTGAAGGCTGAAACCTTTGGCTCTGTGCGCTCTCAAATCCTGATACGTGACCCTTTGCCGACCATGGGACAGACCTATTCTATGGTTGTGCAAGTGGAACAGGAGAAGGATGCGGCACAAGGACGAGACGCAACCTTAGAAGGGGCTGCCTTCGCTGCTGGGAAACGGTAGCAGAGTTGAGGGAAGGATGAACTGCAGCCATTGTGGAAAGTCTGGCCATGAATGGGCCAATTGCTGGAAGTTGCGGACATGTAGCAATTGCGGGAATTCGGGACACCAACGATCAAACTGCTCCAAGCTGATCAGATTTCCGGCTGATTGGGAACAAAGGAAGAAGATTGGGAAAGAACAGCAGAGGGGCCAGAAAAAGAACATGGACTACACGGTCCATGGGACAGCACCGACAGGGGAAGCTAGCACGGCACTAAGTGAGGAACTGGTGCAGCAACTTCTTACATTGTGTCAATCTTGCAGTCAGGGCAAAACGTCCATGAACAACACTCTGGTATATCTTTTAAATTCCTCATTAATAGCTCGGATTGGATTTTGGATACGGGAGCCTCGTTACACCTGACAGGTGATTTAAGAAAGCTAATTGATCCCGTGCCAATAGAACAGTCGTACTAGATATGGGTACCCGATGGTAGGGCAGCGCTTGCGAAGATGAGGAGTCAAGCGAGAGTTGCACCGGATCTTGTCTTGGAGATGTTCATTATGTTCCTGAGTTTTCCTGTAATTTAATATCCGTGGGTTAGATGACAAAAGAAAGGAATTGCGTGGCAGTAATTTTCTCTGATTTTTGTATGGTGCAGGACCAAACCACAAGGAAGCCGATTGGAGCGTTTAATGTTTGGGGGGGGTTGTATAGCTTCAGGTCTGTGACTTCACACTTCGCTTTTGGACCAACGAAGCTGGGGGATGCGCAGCGGTGGCACGAACGACTGGGGCATCCGTCATAGAAAGTCTTATCGTCAATTTCCTTTATTCTGAGTGAAGAGTTGAAGAGATTGAAAATAAGGCCTGTGATATATGTTTCCGCGCAAAGCAGTCTTTCAGTCCCATTAAGTTCAAATAAAGCAGAGAATGTGTTTGATTTGATCCATTGTGATATTTGATGACCTTATCATATTGCATCTCTCTTGGGCGCGCATTATTTCTTAACGATACTTGACGATTGCAGCCGTGCTACGTGGGTTTAGCTTATGCCAGAAAAATCTGAAACGCAGAGGAAGTTAGTGGAATTTTGTAATATGGTTCAGAACCAATTTGGGCGAAGTGTGAAAATCGTGCGTTCCGACAATGGGACCGATTTCATCTCAAAAGGAATGCTCGAGCTCTATCTTGATCGAGGAATAATACAATAAACCAGTTGCATAGACACCCCTCAACAAAATGGGAGGGTCGAATGCAAACACCGGCATATCTCGAAGGTGGCACGAGCACTGGGATTTCAAGCACATTTACCAATCAATTTCTGGGATGAATGCTTGTTGACAGCCACCTACTTAATCAATCACACCCCGATGCCATTACTGTCCAGGAAGAGTCCTCACGAGATTTTATTTCTAAGCCACCGTGTTACGATCACTTGAGAGTCTTTGGTTCTTTGTGTTATGCATTAGTTAAACCAAAGAGCAGGGATAAATTTGCGAACCATTCGCACAAATGCGTGTTCATTGGATATCCTTACTGGAAGAAAGGATGGAAATTGTTTGATCTTGACATGAGGGAACTATTTGTTTCGCGGGATGTAATTTTTTGAGAGGATATATTCCCGTTTGCTGAAGGGATGCCTCAGAGAAATCACGAGGACGACGTTTTAGAAGAATGGCAGGAGAATGGGCAGCTAGCAGATTTTAATGCTACAGGAGATTATCAGATTATCAGAAAGAGCAGCAGCATTGTAATGATTTGCCTTGATCGGACCGGGCAAGCATATTTCAAATGGGTTGGACTCTGGGGTCATCATAATCGGACCAAACAGTGATGAATCGGAGGTAGACTCAATAGATGACAGTGGTGCCACAGACGTGGAAGGAAATCGACATATTCAAACAGGGGGAGGGCATAATGAAGGGCCGCGCACATTTGTCTAATTCACACAAAGCCTTTGCAGCTGCACTGGACTCCGAAGTTGAACCCTGGAATGGAAAAGAGCTACAAGATGAGATACAAGCGCTAGAGCGAAATGGAACGTGGACGGTTGATTCCAGCAGGAAAACAACCCATTGGTTGCAGGCAGATGTTCAAGATAAAGCGCGAAGCCGATGGGAGTGTGGAGCGTTATCAAGCACAGTTCTTCGCGAAAGGCAATACGCAAGTTGAAGGTCTAGATTTCAATGAAAGTTTTTGCACCAGTAGCTAAGCTCGTGACGGTGCGCTGTCTGCTAGTTATTGCGCTGTATCAAGGATGGAGTCTTTATCAACTTGATGTCAACAATGCATTCTTGCATGGCAACCTAGATGAAGAGGTCTATATGGAGATGCCCCCAGGTTTTCGGACGGGTCCTGCAGAAAATGTATGTCGGCTTCGGAGGTCCTCGTATGGCCTTCGTCAAGTATTACGGAATTGATTCGATAAATTTGCAGCAGCATTGCATGATCATGGCTTCGTGCAATCACCCGCAGATCATTCCCTCTTCACTTGGTCGAAGGGTGCAGATTTTCTAGTTATCCTAGTGTATGTGGATGACCTCATCTTGACTGGGAATAGCTCAACACCATGCACGGAGCTAAAGGAATACTAACGCAGCGTACAAGCGAGCAACTGTTACAGATCCGTTGATTCCACAGAATATCGGAACTACGACCTTCAATCTCCTATTGATTCTTCGAGTTCTTGGGAAATCGGCATCAAATTCGAATCGAATCCGACAATGGGCGAAAGAGCACGGTAGCTCCAAAATTTTATTGATAATCCAGAAAAACTATCCTTAGCCCTAGAATTTACATCGCTTAAATAGAAAAAAAATTATAATTATAACAAAGGAAATAAATTATTCTCTAAAATAAATTATTCCCTAAAAATTACAAAAATGCCCAAATAATATAAAATTGCCTATTTGAGTCCCTAAACGATGGAATTCGGCCTAAATCTCGTCTTTTCACAGCCAAAGGCAGTGAGTTGTGCTCCGAAGGTCGTTTTCCTTAAGACAAAATTGTCAGAACCTATTTTTCTCGAGGTATCGATTTGCCACTTTTTCTGCCGCATCATTTTCCCTTGGGTGGAGAAAATACGTCTTTGAATCGTCATCGTCCAAACCATCACCTACGTAAGGAATCGGGGGCTTCACATTAAACACATTAGCAGTACAAATGTGGCTGGGAAGCTTAAGCCGATAAGGGTTCGGATTGATTTTCTCTATGAACTCCACAAGCTCAATTTTCCTTGTCGAAAGCTTGTTGTACTCCCAGCAAGAAAACGATCCTTAGTAAGAATAGCCCACACTAAATCACCCACTTCAAATTCCACATAGCGTCGCTTCTTATCTACAGCTTGCTTATACTTGGCGTTGGTTGTTGTCAAGTGCTCATACACAGCCTGATGGATCTCTTGCAAGCTATTCACAAAATCTGCTGCCTTACCATGAACTTTAGATTGGTTAGGCAAAGGAATTAAATACAAATGACCCTTGGGACCAGCAGCATACACAACCTGGAAAGGACTAAAACCCGTACTACGATTGACAGCGTGATTATGGGCGAATTCAGCTTGGCACAACTTGAGGTCCCAACTCTTTACATGCTCCCCCACCAAACTTCACAGCAGGTTACCCAAGGACCGGTTCACGACCTCAGTTTGCCCATCGGTTTGAGGATGATAAGCACTGTTGAATTGCAACTATGTATCCACCATCTTCCTTAAGTTGCGCCAAAAGTGGCTAAGGAACTGGGTATCCCGATCGGAAACAATGGACTTTGGTAAACCATGAAGACGATACACCTCGCAAAAGTACAGCTGGGCTACTCGAATAGCATTTGTCATCTTCTTGTAAGGAATAAAATATACCATCTTAGAGAATCGATCAACAACAACGTAGATGGAGTCAGTACCACACTGTACTCGCGGTAAACCCAGCACAAAATCCATGCTAACATCCTCCCAAGGCCGTGATGGAATTGGCAATGGCATATACAACCCAGCATTAGTAGCCGTCCCTTTAGACACGTTGCAAACCCGACACCTTTGCATGTACTTCACAGCAGTTCCACCTCTTTACATATGATCAGCAAAAAATACGAGCCTTGCACTAACTGTAACTTCCGATCTCGCCCAACATGGCCTTCTCCATGCAATTCCTTAATAATTTGCAAACAGAGGCTGCAATCTGGGATACACAATTGATTGCCCTTGAACATAAACCCATCATGCGGCAAAAATTTTGATTTCTCTCCAGCACGAGCTGTCCCCAAAACATTAGAGAAATAAGGATAAGTCTTAAGCAAATCACGAAGACAGACAAAACTAGGTACCTCAATACGCAGGTTGAAACTGCGCAAGGACATGTACCACACATGTACCACACACATGCGCCCCGAACCATCTTTCTTGAGTGTAAGCAAGGCTGGAACTGCGCAAGGACTCAAGCTCTCACGGACATGTCCCTTGGCTAACAACTCCTCAACTTGCCTCTTCAACTCCTCACGCTCGCCAGGACTCATCCTATAATGGGGTCTATTTGGCAGTGCCGCTCCTGGCTCCAAGTCAATTCGGTGCCAATTATCACGTAAATGTGGTAAGCCATCGGGAAGCTCATCGGGAAAGACTTCAATAAACTCAGCCACTATGGGTGCGACTGCGGTTGGGATTGTCGTCTCAGCGGCCACTTCTTTTCCAATTAGCACATAAACTAGCTATGACTCGTCCTACTCTTCTTCAAACATGGCCAATGACAAGAGCTTCGTTTCTCTACCCATAGATGTCGGCTTCTCCGTCTCTTTGCTGGGCACTAGCACAATCTTTACATTCTCAAGCATAAAACTGTATGAGTTAGTCCGCCCGTCATGAATTACACGGCGCTCATACTGCCAAGGCCTTCCCAACAATAAATGACATGCATCCATTTACACCACATCATACCACACAATATCTTTATATTTCACGCCAATAGATAAAGAAATCAATGTACGTTGTGATACATTTACCTCGCCCCCCTTTTTCAGGCATGCTAGTTTATAAGGCTTAGGATGTTCCATTTTGAGGCCCAATTTCTGCACTGTCTCTACAGACACAATATTCTCACAGCTACCAGCATCAATAACAAAACGACAAACTTTTCCGAGGACAGTGCATGTGGATTGGAAAATATTGTGCCTTCAGTCACTACTTCTTTGTCGACCACCTCCTCACAATCAAATATAAGATCTTCGGATTCCCTCACATCCTCTTCATCACCCTCTTCTGTATCAACGAAGAATGTCTTTTTGCCAGCGACTTTCCTGCACTCGGACTGCCTGTGACCGACCTCGCCACATCCAAAGCATCTCACCCCACTACCCGTTGGTTTATTTAACTAGTTTGTGCTGGCTGTATTTTTGTTGGCTCCCCCTCCATGGCAATTCGCTCCGCTACTACCACCACCACCTCCAGAACGATTCGCACCACTAATGTTCCATACATTCGAGGAATTCTCGAAATTGTTGTTGAGTCGGGACTACCACTCAACTTGTAGAGCCCTTTGATGTGCTGCCGAGACACTGAGTGGATCAAATATATTAACGGTGTCTTGAATCTGCACCTGCAACCCTCTAATATACCTCGCCACCAATTAGTCTTTAGTCTCATGTACCTCATTCCGGACCATAAGCTGGAAAAACTCTGTGGTATACTCATCCACCGTTCGAGTTCCTTGCCGTAAGTTTTGCAGTCGCTAGTACATTAATTTCTGAAAATTGTATGGTGGAAAACTGGCTCGCAAGTGTTTTTTCATCTTCTCCCACGTCTCAATTTTGGCTTGCCCAATCTACTTCTGGTTAATTTGACCTACTGCCACCATGTCGTGGCTCTGTCTCGCAGTTTAATTGTCACCAAAGGTACACGTTTATCTTCGGGCACTCCTTTAAATTCTAAGATCTCGACTGTGGTCAGCCAATCAAGAAACTCCTCGGGTTTAAGGATGCCATGAAATTCTGGAATTTCAGTTCGCATCCCAGACTCCTAACGCCTCCTGTCATCCTCGATAGGACCCCTTTACTGCCTACATGGGATATCCGCAAAATAATTCTCTCCCTCCGAATCCTCGCCAGATTCATCTTGATCGGGGATAGGGTTAGGGTTAGGGTTCGGGTTAGGGTTTCTTCGATTCTGGTTCCCCATAAGTGCAGTCATCCTCTGCGTTAGCTGCTCTATCGTACGATCCATCCTCTGATCCACGATTTGCTCTAGCCTCTGTTCTAGGTGTTGCAGGTTGTCACGGTCAAGAACATTGTCCACACAATCCCTTCTCTTAAGTGGCATGGTTCTTCTTCGAGATCAAATCGTAGTCTCTAATACCAACTAACGCAGTATACAAGCGAGTAACTGTCACAGATCCGTTGATTCCGCAGAATACAAGAAATACAACCTTCAATCTCCTATTGATTCTTCGAATTCCTAGGAAACCGGTATCAAACACGAATCGAATCCGAGAATGGGCGAAAGAGCACAGTAGCTCCAAAACTTTATTGATAATCTAAAAAAACTGTCCTTAGCCCTAGGACTTACATCGCTTAAATAGAAAAAAAAATGAAATTATAATGAAGGAAATAAAATATTCTATAAAATAAACTATTCCCTAAAAATTGCAAAAACGTCCAAATAACATAAAATTGTCTTTTTGAGGCCCTAAACGATGGAATTCAGCCTAAATCTTTTCTTTTCACCGCCAAAGGCGGTGAGTTGTGCTCCGAAAGCCATTTCCCCGTGAGACAGGGTCGTCAGAACCTATTTTTCTCGATGTACTGATTTGCCACTTCTTATGCCGCATCAAATACTTACATCGTTGTTTCCATATCAAGGACCTTGGCATTCTCTAATATTTTTTTGGCATTGAAGTTGCGCGACCGGGATTGGATATGTTTTTGTGCCAGCGTAAGTATGCGCTAGACATCTTGCATGACAGTGGGATGCTTGGAGCAAAACTAGCTCATATTCTAATGGGGCAAAATCAAAGATTATCAGATGATTCGAGAAAACCGCTCCAAGATGTGAGTCAGTATAGTCATCTCATTGGTCAACTTATTTACTTGAAAATAGCTAGATTGGAGTTATGTTATCCTGTGCACATCTTGTCGCAATTCATGCATGATCCACGACAAGGGCATTGGGAAGTGGCAATGAGGGTCCTTCACTATTTGAAGAGCTCTCCAGGTAGGGGCATTTTGCTGCAACCGAATTCACTTCAGCTCGTCAGTGAATGCAACTCCAATTGGGCGAGCTGCCCGATGACTCGGCGGTTGGTAACAAGGTACTTCGTCACATTGTGCAGCTGCGCCGTTTCTTGGAAAACAAAAGGGCAAACAACAATCTCGAGATCAACAGTTGAAGCCGAGTACCGAGCTATGAGCTGATATAGTTGAGAAGTCTACTCGAGTCACTTGGGATCGATCATTCTCAGCTGATGACGTTGTTTTGCGATAATCAAGCAGCGCTCCATATTGCGGCCAATCCGGTTTTTCACGAGCGAACCAAACACATAAAAATTAACTGTCATTTTATCTAACAGCACCTGATGTCCAAGGCTATTGTTACTTCTATGTGCCCACGTAATTTTAACTCGCTGATATTTTCACAAAAGCATTAGGGAAGGATCACTTCAATTTTTTACTTGACAAGTTGGGCGTTCACAATATTCATGCTCCAACTTGAGTATAGAAATTTGAGAAGATTACCGTGCATATATTCCATATCATTCCAGCCTTTCTGCCAGCCCACTGCCCTTACCTTATTTGCGGCTCATATCATTCCAGCCTTTCTAGTTTTAGTAGTTTAGTCTAATTAGGTCTTTGTAGGAACGATGCTCTTACTTACACTATATTAGTTGCTTGATAATGTGCAATGCCTTAAGATATATCTTTATCGTAAGAATTACTATTGTGGACTTAATATATATATATATATTAAGAATTTTGAAAAATGTGTACAATAATTATTAGGTAATTGTATGTATATGTTTTAATGCAAGTATCGTGAGGGACCATAAACCATGCGTGTTGACGGTTTATTGAGAAGGTTTATGTAGAAGCTATTCACTGAAGGAATTGAAGACTCTCGTGAGTGTAATCTAAATTATTATGTATAAAGATATGTATAGATGGATTGGATTATAAGGAAATAAAAATCAATAATAAAAAAAAATTATAAAAATGACGTGATATTTACATTTACAGTAATTTATTTATAATAATAAAAATGATGAATGATTAGCTTTCGATAATTTTTGTAGTTAAAGACATTAAAAAAAATTCTAGTTGAGCAGAATTTTATGTTTTTCATTAAGTATGCAATCTGACGAATGAAACCATCCTAAGAAATGCCTTTCCCTTTTCTGCTGTTGCCCTTTGATTTTGGTATATACTTGATGAATTATCACCTATGCACAAATAGTTCTATTCATCATGCCTACTCGATGGGGACCTGATTATCAGTCCTCATCCACTGAAAAGTCCGGCTCTGTGGGCTTCTGCAGCGACCCGACCATGCTGGAATCTGAATCTGATATACTGTTTCCACTCCTCCTAGTGCTCGTGGTGAGCCTTGCTGCATACAATGCAAGACCAGGCCCGGGTGAGGTCAAATTTGGCTCAGGTGACGCAGCGTCCTCTCGGGCCCTGAGCTCCGCAACTTCTTTCCTCTTCTTGAACCGGCGCCAGGCAGCCTGTATGAAACATGCCGCCCAGGTCCGCCAATGGTGCGAGTAGAACCGGAACTTGTGCCTGAGTTGCTTACTATGGAGCCGCCGGAATTGTGCTGCAACAAACTTCAGGTCCTCTGCCCGGAGGGCGAAGGCCTCCACCTCGGATACAGCCTTCACAGTTCGTGTGGATGAGGGGAGGACGGCACTGGGGCGAGGGTCCAGGGCCCATGTGAGCAACTCCTCGCCGCAGAACTCCCCAGGTCCGATCCTACACGAATTGAAGAACCCACTGCGGCCCCCATTTGTAGTGTATGAGTCCAAATGACCCCGGATAATGAATAACATCTCGTTCACTGGGTCGCCTTCCCGCACAAGAAATGTTGCCTCGGTGCACAGGGCTGGCTTCAGCCTCTCGCAGATGGCGTCGAGCATTCTCTCATCCATTTGATCAAACAAGGGAACCTAAACACATCCATTTCAATATGAGACAAACAGTTGGACCGCTATTTTCCTTAAACGAAAGGAGAGAATTTAGTTTATAGCCTTTCTTTCGACTTACTTGTCGGACTAAGTCGAGGCAAAGGTGGCGCTTGATATCTCTTCTGAGATCTACGGGAAGGCCCTTTAAAAGGGCTTCTTCGTCGACTCCTCTTGTAGCCACCCACTTGAACTGGTCATACTTGCGAACCAATTGCCTTAGATCGGGAGGCAGCTGCCTGTGATGCATCCACTGCTCTGTATCAGTCCTCCTGATCCTCCACTCTTCTAACCGCACCGTCGTTGATTGAAGGTATGTCTGCCACGGATTTAATTACATACGTCTCAGCTATCGTAATTCATAACACTACTTCCAATAATGATCAGCAGTAAGTGTTAAGTAAGTCCTACTTGCATATTGCCAATGAGCAAAGCAAAGAGGACCAGCCCGAGAGTCGCTATGATGATTGCAAAGACGATTTCTCCAACATAAGTGCTTGTCGAAAGATTTTGCCCCAATGAACTGCAAAGTTTAATAATTGCATAATCATCATCACCATCATTGTCTGTAAGTAATATGATTAATTATATATGAAGGATCATTCTGATAATTGATTAATCAAGAATGTAAAAGCCGGATACCTCAAGTTCTTGAGGCCCCACCAAAGGCAGTAAAAGTACTTGTTGAAGAACGGAGAGCTAGTTACATCAAAAGTCACCGCATCGCCATAAATGCCGAAATTGTAGGAGTTGTTTGATGGATCGCACAAACTTGTGAGATTGCTTGATCGGAACCAAGTGTTGCGGTTGGGATCATTGATCCGGCGGCAATCCAAAAGCCCGCTTTGGCAAGATTCCCGCTGAGTCTCACAAACCCATCTCCAGCAATCTTCTTGACGTTCGATCGATAAAAGATACCAGCAAGCTCCTAGTACCTGTGAACAGTTGTATGCTTGAGTTAGTTCCAAATTCAGCAAGTCGGAGAATAAATTTATTAGCATTATGAATTGGAACTCGGATAGTCCTCTGAAGCATACTTACATGGCTTGCTAACATGTAAAGCATGAGATTGTAGGCGGCCCCAGCCCAAGCTGTCTCGGTCACGACGCCTGTGGCCTTGATGATTTGCAATAAGAGAGGGAATATAAGGAATAGCCTTGGGAGGTACTGAAAGATTATTATGAAACGGAGCACAGTCTTCGTGTTGGTGAGCGTCGAACCATTCAGGCTCGGGATGACAAGCCACATCAGAACCTGCAAGACATCGAAACAAAACATAAACCTCCATAAGTATGAAGACCTGTTTTTGTTTTGTGAAAACGTTTGATGGAAAATAGAGTTGAACTGCATTTTCCGAGTAAGAAAATCGAAAACTCGAGCGGTCCTTAAAAACTAAGGCACTTCTTAATCGGAGGCATTTCTTAAATTTCTCACAGAAAACTAAAGCACCTTCCAATTTTGGGAAGCATGTATACCTGAGGAAGGGGCAGAGCAGCGATAAGGTCTATCCAGAGACCTTTCCGGAGATATCTCCGTGCGATTTTTGATGAATCTATAACAAGCTCTCCCCTCCCGAAAACACGAGATGGAGGCGCGACGTAAGCTGTCCGAAACCGAATGAAGATCTGAGCTATATAAAAGATATCTGCTAGTGTTCTCACTATACTGAGAACCACTTCAAGGGTCACCCCGAGATCTATGCATTGCTCGCCCCGAACAATGGGCAAGAAGAGGAATAGAGGGTCGACGAAGAGTGAAACCAAGCACGCAACCAGGAAGATCCTGTTCCACCGGCGGATGGTTTGCCCGCGAGGATCTAATATTTTCCTCTTCACCCGTTCGAAATCCTCCGAGAAAACCCGGGAAAGCACCTTAGCTTTCAATGACTTGTTCCCGGCTCTCTGGGGCACGTTCCGGGGCACCCTGTGAGAACCTGCGGCCTCATAGACCTGCGCACCATCGATGCTGTACTTGAGCCTCATGGCTTCATCTCCCTTATTGCCGGCAAGCTTCAGTGATTCAAGATCATCGCAGAATCTATAAGCTCACATCAGAAAGTACTCTATCAATGCTGAATACACTTCAATGGACAACATACAAATCATACGACTACACATATCACACACACCTGACTGATCTTGAATTGCTGAAACCCATTGTGGATCTCTGTTTTCAGGAGGGAAGGTTTCTACTCAGAGATTCGATCTGTCCGGAACAAGCAACTGGTGGATTTAAGAAATCTGAGTTTGATGTATGTATGCATATATGTATGGTATGCATCAATCACCATGGAAAGGGAAAAAAAGATGAGCTTGAGGCCACTAGAAACCAACAGGGCGGGCAAAAGGGCTTCTTTGACTTATGTTTTTCACCAGATTCATGTGGGGAAAAGGTGTTTGTGTATTGCAATCAATCAACAGCTTGAAGGCTTTTTATGTGGAAGACTTTTTTGCAGCACAGCCTTTTAAAGGACAGACTGTAAGTCAAAAACATGTGACTGATCATTGGCTTTTCTTCCCTTTCTGCTGCTTTGCAACAAATCCCTGCAGAATCATGCATGACATTTGAAAAGCAAGAAGCCCAAATGATAGAAGACACCAAAATTGCAAACAATCAGACAGCAACATCTCATTTGCAACACCCAGTGAGACAGAGAGAGACATACAAGCATTTTTCTTTGCAACCACGAAATGTTACCCAGCTCATGTCATGCTTCCTCACTCATTATATACATGCGTATACATATATATATATATATATATAGAGGAGGAGGAGGAGGAGGAGGAGGAGGAGGAGGAGGAAGAAGAAGAAGAAGAAGAGACAGAGAAGACCGTTCTTGTTCTTGTCGCTTAACAGAGGAGAATCGGCCAGAGGCTGACTCAGTCAGTCAGAGCCTGAAGATTCGATTAGGAAAACGTTAGCGTTACTGCAGGGAACCCAGATAAGAAAAAGGCCCTGAATTTCAAGAAAATGACAGGAGACTTTGATTCATCCATTCGGAGTTTATGGCAGGAAAATAAATAAATAAAAAAGACCGGGGGGGGGGCAAGTGTTGGGTGTCTAATTAAGAAAATAATTAGGAAAGAAGACGGGCCATGATAATAAAAATTGGCTTTATAACTGCGAAGCAGAGGACAGTGAAGCAGAGGACAGGAAGACAATAACAAATGGAGTGTGCCCAATTAGGGGAAGAGAAAACTGAGAGGAGGTGCCCTCATTTATTACTCAAAATTGCATACTTTTTGGGTGAAATCAATATTTTTCTGTGTTATCCGGTACTTCAACACACCCTGACTAATTTAATTATGACTAATTTAATTATAAGCAAATCAGCTCATTAAGAAGTACAATTCTCCAATCAATGATTTTATCTATTCATAAAATTTAAATTCGAAATCTTATTTAAAGGAACCGAACGGTTTGATCCAATTCTTGTTGATTTAGTGAAATCAATTTTAAGTCGATTTATTTTTAATTTTTTTCTAAATTACGATATATATGAAGTGGGTCTCTAAAAAGATAAACAAAATGAAAAGAAAAAAGAAATGCGATAAGATTTATTGGCGAGAGTTAAACTATGACATAATGCTTAGTGGGTACCGTGCTTAAACCTTTTTTTCTTGTTTACCTTTTATTTGTTTATTATCAGCGTTAGTATGGTACTGTGGTAGAGATGGAGAGAGTTGACTTAGCCGAGATATATGCATGCCTATCGAATCTTGAGACGTGCTATTTATGTTTTAATATTCTTGCGGGCTTTCTGGTAAATGATTCAAAATTAAAGGCTTATGATGCCATTTTCCTTCGGAAATTATGTCCTGCAATCGATAAAATTGGTTGCACCACACAATCACATAAATTACTAAATTTGTGAGTAAAAGTTAAGGAAAGTTTTTCGAAATTCGTGTATCTTATTTTAAATTTTTTGTAACTTATTTCGATATATTTGTAACTTACTTCAAAATCTATGTAAATTTACTTCTTTTATTAGTAATTTACTTCATTTAATAATAACTTACTATAAATTGGAGTAACTTATTTGCAATTAATTGCACCAAAGACCTTCCCCATTTGCGTTTCTATTTTAGTTCTCAACTGCGTAGGACTTGGAGAAGAAGATGATGAGTTTCCGGTTAAATACTGTAAAATTAGTCCATCATCTCACTATATTTCCGTCCTCTACCATGATTGAACGAATTTTTCATCAATAGATAGATTGCCAAACTCGAACGGGTCTTTTTCAAGTGTTCTTATCACATGTCGTACAAATAGCGTAGCTTCACTATCCACCCAATTGACGAGACGTCCGACTAAGGAACTTTTCCACTTAATAGAACACCTCATAATTGTAGATGTTTACGATACTAAATGAACGACGAGACCAAATTAGAAGTATTTGACAAAAGTGGATCGAAATGTGTATAATATGAACCAAGATGGTGTCTAGGTTGATTCCGCATGTACTTTTTTTGTGTACCTGAAATTTGAATCAATGTTCTATGGAAGAATTGAAACTTCAATGCAAATTCAGGGGATTTATGATATCTTGTCTTTGTTTTTATATTTTATCTTAGTCCACGTATATTGTCCATTATCTTCTTTTGCTTGGAGTTGTTATCTATTTTATTTGACAAATATAATTAGGTTAATTAGAAAATAAATGATTGCAATATAAGGTACTCTTTTATAAATGGAAACTACTGCTTTCAGGAATGGCTACAGAAGGAATCTTTTTGTTTGGTTTTTTTTTTTTGTGTAAATATTTGGGGTTGTTTTTGCTCTGCGGAAAACAGTCCCGAATTTTCATTTTCTCTTTCTTAAAGAACTAGAGAAGAAGTTGTCCGTATCAGTATGTAGTGAGGATCTCTGTTTTGTTCCATAAGAGCATGCATGAGCATGAAATGTGATTGCTTCCGAGAAGATAGTAAACAGAACACTTTAAGCTTTTTTTCTTTCTAATGAAAGGAAATAGAAAACGGGTGAGTGATGACGATATTAACAGAAATTGAACAAAGTTTACGCTAAACTCGCTGCACGTGCTGTGTAGCAGTTTCCTTATATTTTGGTGTCGGGGCGAATAAGAGGGGAATTGCTACAAGTCCCTCACTATACCCCCAACCAACCACCACACACACCCCCGAGATCAGACCGGATTTTCATTTTAACAATAGCAATAATAATAGAGGGGGGGAAAAAAAAGTTGTTCTAGATGGAGATCAGATAGATCTAGTGCTCTTCTTGTTGGAATGCAACGATTCTATGGGTTGAATTGAGCCTAATCCAGGACAAGAGCGGGTCCCCATTCGATGGGGAAAAGGATAAAATGTGCCTTCTTTTTTCTTCTTTTTTCGAAAAGTGCCTGAAAAATCCAATTCCTTGGATCTTGGACTAGGGCAATGATTCGACATGGAAACAACGATGGCTATATCTCGAGGTCGATGTTCCATGCATATGACAGCTCATGACCCATCTGAGAATCCAAATGCTTGGGACCGACACTTCAAAATATAGTCGAGTTTATGGATTATCTTTTATCGTGTGAATGAACAGAATAATATTTTTATTTTTTTTTAAAAGATTATTATGGAAGGTGGGAATAAATTATAAAAAAAAAAATAGAGGGGACACACACCATCGAGATCTCTGCCCATGCATGCACAGCACAGCACAGCTCAGATCAATCATCAGGAACTAATGAAAAGGGGAAGTTTGCGCCCTATCAGCCCAACTTTCCCATCAATGCCCCATTCATTCATCTTCATCAATATGAGGTCAAGACAAAAAATCTTAAATGCCTAATTTTTTTTTATTTCATTCTATTTTTAGACATATATAGAATTATATGTTAGAAATAATAAGTATATATAATTTCAAAACTCATACATCTTGATAATTTGATTTCACTCGTCTTAAAGAAAAAATTACTTTTATCTACCATTTTCACATTATCCACTAGGTCCATTTTTCATTGCATTAGAAAGGGGACAAAAAAATCCAATCATGAAGAAATGATATGAGCATTGGTGTGGAATTCTTCTTTGGTGGAAAAACATTAGGAACAAGTTAAAGGGAAACCGCAAGAAATCGTCGATTGCACATGTCGAGTGAATCTTTTTCTTATCGGTGCGCCAGCGTATTTGTAAAATTCTACCAATTGCATTGATGCGAATACAAGTCGTGATAAACTAATAACAACTCGTTGTATCATCAAGTCAACCGATGACTGGAATTAACGTACTCGGAGATCGAGGCCAGGGTCGATATAACCAAAAATATCAACTTTAATGAGGCATCCTTAAATATATGCTTTCTTAAAATTCAATTCTTATATGCACTACAAATATTTGTGATTTAGAGCCTCGAAAGCAATTGAGATCGAGAAATTAAGTTCAGTGCGATAGAATTTGCCCCCGGTTCGCCATCGGTGAAATCTCTCCGTGAGCATGCTTTATTCCTGTGTGAGTGGATTGCCTTGATCTAGTTAGGTTGATGAAAGATGATTTTGCAGGTGTGAATTGTAGATATCACAGTATAACTGATTATTTTGTAATTGATAAACGTCGAGCAATAAAATAGGTGTTTTTTCATGGCCCAAAAAAAAAAAAAAAAAAAGAATCTCTTCATGAGATCAAATCAATCCTTGATTAAATTGCAAATTTATAAAAGACGGTTTAATCTTTTCAATCAACAAATTGTCCCATGTCGAACGACAATGCAATGAGCGGTCGATGCACTGTATTGTACAATCTACAGCTAATTGACGCGGACTCTGAACCTTGGCTCGGGGCATTCTCCATCTGAAAGTGTTTCTTGTTGCTTCTTTGAACATTTACAGATGCACACATCAAACAAAGAAAATATAGCAAAAGGGATTACAACACTGAGGAGGAACAAACCATGAAGAATCACTAGAAGGAAACAGATGCAGAATCATGTCGTGCCAAACGATTGATGAAGCAATTGTTTCGATCAGCATCCGCTCCCACAACATCGCCCACACCCAAAGCCAGTGTTTCTTTCCATCAGATAACAAAGGCATCTTGATCCCTTTAGAGCAGAGATTAAAGGAAGAAAATAACGCTATGGCGGGGGTGGCCCGGCCTCAAACAGTGGGGGGCAGCAGCTCCTGAAGAGACCGCAGCAGCACAGAAACCACAAGCTGCTCAAAAAACATAGATCACATTCACCACAACCGAGTAATGACATGAAAATCCCGGTCAAAATCACACGGGCAAATTGGGCTTTCGGATCAGTTGGCACTGGTCCTTTTCAAAGTTACACAAAGTAAAGTGATGCAGGTAACCAGATGGTTTTAGGAATAACAACACGATAGCAAGGTTTAAAACATGATCCTCTCGATTTCATGTAAGCAAAGGGGTGTGAGCCAGGCAAATCTTACCAGCAATCCAGCCATCCGCCCCGAGACGGACCCGGAGGCAGAAGCGGGTCGCTTGGGGGTGGAGGATCCATTCCTGACCCGAGCCGAACAGACAAGACGGGAGCCTGACAAAGTTTTGAGGTCAGAGGCAGCTGCTCCTAGAAGAATCCTTAGCTGTTATGGGTGGGATGGGTTTATACAAGCAAAGGAAAGGAAGGACCAAACAATCTTTCATATGGTCGTTGCCTTCATCTTTCTTCCATCTACCAGTCAAAAGGATAACAAGGTTTCAAGATCTTTGCTGATGCAACCACCCCCTTGAAGCCATACATATTTTAAGAAGACATGTACGAGTGAGTTAGATCGGTCGTGTTCAAGAGAAAAATCTATTCCGGCAGTGTTTTTCCGATATTCTTTTCTTTTCAAGGAAGAAGAGAATGAAGGACGAATCTAAACACAAAACTATCCCTGTTTCCTTTGGTTTGATAATAAAATTTGGATTTGGAAAGCTCAAAGTTAGTAAATTTGCAAAAGGATTATATCAATCTTGACTCGAACCAGATGAAAAAGACTCAGATTTCATTGCAGGGGACCCATTCCGTTTACAAGAAGCAGCGCGTCGAAGAAGTACAATTCCTGTGGTTCTTTTTACATTCTGTATGTACAGAAGAAATCCAACGAAGCAAAACAAGTAGCTGTCCTGTCACTGGCTAAAGGAGTCCTCTAATTGAAAGTCAAAAAAGAGAAGGCAAAGAAGACAAGTCTCAAGAACCTGTGTGACCGTTGAATAGGGCTTGCTCTGATCAGGGGGATTTCAAATTTGCCATGGAGAAGGACTCGAGTCGGGGCTCGACTAAGTCGACCGTCTCATCGTCCTGGGCACTCCAACTCCTGGCTTTCGACGAGAGGAGGATCAGTCGCTCCATGTAGTCGGAGGATAGATCATCAGTTTGTGATTTTTCACTGATTTCGGTTGTGAGAGTCTGATCGATGTCCACCGTGAGGGAAGATGGCGGCGACCATCTCTGGGACCCAACTTTCCAGAGATGCTGTGCATCCACTGGACTCTGAACTTGATTCTCGAGGATACTTGAGTTCGTCTCAGCTCTTGATATGTTAGATGAAGACAGCTGCAAAAGCAGACAGAAGAGTGGCATTTTCTTCCATGAGATTACCAAAAAACACCATGATGAAGATATTCTCAAGGTGACTGCCAATGAAAAAAATTGTACAGCCCCTCCCGCATTTCATATTCTAAAGTGACGGGCCATACAGATTTAGCTGCATTTACCTGAAAGAGATCAGCATGAATGTTTCTCGTTCTAGATTTATCAGGTGCAATAGCTGAAAGGATCTGAACCACCTCACTCATGGTGGGTCGGGAATCAGGGTCCAATAACAGGCATTCCTTTGCTAGGTAAGCCATTATCTGCATCTCTTCTTCAGGGAAGTTTCCTTTTAGTCGTGGGTCGGGTAACTCTGAGATCACTCGTCTACTATCTTGCAAGCGTGGTGTAGCCTACAATAGCACAAAAAGTACAGAGTCACTGAAGTAGTAACCAATTTTTTGTTCAAAACTGCGTATATATTAGACGCTGCAGTGATATGATAAACAGGTGATATAACCAAGTCCTTGTTTGTGTTTATGAATATTTAGAAGAGTGTGACGCCTTAATTCCAATTTTCCATTGAATATGCAAAACAAGGGACCTACCCAGATCACGAGACTTTCTACTCCCTTGTTGGTAGATTTGTGGATGGGCTGGCGACCCGTGATAAGCTCAAGAAGGACTACCCCGAAACTGAAAACATCCGATTTAAGAGAGGCTCTTCCAATAATCGCATACTCGGGGGCAAAATAGCCAAAAGTCCCCTGCATTCTTGCGGGAGAGCTGGAACAACTTGCGGGGCCGTCGGGTTTTAAATATTTGGCCATCCCCAAATCAGTAATCTGCCCGCATCACATAGTGAGAGTATTAATGTAGTTAAGACCCTAAAAAGAAGCATGCTTGTGGACAATTTATAGAAACTCGTCATGAAAGGAATGTATAAAACTAATCACCCCCCTCGAAAAATGTTCTTACTTTTGCTCTCCAATTCTCATCGAGGAGAATGTTTGTGGACTTGACATCTCTATGCAAAATTCTTGGAGCAGCTGCCTCGTGGAGATACTCCAACCCCCTTGCAGCTCCAATTGCAATTGCGACACGAGTTTCCCAGTTCATACTCTCCCCCAGATCACCGTCAAGACAATCTCTCAGATTACCATTGGGGATATATTCAAATACGAGTAGCCTCTCAACATGCTTCCCTTGAAATTCTGAGCAGTAACCGACCAGGGGCACCACATGGCAATGGTTTAATCTTGCCAATAAATCTACCTGGAGGAAAGAACATATAATTTTGGCACTTAAGCATCTCATGAGTTGATTTAGTTGCTATTAATTTCATAATATACCGCACCTCTGTTGAGAACACAGAGTCATCAGGACCTCCATGATCTTTGAGCCGCTTAATGGCTACGACTCTACCATTCTTGAGCTGTCCGCGATAGACGTAGCTGCTTCCCCCAAGTCCGATGAGATTTGAATTGGAGAAGTTATTGGTTGCATATTCCAATTCAATATAAGGAAATTGGCATATGGTCCCATGTATAGTTTCTCTTTCTAATTTGCCTTTGAATAGAAAACGAGTATTGTGAAAGCACCCTGAAAAGAAAAGGAAGATCACTTGAGCTTCTGACAATTCAGAATTGGAATTTACTGTGTAAAGAAATCCAATACATACAGAGGGACTCGCCTACCTGCGAGAGGATGGACGGGGGAAGAGATGTTGACTTTTGTCTG
Organism: Punica granatum; assembly: GCF_007655135.1. Classification (NCBI taxonomy): domain Eukaryota; kingdom Viridiplantae; phylum Streptophyta; class Magnoliopsida; order Myrtales; family Lythraceae; genus Punica; species Punica granatum. The sequence continues at coordinate 30,765,097 of NC_045129.1, forward strand.
GGGGACGGACGAAGTCACCTTGTTGATTAAGTTAGTGGCACTGTTACAACTTGTTTCATTCTCTGATGAGAAAACTGGTGTCTCGATTGAGCATCTCTCCTTGCGGTATAAATAGCACATAATTGAGGACAGAAATGCAATTGTCGTGAGTATGACACAAATTAGCAGCGTAACCACGACAACTTTGCTCGAATGGCGCTTTCCTGGGACTGGAACATTATTCAGAGTTCCTGCTTGGGAAAAATCAAATGGACGATAGTTAGTGGGCCAAATCCCTAAATGTAGTTTTCATATTTTAGAAGATATACAAAAAAGAGAATAGAAAACAGTACCGGAAGTGCAGTTGCATGCTGAAAAGCAAGTAGTATCTTGATTTTGAGATGCTATTTTGGGAAATCCATCATCATCACATGTACAGCTCCACCAATCTCCATTATCTCCTCCAACTGTGAGATAAGGGATTACTAGTTACTATAATTGAAAATAGTAATAAGAGGATATCATGTGGTTCTGACCTATGAGGAAATAATAGGTATGGCAACACATATCCAGAAAAGTAAATAGCTAGATCACATCAATACTTCAAGAGCAAAGTTTAAACAGCTTCAAAATGGTTATACAAGAAAATACCTGCACTGCAGTTGCATGAAGTGGAACAATTTGATTGGAGGACACTACTCTGGTTCCCTCGGTTTAAAGAACACAGACATGTCCATTTGATCGTTGCTGACGTATTAGAAATTTCACCTGCCACCATCAAAGTAAACATTTTTGAGCTACACAGCTATCCAACCACGAGTTGCAGATGATCCAGCATGGACTACTAAGCAGCATGCAAGATGCTTAAAGCAGACATTTGAAACATAAAGGTTGCTTTCAATCATTTCCCACTCAGACTCAGAGTAAAACAATAGTCAAGCTCCGGATGTAGGAGAGTAGAGTCTAACCACCGAAAATAGGATAAACCCAGATCAGGCCGACGAGAAGAACGAAGGTCACTTCCAGTTGAAGCTTCATCTGTTACTATCTAAGATCAGCAAAGTCGGAGACAAAGAAACAGGTAAAATCACGATTAAGAGTATGGAACGGAATGAGATCGTAACAAAAACAAGGCTGATACTGAGTGCAGGACATTTACTTGTTAAGCTCCATTGAAGCATCAACCTGTATAAAAGCAGAATTTGGGAATAAGTTATGGATTCCCTTCAAAAGCTCAAGATAGAGTGCGCCCAACCAAAGTCACCATCCCCATCTTCAATTGCTAAAAAATGAAAGAAAACAAATGGTGCAAAATCAGTTGGATATCAGTGGACTAAATAATCACGGTTTAAACCAGATGAGATGAAGGCACCATTCTAGGAGTTTCTTATAGACTAGGATTCTTGGTAGGAGATCTGAACTTCTACTGATGCCCTAAGGTCAAAATGGAATTGCAGAAACAACAATAGTAATCTTTATAGGTAGGACTGCCAAATGCAGAGTTGGCCAACAAACACTTCAAGCTTCTATTTCATTATCTACAGCTCAAACTAAGGCGCTTGAGCAAAGCACATGATGTACAACGCTATATATTCATCCACAGCTGACAGCAACAGTCTGAAATAATCCATTGCATAAATAAGAATCCATGACGCTACAGGACTTAAATGCAAATGTCCAATGAAATGAGCCAATGTGACCTTTCATCATCAAGCTACTTATGGAATGACATATTGGATAATTATGACTCTCCGTCAGCTGGGAACAGGTCCTCTCCTAAGCTCTTCTGACTCCAACCCCCAACTGAAAACAACGGCAATGAATGAAACGAAAAGGAAGGGCTCCTCAAACGGACATCTCTATTCAATGATGCTGCCTGCATTATCTTGAAGACAGAATTGTTCCAACCAAAACTCTACAGAGAAAGCAGCATCAGCAGAAAGAAACAATTTGAGCTTACCCGACTGGTATATTGACTAATGGCAAAGCGCATCCCACAGAGGCCTTAAGTCTTCTGTGCCCAACTCTCAAGTGGGATTGGAGTTAAGAGCAATCAAACACCCACAAGATGATAGATTTGGACATTTTATCATAATCGTTTATTTTCCGGGTCATCTTTTGGGATATATAGGATAATAGGAGGAAGCCCGGTGTGGAAAGTACAGCAAGAGTCATTCGACAGCAAATTGGGGTCAGACAGAGACAGAGACAAGCAAAGAATTCTGAGATTATTGTAAACGGGGAAATGAGCCAAGATAACAAGTTCATCACCAACCTCTCTGAAAGTAACCAAATCGCAAATACGAAAGAGACCCATCAACTAACTCATATTAGTGGCCACTTCCCAATACTTTTCCACCAAAAATTTAACCCAAAACTGGAACTTTTGTTGTTCTCTTGCTCTTGGGCCGTGAGAGGCACAGTGGGGTGTGGATTCTTGCAAGATATATATTGGAAAGAGGGTGTCACTGGCACTGGCTACAGCCCCAACGGCTGAAAGACTTGCCTTCAAAGACATACACAAGTATGGTGAGGTCTGCAACTGCAACAGGAGCTTTATCAGCTAATTTAGCTCCAATGCAAGATGGAAGGTCGATTCGCGGTGGGACCCACTGGCCGTGTGTCGGCTGTCAGGGCTTGGACGTTGATGGCACGATCAGGGCCATCTGTTATTTTTATATTCGCCAAGGGGGATGGGAATCATTCAATCTGTGAACGTCGGCCGTGATTCTTCCCGGATGGGTCCAGATAACGGGCAAAAATCAAGACTTTTGATTATGGCGGGGCCCTTTAATGGGTGAGGTAATCATGGGGATTCCCTACCAAAAGTGCCCTCAGACATCATATCCTTCTAACCTTTATTTTGGTGCCCATAAGTGTGCCCCCCAGCGGGTACCACCAACGTTTACCGCGGCAGCGGAAGAGCAGATTCGTAGAACATCAATTCGTGGAAACATCAAATATCGGACACATGAAACATCGGAAAGGCGACTTGGCCGATGCCAGTAAAGAGTGACGACCGCACTTCAAAATGTCATAGATTTGAATTCATTTCCCGAAAGTAAAGACAATGACGTCGATTGTCGGTAAGCTTGCAGAAGGGCAGAACTGTCATTCTGTGCTTCTTCATATTCGATTGCAAAATGAATATAGTCGAATCGAGCAAAGTGTAGTCAAACTTTTAGTTTACTATGATCAATAGGACCGGTTCCGTCCTGGACTGGATAAATTTCCTTATGGAAGATGGAAATCAAATATTAAAATAGAAAAAGAAAAGCCGAGATTCTGTACTGCTTAACGTACCAGAAGAAGAGACGAGCGGGGAGGAAAGTTGACCACGGGAGCAGCTGCCAGCCGGCTAAGTTGATAGTTTCCGATCGACGGAATTCTGTCGTTCTGAGCTCAGAGGGAGAGCTGGACAACTGTCTCTTCAGCTGGCGTCAAATGCATGGCCCTTCTCTGCTCCGCTCAGAGGTGAGGTCAGATTCCGTAGTGGATGATTCCAGTTCCCACGGTACGGCCACTTGACTTCAGCTCATCGCCATGATCACGAGAGAGACGGAGAGAGTGAGAAGATTCAAAAGTATATTTCAGTGTACTGAGCTGAGCTGAGTGAGGGAAACTCGAGGAGTGAGTCTGAACTGAACCGAGTCGCTCTGTACTTTATCGAAGGAAGAGAGAAGCTTTCAGAGCAGACTGCAGAGATTGAGAGAGAATTCACTAATGACGATGGACGAGGTGAAAGCCTCTGTGGTCCCCACTAAACTTTTTCCCTTTATTTTTTAATTCAAAACGTAGATTGATTTAAACTATTCAATTTAATATTCCCTATAAGTAAATAAATTCAAATATTATGAATCGAGAAAATTTAATATTAAAAATTTTCTCTCCTTAATAGATCGATCCAACTTCAACTAGGTTATGTGGAACCCATTAGATTTCTAGATATCACACTACAACACCGAAAAAAAATCACTCATTTTTTGGTTATAAAGTGGCCGAAAGTTTTGAAAAATAAAAGAAAAATTCTAAATAATTAATAGGACGTTCAAAACCTAATACAATGAAAGAAAAGTCCTAAAGACACGAGTAAAATTATTAGATATTGAACATGCGACCTCCAACTCAATAAATAAGAACGTGCGTTACTATATTACATCCTTTTTCGATAAAAAAAAATTCATTCATTTTAATTGTGGATTTAAAACGGATACTGATATCACGTGACCTGTCCTGTGATCCTTTCCTTCCTTGTTGGCAATTGCATTTAAGGGGGTTCCGCTCCGGTGTGCCGGTGTGGTGTGTTGCGCGTCATCGATTTGACTTTTGTGACGTTTTGATGGGCGGGTGGGCTCATCATCTGCCGTTAATTCCCAAGGTCAACGTGAGCTGTTGGTCGCCTCATTCGAGGGCTCCGATTGAAGGGAAGGCTCGGGGCCTTAGTTTGATCAGACTACGCGGGAAGTTTGTCTCATTTCATTTGCCTGATGATCTAACCAGACTCATTATCCGACCACATTCGAACTCGTTAAAACGCTCAACTCATGCAGATGATTTCAAACTTGATTCGAGATTTAACAATTATGGAGCCGAAATCTCCGCAACATTGATCGAGCTACTACAAAAGGTTAATGTTATTTGCGTCTTCACTTATAGGAACTCAAGCAAAAACCAGTTCTCCAGCTGTGGAGCCAAACCCAGGTTGATTACTCGTTCAAGCTCAGCCTGATCCATAAAGAAGATACCCGGGCCAAGCTATATCCGTCTAAGCCGACTGTCTATTCTTGCTTACTCTTTTTCAGGTCGATGAAGCGGGAAACAAGTATAAGGAAAAGAGGAGACGAAAGGAGGAAGAGAAGAGTAAGGAAGAGGAAAAGGATGAGATAAAAAGAAAAGTTGGATCATGAAAAGAATTAGAAGAACATATTTCCAAACATTTGATTTGAAATTAACCTCCCCCCAAATTTTTCCCACCCAATTTCAAAGACTATACCCACCCCCCCTTTCCCTCTTCAAAAATTGGAAAAACCCAAAAAATACAAAATACAAAAATAAAAAATAAAAAAGGGGCCAAATCCTACTTTATGTACACCTAAATCCCCGGCAAATCACTCTTAATCCCAACATTCACCCAAAAAGAAAAGGAAAAAAAAAAACACATAATGAAAGTAACCATTTCCAAGTTCACCATTTGCCCAGACCTTTCTTTCAGTCTTATTCCTATACCTACCCACTTGGTTTGGTTGAGATTATATCATATACGATGAAACAATAATCACGGAAACCTAAGGCCTGAGGCCACGAAGGGTGGCAGTTATTATCGGCCTGCTGCGACTTGAGTTGCAATTTTACCTCGGGCGTGGCCCTGCTGGGAAAGAGTGTGCCTGCCGGAGCTGCTTCCTCCTGCCTGAAGAAGCCAGCGGCTCTCCGAAGATCATAGTCTGGGACTGGGTCACCATGTCCACCATCGACGGGGTTTGGTAGGCCTGCACGAGGCTGTTGCTGTTTGTTGAATCCCCGCGGGCTGTTGCCCTCTGCCATGAGTGGGAGCTCAGCCCCGATAGGACGTAGGCCCTCCCTGAGGCCTCATAGACCCTTCTGTTCGCCATCCTCTCCTTCATCTCCTTCAGCTCCGCGCACAGAGAGATGCAGAGCCGATCACCAGCCCTCGCAGACACAGTCTCCGACAGCGCCCTGTTGCATATCTCCAGAACGGATACAGCAGAGGAAAGGTCTCCTCTTTCTGCGGCAAGCCTGGCCTCAGCCATGGCCTCAGCTGCATAAAGCCTGTTCCGCTGTCGATCAACCTCCATGGAAACTGCTAGGTCTCCAGTTTCCTCGGGCCGTTCAATCCTCACTTCGCTCGCTCCTTCCAGTCTCACTGTTTCCTTGGTAATGGGATCTCTGTAGACACATCTAACCTCCAGCAAAGACTGTTCACCACGGCATGACTGGTCAATTGGGATCTTGACTGTCACCAGAAAATCCCTCTCTTCCTCCGCGTACAAGTCGCCAACCACGATCGACCCAGTCTTTCCCCCAGCGTCCAAGCTGCTCTGGTAGCTTCCAGCTTTTATCTGCCCAAGCTGCAATCTTGACTCAACTTCAACCTTCAGCTCTTGAACGACTACACTCAGAAGCCCCCCAATGCATTGGGCAAATGCATCTTGAATTACATTCTCAGCCTCTATGAAAGAGAAAGTGCCGCTGGACATTTCTGAGATCGAGTGCATAGCGGCAGCATCATGGTCTGCCCCAAAACCAAATGTGTGCACAGGAATCTGCAAGTCTGCAGGAATGTTCTGTTGTAATACTGAGGCAGGGAGAAGAGATCTATAATCTCCTCTGCAATGGGAGCTTCCTGAGCCCCAACCTGCGTTGCAGACATTATAAGTGTCCTGCCCATCGGATAAGAGTATGACACTTGCAACTGGGTTCTTCCACTTGCGATCGGTCACAACCTTGAAACCTTTCCTCAGACCTTCAGCAATGTTTGTCCCACCGTTTGAGGTCAGAGCATTAACAGCCTGCAGTGCCTGCTGCCGCCCTGTATCAGTCATTCGGCGGAGAGGAAAGAGGCGGCGTGCTGTGGATGAGAAGGCGATGACTGAGAGTCGGTCTGCGGGTCCCAGGTTCTGCACCACAAATCCCATAGCCCGTTTCAACAGGGCAAGCTTCGTACCTGCCATGCTTCCACTAACATCAAGAACTGTTACTAAATCAACTGGAGCCCGAGAAGTTTGATTCCCGGTTTGTGATTCGCCCAGCATTTTAGGTTTGGGAGCTTTTAAGTGGATCAAAACTGTGAAATTATCGTTACATGCTGATCTAGGAACAGCTGGAACCTCAGGGTAAGTCTTAATCTCTAGGGTTCCAACGGAACTGCCAGATAGATCATCAATTTTAGATGAGTTTTTCTCACTACTTCCTGGTTCAGCACCAAGAACTTCATCGTCATCAAAGCAACTGGGCTCTGGCCTGTGATTGAATGTTGAAACGGGCTGATGTGAACCCAACCTATGCTGCGGGATAGGCCGTATAACGTTCATGTAGCTATCGTCCCGTGCCCTACCTACTGAGTTCACTCTCAACCTTCCATTGGGAAAAACATCGGGGACGGGACTCTGAAAGGGAACTTCCTTCCATTTCGCTCTACAGACAGGGCAAACTTGGTTTCCATGTTTCACGTTGGAAGTGATGCAATGGAAATGGAAAGAGTGGGAACATTCGGCTGTGAATATTGCCTGCCCTTGGCCTGGTTTGATGGAAGTGAGACATATTGCACATGTTTTCTGTAAAAAAATCAAGGATGTGAGTTAGAGAAGTGATAGACAATGAATATAAGATACGGAGTTTTAAATGGAGGTCTCACAAATATTGAACATCAAGATCACCGAAGTCGGTCATTCTTCTTACAATTTCGACTCTTGACATAGAGATATAATCACCCCAGATGCAGAAGAAAATATTGAGCCTTCACTAAATTCATTTAAAAGAACACGGCCATGTTTCATTTTATGGGTAATATTCACAAATAAACTATGCACCAGAGCCTTAGCTTGGAGCATTTCTTTCATGAGAAACTAGACAAGGGAAAAAAAAAACTACATATTATGTACGAGATATATGACTATTTCATTTAGCAGTATTAGCATCTGAATTGCTACGATAAAGTTACGCTCAACTTAACGGAACTGAGATCTTAGGTGGTAATTTTGGTGTTGAGACTCACGGTTCCCAATGTGATCAACTAATGTCTCAATCATCACAATAGCTAAGAGCTCTACAAAGAAGAACAAGTCGATCAGCGTTAAAAGGCTGCTCCATGGACGTGAGTCCAGGTCATAAAGGATAGTTAATTGGTCAAAAGATTTTTCCTGGACTTCGAAGCAAGCTGACAAAGATCTATGAGACAACTTTTGGAAGTATAATTAAGCAAACGCGGGAAATAAAGATTGAAGCTTTCAAGGCAATAATAACAAGAATAATTATAATAAAAAAAACCGTGAGAAAGGGTGCCGTCAAAGGGAGAGCATAGCAAATTACAGTATAAGCTTTGTAAGCTTGATATAATTCTCAACTGCCCACCTTTTAGAATACCAAGAAAAAGCTTATATCAAGAAGTCTCACAATCAACGGTCTATGAACTTTTTCCATAAATACACATCAAAAGAGGTGAGAGAGAGAGAGGGGGGGGGGGGGGGGGGGGGGGGGGGGGGGGCGGGAACATTTTGGTGGAATAGTGCAAGTTGAGCTGACCAGACAATGCACTTTTACTCAAGGGGAAGGATGAAGCAATACCAAAACAAATTGTGTTTCTCTATTTAGTTTGCAGGAAAAGGTACAAAAACTAATGAGCTTGTGCCGAAGTTTCGTAAAGGATAGAAGAAATTATGGTGACGGATACCACTAGTGGAAGAACGGGCAGGCCTTGTTTTGACCATAGTAAAAAACAATCTCTTCCCGCTAATATAATCGGTAATTGAGCAGACAACGTACGGGGGCACAAATGGTATAATTTGTCCAGTGTTATAAGAGGTCCGTATGATATTATTAAGTGATAGAAAAGGGCAAACGAAAGGAAAGTGAGTGTAGGATGCAGGGTGTTCCCTTTTTCCTAGAATGAGCCAAATGAGAATGGTCCTCAAGGAGACTGCCCCACCACTTTCAACCCCACAAGCAACACCTTTGTACAGCCAGAGAGAGAGAGAGAGAGAGATGAAAACAACATTACAACAAATAACCATCTTCTGAAAAGAAGAATTCAGATACTGCATCACATTGTCACCCCCACCTCCCCCTACCCCACTTGCTACTGATGGAGCCTATGGAGGGTATCGAGAAATAGACAAAACAAAATGGCATGAGACATGAAATTAAAATTAACAGCGACCAGAACAGGCAAAGAAGAGTATAAGGGTAATTTTGCAAGGACCAATCTATGTCAGTATACTATTCAGAGCAGTAGAGGGCTTTAAGATAAGGTTAAGTGCTTGCTGATGGAGGAGGATAGATCTAATGGCTGTCCTCAAAATCCCGGAATCTATTCTAACATGTGGATTCCATCCACTTGAATAAGACGACAAACAGGGGCACGCTATGTAGCATCCAAAGAATAAATTGTCAGGGAGCCAACTACGACTGGGAAATCAAACTGGGTATTGAACAACTTGTGTGGGGCATGGACAAAGTCTCCCAATCTCACCTCTTTCTAATCTAAGAACATAGCCAACAACAAGGTTTTGATTGTCCCTTTGCAACGCAATGTTTTTCGATGAAATGGAGGAGGAAAAGGCGAGATTTTTATCGGATTTCATGCGGCACGGCGACAGCAAAACCGTGATCAAGACCTCTATGCAGCTCTTAATGGAAGCCTAGCCCTGCAAAGGTTATGGATGTGATCATACATACATGGCCAGCCACTGAGGTAGCAGAGAGCTAATTTACGGCGTTTAAGCACAATGGACTAAAGGAATGGGCTGGAACAGAGCAATCGAGCAAGAGACAGCATCGATATTATTGTACAGGAATAGCAGCGGGAGCGGGGAGGAACGTTCATGGAGGAGAGAAGAGGAGAAACCAGCGAGCGAGCGAACCTTAGAGGACCTGTTGCCGGATCTGGAGAGGAGGAGCCCGGAGGAAGATGGGGTGGGCGTGCGGGGCCGGTGGGGGTCCCCGGAAGCAAACGAGAGGGAGACGGTGTCGGAGAACCGCCTGGCGACGTCGGCGGCGGCTGCGGCGTCGGAGGAGGGCTCGTCGCGGCGGGGGACGTAGAGGCACAAGTTGAGGCCCAGCGCCATCTTGGCCTTCTTCCATTTGCTGGACATGGCTTCGCTTCGCCTTCTCGGGCAGATCTCAACAGGGAGAGTAGGTGGGGTGTGTGGGGCCGATCAACCGCCTCACTGGGTGGCCGATGAAAGCGGCAAGGACATGCTCTGAAAACGCATTCCCGGAAGAAGAAGAAGAAAATGGAGGAAGGAGGAGGAGGAGGAGGAGGAGGAGAAGAAGGGTTGTCAATGGAGAGGTAGTGGATGCTTGGCGGCTGCCGGCTGCTGAGCTTGCTGTTGGATTGAGTGCTACGTGATGGAATTTGGAGCTCTGCTCTCAGTGGGCTTTTTCTTAGTTTTGACCTTTGGCTATGGCCGCTAACGCTCTCTCTCTCTGCTTGCTTTTATGTACAGAGATAGAGATAGAGAGAGAAAGTGAAAGAAATACGAGGTCAGATGGGGGCCCCACTTTCCACGAGTATTATGATTTATGTCGTATATTTTGTAAAACACATTAATATATATATATATATATATAATATAATATAAGCTTAATTAATTTTAAGTAGCTTGTTGGCCAAAAAAAGAAAAAAAAATTTAGGTGGCTTGTCCAAGAAATTTGATTCTTATCGACCCCACGACTATATCAAGAATATTTGAACGATTGTCGATTCCATCGACAATTTAACGTGGGACTAGAACACCCACTTAGATCGATTTGACGTTATATGTTGCACGTGACATGTTTATGTCATGACCAATCGAAAATTTCATGCGGTATCTCCATACTTTTTGACGTATTTGTTATTATATTGTAGCAGTGCTCTTTAATAATTTTCTATAAAATCTCTTCTAATATAATTTTTTTTTTGTGAACAGCTAATACGTTAAGAGTTAGGCGTGTGATCGTATAGGCGCATGTGACATATGACTGTGTAGACGCACGTGACGTAAAAATATTACGTTAAAAGAAATATTTGATATGAATAAAATCGTGTATCATATCGCTTAATATTTACTTACTACACAAATTTATAGATAGGGTATTTTTTATGTACTGCAGCTAAATTTTCATTCATATCATTGTGAATGTGAAAATATATACAGCACCGACACTGCATAATATATCATTCTAGGATTGGGCAAGATCATCGCCCCTAGTTTGCCCAAGATAGAAATTTTGTGTAATTAAAATTTCTTTTTTGGGTAACAAAAGTTTCCTTATATTTGGTTTTTCATGAAGAAATATCAAATTTTCTCATATATCTTTCTTTTTTTTTTCCTTTGTTTTTTTTATTCATATGGTCTTGAAGTTGAGTCAGAACAAAATTGAGTTGGTTGGTTAATGCAAAGGAAGTAGTCGCTAGTCATCAATTCTCAACTTGTTTCTTGTTGGACCACTCAACCATTGGCAACTAAATTAATATTTTGTAATTATTATTATAACATATAGACCATATTCACTATGATACTCTTGGATTATTTATTCTCGCGGTTGAACGGTAAGTTTGCTTCTAAAATAGCTCACATGCGTCGCTATTAATTCACCTCCCTTGTCGTGTAAGAAGTAGCTATTCACGCTTCGCCTATAGGATTTTTTAGTATAAATTATTCCGGTCCGACTCTAGTAGGATTTAACGTAAACATATCCTTTACAAACAATGAAACATTGAACCCCAAACTAAACCCCTTATTATCTTCTCAAAATTTCAACGGTAGCATGTTTTTTGCTTAAAAAACATGAGAAACTTATTAGAAGCTGAAGTTCTATCATAAGTTGAGCTACCATATGTCTAAGTTTGGAACCTACTTGTAGGTTGATCCAACGGTCTCGATTACAGGATCCAGTTCTTCAACCATAGAAGCTCTCATTAAATTTTATTAATAGATATTTATTTTTTTTCAAATTTGAAGGGAAGGTCACGAGTTGAATATAATAAAAAATAAAAAATCTAACTAATAAAATGCCACAAATATTATCACCGTGAAAATTAAATTTAAAAATTTTTAATTATTAAATAAAAGTGTGAGTCACTGCATTACGGTTTATTTGATGGATGGAATTTTTTAGTAGTAAGCTCGAGGTAAAGATATCACATTCACATATCGGTTATTAATACGAAAGGAGTTGAAGAAACCGTTCTTTTTATGGTGGGCCCAACCACTCGGCAGGTTAATTTTCCACTTGTTTTTAGCCAGATCAGCCAAACATGCTGACGTGGAGTGGCATTATCTCCAAACCAAAACCATTGAATTGGATTGGGTTGAATGCTGCATTGTTTTATTCCTCCGAACGATGTCCCTATCCTTTTAGTCAAAACCTTTTTTTTTAATTTCTTAACTTAATATTCTAATTATATATACCTTACAAAAACTCATTTAATCTCCTCTGCCAAATATACTTTAAAAAATGCGTTGTTTTGATTTACATAATATCCATATTAACCGTTGAAGATTTTGAGCCTGATCATATAGTATTATTACCATTGCGATATTCTTCATAATGAATGAATTTGTATTTACATGCATTAGAATTAAGTCATTCCGTCTATATTTTCATGACACACTTCGTTGATTGTCGGTTGCATATTCAGTAAATTTATTCCGTTAAAGGTTCATGATGTTCCTCGCACTTTCGGCTTCCCAACTAAGGTAAGGTTGGAATTATGTGCATATAAAAAAACATGGTGGTCAATGGTGTATATATTGGACATGTAAGATACTTTATGCTCAACTTTTAACCCTGGTATAAAGATAAACGAAAATGAAATTCATAAAACCCAGAAAAAGAAATTTTTTAGGGGAAAAATGTATCTAGGAATTGAAGCATTCCGCATCAAAATTTTCATCACAAGCTTGATTGATTGCCATTGCATATGTAAGAAATTTATTCCGTTAAATATTTGTGACTTATATTTACATCGCACTTTCGGCTTACTAATTAAAGTACGGTTGAAATTATCAGCATTAAGAAACGGAAAAAAAAAATCGTAGAGTGGTCAATGATGAATATATTGGATATATAAGATGCTTATACATACAACTTCTACCCCTAATAGAGAAAAAAAAATAAAAAATGAAAAATCCTACAACTCTAGAGTTTTTTTTTTCACAGTTAAAAGTAATATCTAAGAATTAAAACATTCCGTCCGCATTTTCTTCAAACGTTTCATTGTTTCCAATTGCATATATAGGAGATTTACTCCATTAGAGGTTCATGAACTACTCACCGCCCACTTTTGGCTTAACAAGGCAAGGATGAAAATATGATATGAGCATATAAAGAAACATTATGGTAACCGATGAATATATTGGGTGTCTAAGATACTTTTTATATACAAGTTCTACATCCCTAATAAAGGTAAATATAATGAAATTCTAAATCGCTTCAAAACCTTAAAACCCTATTTCGTGGTCAAATGTCAAATTCAAGAATTAAAGCATTTCATCTACATTTTCTTCACGCACTTTGTTAATTTCCAATTGCATATAGAAATGTATTCCATCTAGAGGTTCATGAATTGTTCATCGCGTTTTAGGCTTCCTAACTAAGGCAAGGTCGAAATTAGAAGCGTGTAAAGAATCAAACTGGTCAATTTTGAATACATTGGGCATATAAGACTACTTTATATATATGCAACTTCTAACTCCAATAAAGTAAACGAGAAAATACACATTAATCAGAAAAGAAAATAACGTAAATGCAGAAAAGTAAATCTTTTTCATAGTCAAAAGCTAGCGCCATTGAGACATTGCAACACTTTGACATGAGAATGGATGGACAGAAACGATTTAACATCAATAGACAATATATATATATATATATATATATATATCTTTCGCAAAGATCCAAAACAGAAATTGCAAAATAGATAGTTAAAATTGATGTTTTACCATTATATATGTGTTAAGCCACTGAATAGATTATGGTTAAGTCATTTTCAAGATTAGCTAGGATTAGGAAATAGAACAGATGACGATATTTTTTATTTTTTTTTGGTTTGTAATTTTCTATTTTCCAGGTTCAATAATGGAGATTTTGAGGAATGAGTATATAAATGAAAAGTGAAAAAGAATGATGCGAGCATGCCCCACATGAGAGAGGTGGTAGGGCATTGAATCTATTGCAGGGATTTCCCGTGACAATATTTAAGTTTGAGCGGCCAATTTTCTTGCCATGGTATTGTTTTTCTTTAAATATTTTTATCTTTTTCTTCCCAAAAAAATGAAAAGAAAATAGAAAAGTCGGGGTTTGATTTTTCTGATTTGTGATGGATTTCGGGTTTCTTCGTGGATGGGAGTATGTTTTTGCATGCAAGTTTCGTGGCTTAAGTGGAATTAGTATATCAATGACAATTTTTTAGGCATTCATATGACATCATATAAAATATTAAGTATGTCCATCCAAAATAAAAATTAAGTACAAGTTAGAATGGCTACTTATATTAAATGAAAAGTGTGAATTGAGGAGACCCAATTGACCATCCAACTGTTTTTTGAACATTCTTTCAGGACAAGTAGGTTTCTTTTTCAACCAGAAACAACAAAAACACAAGAAAAATCAACTTCGCAAAAAACCAGAATATTCTCAACAAACATTTAACGTGAGGCCAAGGAGAGATGAGTTTCAATCGATTCAAGACGTTATCGTTGAACTAATTCGAGTCGGTAAGTGCTCTAAAAAAAAAGGAAAATTCATGTGCCATGAGGATATTAATTGAGAATATTCCCGATAAAAATTGCAAACCATATACAAATTTCTAGACAATCATTTCTAGATATTTTATATATGTATAATGTATATAATTTCTTTGGGAAGAATTCTAAGAAAACCTGATATCTAGTACAGGAGAAAAACTCTAATGATCTTTTCTCGTGATAATATGGTGAGAAATGTTCAAACCAAACAAAATTATGACCCGCAACCTATGTGCTTAACGTGATATACCTTTTATTTGCTGGACTTATAATTAATGTGTAGTAAGGTGGATATCACCAAACAGTCCATCCACATGCATGCATATTCTTGAACGCAATTATTAATTTTTTATCTTCTTTTTCAAATTATGTTACATACTTTTTCAATTACTTTTGTTTTTATTCTCTCAAATCAAACTAAATTAAACATAATTTCGTTGCCAAGCGGTATTTTTTTTTTCATATTATTACTATGTGATAATAGTGAAAATTTTCCGGGTAATAATGTAAAGAGATTTAATTAAATGAACGATATCCTTTTTTTCGTGAGATTTGCAATAATTAATTACCTTCTTTGACGTTGAACCACCACCAAGGAATGTCTCCTCGAGACAAGGCTTTCCTTCTTACACATATTATTATCGTACCTTTTCTTTCCATCGGATTTGTCCGAGACAGCCTATTGGTTAATTTGGTAAATTCCTTTTTTTCTTTTTCTTTTTTTTGGGTGAATTGGGGGGCCGGAGCCCAAGGTTACTTTGGTATATTCAAAGGTGTGAATGTGATATGACCCCAATGCCACAATCCCAAACCAATAATCATGAAAAATGCACTGATTTATTATATTTTTTCTTTCACAGAAAAAAAAATCAATGTTATTACTAAGTCAAGTTATTCTATAAACTTCAATTGTCAAGTTCGTTTTTCTGCTCTTCCAATCTAATCGGGATGGTAATAACATGCATAAAATCATATTGACCAGCTTCCGATAAAATATTTTAGTAAGATAATAATTATTTCGAGCTAGAAAGAATAAATGTTTTTTGTACAGTGTATTATTTGCTCCTCACCATTGGACCAACTCCGCTCTCTCCTCTCTTACATGTGAAGTGGGTAGGAACTTGGAAGTATGCATGCAGATGCAGTCATGAAAGTAGTTAAATGAGTATGGGCCATGTTTCCCATCATATTGATTTCTTGTGGGGATTAAGAAATGACCCCGAACGCAATTACAATTAGATGGAGCCATCTATCTTTGCGAACGAACCCCGTGATACTGCAAGGGAATTCCTACGGATCGAGTAGTATGACTGTTGTTGAGGTAACCAACTCGACCGGAACTATAACTGTTTTGTCATATACAAAGGGCATATCGAAATGACGAAATTCCCCTCTAGATTTTCTTTCCTTTATGCTACTTAGAGTTCCACAAAATGAATGGGTTTACAAGTGAACATAATATATAGGCTATAGCAAGTACCTTGAAAATGAAAAGGAGAGTATAGCGCAATGGCTCATACACTTGTATGATAACTAAGAGATTCTAAATTCGATACTTGGTGGGACTGCTTGTGTCCCTTCATTGATTATTAGAATTTCTATTATATTGTACAAGTTATATGGGTGTCTCTTATAAAAAAAAATACTTTGAAAATATAAGAAAATAATTTGTAAAAATACGTAAATTTATAATAATTATTAATAAATTTATTTTATTTTTGGAGCAAGGATTTCAATGCTCTCAAAGTCTCTATCATTAGCTAGGCAGATGACAGGGTTTCATCCAATTTTCGACCGATTGGGTTGCCTTTATGGTCCTAAAATTGACATCGCAGGGTATCCCCTATCAGTAGCCCCAGCTAACTTTAATTTTCTAATACAGTCTAGCGAGATCGGAATTAATCTTATCTCACCATGTTTTCGGGCTTCGAGTTTTGTATCATACGGATGTTAGGCAATTAATCATCGCCGATATGAGGAAGCCCTTTTGCAATGTCTCCGTAAGAATGAGGTGAAGCACAATTAATGGACACTTAAAATGTAGAAATCCCTCAGAATATGATCAGGCCTGAAATTACGAAACTATAATTCTTTAAAAGTTTTCAGAGATCAGGCAAAATTTCCAAACCGGAGGAGTAGATAAGATGTATTCGAGCCTCACCTCACGGTCCTCACCCCCGTTCAGCTCGACGTATTCTATGAATGTTCCTCCCAAACAAAAACCGGGCGGTGTTACAATTGCTCTTTTACACTCAACGTGACTTTGAAGGTTAGTAGGTTACTTTAATTACAAATTGATCTGTTAAGAAAAAACAAGCATGAACTACCTACCTTATTAATTAATTCATTAATCTATTAGATAGGGACGCATATCTTTGTGGGGCTCTAGAATATAAATATGGAACCTCGTGTTATCTGAGGATGTAATCGCAGTACAAGGTAAAAGTAAAAAACGGGGCTTCTTAAAAAATTAAGGAAAAATTTAATGCCACTCCGTATTATTGTGACATGCTTCTTAACTAAATCGTGACACGCTTAGTACTTTAATTTAAATATTTAGTAGTTTAGTTAAAGCGTTTAGTATTTTTATTATTTGTGATGGATTATACAAAGTAATAAACACTTCAATTGTTGTACACGTAAAAAATTACTTGTATTAATCACGATTATTAAAAATATTAAACACTTGAGCTGAAATATTAAATGTTTAAACTGAAAGTACTAAACGTATCACAATGATATGAAGTTATGTTAACAAAATCCAAATATTAAATAAAAAAGTGAGAAAGACAACTCTGCCAACACAGTGTTTGACTAATTTTGTTGTCCAAAGTTAATTATTCAAGATATTGCCTTTTCGTAAATGCATTATTTTTCGAGCTCAGGGTTGCGATTTGGTAATTGTTCACTGGATGCAAGATGTACCAAGAATTAATGTTCTCGATAAACATGTCAACTTTACACGAAAATTACAAAATCGTGAATCTTCCAAATTGATTTGCGTAATGCAATTTGCATGGAGTGTCGACGGGCCAAGAACTTGTGAGGAGGCAGTATTTCTTTGATTTAGACAAATACTCACATATACACATGTTTTAGAAAATACAATAAGTTTCTTATTATAAAGGCTTAATATATAAATATGTATATATATTCATGTTTTAGAAAATACAATAAGTTTGATATTATAAAAGCTTAATATGATATAAGTTATTATGCAAAATTAAAGATTATAAAATGCGTTATGTAGCAGACAGAATTCTCTTTAAATAGTTATCTGTAACAATGTGACTCACATGTCCTATTTTTAAATTCTTTTGTGTCGGATAACTTACATTGACCATTCAACATTCGAAGAGATTTTGAAACATATACAAATCAATTCAAATCGATTTATAAGGTGATGTAACATCAGACCTATACTTAAATTTCTGCTAAAAAATTTAGTATTTGTTCTAATCAGTTGCCATAGAATTGTGAAAACAGTATGCATATACTATTCGACAAACATTTCCATATGGTTTTCTTTCCTTTGCGATGCAGCTTTACGAAAAAGGAAGAATACACCCGGTCAATCTTAAACCGGCTCAACGGAACGAAATATAGGATCAATAAAATATAGCAATGCACTCGATCGAGATGATCTGATCTGAACCAGCATAATTGGAACTTCGACCGCCACAAAACTGAGGAACGGATTGAAATTAAGAATAAAAGATAAACGAATCGAATCCTCGAAACAAGCGACTGAATGAAGCATGTATAATATAGCTCTAGATGAGTAGCTTCTATTTTCCCCCTCCGAGACACAAAAAATTGATGATGATAACATGACTGAACTTTCTAGTTTTCTACAATCTATACAAATAGCCCCAGAGAGAATCACCACAATCATATACCTAATGTAATTTACAGTGGGAAGTTTGCCCCAAAATCGACAGACATTCCACGACTCCGACGCTCCAACATGTCCCCTGATCCACTAAAACCTAAGAAGAAAGAGGCTAAATAATGGATTCGGTTAGACTTAGTCATCATCTGATAAGCAAACGACTTCAGTAGTGTTGTTATTCCCCCTGCTTGGAGGCCGAACCTCAGGAGAACTCCCCGGGATAGTTGTTGGGATAGTTGCCGGGATAGTTACGTTCACTGGTGGCATTCGGAAGTTGTTGGGCTGCTGATTGGCAGCAGCCCAACTTACAATGTCCCTGAGCAGCTCGGTCTGGAACCCACGAGAGTTAATGGTGGCCATGGGCCCGATTGTGTAATCAGGTCGTTGGGCCCCGCCGGTCTGGGCCGTTCGAGGAGTTAAGTTAGACATGGGGGTTGATGGGTAGCCTGGTGGCGGGGTAGGGGTTGCTCCATGGGCAATGGCCGGTGAGGAAGTTCTCAAGGGCTGAAGGTGAGGAGCTGGGGCTCGTACCTCACGTGGAACTTGAATGTTTCCTGGAGAAGGAAATTGGCCAATGACAGGTGGTCTTGATGCACGCACAGGCGGGGCCGGGCTCATGGGCTGAAGGCCTCGCGGGTTGATTGCATGCGAGGTTGGTGTGCGCATGTTCTGAGGAAGTGCAGGAGAGGAGGGTCTGGGAATGAATGAGGGCGAGGCTTGTGGGTTCTGCTGTGGAGGCAAAGACAGCATCTGCTGTGCATAAGTTGCCACTGCTTCTGCAGGAAGGTGGAAACATAATGTGAATATTCCGATTCTAGAGCTGCACTATCATGTTCAAGGTAGCAATAACCGAGAAAAAGAACAAAGAGTAGCAATATTCTCTAATGACTTATAATCTCAAGCAACAGATAGTATCTTCCTAAACCACCACAAAATATAATAATAGAGAATGTATTAATTTCAAAAGAGATGCATTTTCTGCTTTAACTGTCTCTCGAGAGAAAATAGCTTTGAAAGGCATCTCCTCGTGGAAGAAAGGCCACTTTATGAGAAAATGATTTCGAGACAAGATCATCTCTATTGCCCCCGAGGATAAATGAAGTACAAGTGGATACAGGAAAAGTAATATAATAATTATAAAAAAAAACTCTGCAGCGAAGAAAATGGAATACTACACAGGAGCCACTATGGAAATACATGCGTACCTTGCTGAACAGTGAGAGAACCAGAAGCCCTGAGATCTGAGCACTTGGAACGAAAGGCTTCAGCAAGAATCTTATTCATCAAAACCTTGTTCTGATACTCCTGCAATTCATTCTTCTTCAACAGATACTCCGCTTCTTTCTGCTGAATCTTCTCTTCGTACTTCATTCGAATCTGAGCAATCGCCACTTCAATCTCCTTCTCACAGTCAGCTTTCAACTTCAACTTCTGCAGAAGAAAAACAAAAATGTCAGGGCAACGGAAACAGGGAAGCCTGGCAAGAGAAATTTTAAAATGGACCAAAACAACTGACAGTGTCTTCGTGAATCTTGGCGGTGAGATCTGATTCTAGCCGTAATCTCTCCAACTCGTTCTGAAGTGGGTCAGGACACCTTGGGAGAGCCATCCTGGTGGCCCCCGAGAGAGAAGGTTGTGTACTATGAGAGCCAAACTCCAGTGGAACAAGAGGTGCAGTTGCCATTTGTAGGGCAGAGGGCATTGACGGTTGTGAGACATTTTGATTTAGAGCATCCCGAGCATTTAACCCCACTTCACTGCTGTTCACACGTGGCATTACATCAGCAGCTTGCAAATTTGGCGATCGACTAGGGACCTGCACGGCCGCCTCTGTGCCTGCTGCTTCAGTGTGGGGCGGATCAGATGGTTGAGCAGTGCTGGGATTAGGAAGCATATCATTGATCTGCTGCGAAGCATTTTCTTCGTGCAATCCATGGGGCATGGTAGGTTCCCCATTGGTTAAGCTCTGTAAGATTTAATAGTAGGAGTCTTAGCTCTTTGTTGAATAAATTTTCTTACAGAAACCACAATAGGGACGGATAAGGGCTTAGAAAATTTAATTGTTAATTATGGCATTTCCTGTCGGATCTCAAGCAAACATGTGAAGCAAAGACCACCATACTTTACCTGATTTAATGGCATAGTCGCACCCTGAGAAAGGGGACCCACAAGCCGTCCTGATATATCCTGACAGTCTACTGATATAACATTATCTGTTAACACAGGAGAAATTCCAGCGTCACGATCCGGAGAGGTAGTCTCTGCTTCATTGCAGTCATCCTCAGAGGCAGTCTCCACTCCATTAGTAACTCCTCCAGGGGCCTCAGAGGCAGACCCATCAGGAACTTGTTCTGCTGCTAAAGGCAGCTGCAGCAGAGTTGGAGAGATACCTTCTGCTTCATTGCGATCATCTGCAGGGGCAATCTCCACTCCATCAGCAACAACTCCAGGGTCCTGGGGGGCAGACCCATCAGGTAGTTCTGCTGCTAAAGGCGGCTGCAGCACACTCTGAGAGGTACTTTCTGCTTCCTTGCAATCATCTGCCGGGGCAGTCTCCACTCCGTCAGCAACAACTCCAGGCGCCTCGGGGGCAGACCCTTCTGCAGGAACATCTGAAACATCTCCATTGGGCATGGTAGACGCTTCTTTTTGAGGGACCAAATCCTCAGACTGAGGAGTTACAGAGACGACATCGTCAGACTGAGGAATTAGAGAGGTGGTACGATCAGGAACATTTTCGGCATCTTCACAAATGCCCAAAGGAACCTCTCCATTCTGTACAGTTGAAGTTCCCTTAGCATTTAATCCCTGTGTACGCTCATATCGTGGCAGTGCTGTAACTGCTCCATTAGTAACATCCTCTTCCAATAAAGGATTCATAGAAACAGCATGTCCACGATCTTGTTCCAAACTTCCAGCCCTAGCACAATGCTCAAGAGCTGTACTCTTTCCTAAATCTTCATTCTCATTAGCTGTCTCGACACGTGTAATAGGAAGAGGTGCTTCTTCAAAGACTGCAGCAGCTTCAATAGGAACTGTTTGTTGAGCTTCTTCATCATTTGTCTGAAGAATTTCAACCTGATTCCCAGCTTCGGACACAGAATCTACAGAACCAATCTGATCCTGGTGCCTAATTCCATCAACTGAAGAGGCTTGCTTCTGCTTAATTTTATTTCTTGCAGCAAGCTGGGCCTCTTCAAGCTGTTTAAGCCGTAAGTTCATCTGATTCTCACATTCATTAATCTTTCTTGCATACTCGGTTTCCAGTGCCTTGAGCTTTTCTACTCTTAGAGGACCATCGCGATGTAGCTGTGTTATAATGTAGGCCTCAACCCTCTGCTGACCCTCCAGAGCTCCCTTTTCTTTATTGAAACTCCTAAAAATAAGATTCCTTTCTTCCTCTTGCTCCCTGAGAAGCTCTGCCATCTGGTCTGAGAGCTCCCCCTGAATTTGCTGAATACTCATAGAGATATCTTTCTCTGCCAATGTAGGACTTGAAATTACATCCTTATCCGGGGTTTCCTGATTCAGAGGCCAGTCTTCAATCTCTACTTTCACATTATTGGGGTAAACTACTGCATGTTGAGACGAGTTTGTATTCGAGTGCTCCATCGGGATTTCATTCACTTTCTCAGGAGCTTTAGAGGCATCTACTGCCACTGAATTCTCTATGTGGCGAAGGAATGGTTTCTTCAGACCTCGTAAGATGGTGTATACACCTTCTGCCTCATCTTTGCTGCAACCGTAATTTAAATGCTCTTTTGCAAGGGCAAGAGATTCCTTGTGATCAATTTTCACCTTCACCAAGGAGGAGGCAGTCCAGCACTAAATTTTGTGCTGTATGTCAGTAAATGTGCAATTGACCATAACTGAAGACAGTATAATGAGGACAAAGAACATGGTTTGAAAGCTCAGGGAACTAAACAGCACGTACATATCTAATCTAAGATCGGCAGGAGCTAAGGGAGAGTACAATTACTCCAAGCATTATCTCCAACCAAATTAATAAAAAATAAAAAATAAAAAAATTTACTATGCTATTACTACATATCTTGATTCTACTGTGCCATGACAACGGTTTTCTGAGCCTTCATCTGGATGGAGGAAATTGGAGAAAAAATGGAGGGAGAGGAAATAAGGGGAGAAGGTGATAAAGGGAGTTGATAAAGGGAGGCGAAGAGAAGTAAAGTGTGATGCAAAGTTGCTGAGACTTAGGCATCTTATAGCTACTTCATGATGAATAGATGATGAGACAAAAAATTGTATAAGTGAAGAAGATACTAACCAAAGCTAACTGGAAGGCCTGTAAAATTGTGGCAGGTTCCTGATTGACAACACGGTTATTAATGACATAATCGAGAAAGGTGTAGACCATAATCTTGACTTCACCCTGCATATCAAAAGGAAATGATGTATCAGCAAACCAAGACGAATGATCATGCTCAGTAACTCTATAAAACGAACCCTAATTAGAGAAGAGTCGGACCTCCAAACTTAAAGCTTCGCAAAGTTTCGAAATTTGTGGCTTCAGAATGAGATGGAGACTCCTCTGTGCATTGCGAAGTGTTCTTCTTTCATCAGATCCATCTATATTACCCTCAGGTGCGACTGCAACACCCATTCCCTGAGAAGATAACTGAACAGGGCCAGAAGCTGCTGCAAAAGATATACTGAAAGTCTTAGATATCTTGTGAACAAAAGTCTATTCCTCTGGACCAAGAGATACCAACAAAAATCCAGCCAAAGAATAATTAAAATTTACTATTATGCAGTCCCTGACCTTCCTTTTCAGCACTAGCTGATTTCCCATCGTCTTTCCCTTGTTTCTTAGAGGATACATCAACATTGTTCTCACATAACTTCCTGCGCTTCTTCACGACCTCATCGCTGTTCTCTTGCTCGGCATATTTACTTCCATTCATTTGAACTCTTTTCCGGTTCCTCTGCTGTGAGACGGAAGAATATTTCCAAGCAGGAGTTTTTCCCTCCAGCAACTGAGTCCAGAACAGGTGGGGCAACTCTTCACCAGGACACTGGATTTTTGACTCACCAAGCAATGCTATTTCCTTGCTGTAGTAAGTTTGTGAACCCTGCTGGGCTCTTGAAACGAGGAAAAGAGAGCTGCTCTGAGTTCTGCTTCTGTTTTCATCATTCACTGGTAGGATAGATAGAAGCTCCTGCAGAACTTTCTCGGGGTGATACTGATCAGCTAATGTGCAGGAAGATGGTCTATGGCCTAGATGAAATTCTTTCAATTTATCAAAGAGGTGCTTTGCTCCCCACATGAGCAAAGAGTGGCCAATGATAGGATTTACAGTCTGTATCATTCCACAGTCACCATTTTTGGCGTTTATTAACACCTTTTCTTCGACAGTGCAACTTGTGTAAAAGCGAAATAATTTAATCTGTTCAAACTGGGATTCCAATTGTACTTTCTGCAAGTTTCGTATATCATTTGCAGGGTTCCAATCACTCCCAAATACAATGATCGAGTCAACTGACAGCAGTTTGATGCTCGGAAGACAGGCCCGGGCTTCTAGCAAAAATACAAACCTCCCCGAGTCCTTCTTGTTGTAGTTGTTCATAGCAGCTACCTTCTTATGACGGGGAACATCCCCATCAATACGCTCATAAGAATCTGGACCAAATCTTTGCCGCAAGAAGTCGTCCAGTATATCACCGATTGATATATAGTCTCTTCCAGAGCTGCCAATAGACTGTAAACATTTTTTGCGAAGCATTAAATGGTGTTTATAATAAAATGCTTACTGTGTAGAAGACAAGGAATATAGACAACATAAAATGTATTATAGCTTTTATTAAGTAATTAAAAAAAATGCTTTGATCAGCAGACTAAATTTTTAAAGTTGGCAATCGTCGCATATTATTCACTGTGTGATAATTCAAAATAATATAATCATATTAGGTACTGAGGGTAAACTGACTGTAGTCTTCTATTCGCTTAAATGCATGCATGATTACATTACATAACCAAAACTAACAATTCAATATTTGGATACTGGACCACCTGCTTCTGTGTTGATATCCTTGTTTTGACAGAATGATACTTTGAGAGGAATTATATATAAGTAGGATAATTGGTGAAATACTCAATAACCTCACCTGGAACATTATGATTACCCTCAAACCTCGACTCTGCAATTCAGAAAGCAACTTGTCCAGAAGTTGTAGCTTCCCGCTAGCTTGTATTCCAACATCCAAGTACTGAGACACTTGAAGGTCTTTAATAAGCAACTTCTGAAGCGACGCATCCACGAGGTAAGGATGATCACAACACTGTGGGGAGGGGGGGTGGGGGGGACAAATACAACCATACAAACTATTTAATAAACTAAAGAAATGAAGAAAGACAAGAAAATGTGCAATCGATGGGCCAGTTAAGCAAATAAACCTTCCGAGAAGCATAAAGTATATCACGTAGAGCACCAACTAGATCTGTCTTTGAAGATGAACGGAGTGGAAGGGAGTTTGAAAGAAGCGTAGCACAATATTGTTCTAGCTGGACATTTGATAACTGCACTGGAACCCAATACTCCAGAAACCTAGAAAACTCAACTTTGCTCCCGGAGACAATGAAGCGGGACAGCCTCTCCTTCAGTTTAAGCATGGCATCATCAGAACTGGCTCCAACGCCATTCCCAGTTCTCCAGCCACTCTCATGTTCAAGAAAGGAGAGCAAACCACAATACTCAGAGAAAGTTTCCTGCAAAATTGAGCAGCTAATATTTATGAATAAACTAGTCAACCAAATTATCAAATATTTATTCACCAGATATTTCAACAAACCTTTAGAGGGCCTGTACAAAGAAGGAGCCGCATCTCAGTTTTTAGCATCTTAATTTCTTCAAAATGTCTAGCAATTCCACTACGCTGACACTCATCGACTATTATTGCTTCCCATTCTATGTTTTTCAGCATATCCATGTCCTGGAGAAGAAAATATAAATTATAGAACATTTTAAAGATATGATACTGGTCAAATAAAACTGGTGAGAGGTACTACAGAACTTTCTAGATTACAGGTAAGAGCCAAAGTCCTAGTGCCAACTTCATTTCATTATAATCCAGTTACATTGATCACCGTAAATAGACAAGAACCAGACCAGATAATGGTGGATGCATAATTATAGAGAATACCCCACATTTTCCCTGATTTCTTCATAAAATCAGACCATGAAAGAGGTCAAAATATACCTCAGCAACAGCTCTCGGAGCAGATATAAGTACTTGGAACATTGTAGCACCCCCTTTCTCAGGAAACTCCAGGTTTCTGATGCTTTTACGCAACTCTTTGTCCCCATTATAAACAACTAAATTGGTAGATCGAGCTAAGCGAAAGAACTCGACATCCCACAAATTTAGAGAATTGGAACTTGAAATTATGAGAAAAGGGTGGCAGGCATCCAATTGCAGAGATGTAATAAATGATATCACCTTCAACATATACTCCTGCAAGCATGAAATGTGAACCCATGACCAATAAAATTAGGACTAATACAATTTTCTGTGCTGACAGAGTTCTATATCTCCTTCAGAGACTAAAAGACAATATGAGAATACTAACATTATAGTTCTAGCTATATCCAAAACTGTCTAAAATTCTGTATATTAAACATCATGGGCGGAGGGGGAAAAAACAGGCATGATTATCCAAACACAGTAACATTTCCTACAATTTTAAGTCCTCCTAGCTGGAGATTATTAGCATTATACAGGAAGCTCACCTGATCATCAATAATAATAGCATTATGGCTTTTCAGCCACAATTCTCGAAGCCTATTAACAACATCTAAACAGTTGCCATCTGATCCAGATGAAATTCCATCAGGAAGTTTTGACAGCTTACTCATTGATTTGTTTTTTCTCTCTTGAAGCTGCAAAAGATAGATGATAAACCCACCGTGAAAAGATATTGTACTTCAATAATCAGGAAGTATCTGCAATGTCTGTAACTTCATACTATAAAATTTAACGTCATAAACAGGTGTACCTCATCAATTCCCAAAACTGGAGGCCTCTCAGTTCTGTCATGCTCAGCTTCATAATCTTTAATCAGGTTCTCAGCTTCAGAAGAATTAAAAAACGGTTCGTCTTCCAATTCCCATGTAGCATGCTCGTAACCAAGACACCACCATTTTACGAGCCACTGGTAGCGGCAGTTGGCTATTTCAGCAGTACTCACTTCATCACGCTGTCTGAAAGTTTCCAAGCGCTTCTCCAGCAAGCGATGTGGCACAGCCCACTGTGGTTTCCACTTCACTGACTGAAAAGTAATATATTACTCAATAAAGGAACTGAATTTGAGTTGCCAAAGCAACTTAACAAGTTGCCAGACCAACTGATATAAAAAGAATATTCCAAAATATAGATTCAATCAACAGAACAACTACTGTAAAAATTCTCAATGAAAATGGAAACGTCTAACTTGCCTGGCTTCTTTTATCAAATCTGGCAATTGCTGATGGGGATTCAATAAGCAGTTCAGCTTCCGGCACCCAACGATTGTGAACATGAGCAAGACCTTTGTATTTGACAAAGAATTGCCTCTGCGCTTGCCAACCTTGAAGTAATCCCAAGGAAGAGGATTCATAAATCATATGCTAATATTATTGTAAGAGAGAATAGATAGGAAAGATGCTGGGAAAGAAAAGAAAAAGAAATATGAACTGGAGCAACACTTGCAAGTGAACTACGAAGTGTCCAAAACCAGTTACAATGCAGTCTTCCCATACCATTAGCATCAGATACCTCCACTTCTCTAACATCAAAAATTGCCTCCACTCCTTTAGAGATTGAATGTACGCCAAACTCCATCCTCTTCCTAACACATGCAGGACAATACCAAATTCCAAGGGGTACATCTTTCAATGGAGGGATCAAACATGAAAGATGGAAGCTTCTTTCGCAGTCCTTTCCATCACAGCACCTAGTATTTATACACGAGAACAGCATATATCATCATTACTGTTGTTGTATATGAATGCGTTGTGCTATGCTGAGTAATTACTTTTCCATTATGGCCGCCAGGGTAGGGGGTGGTTGAGGTTTGCGTCAACAAACTTTAATTCAAGTATTGTTAAAATTAAGGACGAAAGAATTATGAATGTGATTGAACAGCTTGAACCACAATGGCTAACAAGGATGAATCACTTAGGATGATTATACTAGCAATCCTTTAACTGAGAACCTACCAAACTCCATTGCAGCTAGATGCATAGAAAATATACAGATAAAAGGCCATTGCTTTGTTTTATCTATCTATTGCTCATACTATTTTGGTTTTTTCAATTAGTCTTTTCCCTTTTGGTAAAGTACACAAGGGCCTGTTCTTCTCTCCTGGTTATTTTGCACTATATGTTGTATTGTACCAATCATGAACACAGCAGGATTTTTAGACGATTCATGAAGACTGAGGATCTGATAAACTCTTTTCATCAGTCTACAGTTGGAAAAGCTAGGCAACTAACTAACTAAATTGTGTTGGAGGGAAATGATGTAATGGGTTACCCACAGGAGGAATCCACCAAGCTTGCAGATGAAACAATTGTTATTGTCACCATTGGCTCGAACCTCTGATTGATGGTCTGATTGTCGATCATTTTTTGTGACATCTTTACCAACTTTTAAGTTAAGACCACCTTCAAGCTCCCCACTATCCTAACACAAGATCAAGAAACATAACAAGAAATTTATTATGACGCAGAAGTCTACGTCAAAGTGCAAGAGAGAAGAGAAATGGATGGGGTAACATCACAAATCATAAATCATAAATAATAGATTAAAGTTCTATCGGCCATTGTAACAATTGGCTAATGTGTTTACCAGCAAAAAGTGGTACCACGTCAAGACAACTCAGCATCACTCTCTGCAGTTCACACCCAATTTTCTTACGCTCCATTATTTGAGTAAGCACTTTCACCAAATGACCCATCCTATAGAATAGCTTGCCTCACATACTGTTGAATTAACCTAGCAAGCAATCGTCCTAAAAAACAAACTAGCAAGCAGCATCCAGCGTAAGCTAGTATCAGGATAATTGGTGGGAAAGATTGGCTTGGACTACTTTTCTAACAGTTATTTACAGAGATGTAGAAATAAGTGAGCGGAAGCTTGAGCTAGAGAATGAGACAGGCGATATGATTATGGACAACAGGAAAGCAGTTATTTCTTTCAAATATCCTTCCACTATTCCATCACATTGACCAATAATCATAAAAGTACAGAAATGAGAGAAAACCATATTTTACTATACATTATGGAAGAGCCTGGGTTACCAACACAATCACATCTGGTCTTTACCAGGGAGGCTATGGCATCAGTCAGTAATATAATCAGATCTCACGATGTTTATAGCCCCATTCTTTTTACCCCATGCTAGCCATACAGGAACTATCATTACCTCAACTAGATAAAATGGACGAGCAAAAACTAATGCCATGAATTCGAGTAAAATCTTGTTCAGAAAAAGGGATTGAGTATAAGACCAACTTTCAGATAATTTTTAATCGGCAAACACCATTCAACAGACAAGAAGAAAGCTAACACCATTCAGAAAGTACCTTTTTCTCTTCAAATTCAGACCACTTTCCTCAACAGAAACATTCTTCGTCAACCTAGACCGTGAAGGGGTAGCTGTATTATCTTTACAATTAACAGCTGTGGATGCATCAAGCACTACTTCTGGACCAACATCCGCACAATTATCACCACCGGGAGGAGTTCCATTTCTGGGTGAATCCACCCTTCCAGGCAATACTTCTTTTATCGTACTTTCCTCTATCCTTGTCATACCATTAGTTGTATCGACAAGTCCTTGTCTGGGAGATGGCAATGATTGCACATCGTGTCTGACAGATGAATCCAAATTACATTCATTTTCAGGGTTGTCGAGTTGTTCAGCAGAATTGAGCTTCTCCCTGATCCGAGAAGAATTCACTTGGCAATTTCCTAATGCATCAAATTCCTTCGAACTCTGACTTCCAGAATTAACGCAGTCTTGAGCAGACAAATTCCTTGACCTAGACAACTCCTCATAATGAACTGCAAGCCCCATATAGAATATCATTAAATAATTGTAATGATTTCAGTCTAGCATAAACTAGATCTAAGGATGCAAATAAGGGGGAAAGAAAATTCCCATTTACAAGCCATATTCCACATTGGAGAACTAGTTTAAGTCACAACCAGAAAATGAACAAGGATGCCAAAGAAATCCTATCACATGCAAAGTTTCAGCAATGGTATTGACGGTGCATTTTAGTGAAGATGCTAAAGATCTTTTTTGTTGGAAGAATTAGATATTAATGAGAACAGCCAATTATTTAGATCTTATCTTTTCCCTTAACTAATGTGGATGCTTCTAACTTTAAAACGAGCATCGAATCATTAAATAAACATCCAAAAGAACAAAAATGGATAAGCTTGGATAATGCACATACTGGGGCATGCCTTGGGGTTGCCCATCGCTAAGACAATCGTTCGAGATTGACCATCAACATCAATTTTTAAGGTTGAATGATGTACATTTCCTGAAGAAACACAAGTAAAGTTGGAAAAGAGAACCATTGTTGCGGATACAATCCCTAGAATGTTAAAAAAAATATAAAAATGTCCCACTAAGAAACTAAAAAGAAATTAAACAGCCGAAACTATTTAAAGTGATTGACCCAAATGTTATTATCGAAGTAGGGAGTTACGTCATCCATGTAAATTAAGCCTGCCAACCTGTTCTTTGCTTCTACATGCATCTTGAATTTCAGTTCACCCAACCAAGGAGCAAAACATGTAGTCCTAGACCGGAGAAATAGATATTTAATACCTGATCGCTTAACTTTCTTTTCTTGCTTCTGAAACAGTGCCCTATAAGCATGGGCATCCATCCTTTCTTTTTTTGTCTGAGTAGACTCTGACTCGTCTGACTCAATTTTCACTACTTCTTTTGCTCTCTGAGACAACTTTTTCATGGAGTTCTCTTTCATGTCTTCGTCCTTTTTCTCAGTATGTGATACTGAGGTTGCAGAGTTTTTTCCAGAACTCTTCGATCCTGACAAGCTCAAGGAGGGCCGCTGCTTTTTGCACCTCTCAGATCTCCTCAATGGACTTTGTTGTACCAGTCGTTTCTTCACTGAGCTCCTTGTAACTGAAGGAGGTGAAGAAGGAGGTGGAGTCTGCTTCTCTAACCGCTCAGATTTGCGAGCGGTTGGATGTTCTGGAGTAACTGTTTTCTTTGAAAATGTCTCCCTCGTGGACCTTCTCAACCCTGATGAGTCGGCCACTGCCAAGACTGAAGCACTTGCTAATCTTGCACTGCTCCGCCTCCCTCGGGTATCTTCTTCTGTGATCTTATGAGTCATCCTGGTGTTAGATGCCATTCCAGATCAGCAAATCACCTGATATAATTAAAAAAAATGGGAATTAACAGAAAGCTACAAACAGCTAGATAAAACCTCTAATTGAAATTACTAAGAGGTAACTGTAAACTCATATAATTTGTTCCCATGCACAGTAGGGCGTTGGCTAACTGTTTCTACATATAGATGTCCAAATTTATGATAGAGATTAATCAATTCGATAGCAAGTTGGTCTTCTTTTCAAAGTCGTAACAAATGTAAACGCCTCTGCTTCACATCGCACATCTCCAGGACCATCTTCTTTTCCCACGTAACCATCAGATACAAACACACCATAATGGAAAAACAAACATAAATGTCCATTCCTCAACTTCATAAATACGATTTTTCCCCACCCTCTAAATGTCCATTCCTAACGATTAGTCACATACAGGTCTTTCTGCCTCCACTCCTTAACAGAAACTACAATGGACATAGCTTCTCCTGAAGCTTAATCTCTGCCCAATTTGGACACCTTAAAAATGCATTCTCATTAGCACTCTCTTGCACTGAGAATTGAATTTCAAAATCACTCCGAGTAGTTTGACAACCTCCACGCGAGGAAAACAATAGAGCAACTTTAAACATAAGAGACTGCTCTCCCTAAGAAGAACATCGAAGGACGGGGGTACTACGAGATAATTCGAGCCCTCCAGCCTCTTTAACTTAAATTCTCCACTCGGGCAAACCTCGATAACAGCATTGCATGGGATGCCATTGACCATTAACTGCATTACAGCATAGACTAAACCCTACGTGAAGATCCAAATCCCTCGGAAGAGGAAAGAAACATCTACATACAGCGAAAAAGAGGGTTGACGCGAGCAGGGAAGAAAGCTACCCTAAGCCGACTCTAGAACTAATTCCGGCAGCTTCGGCGAGATTTTCATGGGCAGCAGCTCCCAAATCTTTGCTGCTACCCCTAATGCGACCCAGAACTCGAGAGAATCCGTGGTTGGGGCATCAATCGCCGCAAAAGTGCGACAAATTGAAGGCAGGAGGAAGAAGCCAACCGCAAATTCTCCACAAAAGACCAGAAGAAAGTACTCCGGAGCTTATATCAGAAAAACTTTCTAGAGAGAGAGAGAGAGGCTGTTCCGGGATTCAGTTCAGTGCTCTGTGACGGATGAGAAGACTCACCGAACGAAGAGGCGAAGACGAACAGGAATTCAGAGTCGACGAAGGAGGTCTTTCGAAGCGGCGGACGTCAGAGGCACTTCCAAATTTCCAATGGATTGAGGACGAGGAAGCGAATCAGTGCGCAGGAGAGAAGAAGGAGAAGAACAGTGCTGAGAGAGAGAGAGAGAGAGAGAGTCCTTTCTTGAAGGAGAACTGGAGGAGGGGAAGGGGAGGGAGGGAGTGGGGACACATAGAAGCACAGAGAGAAGAGGCAATGAAATCAAAGCACGGAACATCTCTTCTTCTTTTTTTCCTACCGTCGTTCTCAGTTTTTTTTATTTTGTTTTTACCAGATTGGTCTCAGGTTCAGCTACTCTAATATCCCCCAATTGTCGGGATAATCTGTTCTCAAATAATATATTATTATATTATGATTTCAAGTTTATATTATTTTATTGACTAAATCAACAACGGTCTGCTTAATTTTAAAGTAAAGTAGAATTGAGTTTTGATTTGAATTGAGTATGATTATGTTGTTGAATTATGAGAAAAAGTATGAAAAAATAATAAATAGTTGAGAAAAAGTAATAATTGTATTGTTAAATTGTGAAAAAAAGTAATTGATAGTTTATATTATTTAGTATTAAAAATTGAATTCAATAATTAAAAAAATTGAAGAAAAAGGAAAAAGTAATAATTGTGTTGTTGATTTTTGTTGTATAATGAGTAAAATTAAAGTTAGAGTTAAATGATTATAAAACCAAACGGAGCGTAAGATCCCGTTTGGTTTTCAAATAATACTTTTACTTTACACCACTCAATTCTGTTCTTTCTAAATTCAACGCTATAATCATTTTTAATAATAATTTTTCACTCTTATTTTTCCTAATCATCTTTATAATCAATTTTTAATAATAGCTTTTCATATATTTTAAATTTTTTAATAATAATTTTTTAATATATTTTTACATCTATATATACACACACATATATATATATTCTTACTCATTCATATATTTGTCAATGCTTACAATAATTATTTTTTTATTTCAAAAATATAGAAGAGTAAAGTCCCAAAACCCAAATTATACAAGAAGTTAAATTTAAGTTTTAGATGGATCATTTTAACTCAAGTCTTAAAAATATAATCCGTTAGACGTTTTAGATCCAAAACCGTACCTGAAAGTTAATGATGTTAAAACAGTCTACATAACATCTCCTGATTGGTTGAATAATATTTTAAATTATTACGATTAGAATTTAAAAAAAAACCGAAGAAAAAAGGGACAAAAATGAAAACAAAATTAAAAAAAAAAAAAGCAAGGGTAGGAGAGCCGCACCCTCAAAGATCGTCGGTTCCACCCACTGTTACAAACCCTTTAAGAAACTAATCTAGCATCTAAATTATCTAAAATTCTCTCACTCTAAATTCCTAGTTACTTAGAGAATATAATTAAGAGAACTTCCAAAGAACATCACACCATCACCATTCTCGATATTCCACACTAACAAACACAAACTCTTAGGCTACGTTTCAACATCAAGTTAGGGATAGGATGAGTCAGGATTTAAAATCCCATAGGATTATAATATTCTACTCAAATGTTTGGAACATGTTTAAGTTTAGGATCATAATATTTTAGGTAAATGACTAACATATCCCTTACCTATAAAAAAAAGACTAATATATACCTTAAAATAAGTATTTAAAATATAAATATATATTTTGATATTAAAATTTTAACAAAAAATTAAAAATAAAATCCCAAACATAGAAAAAGAAGAGGGGCGGTGGGGCTTGATGACGGCCACCACAACCCCTGACAAGGTCGCCGACGGATCCAAGGATCGTCGACGACCTAGCTAGGGGCGGTGATGGCCAGCTTTGGGCCGCCACTACCCTAGATCCTCTCTCTTTCTCTTCACTCGAAGAAAGAGAAAGAAGAGGTGGATAAGGATTGCAGTGGCCCTATTTTAACC
Organism: Punica granatum; assembly: GCF_007655135.1. Classification (NCBI taxonomy): domain Eukaryota; kingdom Viridiplantae; phylum Streptophyta; class Magnoliopsida; order Myrtales; family Lythraceae; genus Punica; species Punica granatum. Next base: position 30,798,942 of record NC_045129.1, read on the forward strand.
TCCACAGCCCGATCGAGATAGTCGGTGATCATAGAGGTCACCGACAATCTAAATTGGGACTGTGGTGGTCGAAATCGAGCTATTATCCCATGGTTTACCTTCTCTTTCTCTCTCTTCCACAAAGAGAGAGAGAAAGATATGACTTTGGGGTGATGGAGCCCGAATGGCTGCCATTATCGCCCCTTTGCAACTTTAAACCCAAAAAAAATCAAGATCGCAGATTTCAAAAAATTGAAAGGAGGATAGAGGCATTTTCATCTTTTCATGCAAAATACTATCACAATCCAAGTTAGGTCCTCAATTGTTATATCTCGACATATTCCAAACCCAATCCCAATCTTGTCACCACCAAATATCGGATTAGGATTTTAGAAATCCTATCCCCCTCTAATCTGGATTACTAAACATGCACCGAGAGAGCATGTTTCGGAGCATCGAAAATACTTAACTTGTATAAGAGCCTATAAAATCTCCAAGAATATACCACTAATATTTTGAGATATCTTAGGGCATGTTTGTTTTCACAATCAAAATCACTTTGATTTTAACTTTAACTTTAACTCAACACACTACACAACAAAAATACACATTTTCCCAAGTCAAAAATTTTAACTTTAACTTTAACATAACACACTACACGACAAAAACACGCGTTTCCCAAGTCAAATTTATAATTTCAACTCATTTGTCATTTTCCACAATCAAAATTAAAGTTACTTTAACTCTAAATTCAAACACACTGTTATATTCTCTCTAAAGTATTTCCTTTTCTGAATTGATTATGAGATTGCAAGAAATCTCCCTAACTAATAGAAATCAATCACGCTGTATATGTGCCCTACAACTGCTATCATAAGGCTCGTGACCATGGTGTCCACATACTCTACACTTTGGGGTTCGTGACCAAGGTCAATAGCCAGTGACTGCAGTTTCCACAATCAAAGGTCCATGACCAAGGTCACAAGCTCGTGACCTATTGATTTCTAATTCGGGTTATAAAAATGCCAGTTGCAACGAAATATACAAAGAAAACTCAATTCAAATGAATATGCGTCAACTTAAATCATAACAATTAAGAGTTTTACTTTGCGATCTCCACGAAAGTGTTGCGGTTGTTGGTGGTGGAGCAAGTTGTTCAAGACTATATCGAACCTCCGAAGGAGTTGAGGAAGATCGCTAACCGTTAACTTAGTTGGTGTGCGTTGTGGCTTGCACGAGCCCCAATGGTTATTCCGGCAGACACCAACCTCTCACTCGATCTTCTCCTCTATTCCTCTCTCGCTCGTTTGTGTTTGAAACATTGTTTGAAAATACCCATGCAACGCACGAGACTTAAGACCAGTACTTATATAAAAGAGAGATTGGGCTAGGTCCAAACGGGCTATCAAAGATATTATTTTATTTTTTAGGAAACATAATATTTGGTAATAAGATCATATCATATCATATCATATCAATTAAGTGAGTTGATATCTTTCAGATTTTCCAATATATGATTGATATTATCTAGATACTTTGAGATTATGTGTTTCCTAATTTAATTGTTTTGCCGAGCACATAAATAGGCAAGTTATTCAACACTTCTCTTGAGCCATTATGAATAATAAAGCTTACTCTCCCCTGATTTTGGCTAATGACCACCACATAAGATCTCTATTTCTCCTTCTCATGTTTTCTATTTATATTTATGTTTTAAATTTCTTTATGGCAACAAAGCAAGTCAATCGAGACAAGTCTATTTAGATATGCCATCAATTAAAATCAACATTTTCCTATGCATGCATCGATCACGTGTTCATTGCCCCTGTCAAAAAGAAAAGAAGGATGAAGAGCTTTTTGGGGATGAAAGGAACTTCCTTTTCATTGTTGTCGCAAAATTTGATTGCAAATAAATTCATTATTGGATTGACTCTATTGAAGAAAACATAGAAGTGAACTTTGAGCAAGATGAATATTTTCTTGTTCTCGATGTTCATTTTGAGGGGGAGTATTAGTGATATTATGAAATTATTTTAGGAAATAAAATATTTGGTAATAAGATGGTAATGTTAGTTAATATCTTTTGGATTTTTCAATGTATATGATTTGTTTTACCAAGCTTATAAATAGGAGGGCTATTCTACTTATTCTCCCAAGTGACTCACAATAATAAAGCATACGCTCATGCGGTTTTAGCTTATGGCCACCTGTGCAGACCCGAATTTTGTCTCCTTGGGGCCTATATGCGTGCGTGCTAATCGTATGACTTGGGAGTGTCCACCTTCCCGTGTGACGCACGATAGACACGTGTGAGAATGAGTCGCCACTAGCTGTTTACGATCCGAAGGTCGAGGGCCGGTGAGTTGCCCGGGTCTAGGGGTAAGGGTACATATAGTATGCGAAGGCATATGATTTGCGGAACCGAGAGTTCCAAGTTAGGAAGTTCTGTTACATGCGGGCCTGTATCTCGCACGTCCTATCGGTACTCTAATTTGTCTAAAATTTGCCATTTTTAATTTATTTACCGCTTGATTAAGTTGCACTCGTCTCGTCCGGTTTGACACCGTGAATTCGTGGAAGCAATCGATTAAATTTAAGAGACCGAAAGAGGTGCGGATCATTGGGTCAGGGGATCGGTCCACCATCCTCGCATCTCGGCTAACTAGGCCATGATGGCCGGTTCACCGCATGGACCAAGCCTATGACTCGTGTGGTCCTGCTTGTCTCGGGAACTCGTAAACCGACCTAACCAGTTCTGACTCTCGAACTTTACGCTCGCCGACCGTGATCGTTACAAGAATAAATGTACAAATAAATGCCTCACAAATGTACTTTCAACTAATAAATACAAATTACAACAGTAAGAGCCCAGTCAGTTTGCGCTTGGTCAATATTCCGCTCTACCTCACCGTGAGATTTGAAAGACAGAAATCGAAATTAATGCGACGCGGGCTCAAGAGAGCTGGAGATCGGGTCCGACCGAATCAACAGATCCCAAGAGGGCCAAATGGTCATCAAGATTGTCGTGGGACCAGTTGAGCTACCGAGAGATTGTCTAATCACATTTCATGCATCCCGACCTGAGTCATCCTCTGCTTGGATGCTACTAGGGTCGAAACGGTGGCTCGAGGCTAAACCTTATACCGCACTCTGGTCGCGCGCACTCAGTGTGTGAAGACGTTGGACCCCCTAATTGATGGTTGGGACGTTGGACCCCATGTGAACTGTGTCCTAAGGGTTTAAGCTTGAACCATCACAAAACAGACAAAAACGGATAAAAACAAACAAAAATAGATGAAAACAGATAAAAACAGATGAACATAGACAAATTGTGTGTTGATTGCCATATTTACGTGATTATCAAATTACCGGGGTTACTTAGCAATTGCGTTTCCACCCTAAACATGCAAAAAACAGAGCAATTATGAGTGGTGATAATCGACCATGGGCCGCCCTAAAAGGGCATGTAGCATTCGGCTTTTCTTAAAAAGGACTTGACAGACATAATGTTTGTTGTCAAGCTATGAGTGCGTGGGTTTCTTTGAACTTTTACTGTTTTGAGACACTGATAAATTAACAGATTATGACAGAAGTGTGTTTTGTCAGAAACCTAAAACCTAAGGTTTTGACCCGTCCGTTTCCTTGTGTTTGACTATGTCGAGTGCGTGATTAGTCCGGTTTCGTGTTTTATGACAGATAAACTCAATCTAAGTACAAACTTAGGGAAGTGGGAACGCAAAACTCTACGGAGGTGCCAAGTTCTCTGCTCATGCCCTATAAAGGACCGGACAACCTTTTACGGGCCGTCCTTACTCGCATCTCTGATCCACCTCCTAAGCGCCCGAATCCATGCTAGAGTGACAGAAACACTTTGGTTGGGTAAAGTGGGTAATGTAGATGACACTTGCGCTTGCACAGGCTGTCCATCTTTACCCGTGACTCAGAGTATTTCGATCACTCTAATCCTAGGGTTGTTGATAAATCATAAACCGATAATCTTGCCCTTGAAACGAAAAATTATTTTTGCAAAAATGAGACTTAGTAATGTGGGCCACCTCGGTCGGTAACCGATGTCGACTTATCCCCTAAATCCTCTAGGGTCATCTATAAACCCCAAGGGAGCCGGAAGACTGGTCGATCTGCCCGAAAGTAGTCTAAGAAGAATTCCCGCATTCCGATCTGAGTCGCCTCAAATCGAGCTTGGACTCGAGTTAGGACACGTGAATCCTTCCTAGATATCCATGCTGCATGGACCACATGCCTCGGTATTTATAAAAAATGTGGGTTTAGAAAAGGACATGATTATCAGTTTGTGATTTATCGACTTGCTTACAAATTATTAGTTGGTACTTAAGAGTCGAGTGAATTAATTAACCGAGTGAGTCGTCCTAATTTATTACATGTGTGAGATAATTAAATTAAGGGATTTACCGAATACTTTGGTTTCAGGTTTCAAGCCATCGAGCCGGCCATTGATGGATCATTCGATGAGAGCTCTAATTCCCGAAAGTCCCGGAATTAAATCCGATTTTAAACAAACTTTACATTATTAATTCGGTTCGTGTAAGGTTTTAATTAAAATTATAATTAAACATCCCAAGCACATGAACAAGACATATAAAATCACAACAAGATTTAATTCGTTGGTTTGACGCCCGAATAATCAATTAAGCCAGTTTTTGGTGTATTTAATCGACTTTATTCCTTGAAACCGAGTGATCATGAGATTAATTCATGTTGATTTATTTCCATTTCATACAACCTATTTTAAGTCTGATCTTTTAAGCATTCAAGTTCGTGCTCATATCGGTTTTCCTTTTATAATACATCTCGATTTTATAACACAAAGTCATGTTAACATTGGTTCGTGCTTTGTTCTTCTTTTCAATCAAGATTCATCTTACGATATCATCATATGTATCTAATCGACCATACAATGAAGTCTTAATCATGCCGCTAAGTTTGAGGATATACCTTTCAAAGAAGACATGATAAAACAAAGATAGAACAAAAGAGAAGTTGAAAAAACGCGGCCAATTTCGAGCTCGAGTCATCTTCGATCTTCACGTTCATCCCCCGTCGCTCTTCCACGTACTCATTCTTTCCCAAGTGTTGACTCACCTCTTACATTCAACCCAGTTCTAAATAAATAGAAGAGAACTACCCAATATCCTCTTGAAGTCTAAAATTCTATTACCTAAAAATAAGAGTTCAATTTCCTAGTTTGAATCAAAAGAAATCGCAACAAAATATCTTCTTCAAATGTTGATTCTCAATCTCTTCCCATCCAAGAAAGTCTCCAGCTTGTTAAATTGCTCGAAATAAGCCAAAGAAGCTTGAAATTTGCTGAAAAGCTCATTTGCAAAGTGTGTTGTAGCACAGTTGGAGTGTGCATAGGCACATATCTATTGAGTCGAATTTATCCAATCAGGTCCTCCGTGCTGAGGGCACATTTGAAAGCTTGTTCAGGCACCATTCAGCCGAGGCTCCATTATGACTTCCTTGATGATTTCGAAGCCTCCATCACGATCATTGGACTTCTCCATGCTTCCAAGTTTGTCCCTAAAATATTATACTCGAGATCAATAGCAAGAAGTCCATGGGAAACTCAAAAAACAAAATAAAAATAAAAATAAAAAGTGAATAAACCTAGAAATCCGAACTCAAACTAAAACTAAACAAAAGCTAACTTAAAACAAGAGAAACTCTAAGTAATAGCAACCAATTCTTACCCAAATGTGATCTTCTAACTTGAGTTTCACGGAATTATCACGAACTGCTGAGGATGGGCTAGAACGATGTTGTCGCTGTTACGGGCCTGGGCGTCTGGTCCTCCATGCCAGTTATCTTCGACCCAGTTAGTAACCTCGGGCAGGGACGACACATATCTCCACGGGATAGCCCCCGTAACTAGTTGACTATGGAGCTCAAGGTCGCTTTAATGTCTCCCAACCCGACTTGACCCAATCCCTTGCAGGTCCTCTCTATGCGACTGTCCCTTCCTCTCTTCCTTGTTCGGATGTTGGCTTCAGTTGTCAGAACCTCTTACAGTAATAAAAATGGGACGGCTTTTTCATCTTCGACTTACTACTCCACCATCAGTGCCTCCCCCTCATTTGGGTTAAGGCTTTATCTCCCTTAATTTTGTTTGGACCACTGCTACATTATTCTGCTCTAGTGATCGGACTGTTTTTGTTTTCTAGTGTGTTAGCTCAACGATCCTCGAGCCTACATCGATTATTTTTGTCTATCATGTTGCAGAGTGGAGTGGCAGAGTCTGGTTTGTTTGGTAACCGGGCGTCTTCCTCGGACGATCACTGGTCTGTATCGACCGAGACTGTTAAGTTATTCTTGACTTGACTATTGACGTGATCACTGGTTTGAACCGAGTTTCTTAGTGGTTTTTGGTTTGACCCTGCCAGCTTAGTCGGCTGCCTTCCCCGACCCGCCGGATTAGTCAGTAGCCTGGTGTCTTCCTCGGTTTGCCGGATTGGTCGATAGCCCTTCCCAGCCTTGGCTCTGATTCTACACGTCGGTACCGTCCTATGAAGGGTTCCTAGCGCATGAGTACAGCTCAAAACTCCCTCCGCTTTGCTTTGATATCGAGGTCTCTAAGGAACCTCTGGAATAGATGGATGAGTTCTACATGGATATATCCCCTTCCCTAGTTTACCAGGGTCCATGTGTGATGGTAAGGGTTTTAATCGGAATCTCAGATAGCTACTACCCTTATTTTCTATCTCATTTTCTTCTATGTAGTATCTCTGGATGATCTGATTATTTCTTATCTTGTAATTTTTGTTTCTTGTGCATTTTTATGTTGTACTCTTGTCATGTAATTTTTACATGTTATGAATGAATTCTCAAAGTTGACGAGGAAAAAAAAAGTTATAGCGATTACAAATCCCATCTTTCGCTAAGTAATATAGATATAGATAATAATATTCCTAATTACCCTCTTTTGTCAAATTCTTTACTATCCTGTCTCTCAATTCCTTTCCCTGCGTTCTCATCTCTAGGCACCTTACATCACCTTTTTCCTTTTTCTTTTTCTTTTTAATCGAGATTCACCTCTTTCATGTAAAGCCTGGAGATTATTATGAAACAATTGAAAATGTAAGTGGCATATGATGAATTAATTATGTTCTTTCCCATAACCACCCTAATAATTTAACAGGATGTGTACAAGTATGAAAATGAAAAACTTTTGAATTCAAATTGGGGAAATTATCCAAAGTTGGGGAAATTTGATTTGGATCCAATATGTAATACTTGCAAAATCCTCCAAAACTCTAATTTGTTGGAGCCACATAATTCACCAAAATTTTGATTTGTTTTAGTGTCAAGATTCCATTTTCCGTTAGTTTTGATTGCTTATTTTTACACAATAATTGTTTCTATAATTTCTGATTTTTTACTTTGGTAGATCACGTGGTTTCGGTTTGGAGACCCCACTTAGGATATTAAAACTCATTTAATTTTTAAATCAAACAATCTTAATCCACATTATATTTTCTTGAATAAGAATTTATAATGTACTTAATTCTAAATATTACTTATTGTTAAAAAAAATTTCTTTCCCGCAGTACGTCGAGTTATCACCAAGTTTTAATAAGAGTATGCTACATAATGTAAGTAAAAAAATTATCTTTGAATCATCATCCCATAGTCATAACGAGGTGTTACACGTAAGTTCACCTGCTATTGAGGAATTTCAATCCAGTGTAAGACATATACCAATCGGAAAGTGTATCAACATAATTCCAAGTTTACCAACGTCTACTCCACCCTCAATGCTTTCCCAATGGAGGCTGTCAGATGGTTAGTATAATACATTGAAACATATGTATTAATGTTTCCGAGAAAAATATTAGATGAGACTAACATGCTAATGTGATCGGTGCGAATTCTGATAAGAAGTCGAGAAAAATGCAAAAGAAATAGATATGGTGGTTTCTATGGAAAAATATATATTTATGGGACACGGATGATACGATAGTGGATGTGTTCACACTACTGTAATATATATCGCAGCTGATGAGCATACGTAGCATAGGTTTACTTTTACACCACTGTGCCAGAGCTAAGTCGTGTCGCCATGGAGCTTCCCTCCACGCTGCCGCCATTAAAGTGGGCGTGCAGTCCGACATCATCATCTCCAACCATGTTCTTAACATGTATGCTAAATGCGGCAGAATCTCACACGCGCGCCAACTGTTCGACGAAATGCCAGACCGGAATCTCGTATCGTGGTCGGCACTTATGTCCGGCTGCAGCCAGTCTGGGCATCATGTAAGAGCGCTGGAGCTGTTTTCCCAGATGCCCGTTGTGCCCAATGAGTATATCTATGCTAGCGTAATTAGTTCTTGTGCTGCCCTTAGATATTTGCCTTATGGGCAGCAAGTTCATGCTCATTCGGTGAAGTCTGGTTATGCTTATGTCGTCTTTGTTGCCAACTCTCTCATCTCGATGTACATGAAGTTGGGTCTGTCGGGTGATGCGGTCCTAGTTCATGCTTGTACCTCAGAACCAAGTCTCGTGTCTTATAATGCTTTGGTGTCTGGTTTTGTAGAAAATAATTTGCCTGAGAGAGCTTTTCAGACCTTTAAGGCAGTACTCCGGCAGGGGCTCATGCCCGATAGATTCACGTTTGTTGTGTTGTCAGGAGTTTGTCCCCAATCAGATAATTTAACTAGCGGAATGGTGTTGCACTGCCTGGCAGTCAAGCTTAGCCTCGACTCCATTCCCTTTGTTGGGAATTTGGTGATGACTATGTATTCGAAGTTCAACTTGATAGCTCCAGTGGACAGAGCTTTCAGCTCAATAGAGGACAGAGACGTCATTTCCTGGAACACACTGATCGCTGCACATTCTCAGTGCGATGATCATCAAAACGGCTTGGGAGTTTTCAGGGAGATGCTCAGTGGAAGTAATGTCCGCCCAGATGACTTTACTTTTGCTAGTGTCATTGCTGCCTGTGCTGGGCTTGCCTCTATACGTCATGGTAGACAGATTCATGCCCATCTGATTCGCGGTAACTTCTCATGGGATATTGGGGTCTGCAACGCCCTTGTCAACATGTATGCCAAATGTGGTTGCCTCGAGTATGCTTGCAATTTATTCAACACGATGCAGTCTCGGAATCTTGTATCATGGAATACAGTCATTGCCGGATATGGAAATCACGGACTTGGACAAAGAGCCTTGGAGACTTTTGAACAGATGCTACTATTGGGATTAAACCCTGATCCTGTCACCTTTGCTGGGCTCCTGATAGCTTGCAATCATGCGGGGCTAGTGGATAAGGGTGTAAGTTATTTTAATAGTATGAAGGAGGTTTATGGGATTTCTCCGGGCATAGAACATTTCTCTTGCCTCATTGACATGTTGGGTCGAGCTGGGAGGTTGCAGGAAGCAAAATACTACATTAGCAAGTCTGACTTTGGAAACGATCCCATCATTTTGGGAAGTTTGCTTTCTGCTTGTCGACTTCATGGGGACGTTTCTGTCGGAGAACATCTGGCAGGAAAGCTTCTGGAACTAAAGCCTCCCACTACATCGCCTTATGTACTATTGTCCAACTTGTATGCTTCAGACGAGGCATGGGATAGTGTTGTCGAGGCGAGAAAGTTGTTAAAGAACAGCGGATTGAAGAAGGAACCTGGGCATAGCCTTATAGAGGTGAAAGGAACATACGAAAAATTTACCATGGGAGACCTGTCTCATTCCAAGATTGAGGAGATGAAGAATCTGCTCGGAATCTTGAATTGGGCTGTGGGTGAACTTTCTTCAGGTCGCGTGCCTCGCCATTCTTACTGGGGATTAGGGAGGGTTTGATTTCTTTTTTGCTGGATATAAGGGAGGGCTTGATTTTACTAATTTCAGGATTGTTTCTAACATGCTGAATATTTTTAGCTGAACTTCGTAAATAACACATCAATCATCAATTTCTTGACTAATTGTCAGCTGGAGTTGTACTTCTTGTTGAGTCTTGATTTAATTTCAATTTGGGAGAAGAAACTAATATGCTTTTCAGTTCAAGAAACAGCAAATCACAGCGCAATGCGTGGGGCTACAAGACTAGCACAATGTAAAATGCGCCAGTTTTATATAAAGAGTTTTTGTTTCACTTGCTTTCCATTTCTCGATCGTAACCAGATGATATTTTGTCTCATTCGGAGCCTCCGAGTCGGAAGAAATAGCAGTGCTCTTGATTATATTTTGTAATCGTAGAGTGCAGCAGTACGACATTATAATACAAGTCTCTATTCCAGCTAATTCCTCATATTTTAGAGTGCTCTTATTTCTCGAGTTATCTTCAACGTGTGGTAGTGCGATATTGGATTAGTGCGACATCAGTCTTACTATGGTTTATTCACAAATGGCGTGTTAGATTTGATACTAAAGTAAAGCAAATTCACATGCCTTTACAGGTAAATTTGAAACAGATACTAGATTACTGTTATTCCTTATACTCTCAATGATTTCAAGCAGATGTGCTTCAATATACACACTCAAATTACTCACTTTCTGCAGATTTGCAGAAAAAGACGGAACGGATTGAGAGAAAAGAGAAGAGAGTGAGAGAATGAAGAGGAAACTTTCATTAACTGAACTTACTCATTGATACAAAGCCTTCCTTAAATATAAATAGACACAAACAAGCAGAAAGTAACGATTACCTACGGCTAATAGTTAAAATTCAAACCAGACAGACAAATAACTTAACTGTCAAGAGACAGTTACTTGACAGACAACCAACTAAATGGACACTGGTCAAACACTCGACCTTTCCATGTCCTTGAGACACATCTAACAATTACTAACAAATGCAAAACATATACTTTTTGGTGCAATAAACCGAATTTATTTATCTTTTAGATAAGTACAAAAAATCGAACTTGCTATCCACAAAGTAGAAATTTCTTGTTGGGCTGAATGAATGAAGATATGTAGCTCTGTCGGGCCCAAAATAGGTGGAAAGAAAAACCAAAGTTGTCTTTCAGATAGAGCTCGGTCAGTTTGCAACGTTAAACGGCGTTCGCCCTCCATGTCGACATAATCGATCCGAGCCACCTACATTGTAGTTTGTGTCGCGTATAATATCAGAGTTAATTGTCTACTCTTCGGGAGATCGAATCTGAAGTGGGAAGTCGATTCGAAACAAGTTGCATCTAGGATCAATTTTGAGTTCAACAATTGGCAGCATCTCAAAACACACTCACAATTGACTCTCGAACTTAATTTTCTAAGGCTGTTGACAACAAAATAACAAATAGAAAGAAATCAAAATATCATTATATTTATATCATTACAGTATATAATATTATGTTGTAATAATAATCTAATAGCTCTCGTCGGCCGGCCTTTGATGTTTTCCAAGTCTGAACAAGATAAAAGAAAGTTTTATTCTTTCATAACAATTTACTTCAATTCCTTACCAAACTCCCACATTTGATGTTTCTTACTAGTTTTTGATCAGCACTTTCTCTCATAATACCATGACTTATCTATTGCTTCTCTTGTGGGCAGTGCTTGTTACGAGCATCGAGCAGCAGTCTTACGACCCTTCCGGTTGCTCCTCGAGCACGGTCAATCCTTGGTCGAGGTACACCTGCAACAATGGCTCCCAGATTCCTTGCCAAGCATTCTTGGTGTACCGAGCAAACTACCGCTTCCGGACGATCTTGAACATTTCAGGTTTGTTCGGGGCAGAAACTGATCGAGTACTTAAATTGAACAATCTAAGATCTGATTCAGAGACTCTTGAATTGGACATGGAGGTAATCGTCCCAATCCACTGCTCGTGCTCGGGTGAGTTCTATCACGCAACTGTGATGTATGTTGTCCATGAGCCCGTGCCATTCTCGGAGATTGCATGCGGAGTTTTTGAAGGTCTAGTGAAATCATCGGTGATAGTCGAGGAGAACGTGTCCCAGAAAAACTCCTCACATGTCGGATCTGAGCTTCGTGTGCCAGTAAAATGTGCTTGTCCTGGAAATGATTCTTTGATCAGCAGCGGAATAAACTACTTCCTCACATACCCTTTTAAATCAGGGGATGAGATGGATAAATTGGCAATGAAATTCGGGGTGCCGCTTACCGATGTTTGGAGAGCAAACCATTTAAATTATCAATCGACTGTTTTCCCTAACACGACTGCTTTAGTCCCTCTGAAGGAAGAACCTGTCATAGCTACTAGCTCATTCGATCCTTCACCTCCAGTTCCAGGTTTTGTTCCAACAGCTGCCGTGGAGAAGTCCACAGACAGAGCAAACATAACGAAATTGTATATTGCAGGATCAGTGGCTGGAATTCTGCTCATAATTTTTGGGGTGATATCATGCGGATTGTACGTCAAGGCGTTGAATCAGCTGAAAGCCAGGAAATATCAGTCTTCTAGTTACGGAATAAACTCGGGGGTCTCATACTTATCTCCCCAAACCAGCACTCCTAATTCATGCCTATCACCCGATCTTCTTGTCGGGATCAAATATTCCCCATACAAATACAGCATACAGGACCTGAAAAGAGCGACCTGCGACTTCAGCGAAGACTCCAAGATTGGCTGCTGTAGATGGCTCTACAGGGGCTGCATCGACAACACTGAGGTGATGATCCGGCAACTGACATTGGAGGAGGCCCGCTGGGTCATCGATGCATACGCAAGAATCAACCACATCAATATCTTGAACCTACTTGGGATTTGCTATGGCGAAAGGGGCAAAACCAGTGACTCCCAGTCATTCCTTGTTTTCGAGTCTCCTGGAAATGGTTGCTTGAGAGACTGCCTGACTCGTCCCCAGACTTCTCTCCACTGGGACATGCGGAAGCATATTGCCTTCGATATTGCGACGGGGCTTCATTATCTACATCACTGCATAACCCCTCCATATGCTAATGTTACCATAAGCAGTGACAATGTTTTTATCACTGCAGATTGGAGGGCGAAACTTGGGATTATTGGAGGCAATGATACTGATTGTTCGCTAAGTTGGACCAGTAAACGAAGCGAAAAGGCCGGGATTTATGCATTTGGGCTTGTACTGCTCGAGCTGATTTTAGGGAAGGCCATGAACGACGATTATACAATCAATGGGAAGAAACTTAGGGATTCACTTGAGTTTCTAGGAGGTGGAGCGAGCAGTAACGATGTCTACGAGGGAGGCTGTTTTGAGCAACTGAGGGGGTTTATCGACCCGAGCCTGAAGGACGGTTGCCCAATTACGGAGGCCCTGTGCTTCGTGGTCTTGGCCAAGGCTTGCGTGGAGGATGACCCTCCCCACAGGCCTTCCATGAATGATATCATTAAAGTCCTTGCAAGAATGGTCTAAATAATTACCGTACAATATACATATATATGTAAACTAATTATTAAGATTATTGCTGTCATGGATGAATTGCTGTCAAAATACATGCTCCAATAGTTGATAAGATTAATTTTGCCTTATGATTAGAAATATTCCGATTATGAAGTATGCGCAGCTTATATTGCGTTCAGGCAAAAGGTATACGCGTAACCTCTAAGTTAGAGCTCCCAACATAATTCATAACATTAGGAGAGTTTATTAGATCATATGTTACTTAATGCCTGTTCATGAGACCTCTATCGGGTCATTAGTTTATTCTTCAGGCTAAAATGCGGAGAAGAAACATGCAAGTGAGAACACATATATGATGTACTAGAATGAAGGTAATCCAGTGAAGTTCGGGTTTGCAGGCTACGTGCATGCAGTAAACGAATCATTAACACTCTTCAATTTTCACATGATCAGCGCTGAACTGGTAATGCGGATCCTCAATCGTCCTCCTCCGAGTCCTTTCTTCACGAGTGTAGAGTTGAATGTTGCGCCCATTTACGGGCTGCAGTGGTCGTGCATTGAGCTCTGCATCCTGCATGATATGTATGCAGTGACCCGATTCAGTATGTGTGATTTATATGGATGAAAAGGCTAAAATACACAGAAAATTGAAAATACGGGATTCGAAGCACATGAGAATTGTTGAAATTGCCCTCACATCATTAACAGAGTCTCGGAGGAGTTCCACATGTTTTCTTGCGACAGTCATCACCTGATGTCAACCAATACGAGGAACCCGCATAGCATTATGCGTAAATAATATCGTACAACAGGTTGCGCGTCGCAGGTATATATGTATCAACAGTCCAGAACGATTCTTTTCAGTCTGAAAAGTGAAGAAGATCGTAGAATTTTTACCTTTTGAAAAATGATCCATTTGACGTTTTCAGTGCAGGGAGGAGTGGTAAGCGAACCTATGTATCTGTAGTACTTCCTGCCCAAGATTTTTATGCCCTTCGGATGGACCACACCAATCGCCTTCTCGGCTTCACCGGTCTCAGCAATAGCACCCAAGTGATCCATAATCTGAAAAATTGGGGGGGGGGGGGGGGGGGGGGGGGGGGGGGGGGGGGGGGGGAATCAAAGGGGCTTTAACAGACTGTATGCCGTAAATTTTTGAGTAATCTTGAAATAACTCGAAATCATAGCATGACAGGGAGATGTACGTACGGACGACAAGAAGGTGTCACGCGGCCCGTACTTGTACATGATTCCCACCACAGCAGCCTCTCCATTTGGGGTCTCATGGACTAAGTGCAGCTCTACATCAAACCTGTAGTCGAAATTTATCGTATAGGAGACAATAGGAAACTCAATCAATTATATAATATAATATATAAAAGCTAGAGAGTGATACCAGCGCCCCGACACCATTTTTTGAAAACTTAGCTCGTGGTTGATTTTCTTTTTTTCTTTTCTTTTTATGGCTACTAAAATAATTTAATATCATTAATGAAATTATAGAAAAATAAATAAGTTTGTCAATTTGCAAATAAATACTAGATATTTTCTTGAAAAGTTAAAAAAATTCACCAATTCATGAATTATAAAAGAATCTTTTTAAAAAGTTCTCTTAAAAAATTAAGAGGTTATTTCTTCATAGATTTCAAATAAATTAAATGTTGCCAAACAGATGCAAAATTGGAGAAATAAATGCCCCATTTGGATGAACAGTCGTACAACTTGAAAATCAATTTGGTATCCCGATAGAAAGGAGACTATGTAGTAAGCTAGTAAATTATCTTCATACTTAATACATCACAAAAGTTTTTTCTAAAAAATACACATCGCAAATTTACGATAGACGAAAGTATCTTTTTTTTTCTTTTTTTTTTTAAAGAAATGTGTAACAGTCTCAAAGTCTTATGAATTAAGAAGAAATACGAGAGCTGTTTACCTCTTGCCATCGATTGAATGCTCGGATGGAGAATGCCAATGGCACTGCTGGAGCACGTACTCGGTTCCATTTATATGCATAGATCCGGCTCCACCTTCCCACCTTAACTGCACCAACAGTCGATCGAAGATCGTAAAAACGAGATAATCAGATATCTACGATTATATCATCCTATATCACCTGCTTGCATTCTTGTCTTCTTTTTAAACAAATTTTCTTGATAAAAACTTAATTCTTAATATGGCACCCGGATAAACACTTGGATAAATACTCGTTATTAATTAACACGATTGTTTGAAGGTTTATTTGCACCGACCATTATATCGTGGCCCCGGTTCTTGAGGGTGGCATTGGAGGGCCGGTAGCTCATCCTCAGGTCCCCAAGATGGCTAATAATCTCGACACTTTTGCTCATCAGATCGATTGGTGACTGCATTGACCCATTCTTGCACGTCCTCCATTCTGGTCGGATCTCTCCCCATCGGCTCGGGCCGATTTTGCTTCCCTCAACATAGTTAAACTCGCTCTCATCCTCTGCAATACAACACTAGATTATAATTAGTATATACTGCATGCGGGGTGGATCATCAACATAGTACTCTCTCAAATATTCCTGCAGAGTGACGTGCGTTCGACTAGAGGATGTGTTTAGTATAGACATGGAACGGTCAATATGGTGCACCTGATATAACGTTGTGATGATCAACTAAACATAGGGAATTACAGGCAGCTTTTGGGAGGCTGTTAACAGCTGTTTAAGATTAGTGCAGTTCAATTACCAACTTCCTCGGATGCGGTTCGTAGAGAGAAAAGCGGTAGGGTGAAGAGGAAGATGCAAAACAACAGTCGGGAACTACCGATCATTCTTCCCATCCTGTCAGCCTCGCCTTAATAGAAGATCTCTCGAATATCGAAGACTATGGAATGAGAAACGTGCTATGGCATTCCTATTATATAGAAGAGAAGGTCACATTTTTTTTCGGTGTGTATCCTGGTATCCAAAGTCCAATGGGATTTGACTAATCTAGTCGAGAGATCGAGCATTAAAGGTTATTCTCCATCCCAACAAATGCGCTTCCCGAGATTCGAACTTGTGTTCTCCTCCTTACGGGGTGAGTTGTTTACCACTCAACCAATACTTTTGTTGGTAGAGAAGGTCACATTTGTTCTTCCAAGATAATAATGAGAATGCAAAGATTAATCATGATTTAATGACGTTGAAATGACTTGAAATTTGTTTCCCCCTCGTGGTGTTTGATTCCAAGTTTGAACTTATAGATGACACGTACCTTTGAGGTTTTCTTTCAAGTCAAAATGCTTCTGTCGTCGTTTTCGAATGAAAGGATTTCTTCGGAGAAGACTTCAGGGTTTTGATGTTTACCTTTTTCCCTTTCCCTTTTCTTCTATTACCCGTCAGACTTACAGCTTATGCGGTTTTGGAGGAAAGGATGGGAAGGGAAGGGACTATTTATTCCCTCGTTTGGTTTTGAAAATTGTTGTTGTTGTTGTTTTTTTTTTTCCTTTACTTTTTCGGTTATAAAGGAGGCTTATAAGTGGTTTTGACATTTTAAAGTAAGGTAAAGAGAATGGATCGGAGATGAAACTTTTACCTCCTATCCCCTTTAGGGACTAGATTTAATTAAAAAAAAAAAGCTGATTTGGGGATGAATGGAGGTGGAAGAGTTTTAAAAAGTTCGGATTAATATAAAAGGACCAAAATTATCCGTCATTTTTTTTCCCTAGAAGCCCATATAGAATGATAAATTAGTTATTCGATATAAAATTTTCGTAAGTTCCCCTTCATGATCTCCTTTACTAACATATATACCCAAACAAGTTTAAAACTTTCCCTTCCTTTCCCCTTACTAAGCATATCCGAACGAAATTAAAATTTTCCTTTCTTTCCCCTATTGGTGTGATATCAGAAGATTACTATTGCTGAGGAGTAAGAAGTGGTCAAAGGTCATTCAACATGTATCTCGAAAAAGACACTTTTGTGCAGATTGGCTTACTCGACAAGCTGTCTTCCTCTCCATTGGTGTGCATGTTCTTTTTTCGGTTCCTAACGGTTTATATGGTTTGTTGTTTAGCGATTTTGTTGAGGCTGCCATGCCCCATTATAGTGTTCTTAGTTTTCTAGGGCTATAGCCCAATCATTTTACCCAAAAATATTTCAGTCCTTCCCCTCACTTTTCTTTTCTTTCCCTCCCTTCCCCTAAATGAGACGTACCTAAACAAAGTGTTAAGGACTTAATAGGCGTTAGATCTCTAGTTGGGCCAGCATCTAGTTGACATTCCGCCTAACGGCATGAGACTGCTTATCTTAGGCAATTCCGTTGGAGTCGCTTTATCCCGTTTCTACATTTCTTAAATCTTGTTTTTGAGCCTAGGTCCAGTTTCTCTACCAAAGAAAGTAGTAAATGAAATAAAATGGGGTACCGGAAGTATCATCAGTGAAAATCAAATCTCATTATCTCGTAAGTTCAAATACAGAATGAGTGTTATAGCACTATAACTATTTTTTATATTCTTTTCTCTATTAATATTGTAATATTTTCATTGATCCGAAAGTGATTGGGCCAATCTCTATCGAAAAATTTGAGCCAATAAGATGATGGACTCAGAATATTTTGTTATAATTTTCTGTTGGATAGCAACACCTCTCAACAGTTTTCTGCTAGCTATTCGATCTGATGTTTGTTTTAGTTTTATTATCATTCCGTATTGGCTGATCTTGTAGTGTTGTGGGATGACCTCCATCTGATGATAACGTCCCTGGTGACGATTTACGTACACATTTAAAAAATATTAATGATGCAGCTGAATTGAACAATTGGAGATTAGTTCCTTATTAAACAATTTATTAGTTTACGCTTTCACGTGATTAAGATGGAGGATTCATAAATATTGGTGCATGTTACGAAAAAAAGAAAGAAACTTACATGATCTTACGTCATATGACAGTGTATATGAAGAAGCCACTAATATCCATATAGTTAAGTAAAAATCTAACCACATTATTGCGAGTTACTAACATTAATTCCCATTTGCTGCTGTTATAGGTCTAATTTTCTCATAAGATCGATGTGGTTAGTTAAGAATTTATTTCGACTTTACGGATTAGATAGGATTGGAGTACGAATAGTAAAATAGTTATAAACTAAGAAGGAAAGTGTGGTGATACATCTCGAGCTGAACCTGCAAGGTTCAACTCATTTGCAGCTCTTTTGATTACTACAACAGGCAGCCAGTAGGTTTCATGCGCACATATGATCAATCAACGGGCTTTAGGGAACATAGACATGTCGTATAAATTGCAGATTTGATGGTTTATCGAAAGCATCACGAACATTATATTATCAATAAGTTTAATGACCGGAGATAATTAAGAATTCTAATTTTTTTTTCCAGTTTGTGCCTTGGTATCTAGAAGTCCATCGGGCCTCCACTAATTCAATTCGAGCCGGGTCAATCCACTAACGGAGTGAAGCTCCTAGCATGGATTTTCTCCATTCACAATACTCGAACCCGAGACCTTACTTAAAAGGAATAAGCGCCGAACCGCTTGAACAAATTTATGCTAATAGAATTCTAATTTCTTTAATTAAGTTTCTCATTATCATTATTAACTAGGGTGCAACACCCGCGCGATGCCGTGGGTTAAAAGTTTTTCTTTAATTTTGATTTATCATAATAATTTGTATAACAACCAATACACCGTGTAATTGAAGTAATGAAAAAAATTACTTATGAAGTTTCTATTGATAATAAATTATTCAAATTCATGAAAAAATGTACTAATTAATTTCATATTTTGTAAAAGCCAATATTCCTCCAAGATATATATAATCTTAAATTGAATTTTTAATATTGTCACAACCAAGCCAATATCCAAGCGAGAATTATTCTTAGTCAATAAGCTACCGTAACCTTGTGTGAAAAAATAAGGACATTTATAACATCACAAATAAAAAGCAATATACTTAAATTGGTGATATATTGAAGTAGACGTTTTACCAACGTTGGTTAGTATTTGGTGATTCGATATTTGTTCCCGTTAAGTAAGGTCTGGTTGTGAGTCTTATGCTATAGCTTGATCTCTTAATGGGCTAATCTTACTCGAACCGAGATTCATTGAACTGGTTTCCAAAATATTAAGCAATGCATACTGAAAAAAGTTCATATTATTCAATTAAGTAAAAATTAAAAATATTAGAAAATATTTTTTTTGGTTTCCCATGGGTAGGACCCTTATAGTGTTACTATCTTAATTCACTTTTGCAGGGATGAAATCGAAAAATCATCAAAGTTTAGAGAAACATATTGAAAAAAAGGAAAAGAAAGGGTAGAAATGAAGAAAAGGAAAGAAGGGAGACCTGTCAATTTCTCCTTCAATGAACCCATAAACAACGGTTAAATTGGTTTTAGAGTTGAGTTGAGTTTTGGTTTTAATTGGTTTGTGATGATTGTGTTGTTGAATTATGAAAAAAAAGGTGAAAAAGTAATGAATAGTTGAGAGAAAGTAATGATTGTATTGTTGAATTGTGAAAAAAAAAGTAATGAATAGTTGTGAGAATTTAATATTAAAAATTAAATTGAATGGTTAAAAAAATTAAAAAAAAAGGGAAAAGTAATAATTATGTTGAAAATTGAAGATAAACGAAATTAAATTAAGTAGAGTTGAAAATTTTTTTAACACCAAACACACTGAATCTTATTTAATTAAAGAAAGACGGAAATCTCTAGGTTGGACCGGCATAGCTAAATTTCAAAGTTTGATGCAAATTCATCGACTATGGAGGAAAAGAGCAAAGTTGTTTGTTTTCAAAGGCACAGAATAGAAATTCCTTCAAATGAGTCAAAGCACATTACATCACAATTGTACTTCTAGTTGTCCATTATTGAGAATAGAACAGATGATAAAAAGATGGCTCAACCTTCCAAATGGAAGGTTACGTGGTTCTTTTTTCTTTTATTATTATTATTATTATTATGATAAATTATATTGATAGTGCAAAAAATTTTACAAATGTATCAGATTAGTTAAATAAATTTTTTTTTGTTACTTGATAATATAAAATGTTTCAAAACTATATTAATGTAGTGCATTCCGTCAATTCATGATTGACGTCGTAGCAAATGCTGATGTGGTAAGAATATTATAATAAAAAATATTTTTTAATTTTAATTAAAATTCCAAAATTTGTAAAATTTCAAAACGACCTAAATTTTTTGAACTTTTTTCAATTTTGCCCCAACCTGCCACTGTTCATCGTCCCCCTCCTCCCCCTCCACTGTTCATCCCAGACTCGCCCTCTCCTTTGACCTGACGAGTTCCCGTGCAACGACCCCCACTTGGCGGACCAGACGTGGTCGAGGATGCCGTTGAAGGAAGCTCGTCTCCTGCTTGCAAGCTTTGGCATCGATTGGGTCTCTCTCTCTCTCTCTCTCTCTCTCTATCTGGTACGAAGTGAGGGGCCGAATTTACTACCACTCAGATCAAGAAACTCCAGCGAAAGTACTGAAATTCACTTGCAAGGCTGCTGGGTCAGAGATTGGAAGAGAACAGAATGCTAATCCCAAGAATTGAAGAGAAGAAAGCATGGACATTGACTACAACCAACCTTGGGCATTCCTAACGGTGATGCCAAACAAATCGAGGTGTTTCAAGGAAGGAAGACCTGATAACCATTCAAGCTTCCTTCAACGGCATCCTCGACCACGTCTTGTTTGCCAAGTGGGGGCCTTTGCACGAGAACTAGCCGGGTCGAAGGAGAGGGCGGGTCTGGGATGAACAGTTGAGGGGGAGGAGGAAGACGATGAATGGGCAAAATTGAAAAAGTAAAAAAAAATTAGTCGTTTTGAAATTTTACAAAGTTTAGGGTTTTAATTAAAATTAAAAAATATTTTTTATTATAATATTCTTGTCACATCGGTATTTTCTAACGGCGTCAGTCATGAATTGACGGAATGCACTATATTGATATAGTTTTGAAAAATTTTATACCATCAAGTAGCATAAAATACTTTTGAACCAACCTGATACATTTGTAAAACTTTTTGGACCATCAGTGTAATTTATGGAAAATGGTTGCAGCAACAACAAGAAATCAGTATCCCAAGTTTAGGCAAAAGTACATTCGTGATAAATGTTTTGACATAAATGCATAAAAGAAATTCAAATTTAGGACTTTGAAATTACCAAATCACATGGAAACATGTTTGGAATCATAAGACTACCACCGTCGGTGGTGGTTATGTCCCATCAGTTAAACGTTGTATTGTGTCGACATATTTGACGTCTGAAATTTAGTATGTTAATTATCGAATGTGACATCGAATGAGGGAAAATTCGAGGAGATTTGCGCAAGCAATGGGAGCGTGTCCTTTTTAATGTCTCCAATAATTTCAAATATTCATACTGCATCAAATTATGGCGAGTAAAGAAATTAGTTTAAGTTTCCAGTCATAGAGGCACATTATTGTATTAAGAGCCAAAAGTGTACCATACGCTTTCAAAGACACTGATATCATCACAATCGTAATTGTGTATGCTTCTGATTAGTCCTCACCTACCCAAAAAATGGAGTTGGTCGGCTTTGGTTCCTTGCTTCTCTCCCATCGAATGTTGACGCAACATCGCGCAGATCGTCGTCAAATTATAAGGCTCGCGTTTACGTGCATGAATGAAACAATGTGTGTGCAACTTTTCCGTCTTGAGTCGGTCAGTGCATTTATATTTTCCTTAGAAGAAAATTAACTTTAGCGTGAAAGTAAGAACTAAATTACACCGTTCACACTTATCTTATGAATATGCAGCTTAAATAGCTACTACAGGTGGCCTATTGACAAAAGGATGACTTATCAGATCTTCCTCGGTGGCGTATAAAACTCAACGCACGTGGATTTTCTCTTCGAAACTGGGTTAAAGATAGGACTAGATTGCCACTGGAACTGATTAATCAAAAGTTACGAATATATGCTTGAAATCTCATAAATTACACTACCATTGTTCCCGACTTATCGATTTTTGGAGCGCTGGCGTGTCTTTCTCTCTTGCTCTTGACTTAATCATGGTTGAAATGGATGTAGGAGTGGTTTATGATTTGAGGTAGGGAATATTTTTAATTAAATCCACATATGGCGTGGGTTACTATAAATTTTGACAGACAATTTAGGGGTGTAATCAAGCTGAGTCGACCTCGAGTATCAAAAAGCACGAGTCGGCTAGGGGAAGAAAATGTTAAGCTCCAATTCGAGCTCGAGCTCAATCGAGCTTTATTATGATAGACATGTGCTCGGTGGCGGAAAACTAGATGGACTAGGTTTTGGCCCCACTTCAGATTTGGGACCATGTACGGATATTTAAAAACGGGGAAAAAGAAGGTATATATGGGCCGACTCACTGGGAAAATGGGCCTAAGAGCCCAGTTGTCAAGTGTAGTGGCCCAATTGTGCCTCGCACAACAGATGATTCAAATCATCACGTGAGAGTATAACTATTAATAGTAAGTTGACAATTTGGAACGGACCAAAACCAACAAATATCTATAATTTGACATTGTTACAGATGTGACAGTGCATCACGTCACTAAAGATGATATAAAATAAAATAAAAAGTCCAATAAAAATACAAAAAATAATAAAAAAGGTAAAAATTTAGAAAAATAATAAAAAAATTATTTTTACAATTTTAAAAACTTTTAAAAATAAATTTAAACATTTAATTTTAGTTATTTTTAATTTTAAATTAAAAATTATTTTTAAAATAATTTAAAAATTATTTTTAAAAACTTTTAAAAATAATAAAAAAATTATTTTTAAAATTTTAAAAATTATTGTGCAACTCATTGAATGACCATGTACATATTTGGTTTATTTAAAGTTCATATGCCAATAAAAGTCAAGTCCTTGGTGAATTGTATGCTTAAACGTACAAGTACATTAGTTAAGGAGTGCGGCGGGGTACCAAACGTGTTGTTCTTACTTTTTTTTTTCTTGAAAAATGCGGTACTATTTCTTTACACATAATCACTCCTTGGTAGAAAATTTAAAAGATATGGTTTGAATTAGTTTTGACAATTGGAAACGTGAATTTTATTCAACATATATGAATAATTTATTTTAATTTGATGGCAAAATTTTAAATTAATGTCTCATGAATGTTAAACTTATTATGAAGTTAATAATTATTAATTTCATGCAATTTTGAAATTTATCATGCTATCAAGACTTGCACAGAGCAGTTTCCATCACAACTATATGAAGTCGATGACATAAAGGCACAAGGCATAGTATAATTCGACGAAAAAAGAATTGTGCAGCTCATTGAATGACCAAGTACATGTTCGGTTTATTTAAAGTTCATACGCCAGAAAAAGTTAAGTCATTGGTGAATTGTATGCTTAAATGTACAAGTACATTAGTTAAGGAGTGTGGCATGAGGTACCAAATGTGTTGTTCTTACTGTTTCTTTTTTTTTTCCCCTGAAAAATATGGTGCTATTTCTTTACTCATAATCACTCCTTGGTAGAAAATTTTAAAAAATATGTATTGAATTACTTTTAACAATTGGAAACGTGAATTTTATCCGACATATATGAATAATTTATTTTAATTTGATGGCCAATTTTTAAATTAGTGTCTCCTGAATGTTTAATTTATTATGAAATTAATAATTATTAGTTTCATGCAATTTTGAAATTTATCATGTTATCAAGACGTGCACAGAGCAATTTCCATCACAACTATATGAAGTCGATGACATAAAGGCACAAGGCATAGTATAATTCGACGAAAAAAGAATTGTGCAGCTCATTGAATGACCAAGTACATGTTCGATTTATTTAAAGTTCATATGCCAGAAAAGTCAAGTCCTTGGTGAATTGTATGCTTAAATGTACAAGTACATTAGTTAAGAAGTGCGGCATGAGGTACCAAACTTGTTGTTCTTACTTTTTTTTTCCTGAAAAAATACGGTACTATTTCTTTACACATGATCACTCCTTGGTAGAAAATTTAAAAGATATGATTTGAATTAGTTTTGACAATTGGAAACGTGAATTTTATTGAACATATATGAATAATTTATTTTAATTTGATGGTGAATTTTTAAATTAATGTCTCCTAAATGTTTAACTTATTATGAAATTTATAATTACTAGTTTCATGCAATTTTGAAATTTATCATGCTATCAAGATGTGCACAAAGCAGTTTCCATCACAACTATATGAAGTCGATGATATAAAGGCACAAGGCATGGTATAATTCGACGAAAAAAGAATTGTGCAGCTCATTGAATGATCAAGTACATGTTCAGTTTATCTAAAGTTCATATGCTAGAAAAAATCAAGTCCTTGGTGAATTGTATGCTTAAATGTACAAGTACATTAGTTAAAGAGTTTGGCGGGGGTACCAAACGTATTGTTCCTACTGTTTCTTTTTTTTTTTCCCATGAAAAATGTGGTACTATTTCTTTACACATAATCACTTCTTGGTAGAAAATTTTAAAAATATGGTTTGAATTAGTTTTGACAATTCGTGAATTTTATCCGACATATATGAATAATTTATTTTAATTTCATGGCCAATTTTTAAATTAGTGTCTCTTGAATGTTTAACTTATTATGAAATTAATAATTATTAGTTTCATGCAATTTTGAAATTTATCATGATATCAAGACGTGCACAAAGCGATTTCCATCACAACTATATGAAGTTGATGACATAAAGGCACAAGGCATAATATAATTTGACGAAAAAAGAATTGTGCAACTCATTGAATGACCAAGCACATGCTCGGTTTACTTAAAGTTCATATGCCCAAAAGACTCAAGTCCTTGGTTAGTTGTATGTTTAAATGTACAAGTACATTAGTTAAGGAGTGCGGCGGGGTACCAAACGTGTTGTTCTTACTGTTTTTTTTTCCTTGAAAAATGCGGTACTATTTCTTTATACATAATCACTCCTTCGTAGAAAATTTAAAAAGTATGGTTTGAATTAGTTTTGACAATTGGAAACGTGAATTTTATCTGACATATATGAATAATTTATTTTAATTTGATGGCCAATTTTTAAATTAATGTCTCCTGAATGTTTAACTTATTATGAAATTAATAATTATTAGTTTCATGCAATTTTGCTTTGGCATTTTCTTAAACAAAGCATAAGTTGGAAATTTATTAGCCAAAGCTATACACACCTTCCATAACTTAATACCGAATGAAGGCAAAAGTTGTACAATTTCAGCGCACAAATATATATGCTGAATTTTGAAGTTATATTTGTAAGATAATAGAGCAAAATCATATGTATATGTATGTATATATTTATATGATGATCGATTGAACAAACAATTACACACTATGCTCTTAGGTGTCTGACTTCATTACATTACATATATATTAAAGTAAAATACGCTTCACTCCCTGAGGTTTTGCCTAATAACACTCCAACCTAATTTTCATCAAAATAGACACTCCACCCTGTTCTTAATAGTAAAATTGAAAATTCACTCCATTGTCCATGTTGACCTAATTTTTTTAAAAAAAATTGTTCCTTAATCTTTAGCTTATTTTTCAAGTTTTTCCTAATTCATATTATTTTTTAATATTATTTCAAGGTGATACAGTTAGTCCACGTTCGAGTAATATTATTTAAGATATTAATAAATCTGTTGATATGCAATTTTTTTGTGGATGAAAAAAGATTGAAAATAAGAAAATACATTAAAAAGAAAAATAATGCTTGTAACTACTTTGTTCGAGATCATCAATGATCATTAAGGTCTTCGAATACCTGTGGTGGAGTACTTGCCATTAGTGAGGCTCTACTTGTAACATTGACATCTTAAATTAGGACCAGTAAAATCTCAATATTGGGCCAATATTAATCTTGAAAATAGTCGTTCGTAACTTCATGGGAGTATTGGTGGTATTTACTGCGAAACATGAGTATTCGATATGTGCATGATCTCTTAGAGTCAAATGTAATGATTCTAAATATCGATCTCGAGGAGTGAATATTTGGTCATCGGATACCCTTGCTTTATTTTTATGATGAATGAACACGTTTGCTTTAGACCATTGAGAGTTCTAATGGTTGTTAACAAGTTATTCTCTTCTCTTTTTTATTTCAAAATATATTTTTTTATTTTTATAAATATTACACATCAATAAGTTTATTGAAAATTCAAATAGTATAACCAAATTGAATAAACCGTATGGTGTTGACGATCAAAATTATTCAAAAGAACTAAGATAGGACAAAAGTGAAAAGAAAATAAAGGTCAAGGGTCAAAAGAAGCTTATCTTATTAGTCAACAAGGTCAATGGGGGTGAAGTGTCTATTTTGGTTAGTAATGGAGTGGAATGTTATCGTGCAAAACCTCAAGGGAGATGAGTGTAGTTTACCTTATATATTAAATGCATGCACATCAGAGACATGTGTACTACATTTTATTCTATTATATTATTAACTTGGGTCGAGTATTACATTTTTTTTTGTTGGTGGTAGGAGGTTAGAGTATTAGGTTGTGTATGGTTTTAGAGTTGAGTTGAGTTGAGTAGAGTTTTGTTTTTTTTTACTTGTCAAGCCACACTATATATTTCCTGTACGTAGTAATTTTACCAGCCAACCCACAAAATAAAAAAAATGTAATACTCGACCCAAATTAATAGTATAATAGAATAAAAATGTAGTACATATGTATTTGTTGTGTATGCATTTAATATATAAGGTAAAATACACTCCCTTTCCTTGAAGTTTTGCGCAATTACACTCCACCCTATTATTAACCAAGATAGACATTTCACCCCATTGACCTTGTTGACTTAATAAGATAAACCTTTTTTGACCCTTGACCTTTATTTTCTTTTCACTTTCATCCTATCTTTGTTCTTTTGAATTATTTTGATCTTCAACACCACACGGTTTATTCAATTTGGTTATATTGTTTGAATTTTCGATAAACTTATTGATGTGTAATATTTATAAAAATAAAAAATATATTTTGAAATAAAAAAGAGAAGAGAACAACTTGTTAACAACCATTAGAACTCTCAATTGTCTAAAGCAAACGTGTTCATTCATCATAAAAATAAAGCAAGGGTGTCCGATGACCAAACATCCACTCCTCGAGATCGATATTTAGAATCATTCATTTGACACTGAGAGATCATGCACATATCGAATGCTCATGTTTCGCAGTAAATATCACCAATACTCCCATGAAGTTACGAACGACTATTTTCGCGGTTAACATTGGCCTAATATTCAGATTTTAGAGTCCTAATTTAAGATGTCGATGTTACAAGTAGAGCCTCACTGGTGGAAAATACTCTAACACAGGTAATCGAAGACCTTAGTGATCATTGATGATCTCGAACAGAGTAGCTACAATCATTATTTTTCTTCTTTTTAATGTATTTTCTTATTTTCAGACTTTTTTCATCCATAAAAAAATTGCATATCAACATATTTATTGATGATTTAAATAATATGACCCGAAAGTGGACTAACTGTATCACCTTGAAACAATATTAAAAAATAATATGAATCAGAACAAACTTGAAAAATAAGCTAAAGATTAAGGAACAAAGGATTTTTTTTCAATTAGATTAACATGGACAACAGGGTGAATTATCAATTTTACTATTAAGAACTGGGTAGAGTGTCTATTTTGATTAAAATTGGGTTGGAGTGTCATTAGGCAAAATCTCGCGGGAGTGTAACGTAATGAAGTCAAACACCTAAGAGCTGGATGTGTAATTGTTTGTTCAATGGATCATAATATAAATATATACATACATATACATATGATTTTGTTCTATTATCGTACGAATATAACTTCAAAATTCAGCATATATATTTGTGTGCTGAAATTCAGCATATATATAACTTCATTCGGTATTAAGTTATGGAAGGTATGTATAGGTTTAGCTAATAAATTTCCAACTTATGCTTTGTTCAAGAAAATGCCAAAGAAAAATTGCATGAAAATCATAATTATTAAATTCAAAATAAGTTAAATATTCAGGAGACATTACTTTAAAAAGTGGCCATCCAATTAAAATGAATTATTCATATATGTCAGATAAAATTCACGTTTCCAATTGTCAAAACTAATTCAAACCATATTTTTTAAATTTTCTACCAAAGAGTGATTATGTGTAAAGAAATAGTATAGTATTATTCAGAAAAAAAAAGAAACAGTAATAACAGCACATATGGCACCTCTCGTCGCACTCCTTAACTAATGTACTTGTACATTTAAGCAAACAATTCACCAAGGACTTGACTTTTTCTGGCATATGAACTTTAAATAAACCGAACATGTGCTTGGTCATTCAATGAGCTGCACAATTCTTTTTTCGTCGAATTATACCATGCCCTGTGTCTTTATGTAATCGACTTCATATAGTTGTGATGGAAACTATTGTGTGCACGTCTTGATAGCATGATAAGGAAAAATAAATCTTGATTATGGTAAAATGTTGTTAGGTAGCCAGCGTGAGAATCTATATATCTATAATTTATTATCATAACTAATATAAATTTACTGAACTCAACATATTATTTCTTAAATTTTCATAATTTTATTGTTATCATTTTTATAAATCTCAATAAATTGATTTTGATGCTAAAGGTTCGTCTCGAACCACTATCATAATAATGGTTATTCCAAGTGGAATACTGGAGTTTGCTATGATAATAATTCTAAATAATTGATGCTATAAGTTCATCTCATACCACTGTTAACATTTGAAATTATCCCAAATTTAATTACCGAAACTTGCTCGATAATCATTCCTAATGAATTAGTTCATATTTTATATAAATAATATGTATAAATACTGCTAAATGAGAAACTAAAAATATTTATATATGTTACACAAATAAAAACATGTTGCTCAATTTCTCCTGTCCTTTTCATCTATTGTTTATTTTAACATCCTAATTTTACTAAATAAGGGAAACAATTCTCACATATATCTAATAGTTGACTTTGTTCACTGATTTTATATAGAAAATCCTTCCGTAATACTTATTAAAAGTCTACTTTCAAGAAAATTTTCTATCTATTTATTTATACACATAAATATTTTTTCATTTATAATAGTAAGTTAAAATTGAACATAAAAATTTATAGATGAAATACTTTGAATACTAAATAAAATAAACGGTACTTAGAAATATACTATTATTTGAATAATAAATTACATAATTTTTATATTTTTATAAGAAGTAATATTTATTTAAGAAGATGCAAAATTGTATATCAAATTAGATTACTTTCACGTGCAAAACACATAATTATTTGATTAGTAATACTTAAATATACTCCACAATTTCTATTATCCGCCTGATTACATATCGATTAGGCATATTTTAATTGGTCCATTGCGCCGCTATGCGATAAAACACACTATATAAACCCCAGGAGAGCCTCATTTCTCCTTACAGTTATTAAGCAACGGTCAGCCACTAACGATGGAGCGAGTTGTAGCCCGAACAATGGCCTCACTTTCGTTCTTGCTAGCCCTCGCCTCCCTTCCCCTGCCCTCAGTTGCCATCTCGTCGTGCAACGGCCCATGCACAACGCTGAATGATTGTGACGGACAGCTCATATGCATCAGCGGCAAGTGCACTGACGACTCCGATGTCGGGACCCACATTTGCAAGAAATCTTCCCCGTCCCCAACCCAGTCTAGCGGGTCCTGCAGCCCCTCCGGCACCCTGTACTGCAAGGGCAAGTCCTACCCTAAGTACCGCTGCTCACCACCGGTCACGCCCTCGACCCGAGCCACCCTGACCGAGAACGATTTTAGCCAGGGAGGGGATGGTGGGGGCCCCTCGGAGTGCGATAATAAGTACCACTCTAACTCCGAGCATGTTGTTGCTCTGTCAACCGGCTGGTATGCAGGGGGGTCACGCTGAGGGCGGATGGTCAAGATAACTTCCACGAAGACCGGGCGCAGCGTGGCCGCTAAGGTGGTCGATGAGTGTGACTCCATGAACGGGTGTGACTCGGAGCACGCAGGTCAGCCTCCATGTCGGAACAACATAGTTGATGCCTCAAGCTCCGTGTGGCACGCGCTGGGGCTCGATATCAATGTGGGAGAAGAGAATATAACCTGGTCCATGGCTTAGGCCTGTGCCATCTGCCATGCATCATTTCTTCCATGAGAGCCCGCCGCGATTCTCGGAGCTACTATCACTACATGCAGGGATAACCCCCCCTGTTGAATAAATGTGTATACATGCATAGGACATATTTGTTGTGTTGTGTATGTGTATGTGATCTACCAATCCACGATATGCAAGGCGTTTAAAAGTAATAAAATCGTATGAAAGTCTAATATATAAGTTGAACGTTCTATGGTACGAATAATTTTTTG
Organism: Punica granatum; assembly: GCF_007655135.1. Lineage (NCBI taxonomy): Eukaryota > Viridiplantae > Streptophyta > Magnoliopsida > Myrtales > Lythraceae > Punica > Punica granatum. The sequence goes on from NC_045129.1 coordinate 30,829,578, forward strand.
GTACAATCACTAATCTAAACTTTGGATTGCAATCATTAATAAATAGATGGATAATTATATAAATGGTCGTCCGATGGTCCAAAAAGTTACTATAGTATACAATGATTGCATCACAGAATTGAACTATATCCATAAATAATAGCTTGATTATATAGGTCTAGCTATAAAAGGCTTGTCCACATTGCCATTGATGTTGAATTTGTCATAGCAGATAGATATCTCACATATATGATCGCATATTGGTAAAACATGTGATATTTGTTAGGCGTGCGAGTACAGACAACAGAGTGTCGTTGACATATAGATAATTTAACTGCCCATTCGGTTAATTAAATCTCATGAGGGCCTATGGGGCCATCGATAAGGCCCAACCGACTTCCACATTCATCCTCTTCATTATTTGCCTCTATAATGAAGCTTTCAAGGTAAACTCAAGACAGTCTCTCTCTTTATTACTTCCCCACACCCGCCTCTAGCTTGAGCGTTGGAGAGGGCTCTTGGGCACCAACCCAAAAGCCTTTATTGCAGGTCTTGGAGTGGCAGCCGGATTCCAAGGAGGACCCGAGAGTTCTTCATGATGGGGAGAAGACTCTCAAAGGACTTTTTTCCTGCATCAGTCGTTTTGTAGTACAGATGATAAGATTAAAGATTATCTCAAATGTAAGATTTGGACAGATCGGAGGAGGCATTCTCATTTGTATACCCTGTCAAGGCGGCCAAAAGATCCGGCCACCAAAATGGTTTGTTGAGCTTAATATGTGCCTTCTTCTTGTTGAGAATTGGTGTATGCGCTAAAGGCAATTTGTCATCAATTCTGTAGTGTAACATGTATTTCATTATAATACGAGACATTTTGTTATTGTGTGGGTTGCACTAAATATTAATTTTACACAATAAAGTCCTTAGAATAGTAGGTTCAATAGACATCAAGTGTGACTTGATTATGAGACCCTATAATTACTGAACACTATTTCTAAATGTCCCTAGTCAAAGTATTATCATTAATTAGGACGACGATAATGCGGTTAGACTAGTGTGAGCGTTAATTGATGACCAAGTCTCACAAGTCATGGATGTGGAGACATCGAGTTACACTGCATGTATACATTAGGAGCAATGTATACTGGACTGAACTGCCATGAGACTGTTACATGGATCGTTACGTGACTGTCATTAGCAGATCTCATGGTGACTATGGTGTAGTGGTCCTTTGACTTAAGGTCACCATGGATTCCTACATGTAATGTCGTATACTTTGATATCGTCAAACGCCACCGTACCAGGATGGTTATAAAGACAGTTATTGGGTATATGTCACTGAGCATAAAAAGGAATGTGAGTGACTAAGATAGAATTTGTCCTTCCTACATAACATGTGTTATATCTCACAACCGCTTGGTGGGTAGAGTCTAAAAGTGTATGCATACCCAAATGAGTCGATATAGGGATATCGAACTCATTTGTTCTAATGACTTACCCAGTAAACCAAGAAAGAGAGATTGAGCTATACGAGGATGTCATCGACCATGCGTTGAGATATAGAGAACAAATGGATTATACTACACAGTAACATAGGTCATAAGGTTTGTTAAGAAATTGACTTTCCGATTACTTGAGTAACAGTGATACATTGCTAGATGTCGCTCACTGTTTGTAATATTGAAATAGAGATTTCAATATTACTGTCAACGTAATCGAAAACCTACGGGGTCACACACGACGACTAAATCGACGAGATATTTTGAAATAATAAAGTCATTTAATAGAGATTATATGATTTATGGTGCGACCGATTAATCGGATATTTAATGAGATTAAATTTGTCGATTAATTAAACCCGATTTATTAGATTTAATGGTGTGCTAAGTGATTATTTTTTATGGAGCCACTTGGAGCCAATTTTGTGAACACACATGGGCCAATGGTTTAATGAGACTTAGCCATACACATGGCTCATGGAGACCTTATTTTCCTCATTCCCACATCGGCCAAGTAACGATATTACGCCCCCTCAAATACTTATATAAAAAATGGCTTCACGTGTATAAGTGTATGTGATATACATATGCATATACATATACATACATATATGTGTACGCGCATGAAGTGTATATTGGAAATTCAAGTTGAATTGTTCAACTTGAATTAATCCTACTAGTCTAATAATTCTGGATGTCGCACCGGTGTTTCTTTCGAGCGTTGGCCGCTAGCACCGCCGATCTCAAGAATTCGTCGACCGCTAGTATCATCGATCTCGAAGACTCATCGATGAAGTCGGTGTAGATACTTGTAGATGTGTCACACTTGGGACACTCAGTCGATGATTTGAAAAATTTCAGTTACGCATGAAGTGTATATTGGAAATTCAAGTTGAATTGTTCAACTTGAATTAATCCTACTAGTCTAATAATTCTGGATGTCGCACCGGTGTTTCTTTCGAGCGTTGGCCGCTAGCACCGCCGATCTCAAGAATTCGTCGACCGCTAGCATCGTCGATCTCGAAGACTCATCGATGAAGTCGGTGTGGATACTTGTAGATGTGTCACGCTTGGGACACTCAGTCGATGATTTGAAAAATTTCAGTTACGCATTATCTACTCCTATTCTTCTAATAGGTCTTGAGATTAGCTTCACTAGTTCCTTTTACACTTCCGCAGGCATGGTGAAACTAGCACTTCTAGTGGGCACTTCCAATCAATATTTAATCCATACGATTAATTAGTCTTAATCTTAACTGTATATTAATTTATTCTCTCAAAACTATAAGAAAAAATAATTAGAATGACAACGTGATCATATATATATATATATATATATATATAGGAGTTATTACCCATATATCATATGATTTCACCGAATTCTCAAATTTATAATATATTTTAAAAATTACAGAAAATATCTCATGGTTTACATTTGGTTCCAAATCTATTCCGCTGTTCTATCTTCCATCAACATTTAACGGTGTTGTTGATGTGGAACGTAAGTTGGCCCATTCTTGTCACTGTGGCCCTTTACCCGGAATAGATTTGAGAAAAAAAATTAAAACCATAGAATAGATTTGAGAAAAAATTAAAATCATGGGATAGGTTTGGAGCCTACTTACGTTTCGTTAACGGATAAATTGACGGATAGATTTGGAACCAAATGTAAACCATGAGATATTTTGGGTAATTTTTAAAGTATATAATAGATTTGAAAATTCAGTAAAACTATAGAATATATGAGATGATAAACTCATATATATATATATATATATATGTATGAAGACTTCAAATTTTGACTCAACGGAGCACTTTAATTTTCTCGCGAAACAAAAGAGAAAGGGAACCTTTTTCATGTCTGCACCATATGGTAATCGGAATACCAACTGATTTGATTAATTCAGGTATGCTTATTAAAGAGTAAAATTCTCCCAATCATAAAACTTTTCCATCGGTCATACTCTAACTTGAGATTTTAATGGATTTATTGTGCGAAGAGTGCATTATGACATGTGGCCGCTTGCCTAGTGGGGGCGGCCTCTCTGTTGTGGGTATATGGGAAACCCAACTCTACGAACTCGAGGAAAGGCTACGCAACAGTAGTAAGGCGCGTGTTGGTCGAAGTTGTTTGTGGTGCTAGCAGGGAATGCAAGTGAATGAATCCCATCGCCTAACGAGTGATATGTGCTTACGCCCCTTTAGAGAGAGGCGCTATAACACGCTTGTTTAATAGTTAAAAAGGTTATGGGCCTAAGAAGCTATTGCTTGCTGTCTTGCTAGCTACTTCGCGAGCCTTCACTGCCCCGATCTATAATTTCCCTTCTTTCGTCCATCCATGAGGAAAAGAGGTGCTACACCACCTGAACCAACCCAAATTAGTAAAATAGGAGCTTTCCTTCTCTTTAAAATTCTATAGAAATGTAGGAAAAGGGATTTGGTATAATATCTATTATTATCCAATTGAAATCAACAAATTTTATATTTGAAACTTCTAATGCTTTTCTTTTTCCCCCAAAGTTTAATTATGATTACTATGGACCTTCCATTAAAAACAACGGTATACTAAGAATTTTTAACTTTTAGTTGGATTGTCAAATAAAATATGGGGGCAAAATCAAATCGATACATATTTCAGGAGGGGCAACTCTATTTGTTATGAGGTAAAATTTCAAAATCCTTAGCTTTCATTTGGTTTTCGAATTCCACAATGATCCAACTCAACTTCATTTTGTGCAATGATTGTAAGTGTTGACAAATATATTGATGTGTGATAATATACATATTGTAATTAGGCAATTTCACATGTGTACATATACAAATATATTCATATTAACTCCATTCTAATTTTCATCAGATAAACTTATTATTATTCATCAAATTAATTTAGCAATTAAATTAATCGAGAAAAGAACTTGCTGATATGAATGAGCGTATTAAAAAGAATTGCTAGAAGTCTCGATAGAATTAAGAGTTTTGGAACCCGTACATAATCTATATATCTATATTAAGAGATCTGTAGGGGGCGCTGGGGAGCTAGATGCGCTACTCGATCTGGAGGCGCTGAGGGAGATAGAGGCCTGCTGAGGTTGACCGCATGCACAGGGGAGCGTTGCTGGCACGATCAACGGAGGCGGAGCTGCGCTGTGATCGCTGCAGGAAGCTGCGCAGGGGCACGAGCGCGGAGTTAGCTGCAATGTGGGGCACAAGCGGCTGCAGTGTGGGGCACGGGTGGGTGAGTGGGAGAAAGAGATCAGAGGATATATCGGTGTAGAGAGAGAGAGAAGCAGATTGAGGAGAAGAAAAGAAAAAGAAGAAGGAAGGTAGTTGGTCAAACGGTCAAAAGGTCAACTCAGTCATTTTCTTTAATTTACAGATGGAATTCCGTTGAAATATCCCGTCGGAAGATTTCCAACAGAATACCCGTTGAAAATCCGTCGAAAAAGATTTCGATGGAATTTTTCCGACGGGGCTATTCTATCGTCATTTTCCATCGGAAAATGTGGACTTTCTAGTAGTGTAATATCAGTTCTATATATGGCAATAAGAGGCTTCATGAATTAATATTTGAGTCATTTGCATTTGGTTTTCGAGTTAGATAAGTGATCCAACTCAACTTGATTTTATGCAATAATTGTAAGTGTTGATAAATATATTAATGTGTGAGAATATATATATATGTATATAGATGTGAAAGTAAATGAGAAATTTATTATTAAAAAGTTGATTTTAAAAGTAATTAGGAAAAGTATGAGTTAAAAAATATTATTAAATGGAAGTGTTAATATGGTTAAGAAAAAATATGAGTGAGAAAGTATTATTAAATGAAAGAAAAAGACAAAATAGTAATGATTATATTGTTAAATTTGAAGAAGAATATAGTTGCGTTGAATAGAGTTGAATTATTATTCAAAAACCAAACAAAGTGAGTTGTTTCAAAACTCTTAATTCTATCGAGACTTGTAGAAATTCTTTTTAATACACTCATTCATATCAATAAGTTCCTTTCTCGATTTTTTTGTCTTTTGTCTGAGCCGCACATATTTGATTATGCTAAAATTTCGAAAAAATGACACTAGTGGTCCTAAAAGTTTGTATTTTTTGACATTGAGTCCTAAAAATTTCACTTTGGAAGATCAAGTCATAAAATGTTTGGAAAAGTGTCAGTGGTGGTCCTATCCATCACTGACCTTCATGGACCTGCTAGCATGGAGTTAACAGCGCTAAGTGTGTACAAGTGGCCGTTAAGTTGGTGACGTGGCACAGCGAGAGTGGTCACGAGTGGATTCAAGACCCGATTTGAAATTTCAACCCGACCGACTTGAAATTTCAGCTCGCCTAACTTGAACCTTCAATACTGAATTATGTACAAGACTGAACTGTGTACATGAGAAAGACTGAACTCTGTACGGGAGGGAAAAATAGGAGAAAGCAACGAAGAAGGCAGGGAAGCAAGCGTAGGTTATGATTCAGGTATCGGGAGAACAAGCAGAAGAGAAGAGGAGAGAAGGTAGCATTGAAGAAGCTACTGTCCTTTTACAGAGTATAGGAGAGGAGGAGAGGAAGTGAGGTTACGAGTGAGTAAAGGAGAGGAGGAGAGGGGATGAGGTTGCAGGCGTGTATTAATAGACCCGACCCGAAGAAGAAAAAGAGGGAAGCTCAGGTAGCAGGATCCACATTGCTCCCGACCTGAAGAAGAAGAAGAGGAAAGCTCAGTATTGATCATTTACTGGGTTTCATGTTGAAGGTTGTAGTAGGTACTGTTAATTTACTGCTGAATTGTTTGGGCAAATCATATTTTAATGAAAGATTGTTAATATTATGATGCTTATTCTGTTACATTGGTCTTGTAGAATGGATGACTTTCACAACTTGAACTATCATGGCGGGTCCTTTAAGGAATAAGGAAGGGAACTATTGTACAGTGAGGGTGAGATATTGCGTTGGGATATTGACGCAAACAAAGTGTTTGTTACTCATATGGTGAAAGAATTGAAAAAGATGGGGTATAAATGCAATGTAGAGGTGGTCTTGTGTAGGGTCCATGGCAAGGGGTTAAAAGAAGGATTATTTGAACTGTACAAGGACAATTATGTTATTCAACTCATAGGGCAGTTGTTGGAGTATAAATATTGCCAACTGTATGTCAAGCACATAATCGACCCTTAAGTGTTTCAGCAACCTAAGGCGACTATTGAGGGAGGTGCTGAGGAGACTGCTGTTGTAAATCCAGCTACAGAAGAAAGTGAAGAAAACAGTAGTGGGAGTGAGAGTGATTTTGCTTATGGGGATGTACTTGTAGATCTAAGTGAAGAAGATGATCCTGAGCTCCAAGACATTAAATCCCAAGTTCAAATTGCAAAAAAGAAAAGAGCTAAAATGTTAAAGAGTTTGAGACTACGGAAGGATGTACAAACTATTATAAGGGAAGTAAGAGAAGATAAGCAGGAAAACAAGGGCAAAAAGAAAGAGGGTGCTATTGGTACTGGTGATGCAGCTTATGAAGGATACATAATTGATTATCTATCTTCTAATGAGGCATGCAGCATTAGCTCTGGTGAATTAAGTTTAGAGTTTGGGGATGATAAAGAGACATTGAGAGAAAAGCAACTCAGAAGTTACTTCAAAAAGTCAAGTACATTCCCTCAATATGAACCGACTTGTGAGTGGCCTAGTTTTACTGTAGGTCAACTATTTGAAGATGGAAACTAGTTTAAGGATGCAATTTGTTTGGCTTCTGTGAAGATCTAAGGAAACCTATACTTCAAAAAAAATTGTAAAAAGTATATAAGAGAGAGGTGTACAGAGAGGAACCGTTCTTCAAAGATAGTTGCTAAATTCATGAAGAATCTTGGTGCTTACCAGGTAAGGAAAATCTTTGACAATCACACATGCAATATAACTTACAACAATAGTAGCGTGAATAGCCAATGGTTGGCTAGACATTACATGGGCACAATCAGGTCACTTCCATCCATTAAATTAAATGAATTCAAAAAGCTAGTGAAGGAGCAGTTAGGTGTTGAGGTATCTAGATCCCAGTGTATTAGGGCAAAGGAAAAGGTCTATACTTTGTTGGTTGGTGATAGTAAAGCAGAGTATGCATTGATGTGGTTTCATTCTGATGAGTTGAAGAGAGCAAATAGGGATTTCTCTGTCTGTATGATGGTTCAAAGGCCAATACCAACTGAGCCACCTATTTTTGATAGATTTTATGTGTGCTTTGATGCTTTGAAGACAGGATTTGTAAAGGGGTGTAGGCAAATAATTGGTGTTGATGTTTGTTTCTTGAAGACAGTGGTTAAGGGTCAACTGCTAACTGACATTGGTAGGGATGGGAACAATCAAATATTTCTCATTGCTTGGGTCGTAGTTCAAGTTGAGAGTAGAGATACATGGTTATGGTTTTTGAGTCTGCGTAAGGAGGACTTAAACATAACTGATGGCTTAGATTGGTCAATCATATCTGATCAACAAAAAGTGATGTAAATAATATACATACAGATTAATTATTCCCTTCATGTTATTTTCAAAAAGTGTTAATTTTTGTTTTTTTTACATAGGGATTGGTACAAACAGTAGCTGAGTTATGCCCTCATATAGAGCATAAAATGTGTGCAAGGCACATCTATGCTAATTAGGGTGGAAGTCACAAGGGGCCAAAGATATAGAGGCAATTCTAGAACATTGCCAAATCAACCACTGAAGCCGATTTTAAGGAAAATATGGAATTACTCCGTAAAATGTCACCCCAAGCATATGAGGACTTGCTAGAAAGATCAAGATCCAAGTACTGGTGTAAGACTTTTTTTAATCCCATGGTTAAATGTTACATTATTGATAATAATCCGTGTGAAGCCTTTAATGGGAGAATACTTGAAGTAAGATGTAAATCCATTTATTTGATGTTAGAGGACATTAGGAAGTTGGTGATAGAAAGGATCCCCACTTAGAGAGCAAACCGTGAGAAGTGGACGAATGATTTTGGTCCTATGATTGAAAAAAAAATTGCAAGAATATATGAAATTGAGTAGGTATTGTCATGTTACTTGGAATAGTGAAAATGGTTATGAGATCGAGACTTGGGACACCAAGTATGTGGTTGACATCAAGAATAAATCATGTGACTGTAGAGCATGGCAGCTTTCTGGAATTCCTTGTTATCATGTTGTCTGTGCCTTGTTAGATAAGGGTTTAGACTCAAGTGATTGTGTTAATAGCTTTTACAAGAAGGAGATGTTTTTACAAGCTTATGGGAAGGTGATGGAGCCTGTGAGGGACCCCAAGTTTTGGGAGAGAACTAACATGCATGAACCACTTATATCTCCAAAGTTAAAGAAGAAGAAAGGTAGACCAAAGAAATTGAGAAGAAAGACAGTGTTGGAGACTACCGTTGGAAAAGATGGGGTTGAATAAATGTCATGTAAAGGTACAACAAATACGTGCAGTCTATGTAGGCAACCTGGTCATAATAAGAGGAGGTGTAATCTAAAAGGCGAAGATAACACTGAACCGGTAAGTTCACTTGAACTTTAACGGATGATGGATTTCATTATTTGTCTGTGTGAACTAAATTTGCATTTTGGTTAGCAGGCTGTATGTGGATCTGCAGGCCCTCTTCCTATAGTGCAACAAATGCCAACCCAACAAAATACAAAGGTATGTTCAACAATGATATGTATGGTATTACATACTAGATATCCAATATACGATTCATTATATCATTTTATTTGTCACTTTAAACATCCATGATAATTAGGGGCAAAAAAGGCCTGAGGATCTTGGAGATGGAGGAAGTAGGAAAAAATCTAGCTCATAGAAGGGAAGATCTGACCTTCAATCAAGAGCTACAGAGATCAGTGCAGCTACATATGAAGGCCACGCATCCTCAACTCAGTCGTCAGAACAAAACAGAAGCATTGTAGCAACAACTCCAACTGTTAATAGAGAATACATTGTAATGAATGTGAGTAAATTACTGTAATGCAAGTCATCCTCTAATTAATTTTACCATATTATTTGTGGACACATATATGTGTAATACATCTTTGTGTATGTGCAACTTGGAAGTATAGTAGAATTGTTCGTGGCTAGGGAGGCTGATCACTCAAGGCAGATAGTGACAGTCAACCAACTTCAAGCCCAAGCACAAGGGAGATCAAACCAGAAAAAGTCAAAGGCAATCACAAAAATGGGACTGCACTCATCTCAAGGGAGTTTAAGTGGAAAAAGAGTCTGATGGAATCGGTGTCATGGTTATGGTTTTGGTTGTGCTGAAGCATTATTGTCCGAGTTGAAGAAGATCTGTATAGTTTTTGTTGTATTTTCAACCTTTAAGATGTCAACAAGACCTGCAATATTAGTATGGTTATGTATGACATAAGTTATGGTTGTGTATTTTGTTGAATTCTCGCAATTTGCTCTTTGCCAATGCAGAACAGTGGTTATGGTTGTGTATTTTGTTGAATTCTCTCAATTTGTTCTTTGCTAATGCAGAACAGTGGTTATGATTATGTATTTTGTTGAATTCCAGCAATTTGTTCTTTGCCAATGCAGAACAGTGATTATGGTTATGTATTTTGTTGAATTCTTGCAATTTGGCCAATATTACAGAGACATATTTTGTTGAATTCCTACAATTTGTTTTGTAATGTTGGGCAAATATATGTTATACATGATTGTTAACTGTCTCTGTAATATTAGCCAAATATGTCTCTGTAATGTTGGGCAAATATCTGTTATACACTATTGTTAACTGTCTCTGTAATGTTGGTCAAATATGTCTCTATAATGTTGGGCAAATATCTATTACACACTATTGTTAATTGTCTCTGTAATATTAGCCAAATATGTCTCTATAATGTTGGGCAAATATTTGTTATACATGATTGTTAACTATCTCTGTAATATTCGCCAAATATGTTTATATAATGTTGGGCACATATCTGTTATGCACGATTGTTAACTGTCTCTGTAATATTCGCCAAACATGTCTCTCTAATGTTGGGCAAATATATGTTATGCACGATTGTTAACTATCTCTATAATATTCGCCAAATAGTTCTGCAGATTGCTCTCTCTTCTCTGTAGTGTTGGCCAAATAACATTGAACTATCATAACATATACAATTATACAAAATAGATACATAAAAAATACAGAACATAATGTTCTTTCTTCTCTTTAATATTGATTGCTCTGTCTTCTCCATATTATTGGCTAGAACGGTTAAAAGAGTTAACAGATACAGAGCAGATACAGTTAATACAAATAGTTCTGCAAATTGCTCTCTCTTCTCTATACTGTTGGCCAAATAACTTAACAAAGTAATGTTGGCCAAATAGACAACAACTTTGGCATCATTGGGCAACAATCTCCACACATTACATTGAACTATCAGAACAGATACAGAACAAAATGGCCACGCTGAATAGACAACAACAGAAGGCCATGCAGAACAGATAACAACAGAAGGCCACACATAGCTAAATAGATAACAAACTATAGAAATCAATAGAACTATGACCATATCAACAGATACAATTAACATATACTGAATGGCCACGCAAAACAGACAAGAACAGACGACAACGCAGAACTAAACACCAAACAAACTGCAAAACTCAACATAGTATGATCATATCAGAGAAGGAGCAGCTCATTTCCAACAGAACTACGCACTTGCAATATTAGCATATCAAAGAAGATATCCAAACACCAAACATTGTATTCCATTAGCAATAACAGAGTCGTCTCAGTACAAATTAGAAGCTTACGAGTCTACAGTATTACATTAGCAATAACAAAGTCGTCTCAATACAAATTACAAGCCTACAAGCCTACAGTGAATTAACGGATTTGCAGGGTCGGAAGCCTACTAGCCAATACATAATTTACATCTGAAGCAGATCCCAAATAAAATTCCAATCATAATTGCAATGCAAACTGCAGAAACAACTACCATAACATCAAAAGCATAACTCTGTCAGTGCTTTAACTCCTCCTCCAATTCGTTAATCTTTAATTTCATACACGTCATTTCCCATTCAGACAAGGAAACTTCTTCCACACCAATTTCTAAAATCGATTTCGACTGAGAAGCATCAAATTGATTGTCAATCCACCTAAAATAGCTACACCCCCCATTTTCCCGGTACCTTGGGCATCCAACGAATCTCCTACCTAGGTTGTTTGGCCTACGTGATGTCTTCTGTTGAACTCGCAATCCGTAGCTACAAGGGGCCGCATTGCTCCCAGAAAAGCTTGAACATTCCCTTGAACTAGAAGTCTCCACTCGTCGGTGCCTTCCTCTAGAAGCTTGTTGTCCACGTCTTATGACGGCTTCCATGCCAGTATTCGAAGAGCTTGCACGGGATTAGGGTTTCAATCGAAGGATGGGATTAGGGTTTCAATCGCCGAGCTCGCAGGGGGATTTCGAAGATCGATTTTGGGAATTTTAGGAGGGGATTAGGGTTTTAGGATGGGATTTCGAAGTTCGATTTTGGGGATTTCAAGAGGGATTAGGGTTTTAGGACAGGATTTCGAAGCTCGATTTTGGGATTTCAGGACAAGATTTCGGAGCTCGATTTTGGGGAGATTAGGCAGGGAATTAGAGTTTCAATCGATTTTGGGGATTTCGAGAAGGGATTACGGTTTCAAGAGGATTTCTGGATGGGATTTCAAGGGATTTCAGGGGGGGGGATTAGGGCTTCCAATTTCAAGGGGATTTCTGGATGGGATTTCAAGGGATATCAGGAATGGGGAGAGGATTATTAGGCTTTCTGATTTTGGGGAATTTGGGAAATTAGGGTTGATCGTCTGAATTGGGGAAAGCAAGGGAATCCGGAGGGGATTAGGGTTTCCGATTTGGGGGAATTTGGGAAATTAGGGTTCATTGTTTGAATTGGGGAAAGGAAGGAAATTGGGAATTCGATTTTATTGGTATGATGTTAGGTCGAGTATAAGCCCCCTGTTTCGGAGCTTCATGTTTCAAGCCGGGTCTTTCAAATCGGGTCTTGAATCCACTCATGACTATTCCCGCCATACCACGTCACCAACTTAACGGCCACCTGTATGCACTTAACGCTGCTAAGTCCATGCTGGTAGGTCCGTGAAGGTCAGTGATGGATATGACCACCATTGACATTTTTCCAAATATTTTAGAACTTGATTTCCCTAAATGAAATTTTTAGGACTCAATGTCAAAAAATAACAAACTTTTAGGACCACTAGTGTATTTTTCCCCTAAAATTTCATTCATCGACCTTTGGATCACAAAATTTCAATAAAAGAAAAAAATAAAAAGAATGAGTTTTGATTAGAATGCATCCAATGAGTGTATTTGAAATGAAATATATTTTCTAAAATAACCCATTCGTTAACTGGCATATAACAATTCCCATTAAAAATATTGAAAATAAAATAAAAAATCATATTCGATAAATAATTGACCCATTTTTATGTATTTCAACTATAAAAATTCAAATTATAAATTAAATAAAAATTTATATTTCTTAATATAATAATGAATTAGTATATCAAAGTAATCTTGAATTTGATATATGAATTGATTCTTTCAATTTTTAGGAAATAAAAAATTTACTTGATTATACATTGACTGAATGTAAAAATAAAATCGTACTTGCGATATTCTATATGTGACTAGATAGTGGTGGGATCGATCTCATTCAGTAATCCACTCTGTTGATTTGCTGCGTGCTTATACTGATAATAAAATCTAGTAGGTTCGGCATCTACACATTGTACTGTTTTATCCTATCACCTCAAATGATTAATGGATCACATCTTCTCGGTAAAACTCACGGTTGGCTCCGCAGTTTCCTCATAGTTTGACATTGTTTTGCATTTGCAACACAAATCCCTTTTTTGGCTACCATGTGGCAAATCTCTCGAAAGTACAGTGCAGTGCTTGCCAAGGCACGATCCCAAGGGTGTTGCAGCGAAACCACCAACCGACTTCATATGGCGCTAGAGCATAGCTTCATGGCACGAGAGATTCATAGGTCTAGATGGTGGGCTGGATTTAAAGGTGTAATAGGTTGAATGGGAGTTGAAGTGATGATGCGATCAGAGGATTACACTGCTCCAGAATGTAGCCGCTAAGATCCTTGCAAAGGAGAGCGTTTGACCTATTGCCCCGAGATGTTGAAACTTGAAAGCTGATTCCACGGGTAGTGAGTCCATGGCTGTAGTGGGTCCATGAATGGACTGGGTCTCAGTTGCAGATAACTGAAATAATACGCTTTGGTCTGGGACCTTTGGCTCGAGGAATGCCACCTTGATTTAGAGGTTGAAACAAGTAGAGACTTACGGATCGAATTGAATAACTCTGGAAGATAGAATGGATTCATGCATAAGATAGTAAAAGTGCGACAAATGTAATAATAAAGATAAGGTGCTATTCGATTTATGTGTCCAAGGGGTAAGTTCAGCTCGATGTATATAGGCCTTCAACGTATCGCGTAAGATAACAAGATTGGAAAATATCTAGAAAAATGGCCAACTAACTAATCATGAAAGGAATCCTGAGATTATGGATAAAATCAATTATTTGGCATCCTAACCAACCAAATCAAGAGCATTAAAAGATAACAAATCCAAACTACAAATGGTAGGCCGCCTCAGGGTCAATTAATGACAAACCTCCCCACATTTCTTCCCCGTGTTTGTTTCCTTGGCTGATCTTAAGGCCTTTGCTGTGATGCCAGGGCCTCGACAATTCCTTCATTGGCCTATGGAGAAGAGCCCGGGGCGGGGGCAATTGCGGCCCCGTGACATTTCCAAATATTAAGGCCTTCGCTTGATACCAAGGCTCCTCTTGTTTTTCGAATTATAATCTTACTCAACTCAATTTTATTTTTCTCTCAATTTATGATTACTTTTTTTTATCTTTTTTTTCTCAAATTTAATAATAAATTCTCTTACATATTTTTCTAATCATTTTTATAATCAATTTTTAATAATAAATTCCTATTTACTTTCATATATATATATATATTTATATCATTTTTTAATAATAAATTTCACATCTATATATACATACATATGTATATTATCACACATAAATATATTTGTTAACACTTGCAAAACCAAGTTAAGTTGGATCATTATGCAACTTGAAAGCCAAATGCAAGCTACGGATTTTGAAATTTTACCTCATAACAAATAGAATTGGCCCTCTTGAAATATGTATCTATTTGATTTTGCCCCCCATATTTTATTTCACAATCCAACTCGAAAATCAAACGCATGTTAAGGATTTTGAAATTTTACCTCATAACAGATAGAATTGGCCCTCCTGAAATATGTATCTATTTGATTTTGCCCCCATATTTTATTTGACATTCCAACTAAAAGTTAAAAATTCTTAATATACCGTTTCTTTTAGGGGAAAAAAAATGGAAGGTCCATAGTCATCATAATTAAAGTTTGGGGGAAAAAGAAAAGGCATTAAAAGTTTCAAATATAAAATTTCTTGATTTCAATTCAATAATAATAGGTATTATACCAGATCCCTTTATCCCTCCATTTCTATAGAATTTTAAACAGAATGAAAGAATCCTACTTTACTAACTTGGGTTGGTTTAGGTGGGGTAGTACCTCTTTTCCTCGTGGATGGACGAAAGAAGGGAAGTTATAGATAACAATGAAGGCTCGTGAAGTAAATAGCAAGACAACAAGCAACAGTTTCTCTGGCCCCTAACCTTTTTAACTATTAAACAAGCGTGTTAGCGCCCCTCTCTCTAAAGGGGCGTAAGCACGTATCACTCGTTAGGCGATGAGATTCATTCACTTGCATTCCCTGCTAGCACCACAAACAGCTCCAGCCGACACGCCCCTACTACAGTTGCACAGCCTTTCCTTGGGTTCGTAGAGTTGTACGCTGCGTCAGTTGGGTTTCCCATTTACCCACAACGTAAGAGCCGTCCCCACTAGGCAGACAGCCATAGATCATAACGCACTATTCGCACAATAAATCCACTAAAATCTCAAGTTAGAGTATGACCAATGGAAATTTTTAGGATCGAGAGAATTTTACTTTTTAATAAGCATATCTGAATTAATCGAATCTATTGGTATTCCGATTACCATATGGTGCAAACTTGAAAAAGGCTCCCTTTCTCTTTTGCTTAAAGCGTTTCCTTGAGTCAAAATTTGAAGTCTTCATAGAAGTTGTGTCTGTTAACCGTTGTTTCCAGTGGATTTGTGACTTGTTTCTTTCAGCAATTCAACTTTATGTCTATCACGATAAACCCAAACACAAACACACACATCTGATAACGTTGTCATTCTAATTATTTTTTTGTGATAGTTTTGAGAGAATAGATTAATATACAGTTAAGATTAAGACTAATTAATCGCATGGATTAAATATTGATTGGAAGTGCCCGCCAGAAGAAGGCACAGATTAAGCTCAACAAACCATTTTGGTGGCCGGATCTTTTTGCCGCCTTGACGGGGTATACAAATGAACATGCCTCCTCCGATCTGCCCAGACCTTACATTTAAGATAATCTTTTATCTTATCATTTGTATTATAGAACGACTGATGCGGAAAAAAGTCTGCTGAAAATCTTCTCCCCATCACGAAGAACTCTCGGGTCCTCCTTGGAGTCTGACCGCCGGTCTGTGACTTGCAAGAAGGGCTTTCGGGTTGGTGACCAAGAGCCCTCTCCAACACTCCAGTTAGAGAGTGGTATGGGAAAGTAATAACGAGAGTGTATGTCTTGAATTTACCTTGGAAGCTTCACTATAGAGGCAAAGAATGAAGATGATGAATGTGAAAGTCGGTTGGGCCTTATCAATGGGTCCTAGAGGCTCTCATGAGATTTAATTAACCGAATGAGCTGTAAATTATCTATATATCAACGAAACTTTGTAGTCTGTACTCGCAGTCCAAACAAATATCTCATGTTATACCAATATGCGATCATATATGTGATATATCTATCTGCTATGACAAATTCAACATAAATGGCAATGCGGACAAGCCCTTTATTGCTAGCCCTATGCAATCAAGCTATTAATTATGGATATAGTTAAATTCTGTGATGCAATCATCGTATACTACCGTCATCTTTTGGACAATCGGATGACCATTTATATAATTATCCATCTATTTATCACTGGCTGCAATCCAAAGTTTAGATTAGTGATTGTACCAAAAAATGATTCGCAGGTTCAACATATATATTAGACTTTTGTACGATTTTATTACTTTTAAACTCCTTGCATATCGTGGATCGATAGATCACATATACATACACAACAAATATGCCCTATATGTGTAGACACATTTATTCAACGGGGGGTATATGTAGTAATAGTGGCTCCGAGAATTGCGGCAGGCTCTCATGGAAGAAATGATGATGCATGGCAGATGGCACAGGCCTAAGCCATGGACCAGGTTATATTCTCTTCACCATCATCGATATTGAGCCCCAGCGCGTCCCACACGGAGCTTGAGGCATCAACTATATTGTTCCGACATGGAGGCTGATTCGCGTGCTCCGAGTCACACCCGTTCATGGAGTCACACTCGTCGACCACCTTAGCAGTCATGCTGCGCCCGGTCTTCGTGGAAGTTATCTTGACCATCTATCCGCAGTGGGAACCCCCTGCACACCAGCCGGTTGACAGTGCGACAACATGCTCGGAGTTAGAGTGATACGTATCATCGCACTTCGACGGGTCCCCACCATCCCGACCCTCGCGAAAATCGTTGTTGGTCAGGGTGGCGCTGGTTGAGGACGTGACAGGCGGCGAGCACTGGTACTTGAGGTATGAGTTGCCGTCAACCTCACAGTACATGGTGCCAGAGGGTTGACATGACCGGGCGGACAGGGATGGGAGAGAGTTCGTGCATATGTGGGTGCCGACCTCCGGGTCATCTGTGCACCTTCCGTTAATGCATATCAACTGGCCACCGCAGTCGTCCAGTGTGGTGCATGGGCCATTGCACGACGAGACGGCAATGGATGGGAGAGGAAAGGAGGTGAGGGCTAGCATGAGCATGAGAGAGGCCATCATTAGGATTACAACCCTCTCCATATTGGAATTAGCTAAAGACTGGATATAATTACTCACACAATTAAGCTCTTAATAGCTAAGTGTATTGCTTAATTGGTGAGGAGAAGTGAGGCATTGATGGGCTTTATATAGCGGGTGATCCACTTGAACCCTTCCCAATTGGCTTTTGGGTTCAAACACAATGTAGTGAATGAAATCTTGGTCGTTTATAATAATGTCGTATTGTGTTGACTTCAGAGTCTTCGTCATTTTCTCTGTGTCGTATTGTCGCCGGTATGTAAATGCTGTGCAGTTGTGCAGTCATCTACTCCAATCACGGGGGTTTTATACGGGACAATTTATATCACCTTAGTAAGTGCACTGATTCTATTGAAAAATATTGTACTTTTATTCAAATGCGTTATACTGACGATTCCATAGTTTATCCTATCAAAAATTATGTTGTCATATAAAGAGGATATATACATTTATTGTCAATGATATATATCTTGTCTTATATTTTATACCATTATCAAAGAGAAAATTTCATTTTATACCGTAATCATTCTCTGGTTTGGAATAAAAACTTAAAATCTCGCTATCAATTTTTCTAATTATATTATACATAAACTACTAAATTCTCTCCTATTTTTATGGGTGATATTAAAAAGAAAAATATTTAAAAAACCAGCTACTCTATTTTCTCAAAAATCTCCTCTACTATACTATGCCTTTTCTATGAAATTAATTAAAAGAATCTAAAAGTAATTACCCAAAAAAATCTAAAAGTGAGTAAATATTTACCGAGTGTTACTTATTTACTTTGAATAAGTAACAACCAATTAAAATATATATAATTAGGAATATGTGAGACTACTATGAGCCTAATATATCCCATGCCGCTCATGTATTCAGGTCGTCCTTTCATAAAAGATCCAATGAGGTCATCCTATCAGAATACAACGGCATGCGAATGTAACACCTCGCTTTGTTCCAATTCAGAAAGAACTGCGAAAATCGTCAAAGACAAATGAATGGCCTGGGAAAAAAATCATATTTATTGGTATATGCGATCATATATGTGATATATCTATCTGCTATGACAAATTCAACATAAATGGCAATGTGGACAAGCCCTTTATTGCTAGCCCTATACAATCAAGTTATTAATTATGGGTATAGTTAAATTCGGTGATGCAATCATCGTATACTACAGTCACTTTTTGGACCATCGGATGACCATTTATATAATTATCCATCTATTTATCAGTGGTTGCAATCCAAAGTTTAGATTAGTGATTGTACCAAAAAAATGATTTGCGGCATAGAACGTTCAACTTATATATTAGACTTTCATAGGATTTTATTACTTTTAAACCCCTTGCGTATCGTGGATCGATAGATCACATATACATACACAACAAATATCTCCTATATATGTATACACATTTATTCAACAGGGAGGTATATACCTGCATGTAGTAATAGTAGCTCCGAGAATCGCGGCAGCTTCTCATGGAAGAAATGATGATGCATGGCAGATGGCACAGGCCTAAGCCATGGACCAGGTTATACTCTCTTCACCCACATCGATATCGAGCCCCAGCGTGTCCCACACGGAGCTTGAGGCATCAACTATGTTGTTCCTACATGGAGGCTGATCCGCGTGCTCCGAGTCACACCCGTTCATGGAGTCACACTCGTCGACCACCTTAGCAGTCACGCTGCGCCCGGTCTTCGTGGAAGTTATCTTGACCATCTGCCCGCAGCGGGACCCCCCCGCGTACCAGCCGGTTGACAACGCGACAACATGCTCGGAGTTAGAGTGGTACTTATCATCGCACTCCGACGGGCCCCCACCATCCCCACCCTCGCTAAAATCGTTCTCGGTCAGGGTGGCGCTTGTCGAGGACGTGACCGGCGGCGAGCAGTGGTACTTGGGGTACGACTTGCCCTTACAGTTCAGGGTGCCGGAGGGTTGACATGACCCGCCGGACGGGGAGAGGGGAGAGTTTGTGCATATGTGGGTGCCGACCTCTGGGTCATCGGTGCACCTTCCGTTAATGCATATCAACTGGCCACCGCAGTCGTCCAGTGTGGTGCATGGGCCATTGCACGACGAGACGGCAATGGATGGGAGAGGAAAGGAGGTGAGGGCTAGCAAGAGCATGAGAGAGGCCATCATTAGGATTACAACCCTCTCCATATCGGAATTAGCTAAAGATTGAATATAATTACTCACACACAATTAAGTTCTTAATAGCTAAGCGTATTGCCTAATTGGTGAGGAGAAGTTAGGCATCGATGGGCTTTATATAGGGTGTGATACGCTTGAGTCCTTCCCAATTGGCTTTTTGTGTTCAAACACAATGTAGTGAATGAAATCTTGGTCGTTTGTAATAATGTTGTGTTGTGTTGACTTCAGAGTCTTCTTCAATTTCTCTGTACCGTAATGTCGCCGGTATTTAAATGCCGTGCAGTTGCATTCATCTACTCCAATCACGGGGGTTTTATACTTGACAATTTATATCACCTTAGTAAGCGCACTGATTCTATTGAAAAATATTGTACTTTTATTCAAATGCGTTATATTGTGATTCTAAGGGTCATTACAATAATAAATTTTTAAAACAATATGAATTTAAATAGAATTACCTCACCTTTCAATCGAGTTACCCCACCTATCACGGTGGCAAATTGTCACCACACGACTTTTGATTTGAAAAACTGAATCCATAGTTTCACCGATAAAAAATTCTGTTGTTATACAAAGAGGATATATACATTTATTGTCAATGATATATATCTTGTCTTATATTTTATACCATTATCAAAGAGAAATTTTCATTTTATACCGTCATCATTCCCTTATTTGGAATAAAAACTTAAAATCTCGCCATCAATTTTTCTAATTATGTTATACATAAACTACTAAATTCTCTCCTATTCTTATGGGTAATATTTAAAAAACCAGCTACTCTATTTTCTCAAAAATCTCCTCTACTATGCCTTTTTTTATGAAAATAATTAAAAGAATTTAAAAGGGTCTAAAAGTAATTACCCAAAAAAAGTCTAAAAGTGAGTAAATATTTAGTGAGTATTACTTATTTACTTTGAATAGGTAACAATTAATCGAAATATCTATAATTAGAATATCAACCTTACATGTATTCTGATAGGATGACCTCAATCGTAATACTCATTCAATATTTGGTGTTGAAAAGTGTCATTCAAGACAGCAATCTTGCATGCGGAAAGTGCATGCCAAAAGGCTAGCATGTATGTAGGTAGGTAGGTATGTATACATGTATGCATGCATGTATGTAAGTGTACATATATATATATATATATATATATATACATGTGTCTTTTCCGAAAGTTTTCACCAGAAAAATGGCAATGGAACAGAGAAAATATAAAAATTAGGTAATAGACCGAGAATATTTCTAAACTTAACGGGGGCCGGCCAATCAGTCAAATAATATATTCCTCGGCCTCTAAAGCATGCGAAATTTTTTACGGTACTTAAGAAAGGACGCTCCATCTTATCGGCACTGATCAATTTTAGCAGATTCCTACCATTCATTACATAAACAGTTCATCAGGTCTCGATAGTCATTGGATCAATGTGGACGGAATAGTCATACCCTCTCATAAATATTTCGATACAATTAACCACCGTAACTTCCCTCGGTTTTATGGTAATCGGGATATAGTCGAATTTAGTAGTCAATACTCAACCGAGTCGACGGGCAATCAGTGCTTTAGACTGTTGCTCTTTCATAAAGGATCCAATGAGATATCTAGACAGCGGCATGCGAAAGTAACACATTGCTTTGTTCCAATTCAGAAAGAATTGTGAAAATCGTTAAAGACAAATGAATTCGTCTAGGAAAAAAAATCATATTTATTAGTCATGCCGTGGGGGAACAAGCTTGTTACTAGTCGCTTTTCTTAAGGATTTACATTAATGTAGTGTTGCATATAACTTGTAGCATCTTTTGCCGAATTGCAAATTTTAACATTACCTAACTGATGAACAGAATCAGAAATCATGTAGTAAGTAGCACATAATCCCCAGCTAAAGAGAAACCACACTGGGCCCAATCAGCCCAACAGTGCAGGTCCATTAGACTTGGGCCCACAGTTGTCAATGGTCCAATAATCTAAGAGTCAAACCACATAATATCATCTATGGGCTTCTGGGCCTCCAGCTTTATTAGGCGATATATAGAACACAAACTCGGCCGGTCTATGGCGATGAAAGGACCCGGGAGCCTCTCGAGTCGCGAGGCTAGTAGTGCGGACCGTAGGGCTCGAACTTGATTTGCTCAACTGAAGAGCCTACTCGGTGGAATGGAAAAGAAAATTGCATCTCATTTTATATTGCCCCGTTCGCTCGAGCCGAAGTATTGGGAGTAGCTCAGCTAGTTGATCGCCCCAAGATTGCTCCTTCTACATGATATGTTCATATTATAGCCAATTACTAGTTTTCAATCTCCTATGTTGCACGAGTTTATATACATATAATAATTACTCACAATTTACAAAGATAAATTTACTTGTTATGAACAATAGTTACTATGATTTTAATGTTTTGATAATTTTTTTTATTAAAAATGACTCTTAGTAACTTATATTTTAATTTTTGTGATGCAAAGATGTGACTCATTGGTTTGTGATAAAAAAGTTTATTATGTCTTACTATGAACAGAAGTCCATATATATCTTCTCGTGATATTAAAAGTGATACATATCTTTTAAAATAATAATTGAGCGTCATAAATTTTTTAATATTTTAAATAAAAAAATGAGAAAATTTAGTGAGTTGAGTGCTAGTCTAGAAATCGAGAAAATAGAAAGGTGAGAGTTTTCAAATAGAGTTTCCAACGATTATGTGCTTTCATTGAGCGGAAGTCCATATATATCTTCTCGTGATAATAATTGAACGTTATAAAATTTTTAATATTTAAAATAAAAAAAAATTACGAAAATTTAGGGTGCTGAGGGTTAATCTAAAAAAATAGAGTTGATCTGGATTCTTAAATAGAGTAGATATTTAAAGACCAAAGACCAATTATTATGAGTTATTATGAGTAGATATTTAAGGAGTATTACTTATTAGCTTTTATATATTGATTGTGACCAATTATTATCACCAATTATTCATTATATTATATTAATTAACAAATCATGATATTTAAGGAGTATTAGTCATTAGTTTTTATTATACTGATTATGACCAATTACTCATTATATTGATTGTGACCAATTATTATGTCGAGAAAATGGGGCATTAGCTTTAATATATTGACTGTGACCAATTATTATGTCGAGAAAATGGGGCATTAGCTTTTATATATTGATTGTGACCATTTTTTTATGAGTAGTCTCGTCGGTTGACTGACCTGAGTGTCTCACTCATATCTCCATCGATTAGATAAGGGTCTGTTTGGTTTCATGATCAGATTTTAGAATCATGATCTTGATTTTAACTCTACCCACTACACAACAAAAATACACGTTTCCCAAGTCAAATTTATAATACCATCTCATTTGTCTTTTTCCACAATCAAAATCAAAATCAAAATCAAAGTTACTTTAACTCTGAAATCAAATGCTCCCAAAATCACTCACATTGAATGAGTAATAATTAATTAAAATGCATGTAAGTGAATCCATAAGATCACCGTAAATTATATTTACTACTTACATATATTTTTATTGAATATTAAACAATCACTTAACTGACCGTGCTTACTAAATATTTATGTATCCCCGTCCAATAGAGAAATTGTCCCAAATTTCCAAATTTGATCCAAGTGGGTGTGTTTGGTTTCAAAAAATTTGTCAACTCTACTCAACTCAATTCAATTTATCTTCAATTCAACAACAAAACTATTACTTTTCTTTTTTAAAATTTTTTTAATTATTCAATTCAATTTTTAATATTAAATTCTCTCAACTATTCATTATTATTTTTACAATTCAATAATACAATCATGACTTTTTCTCAACTATTCATTACTTTTTTACATTTTTTTTCATAATTCAATAATACAATCATTACAAACAAATTAAAATTAAAATTCAAATCAACTCTAAAATTAAATTAACAAAGTAAAAAAAGACCGTGGCGTGCAGCGACCCCACCCACCGATCAGCAAAGTGATCTTTATTCTCCCATGTCAGAATTGTTTCAAACTTTCACCATTTTGTTATTGTATAGTTGAGAATTGATAATGGTGGATATTATCAGAAGGACCTATACTAGAGTGACATGAGATTATTTTAATTTATTGAACCCGGAATAATTGTCTGTGGACAATTTTCGTATTACTTTTTAACGAGTCACTTCATTGATGCATCCTGTTGAATTATTATTCATGATAAAAATTAATATATTTTATTGCTTAACTTAAGAGGTTATTCCTCCATATATTTTTATGGTTTCACTGGATTACATCGCTTCAGAATTTAATTGCTAAGAGCGTGTGACCTACTGCCTTGAGAAGTTGAAACTCAAAAGCTGATTCCACAGGTAGTGAGTCCATGACCGTAGTGGGTCCATGAATGGACTCGATCTCAGTTGCAGATAACTGAAATAATGTGCTTTGATCTAGAACCTTTGGCTCGAGGAATGCCACATTGATTCAGAGATTGAAACAAGTAGAGACTTACGGATTGAACCGAATAACTTCGGAAGATAAAATGGGTTCATGCATAAGATAGTAAAAGTGCGACAAATGTAATAATAAAGATAAGGTGCTATTCGATAGATGTGTCCACGGGGTAAGCTTAGCTCGATATATATAGGCCTTCAACGTGTCGCCTAAGATATCAAGATTGGAAAATATCTAGTAAAATGACCAACTAACTAATCATGAAAGGAATCCTGAGATTATGGATAAAATCAATTATTTGGCATCCTAACCAACCAAATCAAGAGCATCCAAAGATAACAAATCCAAACTATAACTGGTTGGCCGCCTCATGGCCAATTAATGATAAACCTCCTCACATTTCTTCCCCATGTTTGTTTCCTTGGCTGATCTTAAGGCCTTTGCTGTGATACCAGGGCCTCCACTATTCCTTGATTGGCCTATGGAGAGGCGCCGGGGGAGGGGGCAATTGCCCCCCGTGACATTTCCAAATCTCAAGGACTTTTCTATCATACCATGGCTCCGGTTGTTTTCTGAATCATAATCTTATTCAACTTAACTTTATTTTTCACTCAATTCAATAATAAATTTATTACATTTTTATCTTTTTTCTCAAATTCAATAATAAATTCTCTTTCATACTTATTCCAAGCATTTTTATAATTAATTTTTTAATAATAAATTCCTATTTACTTTCATATCTATATATACATATCATTTTTTATAATAAATTTCACATTTATTTTCATATATATATATACATATATATATATATTATCACATATCAATATATTTGTCAACACTTGCAATTATTGCACAAAATCAAGTTAAGTTGGATCATTATGCAACTCGAAAACCACATGCAAGCTAAGGATTTTTGAAATTTTACCTCAAAACAAATAGAATTGGGCCTCCTGAAATATGTATCCATTTGATTTTGCCCTCATATTTTATTTGATAGTCCAACTAAAAGTTAAAAATTCTTAATACACCGTTGCTTCTTCTTTTTTTAATGGAAGGTCCATAGTAATCATAATTAAAGTTGGGGGGAAAACAAAAAGCATTAGAAGTTTCCAATATAAAATTCTTGATTTCAATTCGATAATAATAGGTATTATACTAGATCTCTTTTCCCTCCATTTCTATAGTATTTTAAAGAGAATGAAAGAATCCTACTTTACTAACTTGAGTTGGTTCAGGTGGGGAAGTACCTCTTTTCCTCGTGGATGGACGAAAGAAGGGAAATTATAGATCGGGGCAGTGAAGGGTCGCGAAGTAGATAGCAAGACAACAAGCAACAGCTTCTCAGGCCCCTAACCATTTTAACTATTAAACAAGTGTGTTAGCGCCCCTCTCTCTAAAGGGGCGTAAGCACGTATCACTCGTTAGGCGATGGGAGTCATTCACTTGCATTCCCTGCTAGCCCCACAAATAGCTCCAACCGACACACCCCTACTACTGTTGCATAGCCTTTCCTTGGGTTCGTAGAGTTGGGTTTCCCATTTACCCACAACGTAGGAGCCATCCCCACTAGGCAGACGGCCACAGATCATAACACACTCTTCGTACAATAATTCCACTAAAATCTCAAGTTAGAGTATGGCCAATGGAAAAATTTTAGGATTGGGAGAATTTTACTTTTTAATAAGCATATATGAATTAATTGAATCAATTGGTATTCCGATTACCATATGGTGCAGACTTGAAAAATGCTCCCTTTCTCTTTTGTTTAAAGTGCTTCGTTGAGTCAAAATTTGAAGTCTTCATAAAAGTTGCGTCTGTTAACCGCTGTCTCCAGTGGATTTGTGACTTGTTTCTTTCAGCAATTCAATTTTATGTCTATCACGGCAAACCCAGAGACACACACATATACATGATAACGTTGTCATTCTAATTATTTTTTGTGATAGTTTTGAGAGAATAGATTAATATACAGATAAGATTAAGACTAATTAA
This sequence comes from Punica granatum, assembly GCF_007655135.1. Taxonomy (NCBI): domain Eukaryota; kingdom Viridiplantae; phylum Streptophyta; class Magnoliopsida; order Myrtales; family Lythraceae; genus Punica; species Punica granatum. Next base: position 30,855,701 of record NC_045129.1, read on the forward strand.
TCGCATGGATTAAATATTGATTAGAAGTCCCCGCTAGAAGAAGGCCCAGATTAAGCTCAACAAACCATTTTGGTGGCCGGATCTTTTCGCCGCCTTGACGGGGTATACAAATGAGCATGCCTCCTCCGATCTGCCAAGACCGTACATTTAAGATAATCTTTTATCTTATCATTTGAATTATAGAACGATTGATGCGGGAAAAAAGTCTGCTGAAAGTCTTCTCCCCATCACGAAGAACTCTCGGGTCCTCCTTGGAGTCCGACCGCAGCCCCGTGACTTGCAAAAAGGGTTTTCGAGTTGGTGACCAAGAGCCTTCTCCAACGCTCAAGTTAGAGAGTGGTATGGAAAAGTAATAACGAGAGAGCATGTCTTGAATTTACCTTGGAAGCTTCATTATAGAGGCAAAGAATGAAGATGATGAATGTGAAAGTCGGTTGGGCCTTATCAATGGATCCTAGAGGCTCTCATGAGATTCAATTAACCGAATGAGCTGTAAATTATCTATATATCAATGAAACTTTGTATTCTGTACTCGCAGTCCAAACAAATATCTCATGTTTTACCAATATGCGATCATATATGTGATATATCTATCTGCTATGACAAATTCAACATAAATGGCAATGTGGACAAGCCCTTTATTGCTAGCCCTGTACAATCAAGCTATTAATTATGGATATAGTTAAATTCTGTGATGCAATCATCGTATACTACAGTCACTTTTTGGACCATCGGATGACCATTTATATAATTATTCATCTATTTATCAGTGGTTGCAATCCAAAGTTTAGATTAGTGATTGTACCAAAAAATGATTTGCGCCATAGAACGTTCAACTTATATATTAGACTTTCATAGGATTTTATTACTTTTAAACCCCTTGCGTATCGTGGATCGATAGATCACATATACATACACAACAAGTATCTCCTATATATGTATACACATTTATTCAACAGGGGGGTGTATCCCTGCATGTAGTAATAGTAGCTCCGAGAATCGCGGCAGGTTCTCATGGAAGAAATGATGATGCATGGCCGATGGCACAGGCCTAAGCCATGGACCAGGTTAGACTCTCTTCACCCACATCGATATCGAGCCCCAGCGCGTCCCACACGGAGCTTGAGGCATCAACTATGTTGTTCCGACATGGAGGCTGATACGCGTGCTCCCAGTCACACCCGTTCATGGAGTCACACTCGTCAACCACCTTAGCAGTCATGCTGCGCCTGGTCTTCGTGGAAGTTATCTTGACCATCTGTCCGCAGCGGGAACCCCCTGCGTACTAGCCGGTTGACAGCGCGACAATATGCTCGGAGTTAGAGTGGTAATTATCATCGCACTCTGACGGGCCCCCACCCTCGCTAAAATCGTTCTTGGTCAGGGTGGCGCGGGTCCAGGATGTGACCGGCGGCGAGCACTGGTACTTGGGGTATGACTTGCCCTCACAGTACATGGTGCCAGAGGGTTGACATGACCTGCCGGACAGGGATGGGGGAGAGTTCGTGCATATGTGGGTGCCGACCTCCGGGTCATCTGTGCACCTTCCATTAATGCATATCATCTGACCACCGCAGTCGTCCATTGTGGTGCACGGGCCATTGCACGACGAGACGGCAATGGATGGGAGAGGAAAGGAGGTGAGGACTAGCATAAGCATGAGAGAGGCCATCATTAGGATTACAACCCTCTCCATATTGGAATTAGCTATAGATTGAATATAATTACTCACACACAATTAAGTTCTTAATAGCTAAGTGTATTGCTTAATTGGTGAGGAGAAGTGAGGCATCGATGGGCTTTATATAGGGTGTGATGCATTTGAACCCTTCCCAATTGACTTTTGGGTTCAAACACAATGTAGTGAATGAAACCTTGGTCGTTTATAATAATGGTGTATTGTGTTGACTTCATAGTCTTCGCCAATGCCTCAATGTCGCCGGTATGTAAATGCTGTGCAGTCATCTACTCCAATCACGGGGGTTTTATACGGGACAATTTGTATCACCTTAGCAAGTGCACTGATTCTATTGAAAAATATTGTACTTTTATTCAAATGAATTATATTGTACTTTCATTACAATAATAATTTTTTAAAACTAATAGAGAAGGTTATCCAAAATCTTAACATATCTTATGTCTTTATGGCTCATTATAACTTACCTTGTATATGTTACGTATTTTAGTCGTGTATATATAGTTTCCTTACATAAAACATTGTACACTACTATATATTACAATGAAAGCCACCTCACCTAATAAAGTGAGGATTCAGTCATTACTCTCCTCTTTACATCTCTTTATTGTATCAGAGCAGTAAATCAGGCTAACACTCGTATTGCTCCCTATCTCTCTTGATCCTCACCTGTGGCTTTTCTTGGCCCTTCTCACAGTCTTCTCAATCTCTCCCGTTCTCACCTCAACATTCATGGCTGATATTAATAATACCTCACTCAGTCCTTCTTCTTCATCAACTGTTATTCAAACTCCTTCAAGTATGCTGACGATTCCTGTCAAATTTAATGGCAGAAATTATTTCTATTGGAATGGTGTTATGACACCTCTACTTGCTACCTATAGGTTGCTGGACCATGTTGAAGGTTGAGCCGTTGCACCAAACAAAACCATCACAGGAGCAGATGGAGTTACAACACCTAATCCCGACTATCTGAGGTGGGAATCCATAGATAATTTCACACTAACCTGTGTGATGCTTGCAGTAACAGAGGAAATTAGTGTCACCAATTCACCATCCTTGCTGCTAAAACTTCTCAGGAGGCGTGGACATCCCTTGCGACATCGTTTCTCACTCAGACCACTGCATAGGAGGATCTTCTTGATCAGCAATGGAGTGACTTGAAGAAAGGGAATCAGTCAATGGCGAAATTTATCAAAACGGTGAAAGAACTGGCTTTACGATATGCCCAAATCGGAAAATCCAAAACACCAACAGACATTAATCGCCGAATTTACACAGGGCTTGGTCCCAATTGGGAATCGATTGTCCTAGCCCAGTTAAAGAGGATGCTTACCATGAGTACCGATGAGCTTCAATCTCTGCTTGTCAGTTATGAAGAGCTTGTTATTAGTCGCTTTTCTTAAGGATTTACATTAATGTAGTGTTGCATATAACTTGTAGCATCTTTTGCCGAATTGCAAATTTTAACATTAACTAACTGATGAACAGAATCAGAAACCATGTAGTAAGTAGCACATAATCCCCAGCTAAAGAGAAACCACACTGGGCCCAATCAGCCCAACAGTGCAGGTCCATGAGACTTGGGCCCACAGTTGTCAATGGTCCAATAATCTGAGAGTCAAACCACATAATATCATCTATGGGCTTCTGGGCCTCCAGCTTTATTAGACGATATATAGAACACAAACTCGGCCAGTCTATGGCGATGAAAGGACCCGGGAGCCTCTCGATTCGCGAGGCTAGTAGTGTGGACCATAGGGCTCGAACTCGGCTCGCTCAACTGAAGAGCCTGCTCGGTGGAATGCAAAAGAAAATTGCATCTCATTTATTGCCGGTTCGCTAGAGCCGAAGTATTGGGAGTAGCACAGCTATTGTTTGCCCCAAGATTGCTCCGTCTACATGATGTGTTCATATTATAGCCATCTACTAGTTTTCAATCTCCTGTGTTGCACAAGTTTATATACATATAATAATTACTCACAATTTACAAAGATAAATTTACTTGTTATGAACAATAGTTACTGATGATTTTAATGTTTTGATAATTTTTTTTATTAAAATTGACTTTTAGTAACTTATATTTTAATTTTTGTGATGCAAAGATGTGACTCATTGATTTGTGATAAAAAGTTTATTATGTCTTACTATGAACAGAAGTACATATATATCTTCTCGTGATATTAAAAGTGATACACATTTTTTAAGATAACAATTGAGTGTCATAAATTTTTTAAGATTTAAAATAAAAAAATGAGAAAATTTAATGAGTTGAGTACTAGTTTAGAAATCGAGAAAATTTAGAAAGTTGGGAATTTTCAAATAGAACTCCCAATGATTCTGTGTTTTCATTGAACGAAAGTTCATTTATATCTTCTCGTGATAATAAAAGTTACATACATTTTTCAAGATAATAACTGAATGTCGTAAATATTTTAAGATTTAAAATAAGCAAAAAAAATCGAGAAAATTTAGAAAACTCAGTCTAGAAATCAAGAAAATAGAGCTGATCAGGGCTCTTAAATAGACTTCTTATGAGCGTGTGCATTAGCTTTTATGTATGATTGTTACCGATTATTATGAGAAGTCCTATCCGTTGACCGACATTAGTGCGTCACTCGCATCTCCATCGACTACATATATAATGAGTATTATTCATTGAGTAACAATAAATTAAAATATATATAAGTGAATTTGTAAAATCACTGTGAATCATATTTACCATTTACATATATTTTTATTGAATATTACACAGTCACTTAGCTGAGCATGCTCACTAAATATTTACTTATCCCCATCCAACAGAGAAGCTGTCCCAAATTCTCAAATTTGATCTAAGAGTTTTTGGTGTATTTGATTTTAGAGTTAAGTAGAGTTAAGTTTTGATTTTAATTGGGTTGTAATGATTGTGTTGTTAAATTATGAAAAAAAAAGTATGAAAAAGTAATGAATAGTTAAGAGAAAGTGGTGATTGTGTTTTGTTGAAAAAGTAATAAATAATTGAGAGAATTTAGTATTAAAAATTAAATTGAGTATAATGAAGTTGTATGTTAGTTTATCTATGAAGCCCACCTTTTTGAATTGGAAGAGTTGATTTTTGATGTGTAGTGAGTACAGTTAAAGCTAGAGTTAAAATCTTAAAATCATATTACAAAATCAAACGAGGTTTGTTTCTTTTAATCATTAACAAATTTGAGCATTGACAATAACTGAGTCAAAAAACGACCATTATTCTCCCATGTCATATTTGTTTCAAACTTATCCCGATCATCATTTTGTTATTGGATAGTTGAGAATAAATAATGGTGGATATTATCAGAAGAAAAGATATCAAGGAACTATACTAGAGTGACATGAGATGATTTTAATTTATTAAACCAGGAATAATTGTCTGTCGACAATCATCCTATTACTTTTTAACTAGTCACTTCACCAGTTGGATTATTATTCATGATAAAAATTAATATATTTTATTGCTTAATTTAATTTTAACTTAAATATATGTAATTCGTTTATCATTATTAAATTCATGAATTTTCCACTTGATCACATATAAAGAAAAACTTAGATTACGCATATACATTATTGCTAATATAATTTATTTTTACATATTGTTTATGTGCCATCATGGAATAGCTTTATCTTTTCATGAGAGTTGAATGAATCAGTACGTAAATCAAATTTAAGATCATTTGTATATATTTAGTCATTATTATATTAACACATAACTTTTATTTAATATATATATATATATATTCAATTTTAACTATTGAAGTACATTCAAATTGGTTAATTATTTATCAAAATCGAATTTTCTTTTTCTTTTAATATTGTTAACAGTATGTGTTAAACAATGAATTATTGCATTAGTAATATTTTCATTTTGAATATACATATGTTTCCTCATATAAATCAAAATTCATTCTTTTTTAACTATTCATTCTTGTTTTAAGTTTACATTGTTATTCTATCTAAATTATTTTTAAGCAAGTAATTGAAATTTTGCTATGTTTCATAGCACTTATCTTAATTTTAACTAAAATTAATTATTTCAAATTTTATAACAGAAAGGTTGATGAATGAAAAGCCAATGTTTAATATTTAAGTAAATTGGTAGATTTTAGTGAATACTTTGACTATTTTATACTAACTCATATATAAATTTGTAGATATAGATGTACTGGATTACTCGTGGGTTAAATTAATATCATAGGTTAAATAGTATTAATTATTTTTTTGGGATTTTCATCAATTAATTAATATTAATCATGTAATAAATAAAAATGCTTCAGTTTAAAATATGTGAAAGGTCTGGCAACATTTTTTAAAAGACGGTGTTAATCCTTCATTTGCAATTTATCATTATATATTTTAGGGTAAAATACACTCCCTTTTCCTTCCGAGAGGTTTTGCATAATGACACTTTACCTCATTCTTAACTAAAATAAACACTCCGCCTGTTAGCCTTATTGATATAATAAGATAAATTTCATATAACCATCGACATTTATTTTCTTTTCACTTTCATCCTAATTCTTGGTTTTTTTGAACTATTCTCATCTTCAACGTTACACGACTTATTCACTTTGGTCTTACCCTTTGAAGTTTCCATAAACTTACTAATGTGCAATATTTTAAGAATAAAAAACAATTTGAAATATATAGGAGAAAGGGACAACTCATCAACAATCATTGAACACTCGTCACCATTGAACAATGGTCTACAACGAGGATGTTCGATGGTGACACATCCACTCCTCAAGATCGATATTTGGAACCACTACATTTGACACAAAGAGATCATGCCCACTACCGAGCATTTGTGTTTCAAACTAAATACCGCCAACACTCCTGCGAAGTATGAAATACCATTTTGATGGTTTATAATCTCGCGTTGTGGTTTGATTACTAATAAAGCCTTCATTCCTAATACTGAGATTTTAGAGGTCATAATTTAAGATATCAAAGTTTCAAGAGCCTCACTGATTGCAAATACCCCATCATACTTAACCGAAAACCTTAATAGTCACCGATGATCTCAGAAGGGATAGCTACAAGTATTATTTTTCTTTTCTTTTTTTATTATATATTTTCAAATTTTTTTCGTACACAAAAAATTTATATGTCAACAAATTTAATGATGATTTAAACAGTAAGATCAAACGTGGACAAATTATTTACCTTCGAACAATACTAAAAAAATATGAACTAGGACAAGATTGAAAAATAAGCTCAAAATTAAGGATCAAAAGAATTTTTTTTTTTAATTTGGACATTATGGTTAATGGGATGGAATATCAATTTTACTATTAAAAATGGAGTGGAGTGTCTATTTTAATGAAGATTGGGGTGGAGTGTCATTAAACAAAACTACAAGGGATTGGAGTGTATTTTACCCTATATTATAAATAGACTGGTTCAATTGCTTAGCCAAAAGTGAAGGGAGACGTGATTCTTGTTAAGGAACATCAACAAATGTTTGATCTTACACAGTTACATGCGATAGAGAGTCATTATTATTTTTTTTTTCCTTTGCCACCCAATAAAGAAACGTTTAGATAATACACACGGTTACATGCCATGGAAAATTCGATGGTTACTTCAAGTGATCAAATGCGAGAATTCTCGAGTGGTTGATTAGTTAATGATTAGAACAAGATCATGGTAATATTCAATTCAATTAGCGACTAGGGACCCGTTTGGTTATATAATCACATTTTAATTTCATAATATTATGCTAAAGCACACGGTACCTATTGCATGTTACCACCTATTGGTTATACAATCACATTTTTAAAAATGATTAAAAAAATCATAGGTTCTTCATCAACATTAATTGGATGAGAAGAATTACTGTACGGTGCAATTATTTTTCAAAATAGTAAACTTTTTGCATAACAACGTCTTTAATACAAATGCAATTTAATAAACTAAAATTTCACGAGTCGCATGAGTCATACTCTGGTATATATTAAAAATAAGATAACAATAATATAATCATATAAATTGTGGTAATAATGTTGATCCCTTAATTTTTTTTCTCAGTTTTAGTACTATGAAATTTTTTCCTTACTTCTCATAATCACAATGGACATTTTATCAAATTTCAAACAATTGTTGAAAAATGTATCCCGCACACTTTGGGAATATCAAATCATTAAACTTTGTGACAAAAACCACCAAGGCGTAGCAGCTTGATGTTAAGGCTTATCTTGAAAGACTCCGAGTCTTCTCTCGAGCAAGTGCAAGTGCAATCAGAGATGGATTTAAAAAAAACTCGAGGTGGCAATCGTTCACTTAAAATTTTGGCATTATATAAAAATCATAAAATTTCATTCTATTTTTAATGAAATTACAAATATTCATCATTCTAACTCGGCAAAGTTACTTTTTCTTTTACTCTCTCGACCAAAATCCTAAATTTGTCCATGCGTGTAACTACGGTTCTCCTAATGCAAGAGTTCTGTGCGTAATTAGGAATGTATAAATAGGTGTATACAAACTGAAGGAGCTCATGTAAGTTGTTCCATGGTGATATACGAACCAAAGGAGCTCACTAAGCCTTTCGGTAGGCCGCGCCCTGTGAGGATTGTTATGTTGCATAAAACTCTAGAGTATGGGAAGCAGTGTTATCAGAACCGGACCGGATGATGAACCGGAAGGGGTACGGGGTCATGGGTTTATGGGTCCAACCGGGGGTTCGATGGGTCGGACCGCTCGTTTATTTAAAATAAAATAAATATTCATATTATTAAAAAAATTATGATAATTAAGATAAAAGTATGATGATTTTAAAGAAATATAACAATAGTATAAGAAAGTATCTATATTTAATATTTCTTACTTCAAAATAAATATTTTATTTTAATAAGTACTTAAAAGTAGAGTTAAAAGAACAAAAAAGTGGTGGTGGCTTGGTTGGTAGTATGCTAATATGAAAAGCAAGAGGTCATGAGTTCAAATCCTTACACAACCAACCAATTTTTACATTAAATAGGAAACCCATAAAAACCCATAGAACCGGCCGGTTTAATGAAATTTTGCTTAAAACCGGCCGGTTCAATGGGTCTGGCGGTTCAAAGCTGCTATTTCGGTTTTTAGGCGAACCGGACCGGACTTGGTGCCGGTTCCCGGTCCGACCGGTCGAACCGGCCGGTCCGGTCCGGTTCTGATAACAATGATGGGAAGTGTCATTGCTCACTACTTTGAAAAAAAAAAAAACCTATTTTTTCAAATAAAAACTTTGTGACAAAATGTACGGTTTTTTCTTTCGTTTTCAACTTATTTAAAAGGTGATTTTGGAAATAAAAGGAAGGAAAAAGAGCGAACATTAAAAAAGGCGACATAATAATTTCCCGACAATATAAGATTTTCTTTTTCCTTCCCTAACAGGGGATTGCTGGCACCACTTGACTTCCTCCCCTGCACCGGGAAAGACACTTCCAGAGCCGCCGCGAGGCCTCTCCACCGCCGGCGCAACTCGGCCTCGCCGCCGCTTTTCACTTCACTCCTCGTCTCTCCTCATATGACTACTCCCTTATCCCCAATTTCCCCCCAATCAAATCAGAACGCCCCCATATAATCAGAGCACCCGATTCAATCAATTCCGCTCCGCCGCTTATGTGCAAATCGAAAATGTCGGTCGGCGCCACCCAACCCGTCAGATCCCCGAGGCCTCCCAGAACCCCCAATCAGTACCCCTCCGATCGCTCTTCCTTCGACCCCGCGTCGAGCTCCGGCGAAGCAGGCGGCGCCTATTACACCTCCACCTCCACCTCCACCTCCACCTCCGGCGGCGGCTACAAGCTCTCCCTCTCTGGGTCGTCCTCCTCCGCCGCTGCCTCGTCCAGCCGCGCCTCGCTCTCCAGCCTCCGCCAAACCCTCCCCGAGAATGTCGCCATCTACGACCTCTCCGAGCTCCGATCCGCCACCAACAACTTCCTCTCCGCCCGCCGCTCCTCCTCCTCATCCTCTTCCTGGCGGTGCTCCCTCCGCGGCAAGGACGTGATCGTCTTCCAGCGCAAATTCAGGCGGCGCCGCCTCGCCCCAGACCAGCTGCGGGACCTGCTGGGCGCCCTCTCCAAGAGCCACCTCGCCAATATCGCGAAGCTCCTCGGCGCGTGCGCCTCGGGGGAGGACATCTATCTCGTCTACGAATTCGTCGCCGGCGCGTCCCTCTCGGAATGCCTGAGGAACCCGAAGAACCCGAGCTTCACCGTGCTGAAGACGTGGATCTCACGTATGCAGGTCGCCACTGACGTTGCCCACGCGCTCGACTACATCCACAACAACACGGGACTCAGCATCAATCTCGTCCACAACCACGTCAAGAGCAGCAGCATTGTGGTCACTGAGCCCAACTTCCAAGCCAAGCTCTGCCAATTCGGGGCCGCCCAGCTGTGCGGCGAGATCGATGAAAACGGCGTCGTCCGCCCGGGCGAGATCAGCGAGGAGGGGGAGCCATCCCCTTCAACTTCCAGTGAGCTGGCCCGGTCCAATAGTCGGGTCATGCAGTTCCAGGGCGTCCGCGGTTACATGTCTCCCGAGTTCCGAGCCAACGGGATCGCGACCCAGAAGGCCGATGTGTATGCCTTGGGGGTTGTGATGCTGGAATTACTGTCCGGGGAAGAGCCGTTCAAGTACAGGTATTTCTCAGTCAGTCAGCAATTGTCTGAAAGTTGTGGTAAAAACTCATGGGGTTATATGTGTGGACTAATCGAGATATCGTAGGTACGACAAGGCGAAGGGGGATTTCATCAGGACGTCGATAATCGAGACCGCAATGACGGCGGTCGAGAATGGGAAGGCAGAGGGGAGGCTGAGGCAGTGGATAGACCGGAGGCTCGGGGACTCGTTCCCGGTGGAAGCAGCGGAGAAGCTGATCCGCCTGGCGTTAGATTGCGTCCAAGTGGACCCGAACAGGAGGCCCGACATGAGCCGGGTCGCAGGCAAGGTTTCCAAGCTGTATGTACAGTCGAAGACTTGGTCGGACAACCTTAAAGTTCCGACTGGCATTTCAGTGTCATTGGGCCCAAGGTGAGTTTGCTTTCTTACAATTATTCGGCCGCTAATTAATTCTTATATTACTTCATTAATTTTTCACACTCCCGAAAATTCTGCGGTGCCAAACGGTACCTTAAGCAACCGAACATGTAGATTGGGTGGCTGCGACCCGTGGAACAAGTTTTTTTTGTATCCGAATTGATCGATGTGACGTAACTGGGGAAGGAATCTAATTTATTTTACTATAAGATAAGATGTTTGTTATTAGGGAAGGAATCAAGAAATGTGGAATATTTTGACGGTTTGGACAGGGTTTTATTTCTTTTTCCAATTGAGGAAAGAATTGACGGGACTCCATTTGTTTAACGTAATCCATACAGTCTCATTGTTGAACTTTGATCGACCATAGCAAAGGAAAATTTAGTAATAGACACGGTCGTTGAATAAGTTATTCGTCATTTTCATTTTTATTTAATTACCTTATATTATTATCGATCAGTTTTGGCACGCCGGGCCCGGATCTCATTCATGTTACCAATGAGATCTGGTCGATGGCCTATAGCTAAGGAGAAATCTTAAGGAGGCCGGCGAGCCACCTTAGGGTGGGTCGAAGCGATGGAGACTGAGGGCAAGTTGAGTGAACAAGAAATTTGCATTCTACGTCCATCGGAAATGAGAAAATCTGATCGGGGAACCTGTTGAGCCAAAATCAAGTCGGGTCTGCAATCACTAATTCGATCTCGAGAAGAAAAGCACCGGAGTGACCAAACCGAAGAATTGCTAATCCTCGAGTATGAGACCAACCTCACGTGCTGTAACTCAAATAAGATAATGAGAAATAGTAATTATTATTATTATATATAAAGAAAGAATTTGGGAAGATATATGATAGGATAAATCACACAAATGTATCACAACCTTTATATATTATCTTAGTTATATCCCGACGTCGATTTTTTTTTCTTGTGGTATCATAATGTTAATGGTTTGGTGTCAAATCTATCCTGCTGTAAACATTCCGTCCATTTTTAACAGAAATGCTGACGTGGTGTCAAATCTATCTCAACCTTTTAATATTTTCTCAATTTTATCTCAATCTTTTTTATTTTTTCTCAATATTAAGAAAACAGTAAAAGATTTGGATAAAATTGAGAAAATATCAAAAAATTATGATAAAATTGAAAATAACAAAATGATTGTGATATATGGTGTAATTTTTTACTTATATCGGGAATTCCGTCACCAATTCCTTCAAAAAATGGATGGAACTTTTACAGTGAGATGGATTTGAAATCAAATCGTTAACGTTAAGATACCTCAGAAAAAATCAACGATGTAATAAAATTAAGATAATACCTAAAAGTCAGAATACTAGACTATTTTTTTCCATATCATAAGATGCCAGCGGAGAAAATATCCTGGAGGCTGGCGGGAGAAAAAGTCAAAGTCAAAAGAAAATTGTAGACTCGGGTTGGGGCTATTGCTGAGTTGGTAAGGTCAACTCTTGGATCCAACCCGTGACTCCCTCTAAATCTAATCCTGACGATTGCAGTGACGATGAAATTTCAAATTTGACCAAAAGCCTAACCACATGCCCCAACTCCATGACTGAATATTGAGTGTTACTACTTACTCTTCTACCTGGTACGAGTAACAATTGAATGAATTACTTGGGATGCTCGTGCCCATAAGAAATCGCGAGCCAACCATTAATAGTGATTGAAGTTGAAACTCGGCGCAAAGTTTTTGTGACGAGCGTGGTGAATATATATAAGCCTAAGTAATATCTAAATAGAAAATTTCTTCAGTCTTTCCGAGATAACAACATTTCCTTTCCTATCCACGAGAGAATACGGGGCAAACTACGTGTTGTATGACTTATGAGCTGCATTTGATGCACAGAGCCAATAACAGTTTATACAAAACTAACAAATCTGAAGTACGTCTGAGATTCTTTACATTGCCAGGAGATACTGAAATTCATAATCATATGGGATCTTCTCCACGCTGACCAGCTGGGCCTGTCCACTGTTGCTGTTGTGCCCTCTGAAGCATTCCACCAGCGATTTCCTCAGTGTCCCTGAGGTAGGCAGCTGCTGGCACACCCACTCGACCAGTGATCCCGACCCAGCTTCCGCCAGGAAGTCGGACCCGTTCCTGAGCAGAGGCTCGGGAAATGCAATCTTCTTTGAGCTGGTGACGACGATTGAGGCCTGCAGGTATTCGAGCTTCGACCTTTCTAGCTCATTTGTGACTCCTTCAGCTGTGTATATCTTCACCTGCCAGTTCGGTTTCATCTTTTCAGTCATATAATGAAGTAAGAAATGAAGACTCCAGGAAATCTTTTACAGAAATGGTCTCAGTTTTCCGTTTTCTCTCGAGGAAAAGGGGCACTCTTGCAGGTCTATTTGCGCCAGAATTTAAGATATCATATTGTCGGAAGTAAGTATGGGCAAAAGTGATCGGTTGGTGGCCTATACACGACAGCTGTGAAGAGTTCTGGTCGGTTAACTTACAGCAGGGGAGGAACGAGTCCCGCAACACAGAGCGAACGTGATATTAGGATCCACAGATTCGAGCCCGTACAGTTCACGAACCATGGCTTCTTTACTACCACTGTCCTTCTCGCCTTTCCAGTGAATCTGCCAAGGAAATGAAAATAAAGTCGATTTCAATTTTATACACAAAACAGAGAACTCTGCCGCATCTACTAACAGATGAGTAGGAAAATGATGTTATTTTTATGTCATGTTACCTCCTTATTGTTGGAAGATGATGGCTTCCTCAGAATGAAGTGCTCGATCGCTTGAGCATTTATCGTGTTGCCTCCAACATTCAGTGTTGCCTGAATCCAACGACCAATCGAATTATATTCACACTTCATTTTTATATAACATATCAAAAATTTGATTCTAGAAATTTGGGTGATAGAAATGGGGAGATAATGGATTCATCGGAAGGTACCTTATTCAGCAAGGCAAGCAGCTTTTCCGCTGTAGAAGGCACGCCATACTGAAGATAACCCTGTGAGTTAGAGCCAACAACAGTAAAAAAGAAAGAATAAGGAATGAACCATTAATTGAACGGTCCAGATTGATCCGATAATTTTTAGCATTTTGTTGAGATTATACATGCATAATACAAGCATTGTACATGTTGACCCAAAAAGCCAGCTTCTGTTGGTTCGACAAGAATCTCAAATCGATTCGCTGCAGCTGGGTCATTAATTCCCTGAAATCCACGATACAGGATGTAAAGAAAAGGTTGGGTCTCCGAAAAATTTGAACACTCATAGAAAGTTGTGTACCTTAGTTTCTTAAGCAGGGGAACAGAACTGGAAGAAGAGATGCACTTAGGGTCCAGAGAGCTCGTGGTGAATCTGACCAAGTTCTTGTAGGGCCCGATGTCCCTTGGGATCGAATCCTCTGACTCGAACACGCCATATGGATCGGCCTGCCTCGATTCCCGCTGAGACATTCCGTTAGATTTTGAGGTTAAACTGGTCTCAGCTCTGAAGCTTCTTGAGTTCAGGGTCGAGTTAAGCTGCAAAGATCTGGAGATCGTTGCGCCTGACTTCTCAATCTCCATTGCTCTAGATGTTCTGAGCAGCCTAATGTATATGAAGTTCAAGCACTTCATAATGCTTTCGGACAACTTGTTGGGTTCCCATTTTTGGGGCTTCTCCTCTTCTGCTTTCGAAGAGGTCTTCAATGGAGTCTCATATCTCCGTTCCTTCGGCTAAAAATTCAACTAGTTCAGGTTCAGCATGTCATTGACAAATAAAATTTGGAGTTGTGCAATGCAGTGAATTTTTTTCCATTCAAGCTCGAGGTCAAAGGAAAAGCTACTGCTTAGCGTGTTTTCAATTGTGAACCACTGTGTCACTACCCCTTTGCAATGGCGATACTGACGCGTGAACGGGCTCAGCTGAACTCATGAACAGGAGAATTTTACTGGTGTGTAATCCGAGTTGTTCCTATATCAGGAATAAAGCTGTTGAAACCTTACTGACTGTTCCTTTTTATTTTTCGTTCGGTGTATCCTCTGCTTAAGATGTTAGGAAATTCAGTTTAACTTTATAACTTTAGCCTGCAGAGTGAATACTAAGAATTTGTGTTCCAATCTATCAAGAATAATGAATAATATTTGTTATGCAGTTTGGGTAGAAGTTTTGTTAGACTACCTTTGGTGTAGGATGTCTCAGGTCTCTTAATGGCGAGGAATACGAGGCCCTCAGAGTGGAGCCACTGCGTGTCGAGAATTTTTCCGGCGTGATCTTAGCCTCCTCGATGAGTTGGTTCTCTTTCTGATCGGAAAATAACCATCTTGGATTACCTGACTTGTCCATCAATCTGAAGTCCTTGAGGTTGTAGTCTCCCTTTATCGCCTTGCTGATAAAATGAAGCGCTTTGGTCTCAAAGCCCATCCTCTCCGGGACATGTCTGTTCAATGGGCTCGGCCTTGCTGAGTAGACTACGTCTTCGGGAATTCTCTTCAGAATGCGTGGTTTCTGGACCAGTCTTGAGTTGTCCTTCCTAGATTCCTGTTCGTGTTCGAGGGTCGTCTGGAGTTGGCTGATTTGAGATTCTAGTCGGGCAATCTCCTCTTCGACCATCGCCAACTCGGCTAGAAGTTCCTTCATCTGATCAACCGAACAAAATTTGATCATTATCATTCCACTAGATCTGAGAAAATGTTAAATGATCCTACCTCATATTGACGTGGCAATGAAGAACCAATAATAATTCTTTAATTAAGAATAGTTATGGCAATTATTCGAGTGATTAGCACCAATTCTCTTGTTTTATGTAATTTAATTGGTGCTTCTTCGCGTCACATGAGGTCCAAGAACTTCTCACCGGATCTTATCAAAACAAAAATGACCCTTCTAAGCAATCAATGTTTCTTACCTTAGGAGGGAGGAAATTGGGGATAGATATGGAAGAGCCAACGTCCCGATCATGGACGCTTTGCAGGATCTCATGCACCTTCTCTTCTTGGCTAAGCAACTTCTGCAGCATCTTCACCTGTTCGAGATTAATCATCACAGCTATCAAACAGAGGGAAAAAGGAAAAGAAAAGAGTAAATTGTGGGTTTCATTTAGATCATGATTGGTCAATTAAATACGAATTTTTCGATAGGCTACGGCAGCCATAAAGTGGTGGGAACAGAGAGGTATGGATCATCATTGATTCCATTTAACTGGGGCTGCTTTCAGTGGAAAGAATTGGAATTGGTGAACCCCGAAATCTTTTGCCATAACAAGATGAATTATGGGTTGGTGTTAACTTCCTCTGATGTGGAGCGTTAAAGAGTCTGTACTCTCTCTGTTCTTGATTTGTCATGGTTTTTTGGAGAAAACTATGTTCTCTTTTCCAGCCTATGAGGTTACATGATCAATAGCATAGACAGACATGTAAGATCTTTGGTCCCATACCTCTCTCTCTAGCTCTTCCTTCTTCTGCTGCCCACTGAGTTGCTTCTTTTTCTGCAACAACCGGTTGGATTATTACGTGAGTCGACCTTCCCGTACTAAGAAAATTATACCGTGCAGATATGGTCTAGCACAAATGCGGTACAAGGTCTTATATTTCATAATCAAATACAAATTAGCATGAAGATCTGCAAATAAGATTTTCTGCACACTTGCAGCGGAGTCCAGTGTCAATCATATGACTCATCCCGTACCCTCCCACTTTATGCGTGTTTGCCTACCGCTCACCCCAATGATTCTCTACCAACAAGACGTGACCGGCTTGGAGGGACGGCAAGAATCAAATCAGATTTTATCGGGTGACCCGTGTTCCGGGTAATAGTAAGCCGAGCTGGGCACGTGGTATGCATGCAACAAAATGCAGTTCTGCAACACTATGATCCATGCGAGGTTCCATTCCAATCGGACTGGACGACCCACAACTCTCACTCTAAGCACCCCGTTAAGTATCCGAAAATAGAAAAGATTGTAACAATACAGGAACAGGAACAGAAACAGAGCAGGTTGTTTGCCGGAGACAACATCAACTCATTATTCATAGGCAGGAAACAACAAAAGAACCATTAACTTCCATCCAAAACGCCAATTCCTACTTTGTACAAGTAGACGATACTTACATTCCCCAGCAGAACATTGACGGTCAAGTCCTCTGATGCCGCCTCCGCCGCCGCCATGAAAGAGACTGAGTGGGAGTCTGTTTCGGGATTGCCTTGACGCTGCTGCTGCTTCTTCTTCGTGATCCAGCGCCACGAGGGGGCATTAAAGCAGAGAAGGGTGGCAGCAGAAGCAGAGGCAGCAGGGGATGTGTCGTTGTAAGTGTTGGTGTTCTGGTGGGAGCTGAGAAAAGAGAACGTGGAGTTGAAGGAAGAGCAGCGGCCGGTGGCGGCTGCTGCTGCTGATGGAGGGTCATGACTGTAATTTCGCCATGAGGTATTAGACAAGGCTTTGCTTTTGCCACCACCATCATCATCATCAACAGCAACGACGTTAACATCAGGTGGAGATGGGATATGGCTTTCAAGTTCATACGGTGGGTGCCTCATCATCATCATCATCATGCAAAAAAGTGATTCAGTGAAAGAGATAAAGAAAAAAAAAATATTTTGGTTGGGGGGGTGGTTTGGCGTGGCTTGCAATTCTGGGGTTTGCTTTTATGGGGTTAAGTGGTTACTTACGTACATATGTAGCTTTCATGAAGATTTAAGGTTTAAGGTTGCATTGTCTTGTGGGTACACGTCAACGAGTTGGAGAGAGTACTATGATTTCATCTACTGTTACAGTTAATTGGTGGTTCTTTCTTTTCCTGCTAGCCATGCCATAGGCTCATTAATGGCCCGGCGATTGATCGATAATCTATAGTCGGTTTAAAAGGGTCGGCAACCCGACCTAGCTAAGTCAGGGACAGGGGATTCTGCGTTGTGCTTCACGCATTCACAGAAGGCAATTGCAAAAGAATCGTCCCATAGCGAGAGCTCCTGTGTGATCTAACAAGTGACATCAATAGACCTCGTGGTAGAAATGTTCTTCGAGTTTGTATTATTTGATTTTGTTCATTTGTCATGGAATCCCAAATGTTTCAGAGAACACTATCTTTATGCACCATGTATCCTCAACTAAATTTAATGACCTAGAAATAACGTTGCCCCACACGGGTTCATGGAGAGCACGGGCGAGTCGATAAACCGACTAGATTTTCCAGATCAACCAGATCTTACATGAATGAGAGCTGCATCAATTCATTCAATCAAAAGCGAACTTTCAACCCGGAAAAAACTAGCAAAATCAGTGGTTGTAAATCAGTTATTGAATTCTTGAAGGCCTGCAAATATGTATTGCATTCTCTGTCAAACTATGTGCATATAACTTATATCGTAATTCTCGGGAGCACTCTAACCCATAGAGACCGGCCTTTCTCGCAGTCCAATAGATTGCCATTATCCGTGAAATGGCAAGCTTTCCAAGTTGAATTCCCTCATCTTCATGGAAATTGATGCAGTCGATTTAGTATTTTTTTTTCGATTACAAGAAAGGTCCGTGAACTTAGTACAATATAATAGCAATCATAATAGCTAATAAATGGGTACGAGTACTTCCAATAAATATCGAACTTGAAACCTCTTACTTATCAGGTGAGGGCGTGTGCCAATGCACTACACCTTGATTGAGTATATTACTTCTTCTAGGTGATGGCCACACTGATGGAAGCAATTGTGCGGGGCGCTATATCCTTAAGGTTAAGGAAGATTAAACCCAGTTTTCGAGATCATAACCATTAGTCACGAAGGACCTGCATCAAGTTATGGACCACATTTCCACATATCTGGAAATCGAATAATCAATGCCGTGATTATTTCCTCGACTCTATCAAACAGTCTAAGCTATAATCAGATCATTTCGTTTCATTAACTGTTGCATTCTTAGGATCTTCAACTTTTCCTGGCCATAACTGGATAAACTGTTCGCCCACATTAGATCCTGTGAAAATGACATTTTGCATATTAGGATAGTCTTGAGTATCAATTGTTCTCCGTAAGACAAAATAGCAGGTGAACTTTCTTTCTTGAACTGCCATAACTTCATACAATATCACGGGCAACGACTCGAGCCTGCTTTTGGTTTCATCCTCAAAATGGTTTCAACATTGCCTAGGCTTTGCAGTAAGAACTTCAGTAAATTCTTTACGGACTAGAACCGGATCCTTGGCACCAGAGGATAATAATCAAATCCTTGACTAATGGCATAGTTACAACCTGGAAAATTAGTCAAATCAATGCATTCATCAAAATTTCAAATTCTCGAAGGCTCTTTGCCTGCAAAAAAAGAGGTGTGCTAAAATCTTCTCTGTAGATTTCCTATTTTTGTACAGAATCCTGCCGATGCATATCACATTAGCCGACAGATGATACGTGTATAACTAAGATCATTCGGACAAAGCTTAGAAGAAAAGAAGCTCCATAGGGCCTTAACGTTTGCTTATCAAGAAATGGCCCGATGTATTGGGATTCTTGGGAGCCCTTTTATCATCTCAGTGACCGGCATCAGCTGCTTTCAGAGTTCTTTGAAGTGCCACGAGGGCTCGAGTTTGATCCCCAAGTCTTTTACCGGAATCTGACATCATCAACAGAATCTATTTCTTCTGGGAGAGGATCATGCAGATGAAGGCAATGCAGCGGCTCACCATTCCGGTGAGGACAAGGAAGATTAAACAGAGAGCCCAGTTGTTGAGATCGTAACCACTAGCCATCAGGGACCCGCATCGAGTAATCAACCACACTCCAGAGTATCTGAAAATCAAAATTAGAATATATTCATTGATGACTAAACCTGTCTAATAAATTTTAAGCATGTAATTGGAGATGAATAATCCACCTCTTAGCATTTGCGATTACGAACGCTTCGAGTGCCCACTTTGGGTAGCATATGTTGCCGATCACCTCCACGAAATCATTATGGCTATTGCGCGTTGCTATGAGAGTCAAAACGACTGGTAGAAGGACCGACCACTGCAATGTATAAAAGTGAATGGTTAGAGGTGTTGACATGGCTATCCATCAATCTATTTAGCCCATTCGAGTACTCACCAGTTGTGCAGGACCGGGCTCAAAAAATATTGCGAACGCATAGGCAATCCCGGTCACGCAGTACACGAGACAGAGCAAAACTACGTAGTTGTCCCCAAAGGATGATCGGGGATTATTGAAGAAGTAAAACATGGAGAGATAGACCAGAGGTTTTATGATTGTGTTGAAATGGTCGATTGTGTCCTTGGCCAGGAAGTAAGCGAGGCTGCTCATCCCTGAAGCGCTCTCTCTCCAGTGCTGTAACTTGTCAAGTGAAAACGATCTCAAAGCTGCAATCTTGCAAAGCAAGGCTGAAATGTAGAACAAGCATTAGGTGCGCATACAAACTAATCACAAGGAAGAACTCATGTCTCAGTGCAAGAACTTACAAACTGCGATAACTGTGTAAGTGTAACCGAGGGCCCCAAAGGTCTCGTCGCTCACTTTAGCGAGCGTTCCTAAACAGACTCCTGCCAACAACAGAATCAAGTAATCTACTGCTTGGATCCTTGCCTCTCGTAACCTCTGCTTACCGACTCTGCAAATTAGAAAATCGTTTTCCCGTGTAAACAAACCACAAAAATTAGTAGAATCGTGTAACCTGTTTGGTTAGGAGAATAAGCCCAGTTTTCTGTTTTCTTGCACAAAATCATGTTTGAGAAGCGGAAAATGAGTTCCCATGCTTTCATCCGAAAGCTAGTCTCCTGAAACCGTCTCTTTTGACCCCTTCTTCAACAATTTTCGAGCTGCTGATGCAGTTCCTAAAACTACCTTAGCATTAAGGCTTTTGAAATGTTACCTTCCGAGGAAGTACTTGTATTGTTGAAGCACACTGGGAGTTAACCGATCGGATAAGTCTTTTGACCTCAAGAAGTTATGATGTAAATTATCCTTCTTCAACTCGACTTTACACTTCACATCTCGCCACAGGTCTCCTGCAAAGGAGGGTTCTTCAGCAGCCCCTTCAGCGTTATTGCCTCCATGAGCAGAACCTTCTCCTGCTTGAGATGAAGCCCCATCTATGAGCTTGAGCATGTCGGGTGGGACGGGATAACCATTATGGAGCATCCACCGGACGGGAAGTTGTCTGTAGTTCAACCCCGTGCTCGTGTTTAGCTTGAGTATGCCCTCTAGTATATCAATGTAGTGGTCTGGAGGGTTGATTCTCTCAGGTACAACAATTCCAAGGCCTGAGAAGTACTCCTCAACTTTCTTCACGGGACCATGGTAAACCGTGAGGCCTCCTTTCGCTAAAAGTATTAGATCATCAAACATTTTGTATAGGGTGTAACTGTAACAGAGAAACGAGATCCATTAGTTAGTGTATGTAACAAATATTCACATGATGGATCTAGGACTTGGAATGGAGGCTGGATTCCTTGTTGGGGTTGAAATCGGTAAGCCAGGGGGGAAATTTGAAGTCGTGTTAAAAAGTTAAAAGCATATGCAAAAAAATGAATACCACTGGTTCAAGACTGCCATATCATTTCATTCAGCTCAAAATGTAAATCAGGAACTCGCCTCGGTTGATGCACGACCATACAGATGTTAACCCCTTCGAGGGCTTCACGTCGGAGTGCTCTGAGCAACAACTGGGAAGACGAACTGTCCAAACCCGAAGTCGGTTCATCTAATATCAGAAGCGAAGGCTCCATGACCATTTCCAAACCAACATTCACACGTTTCCTTTGCCCTCCTGAAATCCCTCGCCTCTCGACTGTCCCGACTAGAGAATCACGAACCGCCTGGAGGCCTAGGGATTCGATAACCCTCTCAACAACTAGAACCTTCTCGGGCTTAGGTAGATCAGCAGACAATCTACAATTATAACCAGAAATAAAAGCACACTTATACAATGTAAACATAAACTGTTAAAAAGCTGAATTAAAGTGTTTGTAAGCGAATTAAGGAGAGTGACATACCTGCATCTGGCACTGAACCAAAGATTTTCCTCCACAGTTAAGTTTCCGTGCACGATATCATCTTGTGGCACGAAACCTATAATTTTCTTGTATGAATGGATTGATTCCACCTTTCCATTTATAAGGATTGTACCCTCCATCGTGCATCCCGTTGCTTTCCCAGCCAAGGCAGAGAGGAACGTTGTCTTCCCTGCCCCGGATGGGCCCATAACAGCTGAAACTCGACCAGGCGATATCTTCCCAGTCACACATCGTAAAAGACGCTTATGCTTCCCCCTCAGGGTAAGGGTCAAGTCCTTGAATGCAACCTCTATAGTAGGCCTCTTCTGAATTTCGACATCAGTTGCCATTGAGATCACACCTGAGAAGGTTAGGTTCTTATTTTGCTCCTGCATAGCCTTCTCCCTCTCGATCTGGTTATAGGCATACTTGAATATCTGACTTTGTGTGTGAAGTTGCTTTCCCTTCGGCGCATTCTTCTTTAAATTCTTATCTCCAATCTCCAAGTTAAACCCCTGGTGGCTCTCTGGATCGTCCTCGATCTCTTGCAGCATCTTGGTGAGGTTGCTCTTCTCCTTATCCTTCTTCTTCCCCTTGGAAGTTTCGGCCCCACCTGGCATTGGTGGTAAGGCAGCGTCACTACCAGGCTTTGCCTGACTGAGGCCTCTCAAAAACTCAGGGCCCCTTGTGGATTTCCTCTTGGAGAATGTCCGGGACAACTGTGTCTGGAGCCCAATTGCATGCTTCTTCGCTATATCTCTAGCAGACTTCCATTTCTCCCGAGCCTGGGCAGTCTCTCTCACACTTCTCACGGCCTTTTCTCGGGATTTCGCCTGCCTTCTTTCTCTGGTGGCAAGAACTTGATCGGAACAGTTATATATCACAACAAGAAGAACGCCTAATCCCAGCTGCAATATGAACAAGTGAAGTTACAAAAGTCAACTCTTCGTACTTGTCGGGAATCTTGAAAGGAACTTTGCTGGCTGATCTGAGAGTTTAGATATGTATATGAAGGCATATGCCAGCATTTGATATTCACTTACGAAAAGCATGAGGCCATAAGCTGTAATATTTTGATTCGCCGATATTGGTTCGCACTTTGCAAACTGGAAACAAGCTGCAAATTGACATAAGGGTTACGAAGGTCATGCCAAGTTGCTGAATCTTCAGATATGCGATAAAGGGTACACGGAAAAAAATATATATACATACATACATATATAATATATATATATATGTACTCACTCTGTTCATTAGTGGAACCAGTCCTGCAATAGTGCCTGAAGAAAGTACCAGGAAACGCAAACTTTAGAATTAAGGAGGCAAAGCGAGACATTTGGACTTCGATAGGAAGAGAAAATTGATCGATGGCATAATAGAGCAATTACGGAGGAGGGTTATGGGATAAATTCATTAATACCCCTTACTGCAAGAAATTTTTTGGACAGTAGAGGGACAGTATGATCCTGCCGAGCAGAATACCTCACTGCTACTACCCACATCCGCCCACACGTCTGCTCCCCCGCACGTGTGGTTCGGCTGCCCAGGCGGTAATTGGTACTTGTACCTATGATTTAAACCCGAATGTTATTTGTGCGGAAGTTACAGTTCTGCACTGTAGTAAATAAGATGACCGACATAACCTACTTTTCCTGATGTTTTCTTTGAGTGCATAGGAACTTACGGTTCGCAAATACCAGTAGCCTTGTTGAGTTTCGCCATGGGGCAGTAAGAACCTAAGGGGCAAGCTGCAATTAACAATGTCAAACGTTTTATGTTTCCGTCACTTATCTCGGTACATCATCCATACTAGCTGAAAAGTGGAAAACCCGAGAAACTCTACAAGAAGACTGATTTCTATCTTCCAAACTCGGAACATACTTACGGATCATGCAAGTGATCCCGTGGGGGCAGAAGAAGCCTTCACAACAGGTGGTACAGTCCTCGGTCCGGGTGGGGACGTCCTTGGAGTTCCTGATGTCGGCCTTCTGCCCATCGCCCACGCTGCAGGCCCAACCCGGCTCGCATCCCTGGACCCATGAGGTGAGGTTGCAGTTCTTGTTGGGCTTTAGATAATTACTGGACCTCTTGGCTGAACCAAAGAAGCTGTTGAAGTAGAATTTTATTTCTGCCGCTGTGCATACTCGACGCATCACGTCCCCTGCACTCAACATGCACCCCCAAGTAAACACACAGCAAGGACATTTTCTTTAGGAATTATAAGACATAACAATCCCCGCATGACAATGTAACTTGGCATCCGCATAGTTCAACCGGTCTTGGAGATTAATCGGTTTCTCCATGCCCCAGAAAGATATACCAACATGTTTAAGGTAGACCGAAATTCAGAAATTTAATGTTTAATCCAACATTGGCGGGAAGAACTCCTATAACTAATAACGGTCACATGAAATTCCTTCTCAATCCTTTTCTTCCCTTTCATATCTAGTTCTCTGAATTATGAATATTTCTCGTGATGATTTGCGCATGTTCGCCAATCTAGACCATCATGCTCCTAAGCCAACATAAATTTCCATGTTACCTTTCATTCTCTGAGCGCAAGCAGTCAAGAAACCTGTGTTCGAAGAGAAATTGAACGCTCCATTCCAATCTGCATCGCTGAAAAAATTGGACCGCTCCTCAAATCAGTACGATCGAATTGTACATAATTAAACAGAAAAAGAACAATTTGAATACAGGCGCCGTGGCCTCAGTCTCGGAAAATACTTTCCAAATTTTTACGGGCCTTTTTTCTTTGCAAACTTTTAGCTATAAAACGGGAAAATTACGGCTCTTGTGTTGTTACCGTCTTGTTCGTAACCTTTACATTTTGCAGGAACAATCAGAATTCCTTCCTTTATCTCTGATATTTTAAAAGAATATAAAGATCGAAAGAGAGAGAGATATGGAAAAAGCCCTTGACGACGAGCTTACATGTCTTGGATGCAGAATCCAAAGTTTTTCTGGATATCGGCTCGGAAAATGGAGGTGAAGTTGTAGAGGCTGTCGTAGACAAGCTGCGTGAAGAGCTGGTTCGTGGCGGGGTTGGAGGAGGTGCCGCCACCTTCCTCGTCGGCGCAGGTTGCGCATCGGGATAGACAAAGGACAAGGATGGCAGGGAGCAGGATGGAAATGGAGCGAGAGCAGAACGAGTTATCAACAACCTTGAGCTTCTCTCGGCTCATGTCGATAAGGGAGAAGCCGGGAGACGAGCGACGAGATACTAATGCAGCTGCTTCTTCTCCCTGCAGCTCATGTGGAGATTATTTGCAGGACATGAAGGATCAAAGAACACCGGATATGGAAGATGTTAGGGTTTCCAGAGAGAGAGAGAGGGGAGGGGGGGGGGGGGGGGGGGGGGGGGGGGAAGGGGAAGGAGAGAGAAGGAGGAGTGGGGGGCTTCCGTTGCCTTGTTTGCGAGGAAGAAATGGCGAGGAGGAAGATGAGGCGTTTGTTTTGGGAAAAAACAGAGAGAGAGAGAGAGAGAGAGAGACAGGGGACCGTTTGTGCTATGTTTAGGATGTCTCATTTTGTAGTTAGTTCTTTGCATGGAAACATGTCGACAACAACGTCATTGATTGGTTAGTTATGCACAAGTTAACCATTATAATCAACTGTTTCTAAACTGAAAATTACAATCTTTCCCCTTCACCAAGGTCCTGAGAAAATCTACATTTGAGATAAAATCTACCCCTTCATGAGTTAATTCCGTTCGAACTTGATTAGTTTGGCTCATTGAACTTCTGAATATACCAGGTGATATACATAGGAAAATTACAATCGATGCTGGGAGTGGAATAGAAGATGATGTTCATCGTGTGACTATAGTATCACACATGTCGAAAGCCTCAAATCAAGTATGACAAGATAAACCTGATGGATGATATTAATATTAGTTGTAAGGTGTCACATGTACTCAAAACGCGCTTCAAGTGCCAATGTGGAGAGTGCCACTTGACATGCGTTGATTCAGTCGTGGTCCAATGTGGAGGCATGAACAATTACTTCATTAATTGTGTTTTACCACAGCTTCATCTTTAAAATTCTATTTTTAAATGAAGTTCATAACGTTCATGCGCAATGCAGCTTCGGACTTTAGATTATTTTGTTCCGCAACTCTGATATACGTGTTGCAAAATAATTTATATATTTGTTAATCATACATTGAACCGAGTAGTAGAAAATAAGCCTAAAACCGTAAGAAATGAGCTATTTGACTGGAAAAGGAGAATAGTAAGTATCATGACAATGAAAACCAAAGAAAAACAATGAGGCTATTTTGAGTTTCCGTTGTTAATCCTTTGAAGATTGCTTGCTTCTACCTAAACCTCATTGGTAGCCCGAACGTCTCTCATTGTGTAGAAATATATCGCAAACACGACGCTAGTGAAGCTCCTGCCGAGCAAAATCTTCAGCTTGGGAGCAAGAGTGGCGAACCTAGTCATCTCTTATGCTATACACTGCATATCAATGAAAATAATATGATTATCTCGTAAATAAGTGGCGCCTTTACATGAATGAAAAGTTTGGTTCAATCTTAAGAAATTTGGTATCCTTTCGTGCCTGTTACGTCTCTCGTCCTCTCTCTCACTCTCTAGAAGAGATGGCTTCCAGTATTAGGAAGAAAAATCTTTAGGAATACTTGCCACTTTCACTAACCCTATTGAAATCCAAAAATACCTTGCATCTAAAATTTCCCAATATTAACGACCCTTACCACTAGCAACTTTTCATACATTACACCAAAATTATCCAAACAAGAATTAGATTTAACTTCTCTTCTAAATATAAATGAAAAGCTTTCCATAACCAAGCCAACATAATCAAATCAACAATACCATCTCCTCTACCTTAATAGACCTGAGCAATTCAACCACTTTTATGAGAAAACTATAATCTCAAACAGATCAATTTAGGAGTGGGCGTACTACGGCGGATTTCTTGGTAAGATGCTTCTCATGAGATTGCCTCAACTTGACACAACAACTCTACGACATCATTCCCCAGTGTCTTTTCACTCAAAAAATAAACTCCTAAAATAATTATTCATTTTAGTTCTAAATTTGTTAGCAAATTATCAAGGCATGTGGTTGTTTCAACATAATCAAATAAGTGCTTAAAAGTTAGTTGGAAAGTTAGTTACGGGGGAAAATGAATGGGATAAAGAGGAAAATATGAGATATAAAGGTCTAAATTACTTAATCATTAAGATAAAAATTACTTGATGAGAGGATGTGTTTGTTTCAACTTAATCAAAATAAGTGCTTAAAAGTTAGTTATAAAGAAAAATGAATATGAGAAAGATAGAAAGATGAGAAATGAGATTATATACTACTTAATCATTAATGCTGCGTTTGGTTTCAAAGTAGGATTTTAAAATCAGATTTTGATTTTGAAAAGAAGTGGTATAAATGAGGCCCACCCTTTGACTTTGTATGAGTTATTTTATTTTATTGTGGGTAGAATTAGGTTAAAGTTGTGATTTTAAAATCACATTTGCAAACCAAATAAGTTAAGTAAAAAACTACTCAATGAGGGAAGTGAAAATATTTGACTTAAAGAAATAAGTCATTTTTCAATTATTAGTGTCATTTCTCCTTCCGAAACATATCCCCATAAT
Organism: Punica granatum; assembly: GCF_007655135.1. Taxonomy (NCBI): domain Eukaryota; kingdom Viridiplantae; phylum Streptophyta; class Magnoliopsida; order Myrtales; family Lythraceae; genus Punica; species Punica granatum. The sequence continues at coordinate 30,882,997 of NC_045129.1, forward strand.
TATCATTTATCAACTCTTTCTATACATTTCTTTTCCTTAACTAATTAAGTGCTTAATTTTAACCACTTAATTTATCAAAACTTAACTTAATGAAATAAGTCATTTTTTACTTATCGGTACTCTTTACCCCTGACAAAATATCTTATGATCCTTGTCATTCCTCTTCTCTTCCTATACATTTCTTTTCTTAACTAATTTAATGTTTAATTTTTAACCATTTAATTTATCAAATACCACTAAAGTTAAAAATGATAAAAACAGTAAGTAAAATCTAGAAGAACCTAGTCAATAATTTGAGCAATCGCTCATTGGTTCTCGCTTCAAATCTCTATATTTGTATAACATAATTTGATACTGGGGGAAAAATTATGAACGGATTCCATTTTCCAATTAAATGTAAAAATGTAAAAATCGGTAGCTTAATTTTACAAATAAAATAAAGGCAATCAGAGGTTGCACTGTTCGGCATAGTATAACTCAAAACCATGTGAATCAGTAGTACACACAAATCGAATAGACAATGAATAGAAAACCGTAGAGAGCATGAAATCGATCTTATATTGGTTGGAATGGCATGAAACCCTAATTCCTGCAATACATTCATATTTGTCTTGTGTTTTCTTCTTTCAATGACATAGCTGCTCAATAAAAGAATAAAAATCACGAAGTCATATTCAATAAAACTTGTAGAATCTTTTAGAATGTTTTTGAAGTTAATGATAAATAAATCGAATGGATGCAATAGAACTTGTACCTGGTGGCCAACAGAAGGTTGTCTCGAATAAGGAGGGAAGCAAAGAAAGATCGTGAAACAAACCTTGAAAGAGGTAAAGTGAGAGGACGACCACCCGGTAAAAGTTGAATCGGGCAATGCAGAGGGAGTCAGAGAGATGGATAGGGAAGGAAGGCACGAGATGATAAAATGAAGATGGAGGAATAACTCTGGAAAGAGAAGATAGAGAGACTATCGTGTATGAGAGAATAGAGAAAGTAACAAAAATAAAATGCAAACATTATAAACTCATTTCTATAATTAATTTTTTTCTTTTAAAATTTTTAGATGGGATTTTCATAGAGTTTGATGTATCTATATCTATCTCTACTATTATAAAACTTGATATCACTTTTCGTCTCACTTTCACTATCCTAAATTTTCTATGCTCGATATGCTTCAATGAATGTGGTTCATTGATTTAGGGTTAAACTAGTGACATATCACTCTGAAAAACTACTCATTAACATTGTTTCTGAAATAATTTCACCATGCTTTATATTTTTAAAAAAATTTCACGACACATCACGAAATTTTTTTAAATTTTTACCACACATCATATCGTTACTTTTCCGTCCAAAATTAGATTGAATGATAACATTACGACATCTTCAAGGACAATTTTGCACCAAAAAAAACTTGAGGAATTTAAAAAAGAATAAAATGAAATATATATATATATATATAAAAGAGGAAGGGGCTCGGGAGGGGAGGTTAGGGGGAGGCTCGCGACTTCCCTTCCCAAGCCCCTTCCTCTCTCTTTTCTTCTTCTTTTTTTTTTATACAGTTTTCATTTTATTCTGTTTTTTTTTACAGTTTTCATTTTATTCTATTTTTTGTATGGGATACAACTTTATATATATATTTAGACATTTACATCTGTGACCAAATATGATCTTAACATTTGTTTTTCTAACCCTATTTATTTCACGAAATTCAACTTTATATATATTAGATAAGGACAATATGGGAGAAGAAAAGTTACCCCATCTAACTTCTTTCTCCCATTTGTAATATTGATTGATATATAGATAGATAGATAGATAAAAATAAAAATAAAAAACCATTAATTAAAGACCTTTACTTTGAGCCTGGTGGAGCGGTTGTCGTGACCTCACCGGAGCTGTGATGGACGTCGATATGTCCCCACCACCTCCTCCCCCCACTCAATTTGTTTTCTTTTAAATCTTTTGCAAATCGAAATGATGGGGCTTGTCAGCTGCCACCACCGTCCCACCGAGGTTTTTGGTGACCATCCCCACCGACCCCTTTCCTCTCTCGTTCCTGCCTTTTAATTCTTGTAAAACAAATTAATTATTTTTTTTATTTTTGAAAATAGTTTCTTATTAAGAACCATTACTTTTGGAGGACAAAATAGCGATAGTTCCAAGCAAAACAAAAAGTCTAACGTTTATAAGGAAGTTGAAAAAAGAAAAGGACCAAAGTAAAAAAAATAACTAAAAATTGAGGACTAAAAGTGACGAATTTCCCATTATATTTCTTACATTCCCATATCACAATGTTATGAATTTGGATAAATTCTGACGACGTCCCTACAATTTCATAAATGGACAATCACATCACCATTTTAAAATAAGTTACTCACCACGCTGACTAGACTTCTAGCTTACACTATGCTTTTATGCGCTTCCTTTTTGGCAAAAGATTATTTTTTTTAGTTTTAAAAATTAAAAAAAATCTAAAACTAAAGAAAAAACAAAAAATACAAAAAACAAAATGAGGGAACATAGGAGGAGAATGATGAGGGGGCTCCCTCAATGGCACCCCAACCCCTCTATCTCCCTGCTAGAGGGGGTGGTTCATCGGGGGAGCCCTCACTGTCGGATCCAGGCTATACCTCTATTGTCTCTTTTTTGGTGTCACGTCAGTTTGCATGATAGATGCTAGTCAGTCACCATGTCATCAAAAATAAAAGTGGTAAGTGACATATTTTGAAAGGAGGGAGTGTTACTACATTTATGAACTGCATGAAACATCATTGCAATTTACTCTATAAATTTTGTACAATAGTTGTAGGATCTTTCTTGCCAAATCTAACTACGACGATGTTGACATCATTAGTATGTTTGGTTGCGGTGATGGCCTGAGACCCATGGGTCCATTCCTAGACAATGTGCAAAGTCACAAAGTGATGATGTGGCTTCATTTGAAAATGCGACGGTGATTCGATAAATACCTTTTTTATTGATATTAAATAACATCTATGTTTACTAAATTATTTTTAAATTATGTTTGATTTTTTTAGAGATTAGACACGTGATTTTCTTTAGGTAATAGGTGTTTATAAAAACTGTTTAGGTTAATTTACTGTTTCAACCAAAAATATTAATTTCAGCAGTTTTTTTTTTTTTATAAATAAGTATTGAGACTTCTCATTAATAAAAAAGCACGTATAAAGTACACTTATCCAAAAACAACCATTATTACTTACATCAAATTCGAAACCCAAATGCACTAGCAGAATAGGAAACTGAGCTTTCCTCTCGATATTGGGAATAGAAAGTATCCTCATCTTCAACATTTGCTTAATCTGTTGACTCAACTCTGGCATCGAGCAGGTCTTCTTTTTCGAAAATCCTTCCTCTCCTCTCATGCCAAACTTGGTAAATATAACAAGACCACAACAATCTAAGGACAACAGAATCAAATTTCCTTCCTTCGAACAATCATACCCAGTTGAGTTCCGATTGCCAGTCCCGAACGCGCTTATTCACACCCACTTTGCTCAGCAAACTGAGCCAAACTGCACGAGTAACTTGGCATGTGAAGAACAGATGATCCCGCTGTCTCTATTTTGAGGCCGCAAAACTCACATTCTAGAGTATTAACAGGAACACCCCAGCTAATCAGTAATTTCAAATTGTTGACTCCCAAATGTTTTAATTTATTTTGAAATTAATATTTATTTATCAACAATTATTTACGACTACTTATATTTATCTCATTTTGGGTTTTAAAACATAAATTCAATAATTGGAACTCGGTTCTCAAACTAGATCCGTCAGAAGGATATATGCTTGAGCATTGAAGATGGAGCAATCATAACCTGATGCCAAATATCTAGTAAAAAACAAAGGTTATCAAATTAATGGAGGGTGCTACATGTAGCAAATTCCATGACTCTCCCATGGAGTGTGATAACACTAAGATCCATCGCATATTCTGATGAGTGTAGCATTGAAAAGGTTCGAGACATGACCACTTACACTCAACCAAATCGAGTCATGTGTAGGTCTCGAGAGGCAACTAAATTGTGCCTCATCTTAGTCCGGCCCAAATATAGACTCATTATCAATTATTATTCCCCTCCTCTCGCCTGAGATACAAGAAGAAGTCCACATCGTGGTTAAGTTCCGCGCACGGAAGTCTAGTCCTGGTTCCTAGTCAGTTTTTAAAGGCGGGTGTTTAAGTTCACATGGCACATGTAGGTGAAATATCAAAGCTGCATGTTGCCACGTGAGGGCATGTGTTGAGACATATTGTTCCACATGAAAAAATTAAACATAAATCAACGGGTTTATAAGTGATTGGGGATCAAAACCTATCTGCACGAGTTTTTAGATTGGAGATGAGCCCAATCGTTTATAGACCCTGTGAAATTTTACAATAATCATAAAGTCTATAAAGTTGTAATGTTAAGTAGTCATAGCTATATTACACTCCCTCATATTTTATATATTAAAATTTATAGACATGAATAATTTAAGATAAAATGACCAATCATTTCGTTGAGAGATTGTGCTAATAATGATTGTTAAAATTAATAAAGAAAAGTTTAATATAATTTTAAATAATTCTTAATCCTCAAAATTATGCATATATTTATTTACTAGTAAAATAACAAAAATGATTGACATCTTTTTTTATTTTTTTGGACATATTTTCTTTAATTACAGTAATAATTATTGTTATTATTTAATTTCTATACAACGTACTAAATTATAAAGAAATTTACTATTTTATCTCTATTTATTAGAGGGAAATCAAGTTTATATATTATACAGATGCATCTATATGTATGTACGAACTACTCCTTTTATCTTCTTTTTTTCTCACTTTTTCTAATGAACTGAATATTATATATAAATATATATTTTTTATGATCTACAGAGCTTGCCGTATGGGCGTATTATACTCAAATTTAAATGACATGACTCCTAAAAAATATGACCAAAATTTAAATGAATGTAATAATCATTCTAATTTTAAATACAATCTATACTTTTTAACTTTACAAATATCGAATTTCTAATATGTATATGAATAAACTTTTAAAAAAAGCAAACGTGCGAATATATGAAGAATAATGATGAAATTGAGTAATTTGTTTTGATATAATAATGTTATATCATATTAATCAGTGGAAACTAAAATAACATAAAACGACAAGTTGCGAGTCTTTGCATTATATATCATTTTTTTCAATTAACTTAAATTGATTTTGCACTTATAGTAATACGGTCACGTATATGTTTTTCAAAGAAAGTATTGCATATAAATCAATAGTTCTACTTAATTTCCATAGTTACGCGAGTTGAATGCCATTGAACTCGACTCAATTCATTTAACTAGTGAGTTTGAGCCGCGCTAGGCACAAGTTTAATAAGAACAAACCAAATTCAAGTTTTCATGGTCCAACTGCTTAAGAATAGTTTCATCCAGTGTTATCATAACTGGTCAAACCGGCCAGTCGAACCGGTTTGTTTGAGAACCGACATCTTCTCCGGTTTGATTTGTTTGTGGACTCAATCTACATATTTGGACCGATCAACTCATAAAACCGATCGGTTTAATGTGAACCCACTAAATCAAACAAATCGGACCGGCTCTATGGATTCCTTTTTATTAAGAGAAATGAAATGTGTGGGAAGAGACTCAAATACAACACATTAGATTCCTCTCTCCTTGCGCTATAACCATTTATGGTAGAGCCACTTTTTGTCTTTTTTTTTTTGCCCTTTTTAACACTCAACGAGAACAGTAACAAAGAATATAATGGCTTTGGTAAAAGTTTTATTTTGTTATTTAAGAAAGCATTTATTTTATTTATCATACTTTTTTTTAATAATCATGTATTATATAATTTTTAATTAATGTGCGATCCGACCCATCAAATTTCGATTGGACTCATCCAACTTATGAATCTATACCTCCGTTCTACATCCAGTCCGGTTCTTATAACTGGTTTCATCTCATTTAAAGCCCTACCTTAAACCAGAAGACGACGCGACACGAGACTCTACGGTCCTTCTGGGGAGAGATGGAATCTTCTGGAACCTCTCAAACTCTCTTCTATAAGCCCTAATTCATCTCCTTCCTTATCCACGCGCAGTCTCCCCCGAAAACCCTCGGCCTCTCCGTCATCTCTCTCTCGCTAGCCGGCTCCGAAGCTCGCACAGCTCTCATTTCGGTTCCTCTCTTCTTCTGCCATGGCGTCGGCTAACGCTATCTCCACTGCCTCCATTCTCTGCTCCCCGAAACAGGTACTGCTTCTGAAGCTGATTGAGCGGACTCGCTTTTCCTGTGTAATGGGCGGAATGAATTGGAAATGAGAATCTGCGTTTGTTTTTCCTCTGAAACTGCAATACAAAGAGGAACTTCCGAAGCATTTGCAGGCATGAGCGGTAGAACTGAATCGGTTCTCCATAAGTGAACACTTTGTATACATTTCTCCTGCAATTTGGAAGTATACGTCACAGAAGTGGATAGTCTGCATTATCGTAATCCGAGCGGGTAATGGATGAGTTCTGGTCTGCCCATTTGATAGTATGCTGAGCTGCTAGATGTGTTGTGGTAATGCAGGGTCGGAGGGGGAGCCAACAGCAGGGTCAGAAGGTGAACTGGAGGCAACCGAACAGGAGGTTTTCCGTGAGAGCTACGGCGAAGGAAATAGCTTTCGACCAGAGCTCGAGGGCTGCTCTTCAGTCTGGCATTGATAAACTTGCTGATGCTGTTGGGCTCACCCTTGGTCCCAGGGGTAATTCCTCAGTTCTCTTGTTCATTTTGTTGGTCGGTTTTCTTGGACCATTAATTTATGGAATTAATGACCTAATTGTGATTGTTGCAATGCAACTCAGGTGGCTGGTTAAAAGAAAGGTTTATCGTACGTTCTACATTGTTGTTCAATGTTTCATATTAGTTTCCGTTTTGGAGCTGTACAGTAGGGGAAAGCTAATGGGGCTGAATGGCATTTGACTCGAAGTCTTAATGAATGTCTGAACTTCAATTTAGTATTGTTAGGGAGAGAGTGAAGGAGCAACTTTCTTGCCTCTCGAAATTTTTTTTAGTATTTTGCTCAGTTATTTTTCTGAATTTTATTTACTCATTGATAATATAATTGAGAATGAACGACAGCTACACGCAATGAGCAGTTTTTGTTTGAAAAACAGTTTATTGAGGCGGTAATAACTGACTCTCGTTTCATGTTCAGGAAGGAATGTTGTCTTGGATGAGTTTGGAAGTCCTAAAGTAGTCAATGATGGGGTGACCATTGCCCGAGCCATTGAACTCCCTGATGCAATGGAGAATGCTGGTGCTGCTCTGATTAGAGAGGTGAGGACTTCAGATTTTATTTAAGGTTCTGGAGTACGTTCTTATCTGGTCTGACAGTTGGGAAACTCAGGAATTTGATTTGTTATTCTGTATTATATAAGGTTGCCAGCAAAACAAATGACTCTGCTGGTGATGGAACAACAACTGCCTCAGTTCTTGCACGGGAGATCATCAAACTCGGTTTGCTGAGTGTTACATCTGGTGCAAACCCGGTTTCTGTGAAAAGAGGAATTGATAAGACTGTGCAGGGTTTGGTAGAGGAGCTAGAGAAGAGGTCAAGGCCTGTTAAAGGTCGTGATGATATCAAAGGTAATATTTTTGCGTCCTTGACCTGAAATTTTCTCAATTAAGTAGAGCTCTTTCATCAAATTGATGAATTTACCCAACCATTATTGCCAGCTGTTGCTACTATTTCTGCTGGAAATGATGAGCTGATTGGGACAATGATTGCCGATGCGATTGATAAGGTCGGGCCTGATGGTGTCTTGTCCATTGAATCATCTTCCTCATTTGAGACAACAGTTGATGTTGAAGAAGGAATGGAGGTTGGTGGTTTACTATCCTCTGTCCTGTTGTAATTCCTGTTCTGTAGGGAAGGCAGGTTCTGACTAAATGCTGGGATTCCCACGAATCATGCAGATTGACAGAGGATACATCTCCCCCCAATTTGTTACGAACCTGGAGAAGTTGATTGTTGAATTTGAGAATGCAAGAGTCCTTGTCACCGATCAGAAGATCTCAGCCATAAAGGATATCATCCCTCTGCTGGAGAAGACTACTCAGTTGAGAGCCCCTCTGCTTATCATTGCAGAGGATGTCACAGGCGAGGCCCTGGCTACCCTTGTTGTCAACAAGCTTCGGGGAATCCTCAATGTTGCTGCCATTAAAGCCCCGGGATTTGGTGAGAGGAGAAAGGCTCTCCTCCAAGATATTGCCATCCTGACCGGTACGTGGTGATCTATTCTGAGGTTCAAGGCTGTGATCCTTAAATCCCTCTAAGCTGTTGTGCTCTGATGATGTACAAATGGTTGATTTCCTTTCATAATGTTGCAGGAGCTGAGTACCAGGCCAGTGACTTGGGCTTGCTTGTGGAGAACACATCACTGGAGCAGCTTGGTATTGCGAGGAAAGTGACCATAAGCAAGGATTCCACAACCATCATCGCCGATGCTGCTTCAAAAGATGAGCTGCAAGCAAGGGTTGCACAGCTTAAGAAGGAGCTTGCCGAGACGGATTCTGTGTACGACTCCGAGAAACTAGCTGAGAGGATTGCCAAGTTATCGGGTGGAGTTGCAGTCATCAAAGTTGGAGCAGCAACTGAGACTGAGCTCGAGGACAGGAAGCTCCGTATAGAAGATGCGAAGAATGCCACCTTTGCTGCCATTGAAGAAGGTATTGTACCAGGTGGTGGGGCTGCATTTGTCCACCTTTCTACCTGCGTACCTGCAATTAAGGATAAGCTGGAGGATGCAGATGAAAGACTGGGCGCTGACATTGTCCAGAAGGTAATAAATAAGTACATTGTGCTTTCATGGTCTTGATGATTGAGTTCTCTTACAGTGCTGGATGTGTTAGAATTGTTTTGTTTCCGGATTGACTGAGTCTGGTGAACTCATGAAACACAGGCACTCGTTGCACCAGCCGCATTGATTGCCCAAAATGCGGGAATAGAAGGTGAGGTGGTGGTTGAGAAGGTGAAGGCCAGAGAGTGGGAGATTGGTTACAACGCGATGACAGACAAATATGAGAATCTCGTCGCAGCCGGAGTCATCGACCCTGCAAAGGTGACGAGGTGTGCCCTCCAGAACTCGGCATCGGTGGCAGGGATGGTGTTGACCACGCAGGCCATTGTGGTGGAGAAGGCCAAGCCCAAGGCCCCTGCTGCTGCTGCTCCTCAAGGCCTCACCGTTTGATGATTTACAAGCCATTTTTACTTAGCGGTGAGAGTTAGGTCTTGTTTTGGGAGTTAAAAAGGGTAAAAACTTTGCCGCCTTCCTCTTCATTAGGCAAATTTTGAGGAATGTATCTTTATCCCGGATGCGTGCTATCGATAGAAATCATGAGGACCCTCTCTCTCGATATCCGAATGTAAACTTTGATTAACATGGAAAACCATATTCAAGGTAATCTCCGAAGTGATTGTAAACCTAAAATGATTTTATTCTACAACAATGGAGCGAGAAAAACGTAGAAAATCGCTGCAATGTGCAGTAACAGAAAGAGGCTTTAGTACAGGGTATGCTCGTTTTGTTATGTTCTTATTGGTACTGTTTTCGGCGCGATAACATTTTCTGCGTTATAGCGACATAAGATTCGATGTAGGATTTGAAAATTTGATGAGGAAGCCTAATCAAACCGAATAGGGGGGAACATCAACAATCCTTCATACGTCGGACTCGGTCTGCAGTGAAACTGGAATAATGTGATTTCCAATTGAAGGGCGTGATTGAATTAAAAGATGCCCCAGGGTAATTGGGCTGGATCTTGGCTGGGCCATACATGTATATCTGCAATGTATCTTGAACTTGACTCGACTCGTTAGGGCAATCGGAAGACGACATGGTAATGATCTTCTCCGCGTGTTTGTTGATATCGGATTTAGCGGAAGATATCGTTGCTCCCGGAATCAAGAATTCAAAAGGTCCGGTGGAGGAAGAGAAGATGGTAAAGACCTGAAAAAAGATCGTCATACTGAGCACGCAATCTAAGAACAGCGAAAGGGCCTGACAATGTGGGATGTGGTCCAACTCTGTGCCCCATTTCTTTTTGAAATGGACCAAAATACATGAATAAAGAAAAAGTAGGAACTTTCGGGAGATAAAATCGAAGAGTCCAATCACTCAATGTGATGCAGTCATCAAATTGCGATATCGCTGGATGAATTTTATTTGTAGCGTAAAAAGTTTGTGACTCATTTTAGTCACTTCATATGACTATAATAAAGTTTTGAATAAGAATTAGTTCGGATAGTAAGTTGAAAGATATTTTGTATTTTCATGGAAAATTAGATTGCCTCTACCTAATTAACGGCTGAGGGGCCCCGATTTCGGAGTAAGATTCTCGACTTTAAATAAATGGTTGGAATCAATATGGGTTGATTCAAGTAGTTTGATACTTGTTCCTCTTAAATAAAGTCTTGAGTTCAAGTCTTGTGAGTTAAAAAAATTATCGCCGGAAGGGATTTATCCCTTAGTAGACCGACCTGACTCAACTGGATTAGTTCCGGCCCTATTAAGCTTTTGGATATGAGGTGTACGCTGAAAATTAAATGGATGGAATAATTACACATTTGATTCCGAATAAAATCTGCTTTCTTGAATTTGAGCTAAAATCGGCTCTTGTCTATTTTTCTCTCTATTAAAGTTCTTTTTACTTTGGCTTTGCTTTTTCAATCCCAACTAAACACAGCAAATACAATCTCCCTCCCCTTCTTCCTTTCTTTTCATCTCTTTTCCTTCTCTATTGGCCAATTTTACAATGGCCATATCTCAAACGTTCTTCAGATTTCCTCTGCCATAAGAATCAATTCTCCAAAAATAATACGCAATACAAGAAATCTGGCATATAAGAAACGGGATGATAAGACGGAAAAATGTTCCTTCTAGTTTTAAAATACAACCGGAAATTGGCCTCGATAAAATTATAACTCATACCAAGGGCAAATTATATGTAATCGAGCTGAAAATCCTCTATTTTTTTTTTCTTTTTGGTAATTGAATGCGAACGTGATGCTACTAAGACCCAACTAGAGATCTCATTGTGAACATTAATTGGCCTTTTTTTCCCTCTTTCTTTTTCATATTCTTTCTAATTTAACCTTCCCAATTCATTTAGGGGGATTTTATCGACATATATTGGCGGGCAAGGAATCTTCTTAATAGCCCATGCTATATATAACTTATAAGTACTTATTCTAATTATTGTTTTTACATTGTCTCAAAATTGTGTTCTCATGAAATCGGTCGCATCGTGTCCGTTCAAATCGAAAAATATTCCAAGTCCTGTATTACATAATTCAGAAGAAAAATTCTTAATAATGTGTGCTTGTCAAACGCCATCGCTTTGTGATTCATCGGCCATTATTGTCGTATAAAATGGTCCATATGTTATTTATGCGCTTCCCTCTCTCCACCTTCCCTCTTTTCTGCATATACTTTCCTTTCCACATTGTGACAAGAGACAAGAGAGTGTCTGTCGAGCAATTTAATGGAAAGGAAAGTGACCCTTTTGCTCTATTTCTTGTTCGTCTAGAAATTAAGACATCACCTATTTGGCTCGACATCGACCGTTTCCGTTTACCTCACTCTTCAGTTGCTTTCTCATAATAAGCATCTTTCATTTCTCTCTGGAACTGGACGTAGGAAAGGAATTGGATTCACGGAAAAGTGGCAACTTGGACTCCAAATGTCAACATATATGCATTAGTTGACTTGCTTATCAACGAGTATAATGCAGTGATATATGCTTTCGTCTGACAACTAAGAGATTTTAAATTTGGTTCCCGTTTTGGAACTGCTCATGTTTCTTATTAACGTTTCTATTTCATTGTATCAAACTCATAAGCCTCTTTTGTAATCGGAAAAAAATGATTTCCTTTTTTTTTGGGGGATTAACTACATAACCTGACCTTGTACGTTCTTGTTTTATGGTAATTTTCTTTAGTAGAGAAATGATCTTAGGGGTGCCATGGGCATGCCCATGCAGTGGTTGAGATTGAGAGACACCGGTCAGCACCGGAAGACAACTGACGATACTGTACAACAATTTTGTCGATTGATGGCACCGACAACCTAAGAGGTTGTACATACGTAATGGTAATTCTCTCTGTTTTTTTTTTTTGGGTCACATGATAATGAAACAAGTCATTGGAATGGTAGGCTTGGTAGCATTGAATGCACTAAAATTGATAATGAAACAGGTCATTTTCAGGAAACACTTATCCCCGTAAACATGTTTTTTTTCATGGAATTTATTCATGGAATATATATTTTTAGTTCATATTATTTACACTCTTGAGTAGTTTAAGATATCGTGAATTTGAATCCATTCTTGTACGCGTAGACATTAGTAAGGCATCCCAATGTGTATTTGCAAATGGACTTACTTAAATACATGGGCTTATTGGGCGTTCATAGATTCAATGAGAAGAAACTCCTTGTTATCAAAAACTAAATAATTTATCATTTATCATTTTCTTTTATATAGGAATTTATGTATTTTTTTAAAAAAATATCAATTATATGAATGAAACTATGTATTTATATATACTTATTTTTATGTAATATTACTATTACAATCTTATTACGATGCTCATTTCATTAAAATATATTTGTTGGAAATGCACCATATGCATCAACAAGTATGTCGTTTAAATTTAGGTATTTGTATAATTGCTTCTTGAATTATTATATCACGTTCTTCTTGCTAAGCAGCTATTATGTTATATTAAGTACGCAATTATTCTCTCTAAAAAATCTAATTCAACACTTTAATTAGTTTTAAATATGACACCATTAGTTTATTGAACAAAAATAACTCAATTGATTAACTTTTTTTAATAAAACTTTTGAATGATTGGATAATATATGAAATATCAAAGATATGTATATTTTGTACCTTGAAAGTATTGGGTTGTAGATATCTATCTAAATAACCTTAATTTAGTAATTATACTTTAATTATAGGACATGTTTAAAAGGATAAAACAAAGAGTTAGAAGGATTTAAATAAAGAAAATAAGCTAAAAACGAAAAGAACATAAGAAAGGAAACTGTATACCTATATCTTTTTTAACAATATCATGTGGTAGTGTTATTACAATCTTACAATCCTTATTCTAGTTGCAATATACTGTTTATAAGCACATAATATGTTGTTCTGTATAAACCAAATACGAACCCTCTAATTCAACACTACAAATTTAAAATATATGGATATTTAAGTTTATAATTGAATGTAATGATCAATTCAATTTATTAGTTTGTACTTTTTCAGGATTGATTAACTGACATCTTATAAATGTATAGTTTGTTTTTATAAAATACATATACAGAAGTGCTCAATAATAATAATAATAATAATATTTTGGCTCAAAAAAGGAAAAACAGAAGAAAGGATTAAGGAATAGTATAGAATCCGATACACCACAAATGAATAAACATTTTGACACGATTATCATCCATTTTATCGTTTCATTTCATTCTCCACTAATTTTACATATAACAAAATTATGTGTAGTGTCATTTTGAAAGAAAAATTGCGTGTGAGTATTATAATGATACCAACCTTCATTTTTGTAGGATTTGACCTATTTTGGTTGATTATTCAGGTGGGTAAGACGGGCTAATTTGGAAACTTGTTGAAGAAGTAAAAAAGAAATCAAAAGAAGAGATCCATACAAAAATAACTAAAAGTTTGTAAGAAAGAAATAAAGAGAAACAAAGAAAATAAAGAGAAATGACATCTTTATGTTTCGATGGACCAATTTTAGTTTATTTTATAGAAAATAGATAGATAGAAGATTTATAGGGGCATGGCTAAATTTATAGATTATAAGATTATATAGATAATAGAGTTTTTTTTGCCCTTTTTCACAAATAACCTTCGATTTGGTAATTGGCTTTTCTTTTTCCCCGTATTTTCCGAAGAGTTAGCCAATTAAGCCCTTGATTAGCACCACTAGAAGTCTAGAAGGCCCATGACTTCTACTTTTCCTTCTTCCAATCATAAATTAATTGTTGTCCTCTAGTTGTCCAAGATTTGATGTTGATGGGTCCATTCGTGCTGGTTGGTCAATGAATTCATACCCACGTTCTGGCCACATATTACATTGATATTGGCAAATAAAAATTAATAGTAATAACTAAATTAAATATTAACATAATCCAATACGTAAACCACGCAATGGACATTAAATGGGGTCTTAATTACGACAATTTAACCATCACTGGACATCATTCTTAAATTTAATCATTTTCAAGGTGTTATATGATTTTGAAGTTAGAATTTTACTCAATTCCACTCCACTCTATTCTTCAAATTCAACAATATAATCATTTTTTTTATCTTTTTCTTTCATTCAATAATAAATTCTCACGAGTTAATAGGCAATTTGATCCCTTAGATTGGGGAGTTACGTCAATTGGGTCCCTGACTTTTTTTAACATCAATTTAGTCCATTAAATTTGAAGGTTACATTAATTGGATTTTGACACATCAATTAGGTCCATCAATTTGCATAGACAAATCAATTAGTGCTTGAGTTTATAAATTTGCATCAATTTGGTTCTCGATCACATCGGATAGGTCCTTTTTTTTTTTACTGAAAATACATAACGAAATTCTTTTTGATACATCAATTAACTCCTTCCATTATGACGATTTTAAGTGAGGACCATATTACATCATTTAGGTCCTTTATTTTTTCCAATTTTATTTGTCGTTTTTAATGGAATTTTTTTTTGAAAAAGTAGGGGAGCTCTGATCGAGGGCTCCTCCAGACGAGGTCGCCGAAGGGTCTTGGACCCACTGATCGACCTCTCCTAGGGTGGAAATCACTGGGGGGAGCCCCCAGTTGGAGCTCCCCTTTCGCTCCCTCTATTTTTTTTTTTAAATAGAGAGAGCGGAAGGGGAGCTCCAATGGGGGCTCCCCTTGAATTTTTTTTTGTCACACAAAGAGCAACGTCGTTTTGACTATTCATATCAGAACGACGTCTTTTCTTGCTCTGATTTTAAGTCTTTAAACGACGTTGTTTTGATTTAGATAGTCAAAACAACGTCGTTCATCATTTGACGGATAAAAAAAATAAAAGGAAAAGAATCGACGGGAAGCCCCCACCGAAGCTCCCCCTTCGCTCCCTCTGTTTTTGAAAAAACGATCCACTAGTCAACCTCTCCTAGGGCAGAGGTTGATGTGCAAGAGCCCTCACCGGAGCTCCCCCCTTCGCTCCCTCTCTTTCGAAAAAGAGAGGGAGCAGAGGGGGGAGCTTCGATTGGGGGCTCCCCCCGATAACATTCGCCATAGGCGAGGTCGACCGGTGGGTCCAAGACCATTCGACAACCTCGTCTGGAGGAGCTTGATGAGGGAGCCCTAGATTGGAGCTCCCTTTTTTTTTAAAAAAAAAATCTATTAAAAAAGAAAATGGAATAAAGAAAATGAAATGTAACATGGTGTTCATTTAACACCGTCATAACGAAATGATCTAATAGATATATCAAAATGAATTTCTTTATGTATTTTCAATAAACAAAGGATCTATCTGATGTGATATAGGACCAAATTGATGTAAATTTATAAACTCAAGCACTAAGGGACACAATTGATATGTCAACGATCCAATTGATGTAACTTTCTAATTTAAGGGACTAAATTGATGTAAAAAAAAGGTCAGGAATCCAATTGATGTAACACCCAAATCTCAGGGACCAACTTGCCTTTTAACTAAATTCTCACACATATTTTTTCCTAATATTATTATACCCAATTTTTTAATAATAAAATTTTGAGAAAACTATCAAAATAGTCAGTGAAAAATTTTAAAACTAACAAATTATTACTTGAAAGATATTTTGAAACAAAATGATCATTGAAAGACCAAAATCCATAACATTTTGGTATTTCCGTCAAAATTCCATTAGTGCCGTTACGGGAAAATGACATGGATGGTTATGTGGCATTTAGTAGCCAAACGGCGCCGATTGACAATACACATCAGCATGTACAACGTTGTTTATGGCGTGAAGTTAAAAAAAAAAAAACTGGGCGAAACGACGCCGTCTTGCTGCCTCTCTTTCCCCTAACCGCCCTAACCGAACGACATCGTTGCTACCTATCCCCTCCCTCCCACCATATGCAATCAAAATTAGGTCAATCCGACGAACCTCCATCGAACTCGACGTCCTTCCTATCTCCTCCTCCCATCGAACCCGACGTGCCGCCTCCCCCCCCCCCCCCCCCCCCCCCCCCCCCCCCCCGTCGTCCTTCCTATCTCCGACGCAGCCCCCTATCATAAGAGTCATCGTCGAGCTTGAGTTCAAGCAGTCGTCATCATCAGCCAGTTTAACCCAGACCAGTTGGACACACGGACTCGTTGACACACGACCGCACGGGCACCGCAGTAGCAACTCTAAGTGTGACAGCGGATTAAAATAGAGATGAAGGACAACGCCGGGGGGGGCGGGGGGGGGGGGGGCACGTCGGGTTCGATGGGGGGAGGAGATAGGAAAGACGTCGAGTTCGATGGAGGTTCATCGAGTTGCCCTAATTTTGATTGCAGATGGGGGGAGGGGAGGGGTTAGGTAGCAACGATGTCGTTCGGTTGGGGGAGGGAGAAGCAGCAAGACGGCGTCATTTCGCCCAAGTTTCTTCTTCTTCTTCTTCTTCTTCTTCTTTTTAACTTCAGGCCATAAACGACGTCGTATGTGCTAATGTGCACTGTCAATCGGCGCTGTTTGGCTACTAGATGCCACATAAGCATCATGTCATTTTCCCGTAACGGCACTAACGGAATTTTGACGGAAGTACCAAAATGTTATGGATTCTGGTCTTTCAATGATCATTTTGTTTCAAAATATCTTTCAAGTAGTACTTTGTTAGTTTTGAAATCTTTCAATGACCATTTTGATAGTTTTCTCTAATTTTTCATATACTTTTACATCCATATATATATTTACTTTATATATATTTTTTCAATTTAATAGTAAATTTTCATATATACTTTTTCATAACTATTGTTACAACTATTTTTTTAATAATAAATTATACATATATTACATATATAATATCTATTTTTGTCGCATGAGGCTGAAGTGAAGTGGAGGAAAATTCCAACGGGGAACCAAACGGAGGCAATCTGTAGAATAGTATAATCTGCTTAAAAAATTAGTTGTACTTAACCAAACACGCTATATATATTGAACTAGATGCGCTTTGACATTATCGATATATGAGTACTATATAACAAGATTTTCATACCGGATCTTAAAAGATAATCGATGAAATTCTAAACTCAAATATTTTATTCCAACATGCAAGATATTGATTTTTTTTAGAAATAATAATAGTTGTGGTTGCGTTTGTTAGGTTTTTGTTTCGTTTTTAGGCTAAGATATTAATGAAGATTTGGAATTATTATTACAAAACAAACGTACCCGATCTATGCAGGGGCCAAAATAAAAAAGAAATGAATAGGAAAAACAAAGAAAGTAAGAAGGGGGACGGGAGAAAAATAGAGAGAGAGTGAGAAGTGGAGAGAAAAGTCGATGAGTGAATTTGGAAGTTACTTGATAAAATTATTAAATTGTTCAAAATATAATGATTGTAATTAATGAACACGAATATATTATGAATATTTTGGGAAATAAAAAATATACGAAAAGGGAAAATTTTGGGTTTATATAATAGTATAAATTATTTTTTTCAGTGTAAACTCTAGTATTCGAAAATCCAATTAAACCTTAATTAATCTAGTCGAGCCGGATCGGTTCACTAAGGGTTAAAGCTCTCTCAGCGTGAATTTTCTGCATTCATACGGACTCGCTTGAGACATTGCTTAAGCGGAATAAGCGTCGAACCACTTGAATCAATCCATGTTGATTAATATATATTATTTTAATATTCTTTTCTAAAATAAACAAATATACTTCCTTTATATATATGCTTAGTGTCTGTTTAATTATGCCACCGAGCCACTAAAACACGGATCTACAACTAATCATCATTTGACCGACATGACTTTTTTTTTTTTTTTTGAAAATGGGGCCTAAGCCCAATAACCAACACGACTTTTATCATTATTAACTCCCCACCGACCAACACGACTTTGGCACAAGTTTAATCAATCCTTAAATCTGTGCTCGAGATCAACACAGGATGAATCGTTTAAGAAGCACGAACTCTTGTATGTCACGACCCTCTCAATATATAGCTCGCTTATGTAAAGACTAAAGACCCGAATAATATATAGCTAACAATTACGTGCCTACGACCGTGTCATCGAATTCTTGAGGTCCTCAGGACGAAAGAACATGTCCAATCAAGCAACGGATTTAGACGGGCATTAAGTAAAACACAACGAACGCGGGGCCGGTCAACGCGGGGGGCGCCGGTCAACGCGGGGAGCGCATGTAAGTTAAATTAGTTAAAAGTCGTTAGGACAGGGAAGCGGGAAATTAGCATTGAGATTCCCTCCAAAATTTCTATTATTTTAATCAATCTTTAATTTTACAAATTAGCGCGTGATTTGCTGTAATATTTGACCCGTTCAAAAGCCTTTTTCTTCTTTAATTTCATAAAAACATAGAAAACCAAACTTGGTCCCCGTCCAATTTATATGATGAAAAAAGTCTCTCGAAGACTTGAACATGATTAGAAGGAAGGGTGGAGAGAAGAGTTCAATAAAGTGGACCCTACCACAGGCATTTACAGTATTCCTAATATCTTCGTACGTCTAGAGAGCCAAGAGATGCAAACATGAGAAAGAGAATATAGTACAATAACATGCTCTTTTATAAGAATTGAGAAGTTCTAAATCGATTGCGGGATTAACTATGCTCATTTATTTTGATTTACATTCCTTATACTAAATCTATTTACTGGTTGAATGCCTTCATAATTAATTTGACAGAGAAGTCATAAATATGGTGCTTTCATAAAGTGTCTCATGTAATGTAATATTTTTTGTACTATGATGTTACGGCGTGGAAGTAAAACTGCCGAAGCTTCTCATAGAAGGGGCAAACGAAAATAAGAAGCAAAGCTCAATGGGATTTGTCGTATAATATGATATCGATGAATGCATACTCTTCGTGACAAGATTTGCACTAAAGTAAACTTCATCGTCCGTTAACTTTAATAGATATAATCTGAAGAGGTGAAATTATCTTTTTTATTCCGAGATGCATCGAGTTTATAAAATCTTTGGCCTATCATTCACATATATGATATAGTAATACGATACAAGAGTGTGGCTGGAACCAAAAGCCGCACACAACTTCGATGTTAAAATGAAAAGTGAAAGAGAAAAAGAAAGAGAGATAATTTAGGGGATGGAAAGAAATGATCTTTTGAATGCGTAAAGGAAGAGGTAGGAATATGCTTCAAGTAAAATTCCTTGCTTTTAATTTACTCGGGAAACTAAAAAGAATTTCTTGCTCTAGCCAAAAAGGTTTGAAGGTTATGACAAAAGGAAATTAAAAAAAGAAAGACCTCACTTTGGGATCTTTTGGGTTTGTAAATTGGTAGGAAGAGTTAATCATGGAGTTTAAAGGTTACAATCATGAAAAGAGAGGAAAATATATATATATATATATATATATATAATATAAATGTATATACCAACGTCTGCCTTTGCTCAGCGTCGTCAAATACTCTTCGGGTACTTCCGTTCAGTTTTTCTTCGCTCGGTGTCTCTCTTCGGTCCAATTACTGTTACAATATCTGGTGATATATAGACTGATAGTGGTTGGTGATAACCGATAAATGCTGCTAATTTAATAACTCTTTTTTATATGGTGACGCGAGAATGAAGTAACGTTGCCCCAATAGACGGGCCCGTCGATTTTATGAAATTAAGCAACGTGCGTGTATTCGCCGACCGGTTCAATAACTTTCGGGGCGAAACCTGCTGATCAAGTATCAAACCAATGGAGCAAGAAAAGTATCAAACCAATGGAGGAAACTATACGAATTATAATGCATTTAAATAGGTGGGTCCAACTCTGGTTGGGGCGGGAATATCATTTTTTCCAAAGATTCACCATGCACCTGTCTAGGAAGCAATTTCACCTCATAGGACGTCTCTGCATGAATTTAATTGCGCGGTACGACTTGTCTCTTTTTTTTTTTTCCACTTTTCCTTTCCCTATTATTTATTTTCTTTTAAATTATTTATATCTCCTATAGTTATTTGGGCGAAATATTCCTTATAGTTTTTGAAAGTTGAACGAGTTTCAGCAATTATTATTACTATAATTGGAAATGAAAAGTTGATTTAGTCAGTTTCGATTAATAGAATGAGAATGACCGTATTATTAACGAATGATTTCAATAATTTGCCAAAAAGATAATTTTGTGCAAATTTTTTTTTCTAAACTTTTGAAATTAGAAATTAAATCAATTCTTTTTCGCCAAATAAAAAATTAAATCCGATCAAGTCTTTTTTGTGCGTCCTTATTTTTCTCCTTAATCGTAACGGAAACGAGGCGGTTGTAGAAAGGGAACCCGGTATCATTCTAAAATTACCCCTTTGCCCTTCCGTAGACCTCGAGCAGTGGGTCAAACTTTCCTCACAGACCGGGTCAGACCCCTCTAAAATAATGTCGCGTCGCCCGTAAACCGGAGGGCGACCCCGGGAGAAGAGCGTCAATTCGTCCCCCCGGGAGATGGAGACAGGGAAAGAAAACCTTATTAGAGAGAGAGAGAAACGAGCTTTCAGAGAGAGAGAGAGATCCTGCAGAGGAAAAGTTTAGTTTGTTTTACACATAGAGAGAGAGAGAGAGAGAGAGAGAGAGAGAGAGGGAGACTCGTGGAGGCTGCGGCGGTGTGATGCGTGGAAGACAGGTGACAGATAATGGCGAGATGGTGGCGCTACGGCGGTGATGCGCTCTCCCTTCCCCTCCCGATCGATCCATTCGGAGTGCTCTTATAGCTCCCTGCAAAGCCCTAGCGATCTCTTGCTCTGTTCCGTGATCGTGTATTCCTTTCCCAGCGTTCAGGTTGGTCCCTCCCTCGCGCGCTGCTCTCCTCCGATCGCATCCGTCACCTGCATTGCTCTCGCGGACCGTTTTCTGCCCGAATTCCGTCTCGATTCATGCTTTTTCGGCGTGATCGTTCTTGTTTGTTTCATTGTCGTGTTAGCCGCTTTCCAATCGGTTGGATTGATGTGGTCGTTGTTGTTTCGGTGTGTTTGAGTGGTTCAGGTGTCGACGGTGCCGGTGGGGGAGACATGGCTGAGGTGGCGAAGCTGCTGTACATAGTGGTGGTTGATGAAGGAGAGAAGAGGGAGAAAGGCAAGGCGTCGTTCCGGTACACGCGCTCTGTCCTCCAGAGCACTCTCCAGCTCATGGGATGCAAACCTCGGCATGCCTTCAAGGTCTGAATTCCATTGAAAGTTTTAGTTCCGAGAGAATCAGAATCTTTTCTCTGCATGATCCAGTCTTGCATCAACCTCTGCGCTGGTTTCTCGTTGTTAATGGATTGCAATCTATTTCCACTGGCTCGAGTTTATGCATGTAGTGGAATTGGATTGTTTCATCAGGAGCTGCACATGTCTGTTCACGTGGACCGAGTAACTGTTGTATACTGGTTTCTCCTGCCAGCGTATTCCAGTGGCAGATCTGGGCTGCATGCTAGGTGTTCGGTGGATGTTTGAATTTTTATTTCTATTAAATTGGACCATAACTGATGTTCCTCGTAATGACGTAGTATTTACGACTGGAACATGTACAAACTCGACACTATTTCCATATTTGGGCTTCCGTATGTGCACCCCAGTTTTTAATTCGGGCTCAGCCCCTCAAAATGATTAATGAATTTTGAAATTTAGTTGAGCATCGAGTTCCTGCTTCAGTTATGATCTTCTCACCTACTATATGCATGTGAAATCTTTGTGTAGATACTTTTCCTTATGTAGGCATTCTACGTCGAAAGTATCTATGGGAATTGCGAATTTCGATAGGAAGCTATAGGGAGTTTATTTCTTACACCTTGTGCTACTTATTCAGAAATAATTTCATATTGTCAGTCCAATTTTCAGATTTGTCCCGAGACAAAAACGATGAGCTCATGATCTCTTATTATTTCGATTGTGGGATGTCGCTGCACTGCATCAAGACGATTCCAACCTGTCCATATTCTTACTATAAAGTACTGTTGGAAAATGGTTATTACGTAGAATTAGTCAACTATAACTCAGAATTTACTGATTGTGTTTGGTAATGTTCCTGATTCCATTGTCTTATATACCTTTCTTGTTTTTTAATGTATCCTCTTATGTGCCTCATTTATGCTGCGTATTTTCTGGTATTCTGACAGATAAGCCGGAGGGTCTTTGAATTGAGGAATGAATTGTCTGCTGATGCTTTGCTCGCTGAAGGGACGGAGGTTTCATCTGGTGCAGATACTAGGGAACATTTTGACAAAGGAGGTGGTGCTTTTAGTAGGAGCTCTGTGGTTAATAATGAGGTGGACAACCATGTAAATAAGGAGAAGTGTGATAGAAGTAAAAAAATACCGTTCGAACTGTACAAAAGGCGGACGACCGTGGTTGTTCGAAGGGAGACATTCCTGGACGTTGTATGTAGTGCTCTGTCCGAATATAAGTACGTGGGCCCGAATCAAAGAGCTGATCTGGTTTTAGCATGCAGGTATATGCATCGACTATTTGCAGCTTTAGCAATGTCCTTAGCAACTTATGATTGCTGAATTAAATTGACTTTGGTCTTCCCCGTAACTGCAAAAAAATATATTGATATTTTGGGAATTCGGATGTTTTGAGGATCGGATAATAATTTGTTGAAAGTTGGAGTTTTTATTCTTTTTGCAACCCTTTATGGAAATATAATTTATTGTTTGAAAGTACAGTGTATATATATTGCTTCCAAAACTGGAAGTCGATCAAACATTATTATGGATTTGAAATCATTTATTGATTCTATAATGCTGCTCCATGTTAGGACTATGGTGTCGATCATGGATGAGGATATGAATAACTTTCATATTTTATCGTAAGAAAGGTAAAGATTCATGTTTTCTGACCGTCATATATCCCTGTGCTTTGTGAAGCAGAATTCGAGAAAGGAAAGAGTCTGTAACTGTTCTGCTATGTGGCACTAGCGGCTGTGGAAAATCTACTTTGTCTGCACTGCTGGTATTCCTTCAGTCAAGAACTTGGGTGGTCTTTACTGCCTATTTTGTTTGAGTTGTGGATATCACTGCTTTCGTTCAATATTTAATCTTCATACGAAGTTGATTTTTCTTTTTTTGATTTGGTTTTTTTGGGTTTAGATATCTGATTTTGGCACGTATACTTATCTCTAGTATGAAAGGTCTTAGAGCTCTTGATTCTGCAGGGGAGCAGGCTGGGTATAACGACAGTAGTATCAACTGATTCAATTAGACACATGATGAGGAGTTTCGCGGATGAGAAGCAAAATCCTCTGCTTTGGGCTTCCACCTACCATGCAGGTGAATGCCTGGATCCTGTGGCAGTTGCTGAAGCAAAGGCCAAAAGAAAGGCAAAAAAGCGAGCTGGCATTACTTCAATTCCTAAGGATGAGGTATTGGAGGGTTCTAAAATTGAGAAATCAGACACCCAATCATCTGAGGTCGTTTCAGCTTCTACTGAAATGATCAGTCCAAAACAGATGGCAATTGAAGGATTTAAAGCGCAAAGTGAGATGGTGATTGACAGTCTCGATCGACTGATCACTGCATGGGAAGAGCGAAAGGAATCAGTAGTTGTAGAGGGCGTTCATTTGAGCCTTAATTTTGTGGTGAGTTGATTTGTTATCTTTCTTGAGTCTTTTTCTGCTTCAATCGTGAGTTACATTCATTATGCATTGATCCTTATATATGTTTCTCTTGGGTTTATATTAGTTGTTTCTTGAATGCAGATGGGGCTAATGAAGAAACATCCCTCGATAATACCATTTATGATATATATTACCAGTGAAGACAAACACATGGAAAGATTCGCTGTCCGTGCAAAATATATGACGCTAGATCCAGCTAAAAATAAATATGTAAAGTACATAAGAAACATCAGAACAATTCAAGACTACCTAACCAAAAGAGCTGACAAACATCTTGTCCCCAAAGTTAATAACACCAATGTTGATCGAAGTGTAGCAGCAATCCATGCAACAGTTTTCAGCTGTCTTCGGAGGCGAGAGGCTGGTGAACCACTTTATGACTATGCAACAAATACAGTGAGTGTGGTTGATGAGGAGTATAGGAACCAGTGTGCTGCCAATTCGTCAAGCTCCAAAGGAATGTTCCAACTGATACAGAGGAAAGGTTCCTCTAGGCATCTGATGGCCCTTTTAAACACTGATGGGTCTGTTGCAAAGGCTTGGCCTGTTAACTCAGTGGATGGTAATGGGACTGAGAGTGGAATAGGAACCCCGTGGTATGGGCCATTGCAGATTGGTAAAGCTGAGCCTGTAAATATTCCATTCGGTCACTTTGGAATCAGTGCTTGGCCTAGCGATGGTGGGACTAGTCATGCTGGAAGTGTGGACGAGTCGAGGGCTGATGGGACTGATACTGGCAGTAGATATTATTCGTCCTGCTGTAGCTCTCCGAGAATTTCTGATGGACCAGCCAAGGAGGTAATAATTTATAGTTTACATTTTGGCTATTTCTTTCCTTTAAGGTTGTCATGTGGACACAACTATGAATTTATGAGTTATTTAAGAATAAGGATATTGCATAATGAGAAAATTGTCGCTGTTCGATGACTTCTGATATTTCTCGTGTTTTCAGCTCAAGGAAGAGCAGTCTGTCCATGGAAGTGATGAGGAGGTTGATGATCCACTGGAGCCGGACACGGATGATGATATAAGTGATGATGAACGTAAACAACTCCATGAAGAGGTATTAGTTTTGATAATTTATATCTTATCAATTATGGTCCATTTGCTCTGATGGAGTGACAAAGTAATGAAATATATAGTTGCAAATAAGTCACAATTTTGTGGGATTACGTTCCATATCCATTCCAACTCACTGATGGCCATTAGTTTCTTGCCTCCGCTCCATTGTCATTTTTGCTTTTGTAGGCTTGCAGATGGCATATTCTATTGAATTTACGTAGATGCATAATGATACGTTTTACAGGTGGGTTCAGTTGATGAGGAATCGACAAAGTCGGATGAGGAATACGATGATCTCGCAATGCTGGATGTCCAGGAGAGTGGTTACTGGTCAGACGACGATGAGGAAATGATGGAGAGGCAAGTGCCCAATCCCATGTCTCGCTCGGACACCAAGTACAGCGAAAACCTAGAGAGGTTCCTCAGGACCAGGAATTCTGAGCAACTGTCTGAGCCCTTGTGCTCATACTCCTCTCTCCTGATGGAGAAGAATGGTGACCGGACATTGCTTCCACCTCCAGGGAAGATGAAGAAGCGGTCCCTAAGTATCCCAGCCTTCAGGAAGCAAGGGTCGGTAATTGGTGACCCGATTCTCTCTGGGGCTCCACAGAGCTAGTTGAGGAAAATAATGAACAGAGTAGTTTTGGTTTTTAGCCTTTTTCTCATCCAATTTTCTTCCCTTTCTTCGGAGGCGTAATCGGGTAGTTAGGAGTTCATTCCATTGTACTTGTTCGTGTACTCGTATCATATTGGTGTTTAGAACTGGATCTTGATCTCTAATCCTTTTCATTTGCCTTCATTAATCATTCGCATTCTCATCTATTCTTTCAACTGCATATGCCAAAAGTGGGTAAACATAGCGGGAAACGCTTCTACATTGGATCAAATCTGGAAGCTTTGCATACAAAGTGCAATCTGTGTACGGGCAAGCTGTCTATCAGTATCTGACCATCATTCTCCATTAGTAGTTACAACGACATTAATGTCTACATAACTTAAGAATTTTTGTGATTTTATTAAGAGAAGAAATACATGAGACTACCAATCTCGATAAATTTCGAACCCTACGAGATCCCCAACCATCCAGTTGACGAGCCTCGGCAAATTGGCCGTGTGCTCTTCAGATCAACAAGCAGGAGAGCAGCTCCATTATTCTTCGGTTGCACCTGTACTGGTCATCCCACAGCGGACTCTTTTCGCCTCACCTTTCTTACTCGATTTCCGCAATTGCCTCGCCTTCCTTTGAGGACTGAGCTTGGCAGAACGACCGAACCCTTTCTCTGCCATCGAAACTCGGAATCGACCATCCCTACCCTGCAGAAACCCTCCATGACTGTCTCCAGCATGACCTTCTCCAACTCGAACCCTTTCCTCTGCATTTCCCTCATGTATCCCCGGACTGCGCCCATCTTTCCAGCCCTGCAGAGGCCACTTATCAACGCCCAGTACGTATCGGGATTCTTCACTACACCTCTCTTGGTCATTTCATCGAACAGTGACACCGTGCTCTCAGCGGCCCCCGATATGCTATAAGCATTGATTATTAGGTTGTAAAGATGGGCGTCCACTCTGAGGCCCTTATCGTGCATCTCGGCGAGCAGCCTCTTGGCATCCCCGACCTTCCCGGAGCTTGTGAACCCGTCGATCAAGAACTTATACGTCTTGAGATTGAATCCGACCGCCACCTCCTCCATCAGCCGCAGCACCGACTCTAGTTCATCGAAATTCCACCTCTTAGAACAGGCAGCAATGAGGACATTGAAAGTCACGACATTTGGTCTGACAGTTCCTCTGCTCAGCATTTCCTCCACCAGTTCTCTGCCCATCTTGATCTCCCCACTTCTGCAGAGCCCATCGACCACGGCAGTCAACGAATACACCGAGATTGGAACGCCCGACTCGATCATCCGGTCGAAGAAATCAACCGACATTCTCACCTCACCGCATCTCTTGAGGGCTAACAAATGCATTGTACAGGTCCTCTCATTGATCTCAATCCCATTACCCTTCATGTAATCAAAAGCCATTAAAGCTTCACCGAACAGCCGGTTTTCGGAGTAAACTTGGAGCATCAGGTTGAAGAACTTGGCGACGGTTCTCGGCTTAGCAGGGCAGCTCCAGAGTTCATCGGCGATCAGGGGAAAAGGGTGTGCGAGGATCTGATCCACCAAGACGGATTTCATCAGCTTCACCGCCTCGGAGAAGTTGGTGGCCTTGAGGAGCCGGCAGATGAGGATCAGGTGGGACCGGAGATCGGGCTGGAAGGAGAGCGAGGGCGGCGGGCTCCGGAGGAGGAAGTTGAAGAGGTTTAAGCAGGTGGAGGAGGGGATGTAGTGGTCGGAAAGGAGCCGGCGGAGGGAAGGAAGGTCGAGCTCGGATAAGAAAGCGGTCAAGGAGGAGGAGGAGGAGAAGGAGGAGATGGAAGGTGGGGAGCCGGAGATGAGTTCTAGGGTTTCTTGGCAGAGGAGGGGGGAGAGGTTGTGGGGGCGGAGACCCTTCTTGGCGGTTCTGAGGGTCCTGAGGAAGCTCTGCAGACAGACTTGTTTGGACATTGCCACTGAAGAAGAAGCAGCAGCAGCTGCCACCCCAATGTTGTCGGGCTTGAGAGATTTCCACAGCTTGTCTCTCTTCCATAGTTATATAAAATTCTAATACTTGGGGCTTTTGGTTCTTTGGATAAGAATCAACGGGGATTAGAATTTACAAGAGAACGAAACTGAATGGAATTGGAATTGAGATTCTGATTTAATTATAATGTTTGGCTGGATATCGGAATGATAGAAGTTAAAAAGCAGAAGACTGGACGTATACACTCTTGCACGTACTAGATCAATATAGGACGATAGATTCCGACAGGACTCGGAATGGAGGAGTCGGATTTGGCCTCACCACTCAAATCTCACATCGTTGGCAATGCCTGACAAAAGCCTAGGTTTGCAAGCCAGCTAAGGGTGACAGGGTGCTTCCTCTTGAGGTTGCCGACCTAAGGCGGGAGATCTCCGAGCGTTGGCGACCTCTGCCAGGGCTCTGGCTCGCCAAGTAGAGTCCGATCGGGAAAGGTTATTCAAAATCTCCTAGGCCATGGGTGGGGGTCAGTGGTGGCCGTTGCTAAGGGAAAATCGATTAAATATGATTAATGGTGGGGAGCATCTATGTACATACAATATATAAAGTGAAGAGAAACATTTAAAAAGGTGTTGCAGAGGACGAAATTATGTTAATTGAGTGATTTTTTGAATTATTACCAATAAAAATACGATAATGACACAATATAATGGCACCACCTTATTCATAAAAGTCCAAAAATCCTCAAATCTTGGAAGTCCAAAACTCTCTAGATTATGAAAATCCAAAATATTTAACTTACAAAAGTACAAAAGAAGATTCAAAGAGGCGAAAGTCCAATAATCCTAACTCATGAAAGTCTAGAAATTATAACAAGAACAAATAGTCCTAACTAGATTCTATTTCTCATATCAATTATGAATTATTTTCATTATTTTGCAAGTAGTTATTCATTCGTTTGTTATGTGCACATGCACATACATGCAAGGTTATAATTTATATATTTATAATGTGAATATTTATGATATGGTTAATTTGATTATTGACACTTAAGAAAATTTCAGTTTCATAGAGAAATAACACATTTTTCGAATTTGTGCTCTATGACAAGGAAGGGAACTTGAGCAGCAAAGTTCTTGAACTAAGAACCTATGCTCTTGGAGCCATGAAATTGCAGTGTCTTATGCCAAGTGAATTATATTATATACATGATATCAATTTTAACCTGTACATACGCACGGGTCTTCCGTCTAATTATACTACGTACATATAGAAACATCAAGTATTTTCTTGAAGCACTAATTAAATAAAGTCAGTTGGACTGAATCCACTGTAGAATCTAATCATATGAAAATGGAATTTGGATGGCACCAAAATCCACCTTGCTTCTTCCTAAGGCTGCGTTTAGTAGTACGAACAAGACAAGATTTTCAATCTGGGTAAGATGGGATTGATTTCTTATGAATTTTTAGTAGCTTTGTTTTGGGAGTTAAAATCACTTTGATTTTAACTTTAATTTTAACTCAACACACTACACAATAAAAATACACATTTTCCAAGTAAAAATTTTTAATTTTAACTTTAAGTCAACACACTACATAACAAAAACACACGTTTCCAACTCATTTGTCCTTTTCCATAATCAAAATCAAAATTAGTTTAACTCTGAATCTAAACGCACCATTACAATCCTAATTTTGTACATGACAAAATAAATGATTGGGATATGAGATTGAAATAACAATTTTGTCCTCAAAATATACCCTCTCACTCTCAACCCCTTAAGACCCATAAATCCCTCGTCAGCCTCTTGTCCCTACGAGTCCGGCAACACCGCTCCCACCGTCAGGAAGCCGAGCGCCCCCCCATCATAATTAGGATCGCAATGCTAGCCGATCTGATCTTCTTCCCACCGATTTAATTTAACTATTTTGTGGCTACCTTTTGTTGTTGATTTTTAACTAGTTTGGCTGCCATGTTGATGATCGTTGGTTTGAAATGATCGAGGGAGCTCTAGCAGCTTAGCTGCACTAATTCCTTAAGATTGAGTTTCTTGAGATTGGGCTGCTAAGGTTAGGTTGATTAAGATTGGATAATGGTTGCTAGTTTGAACCGATCGAGGGAGCTCTAGCTGCATAGCATCTTTAGTTCCTTTGGTTTGACCACTTGAGAATTATGATGTGTGGTGCGAGCATGTGCTCAGATACCAATCCAAGGCATCCTTCTCACTCTTAACTCTGGCAACAGAGAAAGAAATTCGCCATAAATTAACGGACTGAATTGATGATCATCTTCCCGATTTTTACTGGCGGTCCATGGAGAATTTTTGTAGGATGGTAGTCGACGGGTTATTGGTTTCATGAAGGCTTCTACAATTGTAACCTTCTTACTAGATGTGGTTTCAAGTCTATTTTCTTTTGTGACCTGCTTGGCAAGTCAACTAATGTATCTCGCTCTTGTAATTTCTACTTTGGTATTTTTCTTTGTATCTCCTTTTGTAGTGTATTGATGTATTCATTTAGATATTGATAAAGGATTTTCATTACTGTTTGAGAAAAAAAAACAATTATGTCCTCAATTATCAAAGAAGACATTGTGTCCTCAAATATCAGTAAAAAGACAATATTGTCCTCAACTATTAGAAAAAAGACAATCTATGTCCCATTTTAAGGTTTTCCCCTATAAAAGTACAAATAATCTTAGAAAAAAATAAGATGAGAACAACGTCGGGAGGCAGTGGTGCCTTATGCCGGCAACCACCGCCGAAACAATGATCATTAATGGAGGGGGATATATCAGGTGAAGGACCCTTTCCGAGCCCACGGGCACTACTGTTTGGGTTGTGGTTACCGGTGTAGAGCAACACCACCTGGGAATCTCCTAGTCTCTCTCTTCACGGAGAGAGAGAAAATGGATAGATGTAGGTCGTGGTGGCCCGACGCTGAACACTAGACACAAGCGAGGTGGCCGACACTTGCAAATGGCGTCGGTGACCTCGATTAGGGTGGCTGCTTTTGGTGTAAGGCACCACCACTCCGCTCGAAAGTTTTTGTATAGTGGCACAAATTTGAAAATTAGATGCCAAATTAAGAGTACTTCTTTAGCTAAATGTCTTCAACCAACCTGTTCGGGCTTCCAGGAATCTCGGTGAGGAATATTTGAATGATGCAAGCTGGAAGGCTGCACAATAAGCCGTGCTGATAGATTGCCTTGAAGTTAAGCCCTTCCCTGAGTAAGAATATTTAAAGAATTATTTGCGCCACATTGATTGCGTTTAACATTTGGTGATCATGGCTAATCACTAGCATGTTAGTATTGAAAATGCAATTACTTCGTTAATAGTATGAATGTTGCTTTGAATCAAATGTCTTCCCCGAGTGGTTCAAAAAATTTGTAAGTACAACTTACTATAATCCCAATGTTGTATGCATGGTTATGGGCATCACGACTTACGATATGCCTGTACTCGTAGGTACATAATTTAAATAATACAATTAAGGATTAAGTGTTATTGGATCTCGCTTGGGGCCCTACTATATGCATAAGAAAATATAACATGTAATACAAGTTCTAGCTAGAAGATTACTATTAGGGAAAATCGACGTGCAACAGTGGTATATGGATTACATGAGATTGTGGTGATGGAGTTAAGATTGATTATTACGGCATCCTAAAGGAGATCGTAGAATTAGACTATGCTGGACTACCAAGCAAGACAATCACCCATTTCCGAGGCCAATGGTTCAACCCGACATCATCTTGTAAAGATGACGACATTGGCATTGTTGAGGTAAAGCGTGGTGCCAGGATGGGGATGACGATCCATTCGTTATCGCTAAGCAAGTAAGACAAGTTTATTATGTGCCATACCATAGTCGAAATAGAAATAGATCCCAATGGCGGGTTGTTATTAAAACAAAACTAGTGGCAAAGTATAAGTTTCCAAGGCGTTAGAGGTCGCTTATCAAAATGGAGATCATCCCCACATTCGTCTAGTAACTGAAGATGATCGTAAACCTGCATTGGTTGATAGAAATAAATATGTCGAGTATCTTTGGACTGATTAGAAGGATGAAGATAGGATGCGCGGTCACGATGATGATGGTGATGGTCACGATGATGATGATGATGATGATGGAGGTGGCCTTGATGACCAATGAACGCGTTTTCGGATAAAGAGAAATATCGTTATTCATTTACCTTTTGCTCAGATTTATTTGGTATTATAAAAAATTGGTTTATCATTTTTAATTTTATGCAATATAATATTGTATGCAGTTTGTTACCGCTTGCGATTAATATATTATGTCAATTTGTTACAATGCAAATGTCTGAACAATCAGGCAAGGGGAGAAGAAGAAGGGCACAGGTAGAGCTCCGTCGGGTCCTCATAGGAAGGAAACCCCGATGCAAGTACTGGAGCGAGATCATCTATTCTATAAGCCAGACATGTTCGACATCTAGCAGGAATTGCAATCACAGCCAGAGCATTATAGACACGTAGATACACCACCGAGCAGCCCGATTCAACACATTGAGGCGAACACGTGGTTACCGGGATTGTACACCAGCTACACGGTGCCCTTTGCTTGCATCCCACTTTGGGGAGGTCTCCATTCTCAGATGTCGTATGATGACCCGCTACATCATTACACGTTTTCCTCATCGGAACAATTTGCTCAACACCCAGAGGCACCCATGCAAGAATATTCACTGCAAGGCATACGCGTATGGAGCGGGGGGAAGTTTGTGGTACCTGGGGTCAGATAGTATTTGCGTCACCAGCCCAAAAATGGCCTGATGAGCCTAGGCTGTATAATGGGAGATATTATCTCATATCCCATGGCGATGATGGGTACGTGTTTCTTATTATATTTATGTGTTTGTTAAATTTACTAGCTTATTATACATGTTGGCTATTGTAAAGGAGATTAACTAATATCTGATTTCATTTGTGGTACGTTTATCCCTTGTCACAAGGGAATGACCAGAGTTGTGACTGTTATTAAACTTTTTTTTAACAATGCTTGCGTCGATCCCAATGTGATCCTTCATATATGGCATCTTGTTCCTCACCAAGCAAAGGAGTTGATGTTTCAAGAGTGGAAGGTGATAGTGATGACTTTAAATACATGTATTTTATTGAGAAGTACCTAAACTAATTTGCGACCATTA
The DNA here is from genome assembly GCF_007655135.1 of Punica granatum. NCBI lineage: Eukaryota > Viridiplantae > Streptophyta > Magnoliopsida > Myrtales > Lythraceae > Punica > Punica granatum. Next base: position 30,915,674 of record NC_045129.1, read on the forward strand.
AAAATGCAAAAATTGTGTTATTGAAATCCAATTTACGAGAAACATATGTTGACCACCTTCAATTAAAAGGCGTGTAAGCGATTATCGAATATGTTGCACAAGCATCAAACGGGATCGCAACGGATTTATTGGATTGGGGAGGTTCATATGGCGGCGCTAGAGCAACATTGGCTAGAAAAATCTTATAAGGAAATTTCAAAGGCAGCTAAAGTGAATCGAAATTCCAATGCTAGAGCATCCAACCACTGCGAGGTTTGCAGTTTTTTGCTAAAAGCATAGACATGTAAGCCACAATGTGTGTCTTATATCAGTGAAATGTGTTTATTATGTTAATACCCTATTGGTCGTTGTTTTTCTTTAATTTGCAATCGAAGATAACAGGCTAACCTGTCGCTCGCGTAAAAATGTACGAGGAAAACCGTTAAAAAAAAACAGATGCTGCTTGGGTTAGCCGTATACACGAGAAAATATGGTAAGTTGTAATTAAGATTAATTGAAATGACTTGTTTATTTTTAATTAATGCTTGATTAACTAGATTTTTATTTTCGAATGTTATCAACTTATGTACATTTTTTTTTCCATTCTTTAACAGGAGAAGTACACTCAGGCTTCCCAATCTCATGGCTCCGCAACCTTTTGCCGGAGGTCCAGGACAAGATTTGGGCGGATGCGATCAGTAGAAGTAAGAAGGGTCGTATACATGGGATGAATTTCTTGAGCACCAGTAGCTCTTCACCAATTCTTTTGGAACCAATTATTTTGGATCTAGACCATTCGGCACTGCAGGACGGCCGATCAATGCAATGATGACGTTAGGGGGTCGCTAGGCATCATGCACTCCCGATTGGATATTCATGATTCGTTGATGCAATATATCAGAGCGGCCTTGCATAAGCTGACGGGAGTACCGATTTCGTCGAACCTCGCTCGGGGGAAGCAACATTGCACTGACTGTAGCCAGGGCACGGGGCACAAGAAGGATGATGATGGTGATGATGATGATGACTAAGTCGGGTCCGAACTATGTCGACTTATTATCCTTGTTTGATATGTACTTAGTCCTTTGACATTACGTGGACTCATTAATTAATTACAACATCTTATGGATTATTTTGTTTATGCAAACTCCGGTGGACTAATGGACTTATCATCCTTGTTTGATATGTTGAGCAATTGTTATCTCAATTTGTATGTTATGGGTTATGGGTAGTTTGGTTTGTATTTTATATGTTATGACTAGTTTGGTTTATATATACATATATATATATATATATATTATGGTATGCTTAGTCCTGGATTTTGGTGTATTTGATTTGAATCAATCTATGAGTAGACTTGGTTTGCATTAAAGTGTAACAGTAAAATATTTCGGTGTATTACAAAATTAGAATAAATAATATTAAAAAATATAAACGTATAAGTAGTATAAATATATTTAAGTGCGAAGAAAAGACAACCAAAACATCTATAGCTCAACGGTTAAGAAGATGGCGGTTTCAAGGGGTGAAGGGGGGTGTTGGTGGTCTTAGGTTTGAAACTCGAAAAATGCAAAACAAAAAAATGTGGAAGGGGCAGAGGTGAGAGAGAGTGGTAATATGAATTAGGATGTAATAGAATTATGATCACAAAAAATCCGGGCGATATCAACGAACTAAATAGATAGTTGGATAACTAAATAAATCTTTTTTTCTTGTTAGGATGGTCCAATTTGCACCTACAAATTGAAGTCCAAATTAGCTATTCACCTTCCCCCCACCCCCTCGGTAGGAAAGCTATGAACTCCTTTCGATAAGAGAAGTTATTGGGTGATACTTCCCGCCACATGGCATGAGGAAGCACCAATAAAAATGCATGAAACTAAAGACTTTGTGCTAATCACTCGGATAATTGTCATAATTATTCTTGGGTTCGAAACTCGAAAAATGCAAAACAAAAAAATGTGGAGGGGGCAGAGGTGAGAGAGAGCGGTAATATGAATTAAGATGTAATAGAATTATGATCACACATAACCTTATTTGTTTACAGAAAATCCGTGCGATATCAATGAACTAAATAGATAGTTGGATAACTAAATAATCTTTTTTGCTTGTTAGGATGGTCCAATTTGCACCTACAAATTGAAGTCCAAATTAGCTGTTCACCTCCCCCCCCCCTTCGGTAGGAAAGATATGAACCCCTTTCGATAAGAGAAGTTATTGGGTGATACTTCCCGCCACATATCATGAGGAAGCATCAATAAAAATGCATGAAACTAAGGACTTTATGCTAATCACTCGGATAATTATCATAATTATTCTTGGGTTTTGTCAGCACCCCATTTTGGTCCATCGACTTTAGGATATGACATCAATAAGGCTCCCGACTAGGGTTCCACAACTCTAACAAAAATGACGAGGGCAACATATGGAATTTTACAGCACACACAATTGATCTCGAAAAGTAAGGCACGAATTATCAATATTCGAACCGAAGGCAATGGACAAAGGGGAAATCACGTCTCTGTATCATTTTCTTCGATGAGAACGACTATCTTCGTGGATCCTAGAACTAAGTTCGATATTTTTAGATCAAGGTTTGGTGAGTTAGGGACATTTCAATGCAAAAATCACGTTGAGAGCCCTTTCGAGCAAAAAGATAAAATTCGTGGGATCTGGGGTGCCCAAACAGTGAATACAACAGCTCGAGCATGGGATTCGACGCATCATATCACGGTCAATCCTGAACCTAAAAGGGTGAATTCCATATGCTTGACCTAGGAAATCGAGTTAGGTTCAATTTGACGAGTCGCTCATTCCAAGATTCAATACGGAGAGAGAGTTATGAATTTTTGAGCGCACCATGCCCGAAACTGTTGAACCGGGACAGACTCTGTCAGTCGAGGGGGAAAATCCATAAAAAATTCAATTCTTCGTATTTTCAAGTATGGCCAACGTCATTGGATTCATAATTCACTGAAGATTCAGAAAATAAAAAGAAATAGGAGATATTTTTTGCTAGATTAGTACAGAATCGAATATATTCTCACAGATTATAACCAAATCTCCCGGTTCGGGCCAGCTGTCAAAGAAAAATTGTTTCGGGAACTTGCCGAGGTCAAAAAATCTTCAAATTATACGAGGATGTGCCCAACTCATGGAGAGATCAAGGAAAAATATCAGATAGACCGAAAGGTTGATGAGAAATTCAGGAAAATTCGGGAGGTTGAGGTCAGCTCATGGACTGTTGATGACAGCACCCTAACTTCTCTCCTCCAGCTGCCTCCTTTCCTCTAGACCCTCACCTCATTCCCAAAAAAAAAATGAAAACCCTAGGGACACTCTCGGAAAAACCTAGCCACCACTCCCATAGCTGGACACCTCACGGGGCCTCCTCTTGGCTCATGCTGGACGTTTTTCCAGCTCGGGCTTCCATGGCAGCAGCCCCTCTCGAGCTCTCATCAGCTAAGTCCCCGTTTCCTTTCTTGCGTTCATTCTTTTCATCTGCATTTGATTGCCTTTGACTTTTCCCATTGTGTTCCCTTTTGTTTCCATTCTCAGGTCCAGTCCATGGCGACAAGCCACCAAGGAAGCCTCTCGCATTATCTGTTCAGCCGCTCCACCATTTCAATCTCGAGCTCATCATCGCGACTCCGCCCAAATGCCATCTTGCCTAACCCGATCTCCTCCCAGCTTAGATCCTCTTCGATTAACAGCATCTATTTCGGCTTGAACTCCTTCACCCGTGGTAAAACTCATTTCTGATCAGCAGCTAGAAATAATTAGTCGGTTGTGTCCCTTCGTAATTTTAGTGAGCTTATACGATCTGAGCGCAAATGACTTTAGGTAGCTGTGATACATGATAATTCTTGTTCAGCTTGAGCTTATTTCATTGGACTTAATTTGCTTGAAATGCATTTAAAGTGCCTAGTTGAGCTGAATGATCACTTTTGGATTAGTTTGGTGGATTTGGTGCCACGTTCATGTTAGTAGCTGAGGTGACTAACCCTCCCTTTAATTCCTTTGATTATAAGCACTAGCCAAAATTAATGTCGAATACTTCTACAGTTTCGGTACCTTGAGCCTTGTTATATCATGCATGGTTTAAGACGTTCCTATGTGCTGTCCACCGATAGTTAATGGCCATAAACACTAGTCTCGACCTCCATTGCTTCATGAAATTGGTCACCTTCGAATTTAGACTTCTTAGGGTCGCTCTCCCTTTGCATCTCGTGTCTAGTGGGCTTCATTAAGGTCCATTTTGAGAAGTTTTAAATTCTGACCTGAATTGATTTACTGATTTTGGGACCTATTTCGATCATGAAAATGCAGTAAGAAAAATCTTTTGATGCTCGGGTCGTCTTTGCTTACTCTCATTGGAGTCTCGTGACAATCGTGAAATGAGAATGATAAATGCATAACAAGCCATGAGAAGATTTAATTGATTCGTAAATGACAAGTGAAACGAGTGTTGATCTAGTACTTGATTCGCCTCCATGTTGGTATTAGTCATTTAGAGTCATAGTGTCCTACCTCGTCCCTTCTCCTCGTTTCCTTGTTTTTGCTTCTTGCATGTCTCATGGGAGGAGGAGAAAGGTGGAGAAACGAGAAGATAGCAGGCCAATGACGGCGGGGTCCGAAGACGACGTGGAGACTTACCTAGGCTTAGGTTGAGTCCCGACTTGAAGGCCGCCACGGTCCGCGGTAGTCGAGGATCTTCCGAGCTAGCTCATCCTGAGAATCTCTTGGGATCAGGTATCAATCTCCATCTTAGTATCATGCGATAGGTCTTCCGATGTTCGATGAGTGAATTCGATGAGCTTGACGAGATTGTGTGTCCCTGATTCGCGTGTTTGGATGTTTTACTTGATAATTTCTCACATAAGCCCAACTTAAAATCAATTTAAAATGGTCGAGAGTTAGGGCTCTATCGAACGGTCCATCAATGGCTGGCTCAATGACATGAAACCCACAAATTCAAAGCATTCAGCAAAATTTTAATTAATTCAAAAATTCCACACACGAAAAAAAGAGATGCTTAACTTGGCTAAGCTAAATCACTCAACTTTAAGCAAAATACATAAATTGATAAATTACCGGTAATTGCGTTGATAATTTAGAACGGGTTCTTCTGTCATAAAATGCAGAATTCGACTAACTATGCACTCAGTGTAATCAAACACGGGCAAATGGGCAAAAAGGGATAGATTTTGGGTTTTCTAGGTGCAAAATATGTTCTTGGCACAATTAGTAAAAAACGTACTGTCACCATGCAGAACAATCTAAAACAGACCCACACATCTTTAGTCAGATTAGCACCGTACACAAACATGTTCTTTCGTCCGTTTAGGCTAGGAAATTGTTTGTCAAATAATTCCGGTTCATAATTGGATTAATCACGTAAACTTGACGCTTAATGCACAACTTGTCTGTAATCATCTGTTTTCATATGTTTTTATCTGTTTTTGTCTATCTTCATATGTTTTTTAGTCAGTTTTATTGTGGTTCAAGCCCGAATTCATAGGATACGTCATGCACGGGGTCCAACGCCCCATAACCATCGATCACGGGGTCTAATGCCCCCACATACCGAACGTGCATCTTAATTTCATTTTCAGTCTTTTCCCAAATCTCACGGTGAACAGGAGTGAAATAATGACCGGATGCAAACCGATTGAGATTCAGTTGTTGTAATTTTTATTTTATTTACTTGAGAGAACAATGTAAGGGTTTATGTTGTACATTTATTCATGTAAGAATCCCGGTCGGCGAGTGGACGGTCGGAGTGTTTTTTCGAATTTACAGTGTCAAAACGCATAAGATGAGCGGAACTTAATTAAGCGGTAATTAAATTAAAATGGCAAGCCTAGACAAGCTAGAGTACCGAAAGGGCGTGTGGGACATAGGCCCACACGTAATAGAACCCCCGAATTCGGAATTTTCGGTTCCGTATAGACCATTGCCTTAACATTTTAGGTGTACCCCATACCCCTAGACCGGGGTGACTTGCCGGCCCTCGACCTTTGGGTCGTAAAATGGCAAGTGGCGACTCCTTCTCACGTGCGTCCGTCGCGCATCCCTGGGAAGGTGGACACTCCCAAGTCGCGTTGCATTTAGGGGCGCGCATGCGTGCCTCGACGAGACGAAATTCGGGTGCGCACAGGTTCGAAACTCGAGAAATGCAAAACAAAAAAATGTGGAGGGGACAGAGGTGAGAGAGAGCAGTAATATGAATTAGGATGTAATAGAATTATGATCACACATAACCTTATTTGTTTATAGAAAATCCGGGCGATATCAACGAACTAATTAGATAGTTGGTTAACTAAATAAATCTTTTTTTCTTGTTAGGATGGTCTAATTGAAGTCCAAATTAGTTGTTCACCTTTTCTTTTTTTTCCCCTTCGGTAGGAAAGCTATGAACCCCTTTCGATAAGAGAAGTTATTGGGTGATACTTCCCGCCGCATGGCATGAGGAAGCACCAATCAAAATGTATGAAACTAAGGACTTTGTGTTAATCACTCGGATAATTGTCATAATTATTCTTCTTTAAAATATTCTTATTGGTTGTTTCTCACCACGTCATTTGAGATAGGATCATCTAAAGTTTCTCCTTTGCATAGATTTTACCTAAAAGAGAAAATGTCTGGTTATCAACTCCCCTTCCGGCCTTTACAAAGAGTGCTCTCTTTTGCATAGGTTGATGTGAGAGGCAAATCTTATATGCAACTTCCTATAATAAAGTTGATAACATCACATACTAATCCTAGAGCCCGCTATGATCACAATTCGTACATGTTATCCGTGATATGTATAATGTCGATTATTAGTTATTAGTTAAGACTTTCACTATTGCGCTGAAAATTGATGCCAAACTTAAAACATCAAATTTCCAAAAAAGAGAAGAAAAATCGTTGAAAAATAAATATGTTTGGCAGGGTTCATTTATTAGTTAAGAAATTTTGGGCTGCTAAACCTTATACTATAATCATAGATTTAGCTAAGGTAGAGTACGCGCCTTTGAGCATGACCTAGGGAGTACTCTAGCATAAGTTGACTATAAAATCTCATCCATATTTGCACTCTAACCTCACACCAATCAACAAAGTTTCTGATCAATACCATATCACAGCAAATCCTCATGGAAGGAACACACAAGATTGCCGGGTTCATGCTCAATGCAGCACTTCTGCTCATGTTCCTCGGGCTTGTGACGAGGACTGAGGCTGGTTTAGTAGTTGGTGGTGATTGCGGTAGCGTGAGAACCAACATCAGTGCGTGCACTAATTTGGTGGGCGTCAACCTCCAGATCAGCTCCCCGTCCCGCGAGTGCTGCGTTGGCCTCCAGAACATAGCCCAAGCCGCGGCCAATATCGGGAACGCCACCACTTGCCGTTGCATCAGGAGCATCCCGCAGGTACTTGTCCCACTAAGGTACAATGGCCAGATCCTAAACTTGGCTTATGACCTATGCCGTTACATTCTCGGGATCAACGGCACTGCTACTGCCGGACTTCCTCTGCAGTGCTTTACTCAACTAATTTGATGAATTCAGGTAATAAAATAAATGAAACACGAATAACAATGTCGTACGTAGTGTGATTACGCACTGACTAAATCGTACGAGTGATAAAGTACCCACGAGGAGTCACTCATCCGTGGGTATGTATGCTATGTGCAAGCATTTTGTATTGGATGTAGCAGTTATTATACAGAAAAGTGTGTAGCTGCGAATATACATTACCATGCATCAATATGACTCGAAAGCCAAGCTTTTTCTCTTTACGTATACAAAATATTTACTTTTTATTTTGATTGGGATAAGGTCAGTATTTTTAGATGAAGTTTTTCCAATTACAAATAAGATTTATGAGTCTAGTACAATAAAATAAAAATTCTAATAACTAAAAAAGAGACATGATAATCTCACCACAAGAATCAAATTATTAATTTATAAGAGAGAGCGTGCACCGCTGTGTACACCTTCGTTTCTCTGAGGTGAAGTTACTCCTCCGTAAGAGATAAATGACACATCTAATTAAATTTCATCTATTGTATACTGACTTTCATAAGCTAGATGCCAACACGACGTCAAAATGAAAATGTATATCAGATAGGAAAAGGGACCTTCAGCGATACCCACATGGACATGGGCTCTGCTGGCTGTTTGAAAATTAATCAGCAAACATAATTTCCCTTAATTAGAAAACTAGATGTTGATAGAGAGGCCATTCCGACCAACACAAGCCTATGAGTCGCTCTCCTTGGCAATGGCATGGCATCTCCTGTCAAAAAGGCCTCTCACTGGTAACATGGAGAGACCACCCAAAGCTGACACCATGGGGTTGCTTCGGCCCATCTTAGCCTATAAGTGGCAAAGAGGACAGGACAGATTCGGCCAGATTCGCGGCCAAGAATAGGTCGCATCTGACGAATCTAGCCTTACGAGATGGGAGATAGGAGGACCTCAGACGATTTATTGGAGTAACTCTTCGATCCCCCAAAAAAAAAAAAAAAAAGAAAAGGCCCTCAATAACTATATTCACCTTCACAAGAAAAATAGATGTTTAAGTTAGAATTAATAGCGCACAAGAAAGGATAAAATATCAATAATTAAAAGTTATCATCTTTACTCTTAGTGGCCGATCCGGCTTGACAGGATTAGTTGGGTCCCAATTAGGTTTCCGGAAACAATGATTCACACTGAAAAAAATTTCTGATTTGAATATTGTAAATGGAGAAAATTGGTGCTGGAATCAGGATACAAGGATCAGGAAATCGCGCCATCATTCTGTTCAAGTGGGTCCACTAATCAAGGAGATTTTTTTTCGGTTACTAATAAGGTATATTAATTTATCTTTCCGTTGTTGAAGAACTATAGAAAGATAAACAACAATCTACACTTAGCTACCCTGTCACCGCGGCCTTCTTCCATCGAAGAAGAATCATTGCTCTTAATATTTGCCTTTCTTTTATCTTTTTTTTTTCAGATTAATTATGCGAGTTAACGTGCTTTTTGCTTTTTCCGCAATTTTTTATTTACGTATCAATTTGTAATTTTTGTTTTTCAGGATGTCATATAATGTATTGAGAGAACTAACTCCTGAAAAGGATTTGTGAAATATAAAAACTAGAGTAATTAAATTATGGGACACTGCGAACACAAAGAATAACGAATTAATCAGCATGGATATGATGCTTTTAGATGAAGAGGTAAAAGATTTCTTATTTGTTTTTATATCTATAATGAATAAAGAAAAATAAAAATGTATTCTTAAATTTTATTTTTCACAAAATAACTCAGTTCATATAACTGTACGAAAAAATCAATAAGTCCATGCGTGTATAAATTTTATTTTCCATTCTTATGAAAAATTCTTTCCCACATGTGATTAAATTTATACAGGCAACATCTTTCATTATAAATATATACATTCATGATCTATCTTGTACGATGTATGGATTACACGACTAGTATATATATAAGTAAAATTAACTTGGGTGAATGATGAATTAGTATGGATGCATAATAAATGCAATAAAATGTATCTAAATCTCTTACTAGCTACAACTAAAAGAAAATAACTTGGGTGCATAATAAATGTAATAAAATGTACCTAAATCTCTTACTAACGATAGTTAAAAGAAAATAACTTGGGTGCATAATAAATTAGCTCGGGGCGCATAATAACTGCAAAAAAGAAAGTACCAAAATCTCTTACTTACTAAAATTAAAAGATAATTAAAAATCAAAGATAATAAAAAAATATATATAACTTAAAAAATTAAATGAGAGTCGATTTCTAATTTACAATTGCAACAAAAAAAAACTATCTTTAGTATATAGCAAAATAAACCATGCTAATTCTCCAAAAAATTGTCATAGCCACTAATTATATTGACTCATACTACTAAATAAAAGTTTTGTACACATGACAGTCAGTATTTTAAACGTATGATCATGACGGTATTAAAGACATTTGTTGGTACACACGACGGTCGATACTCCATACGAGCATTCACATTGTCCTTCGTCTTACCCTTTATGTTTATGACGGTATCAAAGATATTGTTGAAAATGTTCTTTTCAATAGACACATCATCTTTACAACACGGCTGTGCGCATCCGAATTTCATCTCGTCGGGGCATGCATGCGCGTGCCTAATGCAACGCGGCTTGGGAGTGTCCACCTTCCCGAGGACGCGCGACGGACGCATGTGAGAAGGAGTCGCCACTTGCCATTTTATGACCCAAAGGTCGAGGGCCGGCAAGTTACCCGGGTCTAGGGGTACGGGGTACACCTAATTGCTAAGGCTTATGGTCTGCAAAACCCGAGGTTCCGAATTCGGGCATTCTGTCAGGAGCTTTCGACAGGAGCCGGTCCAGCAGAGGTCGCGTGTGCAGAGGTAGCATGTGCAGAGGACGGTGCAGGGGTCACGGGCTCGGTTCCGTCTGGGCAGGGGGAAGAAGAAAAGGAAAAAGAAAAAGAAAGAAGAGAGGAAGAAGAACAGGAACGTGGGGGGAAGGGGGAAGTCAGAGAACGGTCAGAAGTTATCTGACTTTTGACCGTGTTTGATTCTTTTTTTTTTAATTCGAATTCGACGCGCGCACAAATTGAAAATTTCTCTCTTTTTGATCGGATGTCGAGAAAATAATTCGAGATCGCCATCGTGCTCAGAAAAATTCGTTGATCGATATTATGCAATAAAATCGTTTTCAATCTCGAATTTTGTCCCGGATTTTGAAAATTGACGTCGATGTACGCGAAATTCGAAAACTACCCAAATAGTATTATTTATTGAAAAATCATAAAAGTGGTGTTAAATGTGTTATTTCCGAAAGTCGTGAATACTCGAGTAATTAATTGGAAATACTTCATTCACGGGTGACAAAATGATGATTTTGCCCCTCCGGAGCCGGTGGACCAAAATTGGGTACTGACAGCTGCAACTTCCAAAAAATGCTCCACTTAGTGAAATTGTGATTTCTCCTTTAACCATCACACTTTATGGCATGTCCTTCCTCGGTGACTTTCTTTACATTTTAGGAAACCCAGTTATAGATCTTCCTATCATTCACTAAAGGAGGTGTTTCGTCGAGCGCCATCTTCCCATCTTTGAAGTTGAGGACGTCAAGCTTATATGGATGATTATGGTCCATGAATATTCTGTGGCAATCGAACCAACTATTCTTATGACCATATCAGAGAGTTTCGGCCTTGCCATAACTCATGAAATAAGGGCAAGCCAACTTCCCCGCGGTTTGTCAACTTGACAACATCCCATAGGCCAGAAAGTCGTTCATGATCCACATCAAAGCAGGCAGAATGACAAAGTTTATCTTTGTCGAAGCATCATAAGTTATAACTCCATATCTCCAAAGCACCTTTAACTCATCAATAAGTGACTGTAAGTACAAATCTATCATTGATTTGGATTTTTTGGACCTCGAATGATACATGTGAATAACATATGTTCTGTCATCATGCACAATTGTGGGGCAAGTTGTAGGGATTGATGATAACAGGTCAACACGAATATGGCTTCTTACCTTTATTAAATGGAGTGAACCCGTCGGTACATAATCGAAGCCAAACATTTCGAGAGTCACTGGAAAAATCCTGGTGGATGTTGCCGAAGCGCTTCCATGCTTTCCCATGCGAAGGATGACACATAACATTCTCCGCTCGACCATTCTCGTAGTGCCATCACATATTAGTTGTTGAAGTCTTTGATTCATAAATCATTTTTAATCTTGGTATGGGAGGCAAGTAGTGCACATATTGCCTTCCCATCACTTTAATGTTGTTGTAGGCCCCATAACGTATGTTGGGTCTAAACTCACCGCAGAATTTGCACTGTAAGATTAGCATCATCATTATAGTACAATATGCAACCCCTTGGACAACAATCAATTTTTTTGTGTGCTCAAGCCCAACCTGGACACTAACTTCTTCGCCTCATGAAAATTCTTTGGAACGCTATTCATTTTTTAAACGAGTTCCTGAATTTATTTTAGGACGTCATCGATGGCACCTTGCCAGACATTGTAATCAAATTTGACGCTCATTATTCTAGTCGCAATGGATAAAGCAGAATGCTTCTTTTGTCCATGCCATCCAGGTTTGTTATAATACTCCAGCAGTTTGTAAAATCTACGATCCTTCGAATTTGGTTTTTCTCCTTCATACATAAAATATCCTCGACGCATATTATGTCCATAATCCTGAAGCACCCCATCGTAGACCATGTCATTGTACTTATTCAATGTATGCTCAAGTTTTTCGGTGTCATCATAATCTTTGAAAAACCCATTAGGATTGACCTCTCCATAATCAGTCTAATACCAATAATTAGGCTTGAAACTTGACTTGTACAAATGAATGCGAGTTGATCGAGTCATAACAAATGGCTATCATGCTCGCACTTCAAGCGTGGACACATAATTGTCCTTTCTGAAATGAAACTCTCTAGTGTCTTCACATGTTTCATGAAGTTGTCTATCCCGGCAATAAACTCTTCCATAATATCTCCACGACTTGGATGGTGCCTATCGCTCATTCATTCGCGATTTGGAGAGATATTCATCTAAAGTATTTAAAGAAATGAATACAAATGACTAATAAGAAGACGAGCAATCAGAGGGATTTTGATCATCATAATCACATATAATAATTTTACCTCTACTTAGGCTTTCCAATAAATGAGGTGGACTCCGGGGGATGTAAGAACTTGTAAGGCATGCAAACATAGTATCATTAAAAAGCATGAATTTTTCATTATATATAAATAAGATTCCATTAAATTGATATATAATATCATTAAATAATATCTCCGACACTCTGCCGCCGAGGGAAGAGGCCCCTCGGTACAGCCGATTCATTTTTTTTTTCCAAGTACCGAGGGAACACCGACGCCGGCTTCCCTCGGTATCTTACTGACAGATGGGTTCGTCGATATTCCATCAGTACGGCCGCGCATGACAATACCGACGGCATACCGACAGAATTTAACGACGGACCGGTTCCCTCGGTAAGATCCGTTGGTACCAGCCGTAATTCTGGTAGTGCACGGATATGCCAGATAAGTCCCTCTACCAGGAGACCTCTTTCCATTGAGACTATGAAGAAATTTGAAGCAATTGGTGCAATCGGGCAGCGTGAGGACGAGGGACAATGCCATGTTTTCTCAACATTTCATAAGCAATAATCCGCGTAGACGTCCTTATGGGCGAATTACGACAACATGCTCGAGGACGAGATCTGGGGACGGGTGATTGGCATCGACCTAGACACGACGTATGCATGTGTCCAAGAGTGGCAGCGTGGCCGCGTCGAAATCATTGCCAACAACCAAAGCAACCAGTTGACCCTGCCCTACGCTGCACTCGTTGAGAACAGATTGAGCAGCGATGAGCAGAGAAGAAATAAAATCATAACTCCCCCTCCAATTGTCAAAAACCACCATGGATTCATATAAGTAACTCCTTGTTTCATTCATATAAGCAATTTTTCGTTCCTTTCTCCTCATTGACTAATCTTCTTTTCGAACATTAACGACTAAAGAATCTCTGTTTAACTTAATTTAGGGTATTGTTTTCCGAGGCAAAGAACCTGATCTTGGGATGCCTTTTAACCAGACTAGCTTTCTGTTCAATGCCCAATGATATTTATTTGGACCTGTTGTTTTTCTACCAACAAATAAAAGATGTCCATGAAATTTGAGTTTCAGGGAGTATCATTTACAACTAAGCATTCATGGACACATAAAAATAACAATAATGAGGTTCGCCAGCACACGCTATTGGAGGTGGACTCACGACCTGGATACTTAGCCAACCAGCCCAAACAAACCTGGTGCTGTAAAAATAAATAAGAACTACAAAGCCAGGCAAAACAGACTACACATTCAGCGCAAAACGAAGCTGGTGATGCGAAAATAGAAGATAATGCGGAATGCAGTAAAGCCAGGGGAAGAAAAGCCAACTATCCACGCGACGCAGAACGAAGCGAGCGAATACTATAATCTACGCCAAGTGTGGGAATTAAGTGAAGCAAGTATACTAAGCGAAAGATGCAAGTCAAGCGAAGCGAAAAACAGATAATCGAGTATCTAAAAATTTTAACAATTCAATATCTTTACAAAAAATACATGATGTATTCTTCGATCGATATTTATTGTGTCTTTATATTGATGCACCTTATCCATAATATTGTTGGTTTATTCAAATTTTATAAGGAACAATCCCTATTTAAATACTTTATAAATCGCCTTAAAGTTGAATTAAGAACAATTGCATTATATTATATTAGATGATATTATGTTATATTATATTGTATTGATTGTATTATATTATATTATTTTATTATTTTATAAGGTTAATAAAAAAAATTACTTTTTATTTTTTCACATTTTAACAATCCTATCTCGAATTTTTTTTAATTTAAAAATATACAAACTTTCGATTTGATAACAATTCTAGCGCGAAATCAAATTTTTCATTAATTTAGACGGAATTGAGGCCAAAGAGGGCGTCGATGACCACAATCGGGAGGGGGGAGTGCGCCGGCGACCCCAATCGGAGGGTGGTGGCCGGTATCGAGGTCTCCACCTTCGGAATCGAGAGAACCCTCAGACTGGGGATTCTCCCGATTTCAACGAGTGGAGCCACGACTCCTTTCATCATCCTCTGATTGGGGTCATCGGCGCCTTCCCCCCTATCAAAGTAGCCAACGCCCTCTGTAGCTTCGATTCCGTCCAAATTAACTTAAAATTTGACGCAATACTAGAATTGGTATCAAATCAAAAGTTTGTACATTTTTAAGTTGAGGAAAAAAGTTGGTACTAAAATTGTTTTTTTTTTGGATGAATTACTAAAATTGTTAAAATGTAAAAAATTTGTACTTTTTTTGTTATTAATTAACGCTTTTAAAAAATAGAAAAGGAACTCAAGAGTATGAAAAATGAAGGTATTCTCCGAACGAATTCAAAATACTTTCGGTTTATATAGGATATAGATGTAGATACAGATATAGATAGATACGTATATGTAAAGGACAGGGAAAATCAGAAACCCATTAATTATATTGGGGATTAAGCACCCCTCTTCCATACTCGAGTTTAGGCACCCCGGTTTCTGGAACCACGTCAACGAGAATCTTTTTTTTTTTTTTGAAAGCGCTAAATAGATATCCAACTATTCCCTAACACATCATTAACCTCTACGAGAATCAAAAGAATTTTAACCGAAATAGGATTAATAAGGAATAAACCTTAGCTAAATATGTGGCCACAAATTAAAAGTAAACTAAAACAACTAATTTCCTTATAGAACCTTCGTTAATTAGTGCAAACATTTTATATCATCTATAAACTTATTTCATAAATAATTAGCCGTCTTTTCACTATATCCAGCAACTACTAGCATGCGCATACCCGCGGCCCTTCCTCTAGAAAACGGATAAAGGAAAAGAATATACACATATATACACTCCGTTAAATATCGTATGTTGTGACACAATATGCATATACATTTACTAACTTATATGTATATATATATTTTTAATATTGTGACGCAATGAACGTTGTAACTAACATTATATAATGCAATAATTATATTTGATCAAATATATAAGTTTGTCAATATAAATTATAAGATATTGTGACCATACGTTCTATTGTCACAATAAACTTATTAAGACGAGCTTGTCTTGACAAAATTCATAATAAATTATCGCTACTTTCATGGCATAAAATCTTATATGTTGTTGGGATAGGTTTCAATTCAATAATTTCCACGTATAAGATTAAACCGAGTCAATGTAAAGAACTTTACCCCCTTCACCTAAAAATTATTACATGAAGAAGATACGCCAAGGTTGTGAGTAACATCAATTGACCAATTTAACTCAACTCAATTATAAATGTTGAAAAATATATGGATGTGTGAGAATATACATATGTATGTATATATAGATCTAAAGTATATAGGAAATTTATTATTAAAAAATTGATTATAAAAATGGTTAGAAAAAAATATGAGTGAGATATTATTATTAAAAGAAAGAAAAAGACAAAACAGTAATTATTATAATGTTAAATTTGTAAAAGAATAGAATTGAGTTAAGTAGAGTAAAATTTTAATTCTAAATCCAAACAAGTTGTTAGTATTTTTAGAAACAATTCTTATGAACAGGGCAACTTACAAATAATTAAATCCGACAAATATTGATAATTTATGTGTTATACCATTTGCACTCTTAAGGATTTTTAGATTTCACGGTTTAGAGGTTTAGGAATTTGACCCGTTTGGTTTTATGGTCGATTTTTAAAATTTGAACTCTAACTTTAACTCTATTCACTATACAACAAAAGTTAATAGTACAATTATTACTTTTTAATTTTTCTTCAATTTTTTTAATCATTCAATTCAATTTTTAATACTAAATTCTCTCAACTATTCATTACTTTTTCACATTTTTTCTCATAATTCAACAACACAATCATTACAATCCAATTAAAATCAAAACTCAACTCTACTCAACTCTAAAACCAAACACATTTAGGGTTTTAAGATTTAGGGTTTTGGGTTTTAGGGTTTAGGATTTTTAGAGGTTTTTATAATTTTAGGTTTTTAATTTATAGAGTATTAACAAACTTTCCATACAACTCACTAGAGCCATGTACTCAAATTGAGCCTCTCAATTCGTTCCCTTTTTATAGCCGTGGTCGCAACCACACCAATTAAAATTAAGAGTCAACCTTGCCTAATATAAGTATCATTACCTAAAACAGAGCGAGCGGTTCCAGAAAAAACGTCATTTCGGGATGACTTTGACTCACCCTGTTCTTCTCTATCAGTTTCTCTTTCACTTTCACCCGTTTCTTTTCTTTCTCTTCCCATTGCTTTTCCAGCAAATGACTCATTTTAGACTCACCCGGATTACTTGGGAACATTGGGCTCCGGTACACCGAAAAAATACTCCATTTAGACTTTACCTTTCTTTTGAATAAAGCTTTCGATCATTATTTAAATCCAGTCCCCACATCTTACTTTCTCTTTTCAAAATTATCACTTACATGATATGTTAAAGAGATATAGATATTTCTTTTTTTATCTCAGCTTTCAATTCCCATGTGGCTTCCCTCTCTGAATGGTTCTCCCCTTGTACTCTGGCATAGAGATATTGCGGTTCTTTATGCTACATTTCGTTCAACGTAATGGAATTACTTATGAATGAGATGAGTAGGTAACATGAATTAGTATGAAATCGAATTATGATTACATATGAACTTATTTGTTTGGTTGGATGTAGGATTTTCACAAATCACATAACGGAGTAGATTATTTGGACTGACTCAATGACATACATGTTAACTCACCTATTTATAGGCTCAATAAAATAACTAAACTAGAAATAAATAATATCAAATATTAGTATAATATCAACAGGAAATTGGAAATCCGGGCGATATGAACTAATTAAATAGATCGATACGATCTCATCTATTTCCTGTTTAATCACATTAATACCCGCTAACTACCCGCACTCGAGACCTTACTTTTCCTTTTTCGGTAGACTCAAGACCTTACTTTTAAGGGAACAAGCAATCACATAAAACGAAGCGTCATTAGCAAAAAACTTATTTTAATGGATCACCAATTTAAGTAGTCTTTATTTATTTATTTATTTGTAAAGTAAGAAATGACCTTTTTTTTTTTGTAAGGCGCAAGATTACACCAACTTGTTGACAAATACTAATTTTTACTTGGACATTGACTTAGGTATGACCAGGACATGCTTTTAATAAAATTTGAACCCTAGTGCAAGTAAAATTTGTCCCCTTAAAATTAGTGAGCTTTAAGGCCTATTACATTGCAAATGGTTTTCTAATTAGACAAATTGAGCATTCAATTTAAGATTGCTATGAAAAAAATTTGACTTTTAGACTATGTGCAATGGTGTCTCCAAACTTAAATCTCTAAACTAGGGCCCACATTTGAAAAAGATAGACACCCACTCCAATGCGGGTTTCTTATCCTAAGTCTTTTATCCGAGCCCACATGCATATTATATTAATGAAATGAATATAACTATTATTATATATTATTAATATATATTAATAATAGTTTTAATTAATTAAATGAATTAAACATAATTAGTTAATTATTAATATTATTTAAATCAGTAATAAAAAATTAATTTAAATTCATTACAATAAATAAAATAACATCCCAAGTTTCTCCTCTGTTGGAAATATGGATTATGATTTGAGAGGCCCTTTACAATGTAAAGGAACAAGGACGTCCCATTCAGAATCTTTGGTGGAAACTCTCAAGAGGGTACACCGACTCATCAGCGAAGAAACGCCTACAAGGCGTTCATGTCCTACAATACGGCCTTTGTTTATTCTCCTCCTTTTGGGTCAGGAGGAAGAGCTTTCCCCACACATGCCCCGCTGCATCTGCTTCAAGAGTTCAAGGACTTGCTCTTTTGTATCATCGAAGAACTCGTCTTCCATCCAATCCGAGGGATCCAAAGAGAAGTTATGCTCCCATCATCAGAATATCCAGCCATGTTTAGAGGATGGATGTTCGATAAGTAGTTTGAGAGGATGTAAATGAGTAGAGACGAGAGGATATAAGTGAGTGCATATGAAATTGAAATCATTTTATAGAGAGGAAGTGATTGAAACAACTAACATCTACTTTTCAACGTCTGCTTTGCAACCGCTAGTTTTTCAAATTTAGATTAATTAGTAATTTCTAATAAGACATGTTATTAGCGAAGTTTAAATTTCATTAAATAGATGAGATTACAATTAAGATTGAAATAGAAATTACAAGTACGACTGAAACATAAATTACTAGTATTGAAACATAAATTACAACTACATAGCTAAATAGATGGAAACAACTTTACCACAGCATCTTGTGCAAACTGCTCATGAATGGCACGTGCGGCCTTAACCATGGCAGACGTGTCTGCACTAAGGAGTTGCATCAACAATATCCTATCATCCGTTTTGGCCAACCTTCTATTTACCGCAATTAACTCCTTCTTGGCCTTCAACTCCCCCTTCCTCATCTCGAACTCCCCTGCCTTCATACTCCTCATTTCCTCATACCTAGACACTCTCGAATCACATCAGGTTGTGAGATTTGCCACCGCCTCATCGAGCTCAGAACCTTTTTACATTTTGATGAGGATTTCTTCTTTCTCTTAGCTGCATCTCTACCTTCTGGACGAGGTAGAGAGTCCTGTGTATCCTCGTCGGGGTTCGATGATGTCGAGTGCCCCCTAGAAGCATTTGGGTTCGTGCGCTTCGATGAACTTTCTTCTGGATAATGAAGTTTTCTTCATTTCGGTTCCTTTCGCAGTATATTTCATGCCAACTTCATAGTGAATTTTGAAGTGTGCTTACCTTTTTATGGCGTATATGCCATCTCCTTTACGGTGTCCTGATTTGCTCAACTTTGATAATGACGTTCAGCAGTCTCGTAAAAGCCATTGAAGCTGGCGACGTCTTTGTTGATCTTATATAAGCGTTGCTTCAAGGAGTTTTCAGTTTTCCTCGTGAAGGCTGCAGTGTTATGTTCGCAGTAAAACTCGTGGATTTTGTCCCTGAATTAATTAGCGGTTTGATTGTCGCTGACAACCGAATCTTTCCCATGCAGTAGCCACCCACTAATAAGCATATTATCCTCTGCCACTACCATTTAGTGCAACCAATCGGGTCTTGAGCTTGAACATGATCTTTGTTGAGGTCGATACCCCCTAGGCCGCCGGTTGAAATTGGAGTGAGTCATGAATCTCCCGGTGCCGAAAGTGGGGACTAATTGAATCCACCAGCACGTCTAGATGCCGAACCCGTACCACCCATAATTTGGGATGGTGAACCCGCAAATCTGTAATGAGAGTTGGGATGATAATAATTTGGATAGGGAAAATTAAGATTTGGGGAGAAATTATATGGATGATGATAATTTGCATGGGGAAAATTAGGATTTGGATGAGAGTTGGGATTTTGGGAATTTAGATTTTGCGGGAAGTTCGGATTTTGTGAGTAAAACCCGAGAACATTCGGATTTTATGGAAACTGATTTGGATCCGCCTTTTTTCCTTTTTGCTCGTAGAAGAAGAAGGTGGAGGTAGGAGTAATTCAGAGTGAAATTGACATGGATTATTAGGAAAACTTAGGAAAAATTTATAGTAAATTAAAAAAAAAAGAAAAGAAAGAAATTTGACCTTTGAATGGCCAAATTTTCGCCCGTTCAACGGCTAAATTACTGAATGCTGTTGGCAACAACACCATTTAAAATAAAATTTAATGGGTTTTTGGGCTGTCGTATGGGCCCCAGGGAACTATTCGATAGATTTTACCTAAAAAAAAATATATATCGTTATCAACTTGCCTTCCGCTTACCGGCCTTTACAAAGAGTGCGCTCTTTTGCATTGGTTGATGTGAGAGGCAAATCTTATATGCAACTTCCTATAATAAAAGTTGATTACATCACATACAAATCCTAGAGCTCGCTATGATCACAATTCGTACATGTTATCCGGGATATGTATCATGTTGATTATTAGTTATTAGTTAAGACTTTGGCTATTGCGCTGAAAATTGATGCCAAACTGAAAACATCAATTTTCCAAAAAAGAGAAGAAAAATCGTTGAAAAATAAATATGTTTGGCAGGTTTCACTTATTAGTTAAGAAATTGTGGGCTGCTAAACCTTAAAACTATAATCATAGATTTAGCTAAGGCAAAGTACGCGCCTTTGAGCATGACCTAGGGAGTACTCTAGCATAAGTTAACTATAAAATCCCATCCATATTTGCACTCTAACCTCACACCAATCAACAAAGTTTCTGATAAATATCATATCACAGCAAATCCTCATGGAAGGAACACACAAGATAGCCGGATTTGTGCTCAATGCAGCACTTCTGCTTTTGTTCATTGGGCTCGTGACGAGGACTGAGGCTGCTGCGGTAATACTTGGTGGTAATTGCGGTAGTGTGAGAACCAACATCAGTGCGTGCAGTAACTTGCTGGGCATCAATCTTCAGATCGGCTCCCCCTCCCGTGAGTGCTGTGTTGGCCTCCAGAACATAGCCCAAGCCGCGGTCAACCTCGAGAACGCCACCACTTGCCTTTGCATCAGGACCATCCCGCAGTTACTTCTCGTGTTGCCCGGACTTTCACTAAGGTATAATGGCCAGATCCTAAACTTGGCTTATGACCTATGCCGTTACATTCTCGGGATCAACGGCACTGCTACTGCCGGACTTCCTCTGCAGTGCTTTACTTGACTTTGATGAATTAAGATCATAAAAGAAATTAAACACAAATTATAATGTCGTACGTAGTGCGATTACGCACTCACTATATCCTACAAGTAATAGAGTACCCAGGAAGAACAACTCGTACGTGGGTATGTATGCTATGTGCAAGCATCTTGTACTGGATGTAGCAGTTATTATATAGAAAAGTATGTAGCTGCGAAAGTACATTATTACCATGCATCAATAAGACTCGAAAGCCAAGCTTTTTCTCTTTATGTATACAAAATATTTCCTTTTTATTTTGATTGGGATAAGGTTGGTATTTTTAGATAAGTTTTTCCGGTTGCAAATGAGATCGATGAATCCAGTACAATAAAATAAAATTTCTAATAGCTAAAAAAGAGGCACGGTAATCCCACAACGAGAATCAAACTTCATCAAAACTCTGAATATTTTGCAGTTTTTCGATAGTAAGGGAATTAATTTAGAGGGAATAGGGTGGCGAAGAGTATAAGGGCAGGAGAAGAGGATAATAGCAAGAGCACAGAATATCTAACTATAAAAATTCAAGCGCAATGTCTCTTAATTTTGAGTTAAATGTGAGTATCATTGCATTGAACTCTCTTTATGTATCAACTTTATGAACGTGAAGAATATGTTTCTTCTTCTTCTTCCCGATTATGAAGGTTCCATCTGTGATTTGATCCTGATTCCGAAGGTTCCATGTGTGATTTGATCCGTCATGCACGTATAGTTGCAAGGACTTAAGCTGACTCTTGTGGAGGAAAAAATAGCAACGTTCACTTGAGATTCTTGTGTTTTCATTATTTCCTTAAACAATGTGACATAGTGATGCGGCAAAAAACGTGGCAAATCGGTATCTCGAGAAAAACAGGTTCTGACGACCCTGTTTCGAGAAAAACGGCCTCCGAAGCACAACTCACAACGTGAAAAGACGAGATTTAGGCCGAATTCTATCATTTAAGGCCTCAAACGGGCATTTTATGTTATGTGAGCGTTTTTACAATTTTAAGAAAAGTTTATGTCTTTCGTGTAATTTAGGCGTTTTAATTCTTATTTAAGTGATGTAAACCCTAAGGTTAAACAGTTGTTGTTTTTTTAATAAAGTTTAGAGTTACCGTGCTCTTTCGCCCATTATCGGATTCGATTCGAGTTGGATATCGATTTCCTAAGTATTCGAAGAATCAATAGGAGATTAAAGGTCGTAATTTCGGTATTCTACGGAATCAACGGATCTGTGATAGGTTTTTCGCGTGGACGCTGTGTCACATAGTCATCCCAGAGGGTTATGTTGACCTTATTGCCACTGTAGTAAAAGTTATATTGAGCAACTATTGCTACAAAGTAAAGTAGAACATATAATATAAATTACGCATAAGTCACCTCAAATTTTGCAGCTCAATGATCATTGAGTTAACCTTCCCTTCATCGGTGGTTCTTTGTTCAATAGGACTCACAGCTACAATTTCTCCAATAATATCTTAGATGGAATACAAAAACAACAAGATGGATCCTATCAATATGATAGTGAATTAACTAAAAGACATACGTAGATATATTATTCAAGTCATTTCCCTGTCAAGACTTCTACACCGCAACGGTTGTGCAACTCCTCAAAGCTTACAAACTCAAACCCTGGTGAGGAATGACTTTGTCGTCATTTTTTAATTATTTTATCAAAATTGTCGAATAAAGATGCAACAACGACAATAGCATACTTATCTTTATTAGGGTTAACCGAGAAATTTTCTCCCGAATGCACTTTGCCCTCACTAAGAACATCCTTAAATATGTGGGCAGTTTTTCTTTCTATAGAGGCATGGATGCAGTTGCTCTGTTTAAATTTGGAAAAAAAACAAAGAATCATGATCAGAATAATGACTCCGGAATCAGCTATCATATAATTTAAGGGAAAGGGTTCAAGACCTTTCTCATCAATGAGAACCGTAGATGTGCTGATTAATTATTTGTTTCTATTATTATATCGGTAGGCTTACACGCTTCCTTACATCACCAAGGCTGACGCAACTAGATGTTCGTCTATTGATTTTTAAGATATAGCTAATTAACGTTCTAAACCTGCACATGTTCTGCCCCTTAGGCCTTCCCCCTTTCTGAAAAATCATCAATTTATTTAATGACTAGATTAAGTTAGTCCAGTGCAGTTAGTGATCGGTTCATTTATAATCTAATGAGATAACTACTAAATAAGGCCAAAATATTTGGCACTTTGGTCCGATGAGATAATAACATTTAATTTTGAGTATATAAGGTCGTAATGTTTTTTAAAGTGTTTGAATAAGCCCTTTTGCACGTTTAATTTTTTATTTTATTTCAAAAAATAAAACTTATAATCTGAAATTTACAAAAAGCAAACAACTTTAGAAAAAGAAAGGCAAAAAAAATAAAAACAAAAGGAAACTAGAGTTAAGAGATTGAGTGGCTGAATGTTGTCGCGGGCGACCGCCTCAACACTCGGCCAGGATCGCTAGGACCCATAAAGGGAGTGGTGGCCATTCTGATGATAGCCCACAACCCCAAATCGAGATCCCAGAGATCGACCTATGGATCTCTATTTTGAGTATTGTGTGTTGAACCCCTATCTATGGTCGACGGTGACCTTTCAGTCCATCGGCGACCCTAAACAAGCGGCAGTGGCAGCTAGCAGCAACACCCAGCTCGAATCTCTGGTATCTCAACTTGGGTGGGTGGAGGTCATGGTGGGCGCGCTACCCCTAACAGGAATGCGCCCACCCCCAGTACCCAAATAAAATTTGATATGTTTTAATTTTTTTTATAATTTTTAGAATGTAGGTTTTAATTTGTGAAATTTTTAAAAAGTCAAAAGGCCTTATAAACATTTTAACAAACATTTTGGCCTCAAGAGAAAAAAATATCGAATATTTTGCAAACTTAGAAGTATGATTATTCCTAATACATATATAATGTCATAAATCATATTATATTTTTTAAAAAAAATCAATCGATGAATTGGTTTTCAGTTATTACATACAAATTTTAAGTGGCTAAAGGTGACAACTACATTTTAATAACTTCTCATCTTTCTAAATTTTTTGAGTTTTTTTTATATTAATCTAAGTCAAATTATGACATCCGTTGTTATATTATAAATTTAAATAATATTTAAAAAAAAAATTGTTAATGATCTTACTTACAGCGCAGTGCACGAGTATGTGCCTACTTTTCCATTAGCAGTGGCATTTTAGTTACTCTTTCGTCTTCAATCAGATCATTTAAGCTAATTTCTTTTCCATGTTCTTTGAACTTTGTCCGACGTTAATTACTATTATTCTCTTCTGGCACCTTTACCCCATGTTCGGGAGGAAGAGAAGTGAATAGAGAGGGACGACGATCGATGAAGGTAATGTTGGAAATTATAGATTGCAAATTCATTGGATTTTATTAATGGGTCACTTAGTGTGATTCATGAGTACTTGGACGAATTCAGGTTACGAAGTAAAGGTTCATTCATTCAATGGATACATTCGAGTGCAAGACAAGTAATGTCTATGGAAGTGTCTACATTAACTAAGTGTTCATGTAAGATCATTAATTGCTTATCCATGGGTGATGTTCCATCTAAGAGTTACGTCCAATACGAAGGGTTCTGACTCTTTGATAGTGTCCATTGAGTGCATATAAATAGAGACGTTATAGTGCTTAAATTATATTAAGAAAATTCCAGAAATCAGAGTGAGAGTTGAGGAATTTCTCGATTTTGCTAGTTGAAGGAATTCATAAGGCTTCCTTGTATCCCGGGAGGACCTTTGCCTTAATCCTCTAGCAACTCTGTGTGGGGGCAAATAGTTCTCTTTGGAAAGCGTCATTCGCGCCTCGAATTCTATCGTGTTAACCCCACATCGCCTCCAGATCGATCGTCTCCACCCATTTCCCCAACAATCAAAGAGAACTATTTTGAGATGGCGACGGAGGCTACCACCGCGTTCAAAGTGATGAACCAAGAGTTCGTGAAACTCGATCAATTTGACGGCACAAACTTCAACCGCTAGAAGGACAAGATATTGATCCTCCTTACCGTCTTAAATGTGGCGTACATTCTGGACCCGAACCTGCAATCCTTGGAGGATCCCGCCCCCGATGCAACCCTCGAGGAAATCGCAAAGATGGCCGAACTCAAGAAGAAGCGCGAGGAAGACAAATTCACATGTCGTGGACACATCCTCAACACTTTGTCCGATCGACTGTACGATCTCTACATGTTGATGCAGTCCCCAATGGAGATATGGAAAGCTCTTAAGGAGAAATACAACACCGAGCGGCAAGGTACCGATAAATTTTTAATGATGAAGTATTTCGAATTCAAAATGCTCGATAGTGTCCCTATCATGGATCAAGTCCATGAACTACAAATCCTTGTAAGCAGGCTTCGTGACCTAAAAGTTATTATTCCGGAATCGCTATAAGTCGGGGCTATCATCTCAAAGTTACCCTCGTCTTGGAACGATTACCGGAAGAAACTCCTGCATATGGCGGAGGACTTCACTATGGAAAAAATACTTAGGCATTTGTGTATTGAAGATGAAACTCGGAAGCGCGATGCGGTGTATCTTCCCCAAGGTTCTAAAGTGAACCATGTGAGTGAGTCCAAGAACTCTCGAAAAGGCAAGCAAAAGGCTACGTCCGAGACCGAAGACACGCAAGACAAGAAGAGAAAGTCTCGCGATTGCTATCATTGCAATAAGAAAGGACACTACATTAAGGATTGTAAACTTCTCAGAAAGGATAAAGATGCCACAACTTCCAAAGCCAATATAGTTGAGGACATGGACTTAGTGGTCATGGTTACGGAAGGAATCGAGAGCTTGGAGATTGGTATGATTATCGAACTCAACATAGCCATGACCAATAAGGCCTATAATTGGTGGCTCGACTCCGAAGCTACTCTCCATGTGTGTAACGACCGACAACAATTCAAGAGCTATGAACCAGTGGCAAACCGTGAGGTGCTTATGGGCAACCATCAATCGGTTAAGGTACTCGGTCAAGGGACGGTAGAACTCAACTTTACATCCGGGAAGAAATTGACCTTAATCAATGTGTTACATGTTCCCGATGTAAGAAAGAATTTATTGTCCGCGAGTCTTTTGTTCAACAAGGGTTTCAAGGTTATATAAGATTCCGATAAGTTAGTCTTGCTTAAGGATGATATGTATTTGGGAAATTGATATTGTAGCGAGGGCATGTTCAAGTTGAGCATTGATATGAATAAAGCTAATTCTTCTACTTATATTGTTAAATCTTATCCTTTGTAGCATGCGCGTTTAGCACATTTTAATTTTAAAACTTTACAATATATGCAAAATAATGGTTACATCAATCTAAGTGATGATAAACTTGTGGATAAATGTGAAATTTGTGTTCAATAAAAAATTACTAAGAAACCGTTTCTTAAAAAGTGTGAAAGAAATGCACAAGTGTTAGATTTGATCCATTCGGATGTTTATGAATTAAATGGAATTCTAACAAGAGGTGGAAAATGATATTTTATCACTTTTATTTATGACTTCTCAAGATTTACTTATGTGTATGTCATGAGGAGTAAAGACGAGGCTTTTGACATGTTTAAACGTTTTAAGAATGAGGTTGAGAATTTGTTTAAGAAGAAAATCAAAGTGTTTCATAGTGATAGAGGTGGTGAATACTTTTCCAATAAATTTGATGTATTTTGTGAGGAACAAGGCGTGGTACATGAGTGTTCCGCGCCGTATACTCCGTAACAAAATGGTTTGGCGGAAAGAAAGAACCGTACCTTAGTGGATATGGTTAACTTGATGTTGTTAAATGCTAAACTTCCATATAACCTATGGGGTGAAGTATTATTGACTGCGTGTCATATCCTTAATAGGATACCATCGAAAAAATTCAAGGTATCTCCATATGAGTTATGGAAGGGTCGGAAGCCAAACTTAGATTATTTCAAAGTGTGGGGGTGTTTGGCTTATTATAGAGTTCCCGACCAACAGAGAACAAAATTAGGACCAAGAGCCATTAAGGTGTATTCATTGGATATGCCCAACATTCTAAGGCTTATCGTGTTATTGACTTGGTGTCAAATACGATAATTGAAACGAGAGATGTTGTATTCATTGAAAGCAAGTTTTCCGACGATTCAGTGGATTCGGAACAAGAATATGAACTAATGATCTCAAGTGATCAAAACAAGAGACGTCTTTGTGACAATAAGGATACGGAGCCGAGGAAAAGTCAAAGTGTGAGAAAAGAAAAGGACTTTGGTCCCGATTTCATTTCCTCGCAATATCTAGCGTATCTCGTTGAGAGAGATAGAGAATCCGTAATTAGGAAGATCCCCATAATGCTTAATGTGGAAGGTGATCCACAAATCTATGGTGAAGTCATGGCTTCTAGGGATGCAGCATTTTGGAAAGAGGCGATCAATGATGAAATGGATTCAATATTGTTCAACAATACTTGGGTCCTAGTTGATCTTCCTCAAGGATCGAAGCATATCGGGTGTAAATGGGTGTTTAAAAGGAAGAATAACCCAACCAGGGGTTCTCCGACTTTTAAGGCT
The DNA here is from genome assembly GCF_007655135.1 of Punica granatum. Classification (NCBI taxonomy): domain Eukaryota; kingdom Viridiplantae; phylum Streptophyta; class Magnoliopsida; order Myrtales; family Lythraceae; genus Punica; species Punica granatum. The sequence continues at coordinate 30,943,537 of NC_045129.1, forward strand.
AGATTGGTGGCAAAAGGATTTAGGCAAAATAAAGGCCTAGATTATTTTGACACATATGCACCAGTGGCTAGGATGACTTTCATTCGAGTCCTTATGGCACTTGCATCTATCTATAAGTTACATGTGCATCAAATGGATGTTAAGACTGCCTTTTTGAATGGTGATCTCAAAGATGAAGTCTACATGGAGAAATCGGAAGGCTTTGTGCTTCCCGGGAATGAACAAAAGGTGTGTAAATTGATCAAGTCATTATATGGCTTGAAACAAGCGCCTAAACAGTGGCATGAGAAATTTGACTCGGTTATTTTGTCATATGGTTTTTCGCATAATTGTGCGGATAAGTGTATTTACACTAAATTCACCGATAGGTACGGTGTAATTATTTGTCTCTATGTGGACGATTTGTTGATCTTTGGGACGGATTTGGAAGTGTTCGTGAGACCAAAGAGTATTTAGCTTCGAATTTTAAAATGAAAGATCTCAACGAGGTAGATATAATCCTAAGTATAAATGTGCAAAAGCATGAAAGGGGCTTTGCACTAAGCCAATCTCACTGCATCGAAAAAGTATTAGAGAAGTTCAAACATTGGAATATCAAGAATTCAAACACTCCATTCGATTCGAACTTCAAGTTAAGTGAGAATAATGGCAGGGCTATAGCGCAATTAGAGTATGCTAGCGCGATTGGAAGTATGATGTATGCAATGCATTGCACCAGACTCGATATCGCATTTGTTGTGTGCAAATTGGCGAGATTTACAAGTTGTCCTAGTACCAATCATTGGAAAGGAATTTGTAGGATTCTTGGTTATCTTAGGAAGACCAAAAATTTGAGATTATTCTATGGTGATTATCCCGCGGTACTAGAAGGTTACTCAGATGCAAGTTGGATTACGAGTCTAAGTGACAATAAGTCCACATCGGGATGGATTTTACGATTGGAGGTGGAGCCATTAGTTGGGCCTCCAAGAAACAAACTTGTATCTCACATTCAACCATGGAGGCTGAATTTATAGCATTGGCGGCTGCCGGCAAAGAAGCGGAATGGCTAAGAGATCTCTTGCTAGATATAAAGTTGTGGCCACAACGTAGGTTCGCCATTTCCGTATATTGTGATAGTGAATCCACCATGTCTCGAACGTACAATAAAGTGTATAATGGAAAGTCTAAACATATAAGTTTGAGACATGAGTATGTGAGACAATTGATTAGGGACGGCGTGATAACTGTTACCTATGTTAGGTCAATTGACAATTTAGCGGACCCATTGACGAAAGGTTTGTCAAGGGATTTGGTTAAGAGTACCACCGCTAAGATGGGTTTAAAACCATTCTAATCGCGTGATTGATAATGGGAACCCTACCTCATTCTATCCAAAAGTTAATTTTGAGGTTCAAAGGGTAATAACAAGTTATCGAATGACACTGTGCACTAAGATTAGGATTTAGTGCTTGAGTTTTAGGAGGATGAGTTTTACTCTTAATGGATGGACATTAGTTGTCATGAAATCCACCTATATGGACATGAAGTGGTGCCGCTTCAACGAGAGTTTTCTTTATAGTTTTTTCTCTTGTACATGTTCATGAATTGGGATGAGCACATGGCCATAACGGTGCTAAAGCAAATAAACTCTTACTCGAATACTTTACGATTATGTGTGCGACTTTTCCGGTATTGACTTTAAGAATAATGGTTCAAGCGACTAGCCACCAATCACTTTGTTGATACTTTGAGAGTTTGCACTAAGGAAGGGTTCAATCTGCGGACACCACTTCTTTATGCATGATCGTTGTGTACTTGTATTCTGGAATTAGCAATCTAGTGGGGGATTGTTAGAAATTATAGATTGCAAATTCATTGGATTTTATTAATGGGTCACTTAGTGTGATTCATGAGTACTTGGACGAATTCGGGTTACGAAGTGAAGGTTCATTCATTCAATGGATACATTTGAGTGCAAGACAAGTAATGTATATGGAAGTGTCTACATTAACTAAGTGTTCATGTAAGATCATTAATTGTTTATCCATGGGTGATGTTCCATCTAAGAGTTACGTCAAATACGAAGGATTCTGACTCTTCGATAATGTCCATTGAGTGCATATAAATAGAGACACTATAGTGCTCAAATTATATTAAGAAAATTCCAGAAATCAGAGTGAGAATTAGGGAATTCCTCGATTTTGCTAGTTAAAGGAATTCATAAGGCTTCGTTGTATCCCGAGAGGACTTTTGCCTTAACCCTCTAACAACTTTGTGTGGGGGCAAATAGTTCTATTTGAAAAGCGTCATTCGCACCTCAAATCCTATCGTGTTAACCCCACATCGCTTCCGAATCGATCTTCTCCACCCATTTCCCCAACAGGTAAATGGAGGGATTTATATAGCAACTCTCATATAAATATCCTTCAATCTCCCTTCTCTCCCAAAGACACCCTCAATGTCAACGACGAAAGAGCCATTCGAGACATTGCAAGTATGACTTTGACAACCTGGACTGGAGAAGTCCTTGTGTGGTTCTCGTGTTCCCTAGCTTCATTGGTTGACTTTAGTTGTAGTTATGAACACTATTCCGGGGCTAGCCACAGCCAGGATTGGCAAACAGACAGTGGAAAGGAAACCTGAAGAACTAAGTAAATGAATAAATTTATTAAACTCAAAAAAGAGAAACGGGACGAAACTAATGAGCACTAGTAAATTGTTGATAGCAACATATTTGGTAAATTGTTGATAGCAAAATATTAGGTGAAGTTGTGTTCTCATTTTATCAATTTGACTGAAACTCATTTTAATTATCATGTATGGCTTACACCCTTCCTTACATCACCAATGCTGACGCAACTATATGTTCGTAATAAATGTATAGGATATATATATATATATATATATATAGGACTAATTAAATTAGTAAACCTGCACATGTTCCGCCTCTTAGTCCTTCTCCTTTCTGGCAAATTGTTGAGATTTAGAATCTCACTTGGAAAACTTAATGAGAAATTGAATGAATTTATATGAGATTGGATAGTACAACTTATCAGTTCAAGTTTTTGAGTAGAAATGCGCTTGAATCGCTTATAAGTCCATTGACAATTTTATAGAAATGAACATTTTTTCTAATAACTAGTTTAATTAGCCCTCCTGTTATCAGTTAGCTCATTTTTAATCTAATACAAGTGTCTACATTATATATATATATATATATATATATTTAATGTAATACAAGTATATATAATACCTAATTGCACATGCTTGACCAAAAATTACCTAAAGCTTGGGAACGTAGTGTTCCAGCACTGGGTATACATAAAGTATAGAAGTTTATATAAAATATAATTGCAACAATTACTAACAAAAATATCAGGCATACTTATCCAAAAAAATGATAAAATAAACTTTCGGATGGCGTATAAATATCTTTTTGTTCCTTTCAGAACTAAGGCGATTGAGGACTTCTCAGTAGTCATCAGTTCTCACCCAAAAGGAAACAAATCAAAGGAAGGGCAATGGCAAGTTCTCTTGATTATGATGCTGATAAAGATGTTGGACTGAAGAAAGGGGCATGGAGCGGCGAGGAGGATCAGAAACTCATAGCCTACATCAAGCGATACGGTATCTGGAATTGGAATCACATGGCGAAACCTGCCGGTAGGTCCATTCCTATCCAATACATCAAGTCTGTCATCAATTTACAAAGAACCTCTTCGTCATTGTTTATATATATATATTGAAAGGTCCTATTGACAAAGTCTTTTTTCTGCATTTACCTTTCTTTAATTAGAAACAGCTCATATTGTATGAGTACTATGTGTCCCGGTATTTTCTGTCCGGTGATTTTGTTGTTGCTTTTGTCTCTTTCTTTCTTGTATAAGGTTTGTCGAGATCGGGAAAGAGTTGCAGACTTCGGTGGATGAACTATCTGAGGCCCAATCTCAAGCATGGAAATTTCACCAAAGAAGAGGAAGAAACCATTATCAGACTGCACCGAAAGCTGGGGAACAGGTGAATGCTTCGTTTCTAAATTTAGTACAAATATGTGGGATGCAGTTTTAACAAGTTTGAGTGACGCCGCCATTCTTCATGCTCGTTCATAGATGGGCAGCTATTGCAGCAAAACTTCATGGAAGAACAGACAATGAAATAAAGAACTACTGGAACGCTCGCCTAAAGAAGCATTCTAAATCAGAAGAAGCAGCTGCAGCTCACTCACCGAAGAATTCGAACATAGTGGCAGCCCAAGAGGCCAGTGGCGGCAGCAGCAGCAGCAATAGTACTGCTGCTACTACCGAGCCAGCATCATCAGAAGAATACAATGACCCTGCGGTTCCCCTAGCAAGGCTTTGGTCCAATGACACTGAGACAAGCTCCGGAAACACCACTGAGAGCGTATTCGATCAGGTCGGAAGCCCCCAAGAGCAACATCTGCTAATACCTGTTTCAGAAGGCACGTGCATGACAATGGAAGAGGATTTTCAAGAGACCATGTCTATGATCATAGCGGCGGAAGGATTTTATTCCCCTTATCCTAATTTGCAAGAGTCCCTATCTAGAGAATACCTAATCTATGATTTGTGGGACAATTAATTGACATTTCAATTAAAGAAATAGTAGTAAGTCATTAGTCACACATTGGTTGGCCAGTTTTGGATGGTAGATTTTCAATTTATTCGCCCTAAAATTAAATGCGTGCAAGAATAGTTATCAAGGAGAGCATACTGCTCTTCAGTTGCTGGCGTTCTCTTCCTGTAATTATCAAATCGGAAAAAAATTAACTAAGTCAGTACAAAGTTCAAAGTAAAATAAACTTAGATTAACCAAATTAGTACAGAGTCCATAGTAAAATAAATTAAAATCACTCCTCTGATAGGACATGAACTGAGCAGTGAAGCATGGAAGTAATAGATAAGACCAAGGTTTTCAGAATCGCGATTCTAGGTAGAATCGGTCGAGGGTCGTAGAATCGTGAATCGCGATTCGAATCGTGAATCGTAAAATTCTACCTATAATTAAAAAAATTAAAAAAAAAAGCATATATATATATATGTAGCATACTTTTCTGAGCAAAAAAAATCAATCCTTGTTCATTCAATCAGTTCGGGCTTATCGCACATTATGAACACTTGAGTTGCCATTTCCTTTTGGTAATCTATCAGGCCATTTTTCAGATGATAAACGGAAAATAACCAGAACCTGGTGGTTACTATATATTCAATACGAGAAGTTCCACAGTTCATTCCCTTACCATTTTAGCAGTCATAAAAATGAACGAAGTGCCTCTGCAAGCATCAAACGTTAGAACCGTAAAATATAGCAATCCCAAAACAAAAATAAAAAAATTAAGTAGACTGCAAGGTAAGATATATAGAATTGGGCATGCCTTCTAGTGAAGAGTTACAACATTCTGAATGACTTTTGAGTACTCGTAAGCGAGCGCTGATGCCATGATAATGAGGTCCATGAGAATCCGATTACCCAATTCTCCTTTCGCAATCTTCCCCAGAGATACTAAATCAGTGCACTCTTCCATTGGGTTCATTCAAATCAGTCCTGGACGCTGGGCGATCGAAGGCAATGGGCAGACTCTGGAATCTGGACCAAGCAACCGAACCGAGAGATCGGCTTGGACGGAAGTCGAGGCATAGTCAGCTTGGATCATATCCTGGACGCTAGGCGGTTTGAGGTCGAGGCACAGTCAGCTTGGACGGAAGTCGGTTGAAGCTCAGAACACCTTGGGCGGAAGTCGTAACTACGGACTCACGCTTGTCGGAGACTTGGGCGGTTGAAGCTCGGGCCGAGTCAGCTTGGACTGGTCTGGTTGAAGCTTGGAAGTCGGAACAACTTGGGCGGAGCGGAAGTCGAAACTACGGACTCACGAAGCTCGTCGGAGACTCGGAACAACCGAACAAGAAGAAATGGCTGAATCTTCACCTCGGACCGTCGGAGAGTCGGACGAATCGGAGACTGGGTAGTGGGTTAGGGCACAGAATTGTCGGGGACTCGGGGAGAAAGGGTACTGCCGGAGAAGAAAGGGAAAAGGAGGGGGAAAAAAAAAAAAGAATCAGTCGGGCTCAGGGTCAATGGGCTGAGCTTCGGCTCGACTATGGCCTGCCCTTCACCCGAGGGCCGGAATGAGGCCTGGTCTTCGCCTGAGTCTGGGCTGAATCCAGAATCACAGAATCGGCGCGATTCCGCGATTCACAGCTCGATTTACTTTCGATTTTGGATTTTCCGAGTCACCCCCCTGAATCGAAATCATAGGACCCCCTTTGAAGATTCTACGATTCGAATCACGATTCTGAAAACCATGGATAAGACAATTAATTACAATGCACAAATCTCACCGTGAAAGGACTCATCGATTGCACAGAAGAGTATGCACCGATCAACATGAATCTTCTCGACGGACGATTCAATTTCAGAGGAGACGTGGAGTCGTTTTGCTGTTTAGAGATTAGACTTTTTTTTTTTTGGTAACAGGGCTTCTTCTTCCTCTCCTTCTCATCGTTGCTTATATATTCTTGAAAATCACATTACAGTCCTCCATCTGTATGATTTTGGCATGTTAAGTACTTCACTGAACTAATGGAACCCGCATGTGTAAGCCCGCATAACAAATATTGCAGGGCTCATGGGCCAATTTGAGAATACTCACCTCTGGGCCGAGAATATACATTTCAGCTATAAAAATATATAGGAGTATTGATCATTATTAGAGCATTTATTGATTTCAAGTTAGTTTTACATAATGTATAGATAATCGTGAATTTCTCACTCACCAATTTTTTGGTTGCAAAATATTCTAATTAATAAATTTAAGTTAAATATAAATTCACTTTTTTTTAACATTTTCTCTTTTGTTGATCGATTTTGGATCGGATGGCCGAGGTTCAAGGCTCTCCCAGAAGCTCCATGCACGTCACCGGCGAGGAGCAAAGCTTTGCATTCTCTGTAGCAACCCCCGATAGTCCCCACCGACAGGACTGCCGGGTTTGACCTGCCGGTCGACTCCGACCACAAAGCCAAGGTGTTCGAGCTCTTCTCCTTCGCCAACCCCCACAGGAGGACGTTCCACCTTTCCTGAATCTCCTTCTTTACTTGCTTTGTCTCCACGTTCGCTGCCGCCCCTCTCATCCCCATCATCCGGGAGAACATTAACCTCACCAAGAGCGATATAGGAAACGCTGGGGTGGCCTCGGTGTTGGGGAGCATATTCTCCTGGCTCACGATGGAAGTGGTTTGCGACCTGCTGGGCCGAGGTACGGGTGCGCCTTCCTCCTCATGCTATCCGCCCTGACTGTCTTCTGCATGTCGTTCGTAGCAGATGCAGCAGGGTGCATTGTGGTCCGGTTCATGATCGGTTTCTCGCTAGCAACCTTAGTGTCGTGCCTGACTGGATGAGCACCATGTTCAACAGCAAGATCATTGGGCTGGTGAACGGGACCACAGCCGGCTGGGGGAACATGGGGGGCGGTGTGACCCAGCTAATAATGCCTTCGGTCTACGCGCTGATCAAGAAGACCGGTTCCACCCCATTCACAGCCTGGAGGATCTCATTCTTCATCCCAGCATGGCTCCATGTCATGAGGGGATTTCTGGTCCTAACCATGGGCCAGGACTTGCCTGACGGCAGCTTGGGTGCCTTACAAAAGAAGGGTGATGTGGCCAAAGACAAGTTCTCAAGGGTTGGTCTGTCATTAATTAATTCTTGCTCCCGAACTCGTGTCACCGTAAACATATGCTTGATAACGCTCTGTTTAGTAATCTTAATATAATTCCGTTGCGCCGAAAATCTTGACTTTATAATGTCTTTAATGTTTTCAGGTGCTGTGGTATGCCGTAACAAACTACAGGACATGGATCTTTGTTCTCCTGTACGGATACTCATGGGAGTAGAGCTCTCGACCGACAACATTATCGCTGAGTATTTCTATGACAGGTTAGCTATTCTCCCTCCAGAGGGCCCGAGTGGAGGCGATGCAGCAACTTGTTGCGATCCTTCGCATTGCGAATATGGATGCAAGAAATTGAGTTCTGACCTTATTGATTTTCTCATTGGAATGCAGATTCAACATGAAGCTACACGCTGCCGGAATCATCGCCCCCAGCTTCTGTATGGCCAACATAGTTGCCCGCCCATTTGGTGGCTACATGTCTGACGTGGCAGCCCGGTACTTCAGCATGAGGGGCCGCCTGTGTGTCCTGTGGATCCTCCAGACCCTGGGCGGTGTTTTCTGCATGTGGTCAGCAAGGCCGACACTCTCCCACTTGCAGTCTTCGCCATGATCCTGTTCTTGATTGGGGCCCAAGCTGTGTACAGGGCCACATTCGGGATCATCCCATTCATCTCGAGGCGGTCCCTCGGCATCATATCGGGCCTCACAGGGGCAGGTGGGAACTTCAGTTCGGGCGTGACTCAGTTCATCTTCTTCTCTACCACGAAGTACTCCAAATCGACGGGGCTCTTCTACATGGAGATCGTGATCATGTGCTGCACGATGCCTTTCAATCTCGTGCACTTCCCTCAGTTGGGCGGAATGTTAACTAAGCCGTCCAAGGACATCGTTAAGGGCACCAAGGAATGCTACTATGAGTCGGAATACAATGCTGAGGAAAAGCAGAAGGGCATGCACCATGGGAGCATTAAGTTCGCCGAGCACAGCCGCTCCGAGAGGGGCCGGAAGGCTGTCGGGTCTGCACCCACGCCACCCAACACCACCTTCAGCTACGCACGTCTAACTGATAGATTAATGGCCAGTTTGAAACTAAGAAAGAGATCTAATGGGGGATCACGATTGTGAGCTCGTATGCAACAGATAAGATAATAATGAGAGATCGGGACGAACGGCCTCTCTTAGATTTGGTATCCTCCTAGTTAAGTTGGTTCTTCAATGTCTGAAGGTCTTTAAATATTTCTGGGACACAAATAATAAGTACACGTATATATGAAGGGTTATGGTTATTCCTTGTGAGCATGTGTTTTTTATTATGTGAATAATTTCCAGTTTCGGTTCGTACCAAAATGTTGCTATCAACTATATTTCGCCAATTGAAAACTAACACCGTTAGCATTTTCTGAGCTAATCACCGTCGGACCACATTTAGCATTTTCTGAGCTATCATTAACGAAGCTTTTAATGGGCTTGGTCCAAAGTGAGGTCGGCCCATATCTAGCTTAATCAAATAGAAGAGCCTAGCTCGAGCCCACATTTGAGAGCTCGAGCTTAGGGAATTTCAGCCAAGCTAGCAGAGCTCAAGCGTACGCATATTGTAGCTCAACTCAACTCGATTACACCCTTCAAGTGCTCCTGATCCTTGTAGCTCGTACAGTCGTACCTGACTCCCCCATGATAACATATATAATTACACATGCAGAGTAATTCGAATATGACTTGTTCCAGATTGTATATAATTGGCCTGCCAAAGTTGATAGTTTTGTATCAATATGCGTAGTGAGAGCGGTTCTTAGATAATAAGCTGACCGACACTCAGATACAGATAGGACAGTGTTGGGGAACATCAATTGGTCAACATTATTGCAAGTCATATGTGGTGCAATAATGTTTTTTTTATAGGTATGGTGCAATAATAATGTATTCTTCGACGTCAAGCATCTCCTAGCCTGTATACATGATTGCACCAAAATAAAAAACATATTTAAAAATTAAAGAAAAGGAAATTAAAAAAAGAAGAAATGAAAATAGTAACATGCAGACAGGATGTATTTATGTTTATGTTTCATTTAAAAAAAATGGATGTATTAACATGATAAGAAATAATATAATTGTTTATTTTTAATCTTTGAATGCCCATTTTTAGTTTTTGGCCCGTGCATGGGGGGCATTTGGCTGGTTATTCTCTCGTCGCCGAGCTCCTATAACTGTAGTACGATTTTATTTATTAAAGCACGATCAACGGAAAAGGTGACAATAGGTTTGACAGACGGCTTTTCTCTTTTAATAGTGAGTGATGCTTTCCGATGTATGCAAAATATTAATTCTGCTTTTGACTCATTATATTCCTATATATTTTGATAGGAAAAGCACGATGGATGATTTGTGACGGTGGGTTTTCCTCTCCTCTGCGCCCTCTTCCTCTCTGGCTAGCCTTGCGGTGGAGAATGGTTGCGGCTGGCATGCTCCTGTGGTGGAGCTCTGGATTGGAGGCAACCTACTGCCTGACTGCTGTCCTCTTTCGATTGGTGGTGGAGTCAGACTTCCAAACCCGACCCGACTGCCGAAATTGACCGACTTCTGATCCCAACCGGACCCGACTAGAATTAAACCCGATTTCCCCGCTCCTCACCGATCCTTCTATTCGGACTTCCTCTTCACCCCCCGATGGCGACTTCTTGTTTGTTGCTTCTCTGCCTCCCACTGTGACAGTATCCCCCCCCTCCACATGAAAGAATTATAGCTTTAGTTTGATTTATTGAACCACGCTTGTAAAAAGCTTTTGTGGCTTGCCTCTTTGTCGTTTTGTTTTGTAGGTCTCGGCTCCCCTACGATAATCGTTGATTTGAACCTATCATGTATCCTAACTAATTTGATCTGATTGTCTTTAACGATAATCACTAGTTTGAACCGATTGAATGAGTCCGGATGCTTTGGTTTGACTATCGAGGGTTTGGGTTGTTAAGATTTGATTTGATAGATTAGATATGAAGCTGTGATCTGTAAAGGGTCCCTGTGCCGGGTATCGATTCCAAACCCTCTTGGCTTTGCTCCTTTATTTCGGCACAGTAGCAGCTTTATATGGTTTGCAATCGGCTCCGCTTCCTGGCATTGTTCGGGGCCATATACAGTTCAACTCTAAGGGTCGGAAATAGACATACAACAACTTCAAAGATTTATTCAATTGTATTTGTGCTCATTGTTGTGCTTTTCCACATTATTTTTTTCTTTGCAATGATCTCGAAGATCTACTGTATTTTCTCTATTTTTGTAATCTTCTCTTAAATCTGTACTCATTTTTATTATCAATGGACAATCATTGATTGTTGAGCGTAAAAAAAAAAAGCAAAGGAAATGTACTGATTTTGCACATTACATTTGAGTGTTTCTTTTTAGGACCGTAAAATTTATTTTTGTGTAAATACGGCAAACGCAATTTTTTTAAGGTCATTTACAATTTATTTGATATTTTTTCAATTTTGGGGATTAAAATATCAAAAAATCGAAAATTAAAATAAGAAAAGAATAAGAGGAAATTGAACTGAGAGAGGGAGAGAAAGAAGGCAGCCATGCTATCATGGGAGGTGGTGGCTACGAAAATCACCACTATCTCAAATGAGGTTGTAAAATGTATCTCAATTCGTAGGTGATCTCATCTAGAACAGTCGTGGCTCTTATTCTTTTTCTCTCTTTTCAAAGAGTGAGAAGAGAAAAAGAATAAGAGATCAGAGGGAAGATGATCAATGTGACTTGATTCAATCAATTTGATACTTGTTTCTTTTAAATAAGATCTCAGGTTCGAGTCTTGTAAAGAGAGAAAATCCAAGGTGAGAGAGTTTTTACCTCTTAGTGGGCCGACCGGGCTCGATTGGATTAGTCGGAACTCGTTAGACTTTCAAATACCATGGTATACACCGAAAAAAAAAAAAGGGAGCAGAGGTGGTGTTCTTACCACCGACCACCATCGCCGCCCCGTAGCCGGATGTAGAGGTCTGCATGGGTATTGTATAGACTTGGAGCTACTAAAAATTTACCCGTTAGGGTAGGGTCTGGGTAGATCCAACTAAATTAGAGTAATGTTCGCGTAAAAATTAATGCTCCGTTTGGTTTCGCAATTAAAATCACAAAAATTTTAATTTTAACTTCAACTCAACACACTACAAATAAAAATACACATTTTCCAAATCAAAAATTTTAACTTTAACTTTAACTCAATACACTACACAATCATTTGTCTTTTTTCACAATCAAAATCAAAGTTACTTTAACTCTGAAACTAAATGCACCATAAGAGATTGGTAAAAATCGACTCCTGTTTTGATTCCACTCTACAAGGTATTTAAAACGGAACAGTATTTGGTACCCATGCTTCATTTTCTATTTTATATGTTATTATAATTTTATTTTATTTTTGATAAATATAATAAATTTACTAAAATTAGAATGAAAAAAAATAAAGTCAAGTCCAATAACTAAAACATGAGTCCCTAATCATTGGCCTCTACCTCTACTTTCCTCATCCTCTTCGGCCTTCCCCCCACCCATTGAGACCTGTTTTGTATGGATGTTCAATTTTAATGGGTTATTGTAGATGATGTGAATCTTTTTCCGTTTTATTTATATTTGGTTATCCTGTTTAAAGAGAAAAAAAAAAGAGTTCTTACAATAGATCATGAATCTGTAGTACAATACAGCTTCCAAATACGATCTGATTCCAAGTCCGAATAAAGGATTCGATTCAAAATTGTGGAAATAATCCTCTACAGCTTAAGGTCTCCTCACACCCCTAGCTGGACGCCTCAGGCGATCGACTTGCCTGTCGCCGGTGTTCACCACCACCACCACCCCTCCTCTCTTTCTCTCTCTCTCTCTCTCTCAGATGCCCAGTTCATACTATTTTTCTTTAATTATTATTTTATTTTTTGAAATTGATGAAATATGAGATGCCATATAAAAGGCCTCAAATAAGCATTTAGCGAAACGTAATGGCTTTGCTTGAACGATACTAAACATTAGGATCTTAAAGAGAAAAGACTCAAATTTAACGGTCTGAACTGGTACTTTTCCCTACTTGGATTAATTTGGTGATAGTTTAAGAATATTTTGTACACATAAAACTTTATGTAGGTTGCAGCCAATCTTTGAAATGCGTTAATTGGTATCCAAAATTCTGACAAGGTTTTGAATTATGGAGGTAGAAAAAATACAAAAATTTACTTATTATAATTCTCAAACATATTTATATGATAATATTGTGACGACATATATTATTATTCTGGGATGTCAATCGAATGCAATGCGTCGCTTTCAAACAACAGAGACCCCGGTAAACAATAATAATCAAGATTTGCCTGTTTTGGGTCATTATTATCAATCGGATCACTATTAATTACAATACAATGTAAATGATTAGTTATATTAAGTGGTTTCCATTTTCTCAGCAGGTGTATGCACTTTAAATAAAACTTATTGAATAAAGAATATATCGAATTTCTAGACTGCATGCTATATGTCCGCTATTGCACATGGATGAAAGAGTTTCAGGACGACCGGTCTCGTGGCCGTTTATTTTGTAAATGAAGCTATCATAATGTGGTGAAGTCCCACCCCAGTCATGAAGATTTGAGAGTTTCTCCAATAATCAATTAAATTGGGCCCTCTTTCAGATCAAAACCTGAGACAACTTTGCGTAATTGGGTCATGAAGACATAATTTTTGAATCATTGAAAACATATGTACACATTTTATACTTTTACAAGCAAATAAAGCACCAAACTGCAATGAGTGGTACATATATATGTGCACTAATCATAGCGTTCTTTTGCCTTTATTCGCCAACGGGCAAGTGGGTGATCTGTTCATTCATTTATAAAATTTTGCAACTTCTCTTTTATTTTTGGTAATAAAAAATCTGTAAATCTTCTCACATTTATAGATGATAGTATTAGATTATTGAGAAAATTGATAGTCAAAGAAGGATGAAAAAAAATTAGTGACTACTCTTTTCCGCTACAAGTGAGTCCTATCAAACTAGTAAATAGATTTTTTAATAGTTGATAAATGACCATTCCTAAATCCAAAAATAAAAAAAATGACATCTCATTACGAGAATAAAACCTTCAATTTCTTAATTGACAAACAAATACGTGCATTATTACACTATATTCTCTTTTTCAAAATAATAATTACTCTGTTGATCACGTCGAAAATCGCCGACGGATAGATAATGAAAAAACTAGGCGTGCCAGGTCACTGTCCCAAGAATATTACCGATACAACACTAGCCGATCCCACCGGTACAGAGCGTCGTACCACGGCCTCAAGAGTCCCCGGGATTAAATGGCGGCTGAGTTTCAAATATATGAAATAGAGATTGAAGGAGCCTCAGACTGATCTAGCGCCTCAGGGATTTAATCGCTATGAGTTCTACACTATTCTTCGTGCTCCTTTAAATTTCGAAACAAAGAAGCGGCCCAAGAGCCTACTTAGAGTCTCGGCTAGGTCAACTCAAAGGGATAGAGTTAAAAATTGAATATGTTCACTCGCTTCTCATCCAATTAAACCCTATGTGGACACTTACCTCGAGTACTGCTACTGAAGAAAGTCAAAGGCTTTGCCTTGAGAGTTCAAGGCGAGAACAGGTAGATACTTTAAAGGAAATTGGCCTAGCAAAGCCGATTAATTTGATGGCCTGCGCCGATCGAAGATTGACTTATCCCAATGCATGAAGATAAATAGCGAGAAAGTAAATAGCGAGAAAGTAAATGTGTGAAGAAAAGAAAGATAGAAAAATGTAGTGCGAATGATAAATGTGCTGAAGGGGATTACAATGAACTCCGAATCATGAATTTATAGGCGTTACAATGAAATCCTAGAGAATATATCGTAATCGGATACATCTATAATTATGATATCGGAATAAAATTCGAATAGGAAATTGACTACATAACCGACCTAAATTGCCTAAAAGATAAAATATCAAACCATATCGAAGAAATATATGACTTATTCGACTTTCTAAAATCAAAGATAACACGAGAATATCACGTACTTGATCACCAAGATATCAGCTGCCGCTTAGAATTTCTTCTTCCACTACCCTCTGTAAAAATCTCTCACCCATGCACATATTCTCTGGCCACCAATATGGCTTCTCTCTTAACGGGCTCCATGTTGGGCGTTCCATCTTGGGTCAAAACCTATTCAATTTAGGCCTTCTTTCACCATTTGGAATTCAATCTAGCCCTGCTCGTGCTATGATATCCACAGTTCGCTTCTCCAAATCCGAACCAGCATACTTCTAAAATCTAGGAAAACTGTCGAAATTACCGATTACACGTCACGACTTGACAATCTTCACCAATTACGGAAAATGATGTAAACATACTCTACTATGAAGAAAGTGGGTGGATCAATATTCATTATCATTTTTTTTGTGAAATATTCATTATCATATTTATTATTCATGATTTTCGAGTTTCAAGTTTTAATCAACCAAAATAAAAAGTTTCAAGTTACTAATATGTTTGGCATTAGAGTTAAGTTGAGTTAAATTTTGGTTTTAATTGATTTGTAATGATTGTGTTATTGAATTATTTGAAAAAATATAAAAAAATAATGAATGGTTGAGATAAAGTAATCATTGTGTTGTTAAATTGTGGAAAAAGTAATAAATAGTTGAGATAATTTAGTATTAAAAATTAAATTGAATGGTTAAAAAAATTGAAGAAAAAAGAAAAAGTAATAATTGTGTTGTTAAATTGAAAATAAGTGAAGTTGAGTTGAATATAATTAAAAAAATTTCTAAAGCCAAACAAGGCCATGCACCAGCAACCTCCGAATTCAGAGGCTCTGACCGTCTCTAGGGAGCAAAATTGTAATTAAAAACAAAAGGGGGGCATTTGTTGATTATCTCTTCTTGGCAGGTTGCTTTTTTTTTTTGGAGGAAAAAGCATTTATGTTGTTTATAAGATCGACTCTCGAGAATTTATGATGCAAACTTCACAAAATTCTACGATGCGACCTTCATGTCAAACATTTGCTCATCAACTCTGTATTTCGAGGATATGGACCGAATTTACTACATAGGAGGTATTAGACATTAAAAATTTTGGATGCCTGAAAATAAGAACGGAAAATTAAAAAAGATGGGGAAAAAAACATTTTCACCCCTAAAGTATGAGGATGAAAAGTTTTTGCCCACTAAACTATATTTTTTGGAACAATTACATCCTCGGCTATCCTCTAGGAAAGGTGTGCCCCTTCCATTACTTACTTTGTAAAATTAACAGAGGTGGCCGGCGTCTAGCATATGACTTGCGCTACAACGGAAAAAATAAAGAAATTTGAATAAAATGTAAAAACTGAAAGAAAGAATTAAAAAAAGAAATTGAAAAAGAAAAATAGAGTAGGTGTGACTATGTCGGTGCGAGCTCTGACGACCCTACCATCTTGGGAGGATGGAGCGCGCTGACGACGATGGAATGGAGAGGCAAGTAGTAGTTGGGCAGGCCTCTCCAATCATGAAGAAAGGGAAGAGGGAGAGGTGAGGAACCTTAGAAATTTTTTCCTCAAAAAATTGCGAAGGGTAGTATTTCCAAAAAAATAATTTAGAGGCAAAAGTTTCCTGATCTAATAGTTTTATTTATTTATTTATTTATTTATTTTTGGGTAAGTTGGGCAATTTATCATCCATTTAATCATTAACATAAAGACCGCACAAATTAGTCCTTTAAGGATCGACTAATTAATAATTGATGCAGTGCCACAGCTTTAGCTGACTTAATATCGTGCACCAGGTGTATGCAAGCCAGAGATCAGAGTGGGTGCGGCCCCACACGTGCGCCACGGGTTTACGTGATCCGGCTGTAGCAGAGTTTCCTTTTGCTGAGCTGGCAGCAAACCATCACTTCGGGATGCGACATGAGTTCAGCAAAATATGGAAAAGACAATAAAACCAAAAAATAATAAAGTAATAAAGCGAGAGATGCCAAATCAACATTAGTCAATTTAAAGGGTTCGATATCTGCCCTTCTTTAAATAAAATCTCGAATTTTAATCTTGGAGATAAAAAAAATTCTTGATTAAGGATAGTTTATCTTTATGGGCTGGCTCTCGGATCGAATTAGTTGAGACTGGTTGAACTTTCAAAAATTAGAATACAAGCTGAGTTGGAGATGTTAAATCAATGTACGTTTTTGTCTTCTAAAAAATTTCAAGTTTAAGTTTTGTAAATAAAGAAATTAAAAATTTGAAAGAGATTTATCAATTAGTGATCCAATTGATTGGAATCTAAATTAGTCGGAGAGGCATTTCGATATGTACCACTTAATACCCGAAAGCTCGATTGTACTTAATTAATCCTTATTCAAATTAGTTAGACTTATTAAAGGATATTGCGGACTTTTCCTACTTATAGTGTTTGAATCCAAAATCTTTTTATATGTTCATAGTACTTATTTAAAAATAAAAAACTTCGAACTACCTTAATCAATTGGGAATCATTGGGTTTTCCAATGGGTAAACACGGAAAAAGATGCGAGAGATGCTAAGGCAAAAAAACAAAAGGGCAAAAAACAAAAAATAAGAAAAAAACAAAGGAAAAGAAAAAAATGGAAGAAAAAGCAAACCCGAAGAAAGCGGGTCAAATTATCCATCAGACTTCCAAATACTTCCCCTTCTTCCTCCTCCCACTGAGCTCTCTCCCATTTCTCACTTCACTCCCTTTCAGTCTCTCTCTCTCTCTCTCTCTCTCTCTCTCTCTCTCTCTCTCTCTTCCCCCTCTGTATCTGTGCTTGGTGCTCGCGAAGCTCCCATTGCAGATCCAGGTATGTTCCGAGTCTCCTCTGCAGTTCTGTTTCAAGCTCTAGTATTGCCTTCTCCCCGCCTTACACTTTGCAAGGAAGCTACGGTTGAGATTGTCAGCTCGTTGCTGAACGGAACCCTTTCATGTTTCTGCCGAAGCAGAGAGCTAGAACTTCACTTTTCTGAAGTGGGTTTTCTATGTTGGGATTGGTTTGTTCGAGGTTGTTTTCATTTTGGCCTGAAGGAGTGAGTAATGGGGCTGAATATGCCTCTGTTTTATGCGCTCGGTTTTCTGTTCATCTGTTGTTCTCAATGGTGGAGTGGCTATGCGTCGTATGTCTGAAGTATATAATCCACTAAAATGGTAGTTCTCTGCCTTAAAAATTGAAGATATGTGAAAAGGGAATTGCTCGGCCTCATAATTCCGTCTCTGGTTGGACAGATTGGTTCTCAGTTTGATGACTGTTAAACTATGTTGGAGTCTAAGTTGTTATGTATGTCGGACGATTGGACGAGTAATCCTAAATTTACCACTTTCTTCTGTTGATTTTATTTTATTGCAGGAATCCTCCCTCACCAAAGCGGATCTCACGATTGGATTGGCAGGAAGTCAGATAGAATTGGTTTTTTGGATTGATGGAATGAGTTATGAACTTGAGTCAGATACCGAGGCTTAAGCATCAGCGTGACTCTTCGATGTTTGTTTCATCCTCTTGAGAGTTGGGAAAGGGGGAGCAGGGAATGGAGGAAATACAGTCCCAATCGGATAATTATAGGTCCTCATCGTCTTCGGCAAGCAGTCCAGCAAGCAGGGTTCCTTCAAGCAACTTCTTTTACTTACGTAAACCTGGTTCTCTTAGACAACCTATCTCGTTCGAGGATTCACCCGAATGGGAGGATACAGATGTTGACATAAGAGTGGATGATGGCGGTGATTCGATTCATATGGCAACCACTCCAGCTTCTCCATCCCTATCGAAGCTTCATAGTGGGTCTCTGCCTTCACCACCACTGCCTGAGGGGGCTGCCGTTGCAAGAAAAATCGCAGGAGCATCCCTCGTGTGGAAGGATTTGACCGTTACTATAAAGGGTAAAAGGAAGTATTCTGACAAGGTGGTGAAGAGTTCAAATGGGTATGCCTTGCCTGGGACAATCACAGTAATTATGGGTCCAGCTAAATCGGGGAAGTCAACATTACTGAGGGCTATTGCAGGTATTTACTCTGTCCACAGTTACGATTATAGTTGAAGATATCTTTGCTTCCTCCTGTATCTCTTTAATGCCTGTAGCTGAAGTTATTACTTGCATATACTTCAGGAAGGTTGCCTGATTCAGCGAGAATGTATGGTGAAGTTTTTGTCAATGGGGCAAAGTCTCACATGCCTTATGGTTCTTATGTAAGTCATATTAGCATAATTTTGTATTTAAATTACATAATTTGCTTCTGCTAGTCATGTGGATTTTTTGGTGAATGAGATATATGCTACTGCATGATTTGAAGGATTGTCTTTCTCATTCTTTATGTATTATTACAATTGTGAAGTGAGCACATTATTCTCTTTGGTCCTGTCTCTTTATTTATAAAAAATTCTTCAGTGATGCACATAACTGTACTTTGATACGTAAATGGTACCCTGAATACTCTGAAGGTACTTTCTACCAAGGACAGTAATGAGTTCTCTTTGACTGACGTGCTTTGCATTTGAATGTTTGTGCTGCTAATGCTGAATAATATGTTTCAAATTTATGCACCTCCATTAATTGTAAAGTGATTAATGGTTCTGTCTCTGAGAATTGCACTAAAAACTATTACTGGATTTGCAGGGCTTTGTTGAAAGAGAGACCACACTAATCGGGTCTCTTACTGTCCGAGAGTTCTTATACTACTCAGCACTCCTTCAGCTCCCAGGTTTCTTTTGTCAGAAAAAGAGCATTGTAGAGGATGCAATCCATGCTATGTCTTTGACCGATTATGCGAATAAACTGATTGGCGGCCACTGTTATATGAAGGGTCTTCCCAGAGGTGAGAGAAGACGGGTCAGCATCGCAAGGGAGCTCGTGATGAGGCCACATATCTTATTCATAGATGAACCTCTTTATCATCTAGACAGGCAATGACCAAGTCCTTTTCCCCTTATTGCTTAGCAGTTTTCTTAACACTCCTCCCTTAGCTTGTCAACTGTTCAGTGGCCTTGCATTTAAGATGGTCAAATTTCTCTGCTGAACTAAGGGATGGACGTAATGTATAATGGACACAAAGAAAACATCACATTCTGCTGCTGAAATGCTCACCCTGGGGATCTCAAATTAAGCAGCTTCTGAGATTGGATTGACTAGAATTTTCTAACCAACATTAATTGCCCCATTAGAAAGATAGGCTTACACGAAGAATAATAACACTAATTAGCTGAAGTCACCTGTTTTGTTCAGTGTCTCTGCTCTTCTGATGATGGTTACTCTGAAGAAACTTGCCAGCACCGGCTGCACCCTCATATTTACAATTTATCAGAGCAGCACTGAAGTATTTGGCCTTTTCGACCGGATTTGTCTTCTTTCAAATGGAAACATGCTATTTTTTGGAGAAACGTTGGCTTGCTTGCAGGTAAGCTAGGTAGCAAAGAGAACTCTGGTTCTCTTATATTGCCTATTAAGAGTTCTTGCCATTGGCTCTTTATGTAAGTAGCCAAGTCGTAAGACGTGGAAACTGATTCATTAGCACTGTTAGTTTAACTAATTTAATTTCTCCTTTATCATTGAAGCACTTTTCCAATGCGGGATTTCCGTGCCCAATAATGCAAAGTCCTTCGGATCACTTTTTGCGTGCGATCAACACAGACTTCGACAGAATCATTGCTATGTGCAAAAATTGGCAGGTATCGTCAACTATGAATGTTGGATGCTGAGAGTGTTAAATTGATTGTGTTTCAAAATGAGAATCTTATAAGAAGTGATATCTTGTTTTTCCTTCTGATTATTCAGATGATTCTTAATCCTTGACGTCCTTTGACCGTGATCTACATGGTTGGAACAGGATGACCATGGCGATCTTTCATCGGTGAATATGGACACTGCTGTTGCAATACGCACACTTGAAGCAACATATAAATCATCAGCCGATGCTGCTGCAGTCGAGACAATGATTTTAAGACTCACTGAAAGGGTAATGGTTTTTTGTTGAATCTGCTCTTTGGTTCTCATACATTTTTAGCTCTGCTTGAAATTTCATCATGAATCCGCTCATGACACAGGATGAACTTCCTGAGGTCTTTAATGAAAAAGCCGCTAATTACGGTGTTCACAATCTGTCTTGCATAGTTCCATCATTTTAGGCATTTCTCCAGTTAACAATTAAACAAACATGTGCCTATAATGTTTGAGGTCAAAGTAGAGCACACCGAAAATTCCTTCTGGCCCTTGGCCTTGAACTTAATCATCTTAGCCGACTACTTTTGGTTGCTTCTGCAGGAAGGTCCACTTCTTAAAAGCAAGGGAAAGGCTAGCTGTGCTACAAAAGTTGCAGTAT
Source organism: Punica granatum (assembly GCF_007655135.1). NCBI lineage: Eukaryota > Viridiplantae > Streptophyta > Magnoliopsida > Myrtales > Lythraceae > Punica > Punica granatum. The sequence goes on from NC_045129.1 coordinate 30,964,531, forward strand.
TGACTTGGAGATCACTTCTTGTCATGTCGAGGGAGTGGAAATACTATTGGCTACGATTGATTCTCTGCATGCTCCTTAGTCTCTGTGTTGGCACTGTTTTCTCTGGATTGGGGCATTCATTGTCATCCGTTGTGGTACTGTGCTTTTCCCTTTAAAAAGTATATATTTTGTTATGATGATGGAAAATTGATAATCTACGATGAGGTTTTGTAAGTTTTCATATGAATCTATCATTTGTCAATTCACCTTATGATCAAATTTCTTTCGTGATGCGACTATTCTTGTATTCATGTCTCTGTTTCTTGTGCCCTAAACTTTGCAGACAAGAGTTGCAGCCGTATTTGTCTTTGTATCATTCTCATCGCTTCTTGGTATTGCTGGAGTTCCTGCGCTTATGAGAGAAGTCAAGGTAATGCAATTTTAACCATCAAGGTGGTTTTTTTTTTTTAATCAATATATAATTTTAGTAAGGCTTCAGAAGATACATTTATTTTTCGTTATAGATAATATGTTTCACTTATTGATCACAAACGTTTTATAAAGCGGTCTGAAGCCCAGAAACCTGCCAGAATACTACTGTCAGGAGTTGACAGATCTCCAGATTAGACTGTCTTGTCCAGTCTGATATTTTTGTTGCTGCATTTTATCTTTCTTATTGAATAAATGAATAAATGGATCTTAGTCTGTGGCTTTTGCAGATATATGCAAGTGAAGAATCAAACCAACATTCGGGAGCATTGGTCTTCCTACTTGGGCAGCTCCTCTCAAGCATCCCGTTCCTGTTTCTCATCTCCATTTCATCAAGCCTCGTCTTTTACTTCCTTGTGGGCCTCCGCGACGAATTTAGTCTGCTGATGTACTTTGTGCTGAACTTCTTTATGTGCCTTCTCGTCAATGAAGGGCTTATGCTTGTAATCACTTCCATCTGCCGCAACCTTTTCTGGAGCATCCTGTCATTGGTGTCAATCCATGTTAGTCGCTCGGTGCCCATGCCATACTGTTGGTGATTTGTTTATGCTGTTTAATTTAATCCCAAGAAGAAGGGTAAATTAACTCTCGATTTCTGCTATATATCAGGTGGTGATGATGCTTTCAGCAGGCTACTTCAGAATTCGGAATGCTTTGCCGCGACCGTTGTGGACATATCCAGTATCGTATATTGCTTTCCACACTTATTCGATCAAGGCAAGGCTTCCCTAGATGAAGAAAGCTGAAAATAACGTTCTGATTTCTACTCAAGATTCATGAAATCCAATAGAGAGAAAAATGAGAGGAAAAATTAAAAATGGAGTATTCCTCCGTACTTTTCTGACTGCAGAGAAGATGCACTGCTCAATGCTACTATGAATTATCTTCAATGTAAACTCTTGGATGATCTGACCATTACTGAACACGGTATAGAGAGTCAGAGATACATGCTTTAGTTGATCGTTCAACGGATTGTGTGATGTCATCTAAAATACATTTAACTCTGATGCCTCCCTCCATAGCCCGGATCAGAACACATAGCAGTAGCATGTTGCTTCTCTTTTCGAGGATTTAGTTGATGGTGTCTTTGTTATATTCTTGCAGGGGCTTCTTGAAAACGAGTATCTTGGGACTTCTTACGCAGTTGGGCAGGTGAGGACGATCTCAGGGTATCAGGCACTCCAAAACTCATACGACATCTCGGCTAATGCAAATTCCAAGTGGGAGAACCTCCTAGCACTTTTCCTTATGGCAGTGGCCTATCGAGTTCTCTCCTTCTTTCTTTTGCTTTGCTGCGTCGGGAAGAATCCTTCGCTCCGTAGATTTTTCCGGTGTAGAAAAGAGACGGGCAACTAAAGGTGATTCTTCCCTTGTCACAGCTATGTTCGGCTGTTCAGGATATCACATGTTCTGCTGCAGCTCTGATTTCTGCTAGTTCAAACATATTGTATATCAATGCCTAAACATTTTCGGGAACTCGAGGTTTTCGTATTTTCATGCTTAACAATGAAAGATCCTCTACAAGAAATGGCAGGGAGAGGTTGAGAGCTATTTTGCGGTTGCATGACATGTATAGGACCATACGAGGTTGGAGTAAAATCTCTGAATAGGGGGGTTTCACATTGATATTTCATCTTCTGTTTTTTTTGTCGGTAATTACATTTGAAATTGAAAAAAAAAAAAGTCAAAGAATAATATCTACTGGTCAACCATGGCCCCAGATCACTTCTGATCAATCTTCGCCGTCAGATCCATATTCCGTAAGATCCATATTCCTTAAGGACGATCTATCAGGCATCAATGCACCCGCAAGTTTCTCCTTAACCTCTCTGATGTTGTCCCTAAGTTGACCGCCTGAATTTCCACTCATCAGACGATTCACCTTCTCCGTGACCTCCTCCCTCGTGATCTTCCTCTGGTCTGCCAGGTTGATCCCGATCTTCTAGTCATCAACGGCTAGTTTTCGGTTCGTGAATTGGTCGGTTGGCAGTGGGAAGCAAATCAATGGCACCCCATTCCACATGCTCTCGACTATGGATTTCCACCTGCAATGCGTTAAGAATCCCCCGATCGCCGGGTGAGCCATCACTTCGAACTGGCTGCACCAGGGTACGATGATGGAGCTGTCACCGAGAGAGACTTTGTATCCGGCAGGTAATGGATCTGCTTTATCCGGCAGGTAATGGATCTGCTTCCTCTGTGCTCATAATGTCGGGACGCAGCACCCAGAAAAAGTTGACGGCACTGAGTGAAAGGCCATGAGCTATCTCTATGAGGTCCGTCCTCGAGACGTGGGGTAGCTCCTGAAGGATATGTACAGAACCAAGCCATGGGACCTTGTGTTTAGCCACTGGGTGCAATCAGACTCTGCCCACAAGCTCGCGGCCACAGAGCCCCTACGAGGCCCATCTGGGACAATGGGCCCAATGGCATAGAATGGTTGCTTGGCATTCAAGGCTGATACAGTAATGAGCTCGAGTTCGTCCATGGTGTTGCATATGATGAAATCGGTCGATTTCACGTCTCGGAAGCAATTGAAGATTATCTAGTGGTAGACGGAGGATGTGTCGGTTTCCTGGAGGTACGACATCATGTCCTTCGGCTGAATGGATTTGACGCCGGGGATGTCCACCGCGGGAAATGATCTACTTTTGGATCTTTTTCGTTTTCGTTTTCTGTTTTATTATTTGGCTGAAATCGTTTTCTGTTTTTTTTTTAATTATATATTTATTCCACAAAAAGAAAAGGAAAAAGATACAGATGTATTCTTGTTTTCGGATCACAATTAGGAGTATTGGGATCCGTGGACATGCTTGATATCTCATGAACCAAACATCATCGACATGAAAAGGTACGAGAAAATATTCATCGATTATTATCATTTATTTTGAATGAATAACAACTAATCATAATATTTATAAATGGTAGTTTATAGACCCGTTGTGGGGTCAATTTTTTACTTTCAAATATTCTGATTAAGTGTTACATAACCAAGTAACTATGTAATACTTTTCGAATATTTGCTCAAAAATACCTTTTATGTTGTATACAAAAAAAAAAGTACCATGTTCACTAATCTCCATGAGCTTTTTTTGGTAGATTCTACGAGATTTTTTACTTAGTCAAAGCATTAAAATAATTAATTTAAGAGTGACATTTGATCCAACTTTAACTCGTTTATTGTTGTAATATCTCGAGAAAAATGGGTAAAGAATGAGATTAACCTATTGAATCATGGTAGCTCAGGAAGCAAAGCCCCATAGGATGAATCTCAAATAGTTTTATCTTACAATAATGTGTTGAAAAAGAATTAATAAAATTTCAACCATTATTAATTTTTATGAAAAGTATGAAAGACATTAACGCGTATTTTCTCATTTCGTGCAATTTAATTGATAATTTGTACCATTAATAATTGATTCAAGTGATTCGACATTTGTTCCGCTAAAGTAAAGTCTTGGGTTCGAATTTTTGTGAATATAAAAAATATACGCTATGAGAGTTTTACCCTTTAGTGACCGACTCGGCTCGACTAGATTAATCGATGCCTAATTAGGCTTATGGATGTCAATATTTACCCTGAAAAGCTTATTTTATCATAGGGATCCATTTATTTTAGTTCATTAAAACGGAGGAAATGTCAAAAAATTGCTTGAAGAAATTACCTTATTTACTTGCCAAACCAATCCTTTTTGTCCTTTTCCCCATCGAATTGAGTCAAGTAAAAGAGAGGAAAAGGAGGAGGGAAAAAAAAAAAAAAGGAAGAAGAAGGAATCTTTCCGAGGCCCACTTTCCTAACCAACTAATTGCAAGACATTAGTCCCATGGGCCTGTTTAGCCCACTAAGCTGATCCAACTATCGGGCTCAATTTTTTGTTATGTTCATATCGGACCGTCCAGTACGGACATCGCTATCTCTGGAGATCGGTTGGTAGCTAATAAGTTATTGGCACTGGAAAAACGTTAGGTAGCCTATTGCCTATTTGGGGCAACAAATACCAAACCCCCCATGGCATATCCTCCTTTTTTTTTATTTATTTATTATTATTATTATAATAATTATTACTATTGACCCCGAAAATTAAATTTTCGGAAAAAAAGGCATTATTATTGCATCTCTCCTATCTAAATCAGTCAGTCTTCTCGAAATTTCAGAATTTATTACTGTATATAAACTTTTGTGGCATTTCTTTGCCTGAACAAAATTGAAGAAGAGAGAATTATGGATAAAACGATTCTAATTTTTGTATATCTTCGTTTTGGTAAGACATAGAGTGTCCGCCCTCTATTAACCGAGACTAATCTCAATTCGAATATCAACCTAATCATAAAGATTCCGCGTATAAGAACATGCCACAGCAGATTCCGTTGAGCATAATGGCTCCTGTGGAACGTTCCGTGGGCGGGATGCGGAAGAGGGAACGCGTAGTTCCACGTCGGCTCTTCCCGCGTATAAGAACATGCCACGTGAGCTTACCACGTCAAAGCCACCCTGACGGCGTCAGCAACGCCGAGTCGCCGGGAAATGGAAGGAGCCAAACAGGGAAAAAAATAAAAAATAAAAAGCAAAAACCTCTGGTGCAAAATTCGTCGCCATCATCTTCTTCTTCTTCTTCTCACCATCATCTCCTATGGATTCTCAGCTTCACCTGTAATTCTTCGCCCTCTGTAATCTCCCTTTTCGCCTTGGCCACTGGGAGGAGCCGATATCGATGGCGTCGTTGTGGAACGGCGAGAGGGCGGTGGTCCTGCTCTTCGTTTCCCGCGTCGTCTTCTCCCTCCCCCTCTCTCTCCTATCCCACGGTATCGTTCTCATTGTCCTCTCCCTCGCTGCCTTCTATGTCGAGATCCGCCTCGAGAGTTCCCCTCCCATCCCCCAATTCAAGACCAGGTAACGAATTTTTCCATCTTCGTGCCATCTATTCTCTAATGTTTGCTCAAGGGCTGCAATTTCAGTGATCATTGCCGTATAAACCTCGTAATTGTTCGAGTTATTAGCTACTCGATCTTCCTATTTCGTGGAAAATAACTCACTATGTAAGAGGGCAATGTATTGTTTGAGCTAGGAAGATTACCTGATCATGATGGCTCTCAAAGCTTGATCAAGGGAAGCTCTTGTTCGGAATTGGGCTGTCACTGTCATTAGTCTTTGTTATCGACATGATTGAAGAAGTATCTCGGGGCCTTAATGGTGTCTGGGTGGATTGAACTGATGAAGTTTTGCCGGTCTTTTGATTCAGGCCAGGTGCCTCGTCGGGGATGCTGTTAGGAGCGGCTACGCTGCCCACTGTTTTGATCTCGAAGCTCATACAGATGTCAAGAGCTCTCTCTCTGAAGAGAATTCGCCCCGAAGGTACATTGGTCCCTCTAAGCCCATATATTGGTCGCTGCTCTTTGCAAAGAGTAGCTGCTCATGGTCTTTGTGCCTCTGCATTGCTAACTTTTGTTTCATGTACTGCTAGTGATTATATTGCGGCTGCAATTTAGCCTCCATTGGTTTTCGTTACTTCACATAAACTGACATCATTCTATTTACTTCTCAACATATCTTCCATATGATCTTCTGCATTACCTGTTTAACCCTCCATTTGTTTTGAATGCTAATCATTGAAAGCCAGCTTTCCATATTTTGAAGACATTTGTCCTAAAACCCATGAAATGTGACTGCAGAATTTGTATTTATTAGGTTGGTCATTCTTTTGCATTTTGAGTGTTCTTTGACGCTGACCTTTTTTGTGTCTGAGTTTCATGTCTTCTTAAATGTATTGCCTTAAAGTGCTCTGTGTTTCCATCATTTGGTGCAGAGATTGACTACATAAAAATGCAGTACTGGGCTGCATGTGTCAGCTGCTTCAGCGTGCTTATCTTCTTCCACCTAGTTTTGTGGCGTTCCTCGCGTTCACCACATTCTCTTAGTCTCTGGGGTGTGAAATTTGCACCAAGTTGCTTAAGCCTCTGTTCTACATGTTCTTATCTCTCTCTTGCTGCTATATGTTATTATGGTAAGTGCTACACTCGGAATATTTTAAACAAGTCTCTCTCCTTGTCTCCTTATCTGCCTCCATAGGTAACATGCTAACTTATGTCGTAGTTTAAATAGCTTGCCTGCATTATACTGATGTTAAAATGTCTTTCCCCTCCCGTATTTACCTTTTTTCTCAGCATTCACCTGACGAAACTTTTATACAGGTTTGCAGCCAACATTTATGCCTTTCTGGGTACTCAGTCATGGATTTGCAGCAGTGAAATTAATACAGCATCTACTCCACACTTTTCCATCATGTGCCTCTATAGGTATGCATTTGTAATAATCTCTTGGCATTCACTGCTCTGAGCAATTGGTATTTTTACTTTTGATCTGCTGGTAGATGTGTGTTAATGCATCAGTATGGTCAGTAGCTTCAGGAGTTATTTGTGGACAGAGTTTTCACTGTTGACTTGTTACTGTCAAAGTGGAGCATCCATTTGTTGTCTATTCATGCTTTCCTTTAGTACCTATTCCTGTTTATATATTCAGGGGAAGCACTTCTGGTGACTGCTGGGCTTGTACTCTACTTTGGCGACATGTTGACCTGTACCTTTGTAAAGGTTAGATTTGCTATTCTCATTTTTGATACATGATTTGACATCCGTCTACTGTGCTACTTTTCAAATTGTTAGCGTTCTGCTATTGCTTGATCAGCCCAATTGATTTTCGTTGACAAACATTGTTTGAACAGGTTAATGAAAAACTTACTTCAATGGACATAACTGCCTCTGGTTTTGGAAATGGTAGGAGTGAGATTAGCATTGTCATTCAGGTATACTTGTCAGATAATAAGATAAAATTTCTCCAAGTTCCATGTCTGAGTAGATATCGACAATTTGCTTATTGTTTGCAGGGAGTGCTACTTGGTCTTCTTGTTTTCCCCCTGCTCTTTAATGTCTTGGTCCGGATTTGGGACCAGCTTTCAAGTAACCCTCTCTCTGGTTCAAGGGCACGCAACGAGTTCAGCAAATCCATTTTATTCTTTACATCCCTTGGGTTTATCTTGACCATCATCATTCCGTCCTGGATGCAATTTGTTCAAGATTTTAATCTGCATCCACTTTTGTGGTATGTCTTCCCTTGCAAACTATTGCACTTTATTTGGATTCTTATGCAATCATAATACTTTGTTATGCATAATAACGTTTTGCTTTGCAGGGTCATTTCTTTTGTTTTTCAAGATCCCCTAAAGAGGTTATCCTTATGTATGTATTGGGCGGCTTTGATATATGCATCAGTTTCAAGGTTTTACCACATCTCAAAGGACAGTACAGTTGAAAGGATTCTTCTTCGAAAGTATTACCATCTGATGGCTGTTTCAATGTTTTCACCTGCTCTGATATTGCAGGTGAATTTACTTCTGGAGAATGCATCCTCATTGCCAAATTTTGTTTCCTCTTCCTTCAGCTATTGTTTTAATATGATCCGATGGCAATGTTCTTGTTTTCCAGCCAGAGTTCCTGGATCTTGCGTTTGGTGGAGCAGTGGCAGTTTTCTTGGTATTGGAAATTATACGAGTAGGTCCCATCAGCTTACGTTCCAATTTTTTTGCTTATGATTCATAATACCAAGCTTAGAGGGTAGTAAATCAGTATGGCTTTCTCATATCTTGTAATGTTCTCTACCACTTTTATTATCTAGGTCTGGAAGATTTGGCCTTTGGGGCAACCTGTCCACCAATTTATGAATGCATTCACAGACCATCGTGACTCTGATTTGCTAATTATAAGGTATTTAAGCCGCCTCCTATAAGCAGGAAACTGTAATTCTTAGTTGCATTTTTGGTGTCCTGGCTCACTTTTTCCTCATATTTTTGTATTGTTTAGCCACTTTTCTCTCTTATTGGGGTGTGCTCTTCCTATATGGATGTCTTCTGGGTACAATGATCGTCCTCTTGCACCCTTCGCTGGAATTTTGAGCCTTGGGATCGGAGACACCATGGTGAGTTAGGTCATTCATTTTGATGTGTAAGATATAATCATTGTTATTGTATTCACTTCTTTATCGAGTTCATTAGAGTTCCTACATCTTGTTTGTCTGCTGAGCATAAAGCAGACAAAAGCAGATACATCTCCTTCTTGAAAAGCCTCGTTCTGATCGCTGGAGATCCCTTTGCTGTTTTATTCCAGGCATCGATGGTCGGCCACAAGTATGGTGTCCTTAGGTGGAGCAAAACGGGGAGTAAGTATTAATTTATTAATCTTCCATGTTAGTGTTATATTTCTTCATATACTTTGCTGACGGTTTTGTACATCGAACGACTTTTTCAGAGAAGACTATTGAAGGCACTGCAGCTGGTATAACATCTGTTTTAGTTGCTTGCTCTGTTCTCCTCCCAGTTTTGACCTCAAGCGGATATATATTGTCACAGGTCCATCTCTCTCTCTCTCTCTCTCTCGGTCTGATAACTTTGAATTCTTTTACTTAATATTGGCGAACTTCCATTTTATTGAGGATTTCTTTCGTCATTTGAAGTTTTCATAAGCCCTGGATGTTTTCATGTTTTAATACTTGTAACTTATAATATGCAGCACTGGTCCTCGTTGGTTTTGGCCGTAGTAGCGAGTGGTTTGCTCGAGGCTTATACTGCACAACTCGACAATGCTTTCATACCCCTCGTATTTTACAGCCTTCTCTGCCTGTAGATGCAGCAGCTTCCTTCCACCTCCTAACCATAGATTACTGATCAAGAAGCTCGTAAACTGCTCAATTCTTTCATACGAAACAGATGGAGATGTTTTCACATGTTTTGTATATTAATGATTCTTGTGCTTCTCTTGGAGCACACTTTTTTGTAGATATATCACTCAGAGATATCGAACCCTGCTGTATAGATTCACAAGTAGAGAAAGCATAGCTCTTAGCACTGGTAATATCGAGTTTAGTCCTCTTATATATCAACGCATACGAGTGATGATGTTTTCCGGGAGATTGTAGAGTCGGCAGCATCCAGTTGCCAAGGTTCCAACTGTTGTATTCTGTTTCTGCGAGTAACATTAGTGTAATAATACTCCCTCGGTGAATTATCTATTGAAATCACTTGGTTATGCAAGTAACATTGTGCTGTGTCTGCGTTTTGATGAATTCGACTTCTGAATTAATGACGTTCAATTTGGTTCAAAAGCAGCTCCAACCTACGCACATGATGTACTGACTCGATATTGGACAGGACAACTTTAACCGGTCTCGACAATATCGGACATGGCAACTTTACTGATTCATAATGTACTAATGTTTTTCAGCGCATGCCCGATATCAAAATACGCTCGTTGTAACAGCATTATGGGCACATGGACGTGGGGTTAATACGGCATGTTGACGAAGAGACGAATCAAAGGGCAGGGTGATTTACGCATGGGCACCAACCTAATTATTCGCAATACGGAGAGTTCTCGGTTCGCTTCCTGGGCTTTTGGCTATGTATATTACTGTGCAGTGGGACATATCATCTGTTAATAATGTCTATCGATCACGCTCTCAAAACTCATCTACTAAGATAGTTACTTGGACAGGAAATACTTTATATTGGTGCCAAGCTCGAACACCTCGACTAACAAGTGGGGGGTGACAGGATGGCCATCTAATAGATTCCATATCGATCACGATCAAGTGTAAATGTCAATGTTTTCAGCACACGCGGCACGAAAAGTCTCGGATTATGCTCTTGGTAACAGTATTATAAACAGTATGATGGGCACATAGACGACGTGGGTTTTGTACCATCATGTCGTTGAAGAGACGGATCAAAGGATGCGGTGATTTGGGCGTGGGCAGCAGCAGAATGGCCACGAAGATGCCAATGTGAATAAATGTACCATGATTTATCAGTGAAACACGTGATTCGTCCATTGGTCCTCTTCTTTTTTATCAGAGGAATTATTATCCCACGTTTCCCATCTGTTGCTGCACTTCCCTTTTCAAGTATTCTGTTCCCAAGATTATTTTCGTAACAGTTAGCTACCGACACGCGTGATAATTAACTCGGAGCTCAGTAGATATCTCGGCCTAAAACCGCAAGTGGGACAATGCCCCGACCAAGGACGAATTTACACGTCCTCAAATTGTTCTGTCAGGATTGTGCAGTTTGCATATCCCGTATTGCTGTCTTTACAATACTATATATAATATATAATTGCTAGGACAATCATCAAATCACGATATTTGTCCAAAAATTCAATATAGAGACTTCCCATTCACCGACTATTCGTTTGCCTAATCTTTCAATAACTTTCACTAAAAAATAATTAATATTTCTATCATCATCATCATCATTATTAAGCCAAATTGAAAATATTTAGTTATGGTTAAGCTAATTGAGCCAAATGGGATAATTGCTATGGAGATTATTATTATTATTATTATTATTTAAGCCAAATGGAATAGTTGAAATATTTTTATTGTTATCGTGGTCATCATCATTAAAACTATATATCTATATCGTTATTATTAACCTAAATAGGATAATTGCTGGGAAAATTGTTGTTGTTATCATTATCATCATCATCTTCATTAATAATAATAATATTATTATTATTAGTATTAAGTCAAATGGGATATATATAATTATGGTTAAGCCTAATGGGATAATTACTAGAGATTATTATTATTATTATTATCATCATCGTCGTCGTCGTCATCAAATATACACACACACACATATATATATATCAATCTATAATTTGTAATGCCAAGACGTAAAGTAAAGAAGAACTTGGTTTCACCCTTGTCATTTTTGGCTTCACCACAATTTATGAATAAATATAATTTTAGAATCCAATTAATTAGAATATTTTATTTTTTTTGCTTTCAATTCTATAAATTCTTAATTATATTCTTGAAACTGTAATTAGGTTTTTCAATTTAAAAAGATATTGAAATATTTTTGTGAAATTCTCCACTCAAGTAATTCTTATATAATTGAAATTGTAAGGAGGTTTTGAAATATTGAAGAACTATTACAAGTTCTATGTTAGTATTAAATACACTTGAAAAATTTAAAAAGAATGCTAAAAACATATTATTTATTGAAAGGTTCAAAAATAAATTGAGTAAATTTAGTTTTCATTTCTATTAAAATTTGAAGATTTAAATTCTATGATTCGTTTATTTTCGTATAAAATATATAAATCCAAATATATTCAACAATTTCGATATTAAAAATTAAGATCTGTTTTAGAAATTAAAATATTTTAATTAATTACCTTAATTTTAATTAAAATAATTTTATTCATGTGATTTTGCTAATCTTATTTATATAATATATAAATTAATTCTTTTAAGTGAAAATATAATTTTATATAAAAATAAATTATTTTTAATGTGAAATATATAACTTAATACTTTTGTAAATGTAATCATGCAATTATATAGTAACTAATGTTTTTGAAGATCCAATAGGTTTCTGCAAATAATAATCCCGCACAACATGCGGGTACAATGACTCTATATAATGTTGAAAGCAAAACAGATTTCACTCTCATGACTGGTCCAAAGTGCTTCCATCTCGTCACATAAACTCTTAAAGCCATGTTAACCTTAACAAATATAAAAGCTTTTTCGCAGGAGATTGCTAAGGGTTAGAAATCAGTCTGAATTTCTTATCAGTCGCAAGACTGTAAAATGAAACAGAATGATAGAGTACAAATATGAAAAGATAACCGGCCATTCGGCTTAGGAAACTTCAGCCCGTATCGATGCCGATGTTTCATATGGCGAATACAAAATAGTGCAGTGGGATCTAAACAATGACCTGGGGCAACGGTGACTGAACGAACAGGCCAAAACAAATCACTGGGGTAAAGACCAGGGGCCCTCTCACATGTCCAAAAAAAAGAAAAAGAAAAAACATAATAGTATATTAATAAATTGATAATGGGTAGTACCATCCACAGTACATCTTTAATAGTGATATCCTTTCCTTCACAGTACATCCTTAATTTTGCTATCCTTTTCCTTGCCATTCATGTCGCAGTCGATTTTCATGTCCTATCCTGGAAATAATATATTCCCCCCGACATACTCGTCTGATCAACTTCTCATTCTTACCTTCTCACGTTGGTTGTCCTGCTATTTCTCGTTATTTACGTACTCCTAAACGCAGCATAAAAGATGGTTATCGTGTTGAAACGATGATCCTGCATGCATGGTTTGAACTTCTCGTGAATCGTCCTTTTAAAGGGTACGGACACTTCAATCTGCTCGGTCCGCCTATAGTTATATTAAGCCGGTGCTTTCCTTGCCACACTGGCACATCTAATTAGAGAAGAAAAGCTATTTTCATTTTGCATGTTCCAAAATACCAGAAGATCGGGAAGCAAGTACTTTCAGAAGGAAAATCGTCTGCTGGAGATTAACAAATAGAGATTTGAAAAGGCTCGAATCAGCTGCCTCAAGATCCCAGATTCGAATTTCCCTTTTCGGAATCAGAGTTCTTAAGCCAAAGAGTTTTACGCATAGTCAGACATACAGTATGAGGATCTACTCGATTTAGGAGAGCTTTCTAATGCCTTGATGACGGGCGGCTCCCTATGAATTTAGATTGTTATATCAACAAATCTTTCGCCTTTCGGGGCTAAAGGGGATATGACTTTTCACTAATCCGAATCTTCCATATTAATATATACCAACAGAGATATGAGAAATTATTAAGCTTGCGTTTAGTTTTCAAGTTAGATAATGATTTAACTCAACTTGATTTTATACAATGATTATAAGTGTTGATAAATATATTGATGTGTGATGATATATGTATGTATGTATATATAGATATGAAAGTAGGTGGATAATTTATTATTAAAAAAATAATTAGAAAAATATATAAAAAAAGTTATTATTAAATTAAAAAAAGTAATGATTATATTATTGAATCGATAAAAAAATAAAATAAAATTAAGTTAAATAAGATTATTATTTAGAAAATAAACGAAGTGCAAGGGATGCGTCTTAATCGGGTGGAAGAGCGGGGTGGAGCCCGTGGAGGGAGCCGACAAGGTTCGGAAAGTACAGAATCAAGACTCCACTGTCTTGTCACGTAACGACTTAACCCACTACTTAATCCCCGCCCATACCCTGTCTGTCCTTTCCAGCATACCTTCGCAGTCCTTGCCCGCATCTGAAATTTCTATAGTATTCCCTTTCATTTTCTTTTCATCTCTTTTTCGTATTTTCACCTAGCTTTTTCTAATTTATTGTGCTCGGGGACCGATTCAGGAATTTAGTTCAGAAGCATGGAAACCGAGAAGAGTTGGAGGATGAAAGCGAAATCATAAAGTCGAGTGTTAACGAGTAAGATAATTTCGTGAAATAATAAAGGGACAAACTCGACGTAATGTATAGATTTTTCTAACTTCCTAGGGTGCGCGACTGCCTCCGCCTTATAAATCCATCCCTACTTGTGCTGTTGCTGGAGTTGGCAACAGATTGGTGCAATGAAAGTCAAGATTATATGATCATCGAATGTGTGCAATTATCAATTCATCGCCAAGTCCTCTTGTCATTACTGGTATATTCTCCTCGAGCTTGATATCTTCAGATATCCCGACTTTGTCTTGAGACATCGATTGGCATGCGATGTACGTATATGTACGTATGTATGAATGATCGAATAGTCATTCTTATCTGTTCAACATGAGAGAGGGTAAGCAAAAAGATCTCCTTGAACCAATCCAAACATAGACTAGGCCACATTTCCTGCCCCACCAAATATATATAAAATATGTTATTTGACATGTCAAAGGAAAATTAGATCTTATTATTACAACTTGTAAAAGATATTTTAAAGAGAACGCGATATCCTTTTAAAAAATATGATTCATAAATAATCACATTGATTCGAAATAAATTATCAGTAACAATTTCAGAATACTTTTTTGAATCTTACCATTTGCCGAGAAAAAAATGACATATACATCAGCTGGAAGATGGGACTTTTCTATTGAAACAACATCTAACCTTTTGCGGCTCCAAATTGATGCTACTTGGTGCCGGCAGAACATGCTACCCCGCTGTGTGTGGACCATTTCTCCAATCTGAAATATAGCCATCAAATGACGTTGCCCTATATCATTGCTACTTTCTCCGGTTCCCACTTAAATATGCGGCACATGCATGCGTGCATCATGCGGCGCATGATGCACGCATCGGTAACGTGAGAGTTGAGCCTTATATCGGTAACGTGAAAATTTCATAAAGTCGTTCAACCAGTTTTAATCGAGAGATTGGTCGTAAATTATGGCATGTGACTTCCTCAAGGGCCCGAAATATCTCGTTCTAGCTAGGCAAATGTTAAAGGGACCCACAGCAACTTAAAGATGCCCATGTCATTGACCTTTTTCACTTTTTTCTTTTCCAGCTCAGCTCAAGCCTAACGTGGACATAAAATCGAGAGATTGGTCGTACATTATGGCAGACTTCCTCAAGGGCCCGAAATATCTCGTTCTAGCTAGGCAAATGTTAAAGGGACCCACAACAACTTAAAGATGCCCATGTCATTGACCTTTTTCACTTTTTTCTTTTCCAGCTCAGCTCAAGCCTAACGTGGACATAAAATCGAGAGATTGGTCGTACATTATGGCAGGCGACTTCCTCAAGGGCCCGAAATATCTCGTTCTAGCTAGGCAAATGTTAAAGGGACCCACAGCAACTTAAAGATGCCCATGTCATTGACCTTTTTCACTTTTTTCTTTTCCAGCTCAGCTCAAGCCTAACGTGGACATAAAACAGTAGTACATGTTTTGCCTACTTTTTCCTGCCCAACTATAAGGAAGCGATTTCATGTGACAAAATTGAATTATGGGGCGGGTCCCGCTCAAGACAACCTCTTTTTTTTTTTTTTTTTTTTTTTCGGCATGAAGACATCCTCTAACGTGAAGAAAATATCACTGAAAATTGAATAGAGGGGTAAACCCGGTGAAGTTGACAGGATTGAGGAGACAACCAACCTTTCCAACGGAACGTTACAGCTAGTCTTCTTAATCTCACGAATCACATCAATCAGACTTTGACCGTGTTCTTGAATGGTACAGTTCTAATCTTATCATTAGCAATATTTGTTGTACCATACCAACACAATGATATGAAGTATCTATCCACACTAAACATGCATGTTTGTTTGAAATTAGAACTAAGGTTGCATTTGATTGCAACCAGGGGCGGAGCCAAGATTTTTATCCAGAGGGGCAAACTTATACTTTTGGGACAAAATTTAAAAATTTCAAAGTTCAGGAGGGCAAAATACTATTTTTACATAAAAAAAACTCATACTTTTGGGGTAAAATTTTAAAATTTCAAAGTTCAGGGGGGACAATTGCCCCCCCGCTCTTTCATTGGCTCCGCCCCTGATTGCAACTTAATTAAATAAATACTTAAAAGTTAGTTACAAGTTAGTTCTATGGAAAAATGTATAGGAAATAAATAGAAAAATGAAAGAAATGAAAGCAGTATAGAGCAGTGCCGCACGCTCTCGTATGACGACCAAGAAGTCACAAGTTCAATCCTCATATTGGTTGCATGTGCTTTTTTATTAGATATGGTCTTGTTTGGCAAATAATTTTTTTTAACTCTACTCCACATTAACTACACTTATCTTCAATTCAACAACATAATAATTATTTTTTTCCTTTTTCTTATTTTTTTATCTTAACTACCATTCAATTTAATTTTTAATACTAAATTCTTTCAACTATTCATACATTTTTTACAATTTAACAATATAATCATTACTTTCTCTCAACTATTCATTACTTTTTTCCACTTTTTTTCATAATTCAATAACACAATCATTACAACCCCAAATAAATATAATTATTTGGAGTTAGAACGAAGTGGATTCTTAACTCCACTCCATTCCCAAACAAAGCCTTAGAATTTTCATTTCTTGCACTAGGTCTCTGGGTCTCCCATGTAATCGAAAAAAGAGAAAAATGAAAGATAATGATTTAATATACTTAATCATTGAGTCAAAAACCACTTAATGAGTAAGAAAAAGATTTAATTTAATGAAATAAGTCAATATATATATATATATATATATATATATATATGAAAACAAAGTTCAAGCCGAATTTTCACGTCGTCACATCATAAAAAATAAAAAAATGGACCTCTCTCACTTAGCCATGTCATTATAATACAGTATGGAAATAAATACAGATTGTTTAAAATTTTATTATTTAATTATATAGCAGAATATATAGATTGCATACAAAAGGGAAGAAAATATGTAGTAGAATATATAGATATAAATTATATATAGTGGTATATAGCCCACTAAGAACATTAAAATAATTTACTTGGCCATATGCATATATGCCTTCCAAAGTTTACTGGTTATACCATTTACGCTATATCAATATATATTTGCATTCTCATTATCAATGTTGAGAATTTGGAGGAGTATTATGTGTGCAAGCGGCATAAGCTAATATGCACAAATAAACAAGCCAAGCAGAACAGAGCAGCAGTAGACAGAAAGAATATAGGAGAAAATCGTCTGTTAAAGAGCTTCGACCAACACGAGATAAAGCCTCGATCAAGATGTCAAATGAATTTCGATTGAGATGAAATTTTGGTAGCGTCATCATGACTTCTAGGACAAGGTTCTGAGCAGTCACAATTTTGATTTGAATTTTGTAAATGTTGTTTTGGCTGAGTTTGTAACCGCTTTTTTCGGGTGATGAATTTCGATTTTTGTGATAGAAGAGAATGTGTCTCTTGAGTTTGGATCCAAGGGTTTGTCGATGAAAAGCTATGCGTAACCGCTATTGTTTTAGCGAAGTTGATTTAGAGTTCGTCCTGTTGGTTTTTCCCACGTTGCGTTTTTCACATTAAAAATCTCGGTGTTTGTCTATCTTCCTAAGATCATATTTTGATCACACAATGTGGGAAAACTCGCGTATGTAGTTATTCGGTGATCCTTTCCCAACAAGTTTTATCAAACTCTATGCGAAGGTTCTTCTCTGCATTCCAAGTTTTAAGTAAATTTAAATTTCTTATTGATAATATATTTTGTTCAATTAAAATTTCTATGATTGGCTTTATACTGTTTGATAAACAAACTACAGTCAGACCTATACTCTGGGAAGATTGACGGAGTTAGCATTATCTTTTTAAAATTCTTTGATTTTTAAGAATATTTTTCTCGACATTAACTTTTTTTTCCAATTTATACAGTTTTATGATTTCTTTTAGTTGTGACCGCAAGATTTATATTTAAATGCAGTGATTTCTCTAGAAAATTCTTAGAATGAAGAAATTTGTGATACAATTTAAGTCACTTCCATCACTCCCTGTTATAAATTTTATGTTTTTGAACTATTTTAGTGGTCAATAATTCTTTTGCTATAAAGTTTATATTCAAAAATGATGTACAGTATAAACTTTGTATTAATCTAACCTAACATAATTAATTTTTAATATTATTCTTCCCATTTTCTATAGATTTTCTTTTTTTTTTAATCTTATACTAGGTACTATTTATTAGATAAATCTTCAAATTATTATCTTGCAAGATATATTTTATTTTCACTACCGGTTGGTTATACATGGAAATTATATGGTAATTCCATCTATGAGAAATGTACACTTTCTGATCGTTCTGCTCTCGTCATATAATTATCTTAAATAGTATGTATTCCTTTAATATCGAGGAAAGATATTTCATGTATATATGACTTAAATGTTTTTCTATGTGTCTGTTAATGAATATTTATAAAATAAACTTTCTATCTTTGGATGAAAGATCAGTAGTCCTCCAATAAACTCATTTAATTTTCAAGTGAAATAATTTCTAAATCCATAATTTTTTTGAAAAATTCATAACATATTTAATTTAAAATATTAATTTCTATCAAAAGTTATTAATTATTCATGAGCAATGCGTGGGTTTTCATCTAATTTTTACTTATTGGCGCTCTATTCCTCATAAAATATATTTTCATCATTATCATTTATTCTCTCTTCTGTACATTTCTTTTCTTAACTAATTAAGCTCTTAACTTGTCAAATACCACATAAGTATATATTTAAATTTTAAGCATTCAATTTGACATCCACAACTGCCCAGACGAGGCTCCCAATGACCCTTGAGACTATTAGAGGCCTCGTCTAAGGCGATGGCGGCCAAAATCTGAGCCTCCACCGCCCTCTCAACCCAGTCATTTGTTCCCGTCTCTCTGCACGCCCATCTCCCCCGCAAGTTATTGAAAATGCATGATTTGATGATCGGTTAAGTCATTAAAAAAAAAGAGTTTTGTTTTATTGAATCACTAAGTGCATTTTTACTTAACTTATTAAATTAAGTCAATCTTTTGTGCTACAAAAATAAATTAAATCCAACTAAATGCTGAAAAATTATATTTTCAGTATAACTAAAAAATTAATTTTAGCACTTCTCTGGAATAAAAAAACAGATGCTAAGCCTTAAGTGTATAATTTGAATGAGGTGTCTACTAAGGCATAAATATATATAAAGCAGTTTAAAACTTTGTAGCATTATTTTTAGGTAGAGAGATCAATAAGAAATGATTGTTCAGACGATATTTGGCCCCGGCATGTTCTCTCTTAAATGAGAGCAATTGGATCTTCTGTTGGGTCTATTTCTTTCGTCCTATTGGAGACTTTGCTGCTCCACTGAGTAGTTCGAATAGTAAGAAGAGTAGCATCGGTTGAATTAATTGATTAATTAATTAATCATCAGTAAAGAAAATTAAAATTGGGCTATATTGGAATGGCGTCCGGTATGTTCTTTAAATAACTTTGGTATTTGGTGATATGCACACATCATATACAATGTTAAGATTCCATAACAAAATCAATTGAACTAAGAATATGATTAATAAAAAATATTATAATTCAAACAAGTGAATTGCTTAAGCTGTTAGCTTTAACATTATTCTTTACTACGTATAAGTACATTTTTTTTTAAATAACAGTCACGCACCGAGATTGAACATACACAAATAATACTAATAGGTTAGTAATTATGGTAGTGTCCATTTATGGGTCTAAAAACGAAGTAGGAGGTAAAGAACAGTATGATTGGGGGTCTCCAATCATCAACTCTTTTTATTTCCCCATGCAAGTAACGAGGATTTTATCGTTATTTAGGGGAAAAAAAAAGGTAGAGGATACTCAACAATAAATTACAAAGAAAACATAGAAAGGATTCTTTAAAGTAAACTACAACAGAAAAAACAAACTGAAAAACATATAAATATTTACATGATAGCTTAATTTTTCGTTATTTAATGTGCACTACCTAATATTTAAAAATTCAATAGTCAAGTGAACTTACTAAAGAGTCATTCACAGAATTCGAACTCGAAACTTTATTTGAAAGGAAGAAATGGTGAACCTTTCAAATCAACCCACAGTGAAAGCTAGTGTTTAATTTGAACCTCCCACTATATAATGCTACAAGCTCCCTAGTGAAAGTTATATATGAAAAATATTATGATCTGTTAATTCAAAGTATATTCTCAGCTTCCAACGTAAGTGACACTGGGAAATGAATATTCCTATTAGATAAAAAATGGAAGGGAAACTTGTTGAAAATAAAAATGACTTCCATAGCTTCACTAATTTCTAGGTGGGAAAAAAGAAAATAAATAAGGGAAGAATTGGAAGCAACAAAATATCTTTTGTTAGGTAATTTGCTACTTCATGCACATGCATGCATGCATGTCTTTATGGCAAGCCTAATCCATGTCTTCATGAGAAGTGTCGTCTCCATTAAACAAGAGCTATACATCAATGCAACAGTCCTCAATAATGCTATTGAACGCAACCAGAGTGCATTATTAAAAAGTTTTAGATTATTCCAAAAAAAAAAGAAAAGAAAAATGGTGTTAGATTAAATAAAGACTCGAACAAACGTTGGAGTTTACTAAGATTGACTGTATGGTATTCACTAGGATTGAGAAATTAGACCCGTTTAAAAGCATCAAAACAGTCAGGTTACGTAACATTTTCAACGTATGAAGCCCTTCAGGACTCTATAGTTGGCTGATCTAAGCATTAAACAACTGGCAAGATTGGCAAGATTTGCATTCTTGCTTACATCACCTAATAATAAACTCATAAACTCGTCAACCGGGCTTGAACTGAATTAGTCGGGACCTATTAAACTTTCGAAAATCATGGTACACACAGAAAAAAAAACCCATAAACTCATGGACTAACTAGTGAATATATTTTTCACACACATAACAATGCCGCTAGTTGTCGATCTTTATAATTTCGTAATAAATAACATATAATTTTCATGTGATCTATTTGAAGATTCCGTACTCATCAATGTTTAATTACCCAGAGAAATGGGTTCTTTCCGGCTAGGTAGATGAGTTTGAGTGATAGCGCAAAACTGATAGAAAAATCAGCAATGCCAGCATATATATATATATGTATACATAAATATATATGTATATGTATATATTGTTGGCACGCCATCATATGAGATATCACAATCAGTGATACGGCCACCGGCGATGAGGGTATAGTGGTAGGCACTAATACCAGTAGTTTGCTCCCCCTAGAAGGGAACTCGTGAATGGACCACCTTTAAGCAGCTTTAGAATTAGATGTGAAACTATATATATATACACACATATACATATGCATATACATATACATATATAACGCGAAAAACGATCAGCTACTGACCATATATTACTGGAAATGACTAATAGCTAGAAAGGAGAAGATGTGTTCGTTTAGTGCATGCAGGTGCTGCAGAACCAAAATATTTTGCGCTCAATTCTCATAGATCGAATTAAGAAAGCTTAATGCAATAACACTATTCGTCCTTGATCGGATAATCCGTACCTCTTTATTTCCGTCCCCGAATCTCATACTAAATGCATCAAGCTCTACAAACGAAAATTACCTGATAAGGGAAGAAATTAAAATAACTTGAAATGGAAACTAATCTGGATCAATCCGCTTGGCAGCATGGGACGAGATGCATGTAGACTCTCACATGTTGCCACACTTTTTACACCTCTTCGTGTAAAATTATAGGAGAAGTTAATCTTGCAATTTTGGAAGATGATATATTAAAAGTTATTTCATTCCAAATAAAAGCGCTTTCAAAGACTCAAATTTATAATATCTTCCTTATGGGATTTGAAACTGCTTACCATTCGATTAATATTTTATCAATTAAATTTTATATATTTTCAAAGTGGAACAGACAATAAATACTGTGTGAATATTACTTGCATGCTTGAAAGAGTAGCGCGCAATCAAATATAGTAAAAACCCGAGCTCATAATAGTCTTAAAAGATTGCACTTATAGACATCTTGATTGAATGTTACTCATCTATGATATATAAGTAACATTTGCTGGAAAAAGAGGGTGCAACATCATGGCACACTGTCTCGTCTTGTGATTAGGAGGTTTCGGATTCAATTTTCATAGTGAAATTATCTACACCTGTTTATTATCTATTATCTATTTTCTATTTGATAAAAAAAGGTATATCACTCTTTGAATTTCATATTTTTAGATTTTGTAAGGAGGCGTGCTTCATATGATGTCTATGCCATACATGCTTCTAATATCTCCACCACACGATCTACAGCTTCCATCTGCGCCTCTCATTGCATCTGACATCAGTCGTCCGATCAAAAAAAGTTGGCGTTGCGTGGACGTCCACGTCGCCCACCTCGGATCAAGTGTTGTCCATTCATGATGAACAATGTTTCGTACAAATTTACTGATATAATTAGATACGTTTGATTCTCACGAATTTACTGTCACTCGGATTTGTAACAAGTTTAACTCGAGGATGGTGTTCAGGCAATGCCGGGGCATGGACTATCTCTTGGTCGATCTCACAATCCTGGGAATGGAAAGATCAGCGCTGAATCGCTGACCATAACAAATTTCAGATGCGTAGTATTCAATCTTATTCTCTGGCATGGAAATGGACCTCTTAAAAGTACTTCTTTATCACCTTAAATATCTAATCTATCATTGGCAATAGGCTCTTTAAACTGGTCAACTCAGTCAAGAACATGTACTGTTTTGGCAATTAATTCGTTGTCGAAATAAACATTGTATAGTTTCAATCAAAATATGATAGAGAAGAATCACCCAATATATATATATATATATATATATATATATATATATAAAATAAAGAGGAACCACTTAGTAGTAAATGGTCAGTGTGTCAAACAGCTATAAGAATGAAATGAGCCCGGCGAATATGCTTCGAGGTGTAAGAATTTTCTAAGTTTCTATGTTGTAAGTACGTGAAAAATGTCAAAAAATATACGTACGCATATTTTATTTATAAAGATCTAAGGAATATATATTTGTTAATTATTTTGTTGTGTTTTATATACATATTTTTCTAATTCAAAGTGAACCTTACGTTTTTTATCATTAGAGTATTCTATCTATTTAATGGTTGTGTGAATGTCATTCTGCCTAAATATGTATTTACTGGAATTACTTATATAAGAGGTACATGGAATTACGCCCACATAATGGGGTAGGACATCTTCACGAGAAAAGTGAAAGAATAAAAATCAAACTTTGACAAAAGTCCATGATTGAAAGAATTTGATACATTAGTAGATCAATTTGAATTATTCATAACCCATTGAATTACTGAATACTATGCCAAATCAACACCATCTGCAAAATAGGAATGTTAACTACTCTAAGGTCTACGTATGACTCGTCGATACAGATTTAGATTTTAAGAGAAAGCATTATGTGATTGAAAAATTCGGGTAAATATCAATCCTACTCCCTAAACTTTTCCTTCTTGCTAATTGTCACTCCTCAAACTTTCAAGAGTAAAATCTCACTATCTGAACTATTGCAAATGGAATTGTTACTCCCCATATGGTCAAAGGTCCAACGATGCCTTCGCAAAGACCCAAGATATCCCTTCTTACTTTCTATTTTTTAAAACAAAAGCACAACACAATTTTAAGTATATATCATTTTTATGTGCTGTTAAAAATAACATGTTTTAATATTTCAAATGTAACAAAACAAAAAATTGCCAAAAAAATGATAAAGTTAGATATTTTTGCTTGAAAGTATTTTTGTTGACCGATTACATTTAATTATAAACAATATGTGCTTGGTTGGATGTTTTTACTGACATTTTTGGGAACCTTAGGAGCCATTGATATATTGCCCTTATAAATGTTACCTCTACTTTTTAACCAAGTAAGATTATTCATTTAGCCGGAGGTCTTTCTTTCTAGACACACCGATTCTTCTAAGACCTTTGGCCAAAAAAATGATTCTTACAAGACCTGTTCATCAATTTAATATTTCAATATAAACTATAAAATAAAATTATATAAATGCAAAGTTGCAAAATGAGCAAAATCTTTTTTACATAAATTATATTTGTTGCTACTACAAAATTGTGTTTACTCCTCGTCCTTGATATCTTCGCATCTTGCTATAGAATATGGAAAAAGAAGAATAATATCAACAAAAATAAAACATAAAGTCATTTTAGAATAGGAACAACTAAATTAATGATGGAAAATACTATTAGAAATAAAAGGAAGATACTTTTAAGATTGGAAAATAATATACATAAAGGATAGTAGCCACGATCTTGATGTGTTTACTAAGTTGGGACGGAAAACTTTCATGAACAAAGCAAAAATGAAAAAAAATTACAAAAACACAAAAACGAATAAAAAGAAGAACACAGGAGAAAAAAAATCGACGTATTCACAGGTATTTGCGCTTGTGTATTTTGATAAGGAAGGTGAAGAGGGGTTCGACCAGGAAAAAAGGTAATGCATAGATTTACTTTCCAATTTCATAAATTAAATAATCCATTTAAGTTTTAATTTTATATTACCTAATAAATCAAATAGATAGGCGGATGAAATTTCTTTCTTTTATTCCTTAAAAATTATATGAAATAAATGATATGATAAATTAAATTATTAAAATAACATAAAACTAAGACAGATTGCTAGAGTATGAAAAGCTTCCATGCTCTGCCTCACAACAATCAAAAGAATACAAGTCTACTGAGGAAGGTGACGAGGGGTTTCGAGCATAAAAAAGAGAAAAAAAAAAGTGATGGGGCAATTTTTTTCCTTTTTTATAAATTAAATAATTCATTAGTTTTTTCACTTGAAATTGCCTAAAAAACCGATATGCGTATATGGATAAATTTCTTTCTTTTACTTTTTGACTCATTAAAAATTTACTTATATATATAATATAATAAATCAAGTTATTAAAAAACGACAACAATGTCGTACCCAAAAAAATAACATAACACTAAGAAAGATTGTAAGAATATGAACAATTTCCATACTCTCCCTTAGAATGTTCAAAAGGATGCAAGTTCATAGTATTTATTTATGTCGATTTCTGTAGATTTATATAGATATGGCTTCAATTAATCAATGTGAATATATATATATATATATAAATAGTTGCTTATATTTACATAAACAGAGATAAATTTGCCTGCATGTATATATTTCCTAACATATCAGAAAACTATGTTTAATATTGGAAACGATGGGTAGCTTTCACCAAATCAAACGTTATTGTTGGAAATCAGAATCAGATGTGCCGACTAACGCCAGGCAACATATGCAAGTTTAGTCGAAAGAATAACGCATATGCTCATAGCTTTGGTTACATACGATACAGATAGAAACAAATGAAAGGGTACCAAAGGATGTCCTCCTCCGTAAAATTGGACAGAACAATTTGGTTATGTTTGTTATGAGATTTGGTGCCTTCTCCCAACATACATTCCACAGTATCAGTCTTAATTTACCATCTGAGGTGTATACATATAAATTCATCAGTCTCTTCTATCAGTTGCAAGACATTAATTGTATGTTCAGACCTGCAGAGTAAAATCCAAATGAATGAGGCGTAGAGTTGCCACGCATGCTCTCGTCTTATAATTAAAATGTTTCAGGTTTGATACCCAGTGAGATTATCTATATTCCTTTATTAATTATTAGTATTTCAATTTCATTGTACTAGCCTCTAATTGGATCTATGTCCAAAGGATCACATCTACTAGGAAAAAATATTTTGTTTAAGTTCGACTTGTAGTGACATATGAAATAGGGGACGGTATAAATTTAACAACACTCTTTTCCCCGGATATGGGCCTCCCTTATAATTGAAAAAAAAAATCCAAATGAATTGAGACATCAAAAGTTAAAGGAAGCTTCCAGATTGCAAGAGGTGTGAAAATTGAAATTCATAATACGGAAAAATATTATATTCATTATTTCTTTTTTTTTTCTTTTATTTGCTTTGAAGGCTTGGAAGGCAAGAAGTGACTAGCACCAAAGGGACGTATCATAGTTAGATGAGAGTTGCGGGAGCATTCTCCCACATGCAACGGTCTCCCCCAACAATTAAATCCTCCCGCATAGTACAGCCGGACAAGAAACTATTAGATGATTTCATTATTAGATGATTTGGGATCACGTCTAAAAGTTTATGATAGATAAATATAATCGCAGTCAAGGATCTTATCGAGAGTGAAAAGAGATATCGATTCCGTGCCAATCAAACAAAAT
Organism: Punica granatum; assembly: GCF_007655135.1. Taxonomy (NCBI): domain Eukaryota; kingdom Viridiplantae; phylum Streptophyta; class Magnoliopsida; order Myrtales; family Lythraceae; genus Punica; species Punica granatum. The sequence continues at coordinate 30,990,576 of NC_045129.1, forward strand.
GAAATAAAAAAGTTAATATGGAATTTGAGTCTTACTACCTAGCACAATACAAACTTTTGTAATAGATAGGAGCCCAATAACCCGTAAACAGAAGATTTGACATAGTTTAGAAGCCCGCCTTGTTATCAGTAAGTCTGAGTGTAGAAGAGAAAATAGAACTCGTGGTTACAAGTTCAAACTGCATCTACCTACAAAAAAGTTCAAACTGCGGAAGGCGATACCCAAATCGTGGTCTTGCAAAAATCCGAGAAAGCGGAAAAAGAAGTTTGTCTTGAGGTAATGTTATTGAGAACGGGTGATTAAGCACACGTGGTATATGTAGGTAAGCGAAATAGATAACACGTTGCCATGTGACAACCGACATTGAGAGTGAAAAGATATATTTATCCCACACTGGCCAAACAAAAAAATAAATAAATGGTTTATGTGGAGTTTGGGTCTCATCGTTTAAGAGTCCCCAACCTCTTGATGACCTACATTTTACATACCTGCATAATATATTACATCCTTTTATAAATATGGTATTATATCAGTATAATCAGTATTTTGTGTGTATATATACACACAACTTGTAAGTGATATATATGTATTTCTTGTGTAACGAAAAAGGTGTGACGTGTGCATGAAATTAACTGGTGTCCGTGCGATAATCTCTATATGAATAGTATGACGACAATGCCGTCCTGTTCACCACATTTTCCTCTATTTATCATCCGTTCGTCAATTATGCTTATTGACCCTTCCGATCTTATCTTTTCCTCTTCAACACTCTATATAAGCCTCTTCTTACTCAATCCCCAAAGCCACCCAATACGCATTCACTCAAAAAAAAAAAAACTGAAAGCCCTAACGAGAAAAAGTACTCCGGAAACACCTTCCAGCAAAAACCCTAGTTGCATATACACCCACGGCTAAGCTCAGAATCGACGGCATGAAGAACAAGCCAGCTGGCATTGTGAAGCTCAAGACCGCTGTCGGGAAGCTGAATAAGATCAGCCTGTTACTCGGCAGGAAGCAGGAGTCCTACGACGACTTCGAGGACAGGTTTGGAGACTCCCAGAATGTCCCGGAGGATGTCAAGGAAGGGCATTTTGCAGTAATTGCAGTGGACGGGGAGCAGCTAAAGAGGTTTGTGGTCCCACTCAGCTGCCTGACTCACCCCAGATTTGTTAGGCTTTTGGAGCAGGCTGCCGAGGAGTATGGGTTCGACCACGGGGGAGCACTGGCTATCCCGTGCAGGCTGAGCGAGCTCGAGAGAATACTCGCCGAGGGAGTGGAATCTGGAGACTCCAGTGATGAAGCTGCTGACTGGGTTGGTTCCAGTAAAACTACTGTGCAAATGAATGAATTATTAGTGAAGGCAGTATAGTTGATAGCTCTCGGTAAAATATGATAATTTTGCAAATGTAAAATCTCATCAATTTGATCACGAGAGATGTGGTTTAGTTGACAAATTTTATTATATATGGGTGAAACTTATCTATATTATAAGAACTTGAAACCTATCAAAAGCAGCTACATAACAAAATCCGAATAAGAATTAATTTTAACTAATTGACTGAGGATATCTAGTGATATCATGAAGATAGGAAGAAACGAAGGGATAAAACTTTGGGCTAGTGACTTGATAATTCAGATTGCTGAACCCAGTGCTGCTCTGAGATAATTTTGAAGAATGTGATCTCATGATGATATGTAATAAATAAAATTGCTACAATTAGCGAGAACTATGATACATCTTTTACAAAATTAATATTTATATACCCATTTGTTGCAATTTAAATTTGGTAACTTTCACACGCGGCATGACGGGATAAAATCCCTTAAGATTTTCTAGTGCTGAAATTACATATTTTGTCACAAAAGAGGTTCAAGGGACTAATACATAAAAATAGAAATCTAATTAAATAGAGAGTAATTGATAGTTCTATTAACGAGAATCAAACTCGCTCTTGCATTTTCCTTGTCGAGCTCAATGTGCAAGCTTTCAAGATGGCGGAAGCCCAAAACTCTGCTTTTCTACGTGACATATCATATAACATTTGCCGGGAGCCCGGGTGGGTGGGTGTGTTTGTGGTGAGGCCTCGTGCTAGTGTGACAGAGCTCTTCCTCACAAAATTAAAAGGAAAGGGTTTCAGGCTTGGTCTATTTTTTTTTTCTATTTTTTAGTTTCGGATCATGGGCACTTATCCCATTTTCAAGAATTCAAAAGAGAATATTGCGGATCAAAGTATATATTACGAATCGAAGAACTTGATTTTTTATTAGTTATGTTTATCCAATTATATTACATGATGATTTGTTTGTTATAGATTTCTATTTATTATATTTTTAAGAGGTCACAACTTATTTTTATTTCATATTAATTTGTCCAACTGAAAATTACAACATAATTGTTGATAGAAGTGAGAGATCAACGGCCGCATGTTCCAATGATATTATCTTGTATTGATACCAACAAATGTCGATAAATTGTTCCAATTTCGTGACATTATTTTAGATCTTTCGCCCTTTCAAATAAAAGTGAGAAATGGCTATTGTTTTTATTTCATTGTGAACAATAAATAAAGTCATCCTAATAAGCAATCAAAATTCAAGGTGAAGGTGTTGGCGGTGAACTAAATGTTAATCAACATGTATTTGTTTAATTTGTGTTTTCATTGAGCTACCTGTATTCTTAGGTATGTGACCATGCCATAATGTATCATAAAACCCTAGACATGTTGAGCAGTCTACTTACTAAAGTGTCATAATCATTGTTATCAGAATCGGACCGGACCCGGTTCGACTAGCCAGATCGAGAACTGGCACCATGTCTGGTCTGGTTTGCTTAAAAATTCAAATTGTAGATTTGAACCATCGGATCCATTAAACCGGTCGGTTTTGAGCAAAATTCCATTGAACAGGCCGGTTTTATGGGTTATATGAGTTTTTTATTTAGTGTAAAAATTGTCTGATTGTGTAAGAATTTAAACTCATAACTTCTTGCTTCCCATATTAGTATATTACCAACCAAGCCATCACTACTTTCTTATTTTTTAAACTCTACTTTTAAGTATTTATTAAAATTCAATATTTATTTTGGAGTAAGAAATATTAAATATATATATTTTCTTATACTATTCTTATATTTCTTTGAAATCATCGTACTTATATCTTAATTATCATAATTTTTTTTAATAATATGAATATTTATTTTATTTTAATTAAACGTGCAGTCCGACCCATCGAACTCCCGGTTGGACCCATAAACCCATGAACCCATCCCCCTTCCAGTTCATCATCTGGTCCAGTTCTGATAACATTGATCATAATAATGCGATTGAGTTTAACTTAAATGTGTTGTCCTATATCTTAAATTGGGATGGGTGGCAGTCATTTGTTAATAACATCACCATTCTTCCTCCCCAGGATGGTCACAGAGGCTGCCGTAGCAAATGCAATTTTTTCAATCAGAAATACATCAACTCATCTCAAATTCGTGTCAGAGCCCATTTGGGTGGTGTTGCTGAAAAAAAAAAAAATCGGCGCAGCTTTGGTGATTTTAAGCCGCACACAAGAGCAACAACATTGTAGTTTTTTCATCTTCAACAAATGTAGGCTGAGGAAGCAAGAGTGCAGGCTCAAGAGGAAGATATTCAGGTGCAGGCTGAAGAACAAAGAGGACAAGCTGAAGAGTACTAGCTCGACAGAAAGATATTCATGTTCGGATCTAGGATCCTTTGGCTCAGCCTCAGCCCCAGTCGCATGAGTTTATAGATGAATTTTACCAAAAAAAAAAAGGTTTAAGATAGCTGTGACTTGACCTTACTTCTAGAGGAAACTGATGTGATATCGAGGATAAAATTTTGAAAAATAAGAACTTTGACTTGTGTTTTATGTGAACTTTTACTAATTCATAATTCAATATTTGTGACATTTTTCGCCAGTTAATCATAACTTTTGAGTTTATAATCATATTGTTGAGTACCTAGAAATATATTTTCTATTTTATAATTCATACAATTTTGTAACAGATACTTATTTTGAAATTTATCAAAAAAATAATATTTCACCAGAAAAGTTTGGTAAAAATTAATATATTTATATAGGGAAACTTACACCGTATAGCACGGTTTGTCGACTTTATTCATGCTATAGCACAAATCGTTTCAAATCCACACAAAAAGAAGAAGAAGAAGAAAATCACGCCATAGCAAGACGTGTATATTCGATTAAAAGAAAAGGTGCCCACGGCGGCATCCCCCCGCCCTCCCCTCCACTCTTACATCCCCCAAACTCTTTTTTTTTTAAATATATATATATAAGCTCAATAAAACTTTATTAAAAAGATGGGAACAGATTATGAAAATTAGATGGGAGGAACATATAATCGAACTTAGCAGTTCCCAGGTTACATAGGCAAGAGGACCACCCCAAGATGGATTGTTAATTATCAAATATCAAACATATAAGAATCACAACGAGAGAGGTCTAGAAGCTGAAAATATACCAGACATCACCGCGAGAGGACGAATGTTTAGAATTTAAAGGCTTCACATGAAAAAAAAAATCCAATCGGTTTATAATAAGAGACTGGATATTACAATTTATTTTTTCTTATAAGCTCATTGAATATTAGTAGATGTCATTTGAAATTTTGAGATAATTCTTACGAGAAACATCCGATAGTGCTGCCCAATGCCTGAACCGACAGGTGATAGATCATCCGAATCTCCTATCCAAAACAATTTGGTTCGTTAAAAATGTAGTAGTTTAACATGTTGCAATTGAATTGTCAATATCATGTCCCGCCTGTGGATCAATATACGTACAGTTGGTACTTACTCGGCTAATGCCTAATGAATTAGGTGTCGTCTGTGAGACTGTGACCATAAATGCCTTACACTGTTCTTGATAAAAGGAATGACAAAGCACAACGCATGCCTTTAAGGAGGGAGAACATAAATGACTTACATTCTTTTTCTATGTTTCCTAACAATATGTTCTGAGTATTCTGAAATTGGGGTAGTTATGTACCTCATTATATAGATTCTAGGTGTCATGAAGTTTATACGATATTCAGATCCACTCATTTATGCTCCAATATATAGATCGGTATTGCAATTTACTATAAATTATCGAAAATAAAAAATCATTAGTCTCATGTGAAAAGGCAATAATAAATAATATGGATTGATTGAAGTGATTCGATACTTTTAGCTTAAATAAGGTTTTGGATTTAAGTATGATAAAATAAAATAAAATAAAAACATTATGGATAGAGTTTTACCCATTAATGATCAAATTCAATTTAAATTGGATTAGTTGAGACTCAATGAGTTTATGAATATCAAAGTATAAATCGAAAGGAAAAAATAAGTAAGATACATGCCATGTACATGTTACTTTTTAAAGATCGAATTAAATAGACCTGCAAAGCGAAATAGAATAGGAAAGGAAAAAGAAATTGAGATACATATTAATATATGCATATCTAGAGACGGACGAGAGGGCTATATATTTGGTCGCTAGGATGAGATGGGATGTTCAATCGCGATGGGATCGGATTGAAAAATCCTAGGGGATTTTTATATCATAAACTGGGGATTGCAATGTGCCAAAATATATAAGTTGGATATGAAATTAAAATGACAAATTTGTCTCTTTTTTTTAAATAATATTTTATGACTTGTTTGGTTTGCAAATATAATTTTAAAATCACAACTTTAACTTAATTCTACCCATAATAAAACAAAATAACTCATATAAAGTCAAAAAGTGAGCCTCATTTATCTCATTTTTTCACAACAAAACAAAATAACTCATACAAAGTTAAAGGGCGAGTTCCATTTATACCACATTTTTTTAAAATCAAAATCTGATTTTAAAATTTTATTTTGAAATCAAATGCAGCGTAATGTTTCTTGAAATAATTTTTTTCTACTAGCAATTAAATAAATAAAATTTGAAAATAAATCCAGTAGGCATTGGAGGAGGGCTGCTGGGACTTGTCGTCAGCCACCAACCCACCTCAGAGAACTTACATGGCAATTTGGTAAATCTGGAAAATACTACCCTTGAACGGGGCATTTTCGTCCTTTTGGTCTACAGAATATTCTAATCCGAGCCCAATCACCTCCTGAGCCGGATTTGGGCATTAAAGAATAATTCCATCCAATTCTTGCAAATATCCAGTCCTGATAATCACCAAATTGGATAAGGATTTAAGAAATCTTACTGAATCAAACGAGGCCAAGGTTTGGATACATAGAATCAAACGAATAGGAACGCAAGTTCCTGCTCTGTTTGGATTCATAATTGAATTTTAAAATCTTACTATAACTTAATTCTACCCACAACAAAATAAAATAACTCATACAAAGTCAAAAAGTGGATCCATTTATACAACTCCTTTTCAAAATCAAAATTACATAACTTATACAAAGTCAAAGAGTGAGCCCCATACATAATTATTTATACCACTCTTTTTCAAAATCAAAATTTGATTTTAAAATGTTACTTACAAACCAAACGCAACATTAAATTTGAGATAACCAAAATTTGATAAATTTATAAAACGAAAAAAATGAAACATATATAAATTTGGTAAAAATGAAACAAAATTCAATACATTAAAAAACGAAAAAACTGAAACATATATAAATTTGGTAAAAATGAAATGTTATATATCAATTTCCTTATACTTTGGAAAATTAAAAAAAAAATGACCATTACTTTCTCCAAACTTAAATTTTCTAACTTTTCATTACTTTTTTGTGCTTGAATACAATCAATTTTTTAATAATAATTTTTTTCATTTATTTCGTCTTTATCTCATGGAGTAATATAAAGTATAACTCTACTCAAAAGACCAGACACCCACTATTATACATACTTTGAGAATATCTTGATTTAAAGTGAAGAAAGAAACATCCAAATGTGTATTACTCATTATTTAGAATATTGGTATAATTAGTTATTTCCTAATCAATTATCTCCCCTAACCCAAGTATATTTAGGAAGCTTATCTCATTGTTATAAGTCTGAGTACGAAAGTAGAAGTTGAGCTCGTAATCAGTTATTGAGTGTGAATGTTTAAGTGCACATGACACGTATAGATAAGTGCCAAAGTCTATATCACATGAGAGCGCGCGTTGAAATAAATTTTTTGAATATACAAAAATTGATTGCACTCAACATATTATATGAGCTCAACCGCTTGTAGATTTGGGAAAAGTTTACAATCTATATAAATATATATTTAACTATCATGTAATAGACACAACTATAAAGGTAAATGCTAACTAACTTAAGGTCAAAATGGTTTTGTCTAAATAATATTTGGAGTTAAAAAGAATTTTTAAGGAAGATAAGTGCTATATTTAACATACTTGCCTTCATTAAATGCAAAGTTGGTGGAATTTTTGGAATTTTGAAGGAATAAATAGTAAAATAATGAAATATGATGGAATGTTGACGGCATGACTAACAGTGAAAAATATTCCAAAATTTGTGACATATCGTGAAAATATTTGGATTTATTAAGTGAGGTGAAAAATAAAAAAACTGTGATATATGGTATTATTTACCATATTATAAATAAACTAATATTAAATATATCAACAAGGATTACAAATTTATGATATTATGTTATTTAAAATAAATAAATTTATATACTGAAATAAAATAATTATTGTTGAGTATCGTAATTCAATTCATTTTTTCTCCTTTCCGCCCTCTCATCTGACTTGTCTCTTTCTCTCTTTCTTTTTTTTTAAGTGTGCACTTTGATATTTGAAAATTCAGTGGGTTTCAACTAATTCAGTTAAGTCGGGTCGATCCATTAAAAGCTAAAACTCTCTCAACGTGAATTTTCTTCATTCATAAAATTCGAATTCGAGACTTTATTTAAATTTAGCAAATGCTGAACCTCTTGAACTAATCCACAGTCATCTCTCTCTTCTCTCTCACTCCAAAAGATTTTCATCTATCCATATATATATTAGTTGGTCATGCTATCCCATTTCTCCGATCCGATTAAGTGATGGATTGGTTTTAAATTATGGGTCTAAGTAGGGCCGGCAATATTTGACACGACACGATAACAAGACACGGAGTTAAACGAGTATGGGTTGGGATTTTTTGATATTCGGTCTAAACGGGTTGAACCCGTATAACCTGATTATACACGATTAAACCTGTTTATTTAGATGTGTTCAATTGTATTATTTAATCGTGTAACCCGTTTACCCGTTTATCTAACTGAATTTACTGAACTATCCTTACACTAGTCTAACCCTAATTTCGAAATTTCTTCCTTCTATTCCAATTCTGCTATTCTAGACTTCCAGTAGGAGACCAGAGTTAATCTTCGCAATTTCTATTCCAAACTTCGAAATTTCTTCCTTCTATTCCAGTGCGCCTCTTTTGTCTTCCTGCTTCCATATAAGATTCATCTGATTTTCTTCCTGCTTCCACCTTATTTCCTTCGGAATTCGGATCCTTGAGTTGAATCCATCCAGATCCAGCCTCCACCTGAGTCGAAGACGACTTTGACCGTCCGCTCAAACGACCTCCACCTGTCTCCTTCCGCCTTTTGGTCGACAGCATCCAGACAAAGGCGACCTCACCGCGCGACCTAGATCTCCACCTGAATCCTTTTTCCGTTCGCCGTTTGGTCCCATTTCTGGCGGGAACAGCTTATCCTCGATCTGTTGGCCTTCTGGTGAGTACATGTACCTCCCAATCCCATCCCTATTGTTGTTTTCTACGTGTTTTGGTGTTTTACTCAGGGTTAGTACGTCCAATGCTCGTCGTTTGCCCCCCAAGCCAACGGAATCGGACTGTTGCGTGTTCCGCGCTTCCTTTATTTGCTTTGGTCGCGTCTTCGCGAGAGCAGACACACCTTCCCACTTAAAGTAGGCCCAGCACAGCATCGGGAGACTTTGCCTGATCCTCTTGATTTAGATAAAAGGCAACAACCATGCAATTGCAACAGACGTTGAAGATGAATTAAATTCGACAAAGGTCGCTCTTAAGAGCAGCTTGAAGAAACCTCCTAAGAGTAATCCGGTCCCCATTGAGCGTACGAACAAACTCCAAACAATGCATGATGGTGTCAGCGGTGCTGATGAACTTGATGAGGAAAGGAGAAGAGTTCAATGGACAGGTGCCCGTGGCAATGAGCTCATGGAGATTAGGGAGTTCGAACCCAGGTATTCAAACTTTATTATTCAACTTATTTGCAGGGACTGCATATACTCTATTAAACCACCAATGTGCATTTCCACTTTGGCATATTATGAAACATAATAAATTTCTGAGGAAGTTCTCTAGGAAAGTTTACAACATACAATCTTTGTCCTTTTATTGATTAATTCCACCCTTGTCTTCCCATAATACAATGGTCATCATCATTTACCCGGTCATAATTGTTCCCCCTTTCGGCTCTAGTCAATTGGGAAAGCTTCCAACTCAAAGATGGTGTCCGTGGCTTGTTGCTCTTGATAAAACCGATGCTATTGCTTTTCCATTAGCTAAATTGGCAGCATGTGATCTGTTCATACGTTTTATTTGGTGAGTGCAATGAGAACGCAATAGTTTGACCAGATTGAACCGGGGGGCTTTTAAGTTATTCAGGCAATGGTGGCTGAAATTTATGATGGGCCTCCCAAATCTTCTGACATCCTTCGTTCTTTGGAAATAAGTGAAAGGCAATGTGTCAATATGGTAGACTATTAGCATTCTCGAAAATTACTTGTTGGGAGAATTTTTATTTTTTTATTTTATCTATTGATATTGGAACTGTGTTTGAGAGCATTCACTTGCTACTGGAATGAACTGTCCTGGTAACCCCCGATATCACAATCATACGATTTTCATTTTCCTTTGGATCCCCAAATGTAGGTAAGTAGAAGATTGTTGTAGTACTTTTCCATGTTTGCATTCGATTGCCACTTTCTTCTGTTTCTCCCTTGCTCTTTCTTCACTCCCTTACTATATTTCTCTGGCTAATCATATCTACGTGATTGCAGCGAAACTGGTGAATCAGATGAGGAGTTGGAGAACGGTAATGAAAGGAGTTGTTCATGCACCATCATGTAGTTGGCTTTGTACCTACCAAAATAGGAAAGGAGAGAGAAGAAACACCTAGACTAGAGCTCTTTCGAGATGCAGCTTCCAATCGATGTAGCGAACTAGTAGAAGCGATCATCAATCACCCTTCAGCTGATTACTAGAGAAACCAGGAGCAAGCTAGAAAGGATACTTGGAGGAGAACCGTTAGCAAAGGAATCTCATTGTATCTATGCACCAATTTTTACAGGTTAATCCAGTCATTTGTCCATAAAAGACCGATGCGGGTTTTTATCGCTGTTGTATCACTGCACCAAGAATCTTTAAAGGGTTTGTTTGTAGTCACTTTCCAATTTTTGGGTTGTTGTATCGATGTTTCAATAAATGGGTTATTGTTCTCATTCCTTTTCTTGTGTCCCTCCGGGTAACCGGATTAAATGGATAAACGAGTCATGTTAACGTGTCCAGGTAAACGGGTTGATCGGATAAACGGGTCGTGTTAACACGTCCGAGAAAACGGGTTAATAAGATAAACACGTCGGGTTATCATGTCCGGGTATCGATTATAATCGTGTCGTGTATATGTATATCTATTATGACACGTTTCAATAAACAGGTTTAAACGTGTCGTGTACGGGTTGACACAGATATAAACATGTCGTATTCGTGTTTTCAAAACCTGATCCGTTTAATAATCGTGTTGTGTATGGGTTATATGACTTGGATAACACGAATCCGTTTAGACACGACATGTATAAATATGATATGACACGAATTATCACCCCTAGGTCTAAGGACGTCTTGTTAGAGCGTGGGACCTAATGTGCAGATACCGCGAGTGTTTTCTTATTCTATAAATAGCAGAATTAGATATTACAATAATCACGATTGCTTAAACGCAATCGAGAGAGTTATGGTATCCGGGGACCCGTTATGCATGATCATAATTATTAAAAGCCGCATCCCCTTGCATGTGCATACGCATATATACTCATCTCTCTCTGTAGGCGGTAGAAGAGAGGAAAAGGGAAGGTGCGTCAAACGTAAAAGGCCCGGAAGGCCGATATCCCGATTTTCGACTTCGACTTCCGACAATCACTTCAGGTATGCTCTCGATCCGATGACATCAACATGTAAGATCATTGGGCTAACAATTGGTAGAGCCAGTTACATGTCAATTGATTGGGTCGATTAGGAAATTATGGTTTAGGCTTCGAAATCGGATTGTGATTGTTTCAATTGGGTTTATTGTTCTGGCAATCTATTTTTCCATTACTGGTGATGGATGCATGCAAGATGTTGCCATTAAAGTTTGTTTGCTGCAATTTGGTTTGGTTTACTGTCATAAAAACGTTGATTAAGGTTGATGAAGCTCTAACCTCTGCAAATTCGGTTTGTATGACGCACTTTGGTTTTTCTATTCCTTCGCTGCTGTGATTGAAGTTTAATTAAGTTTGGATTTAACGGGTCGGATTGTGGTGGCTGAAAGGTTGGGCATCAATGGCTGCGGTAGCCCTCTGGGCAATCGAAGGAAGCAGCCCGCTTGCACGGTTGTTGCCGTAAGTCGTCGATTGCGGTCGCCGGTGAGTCGGAATCGAAGTCGAGTTACGTCACGTCGTCGGAATCATCGATTACTGACTCATCTGAGTCCGAATCTCGTGGCTTGCAGTTGCTCTCGGTGACTCGATTCCGTCCTCTCTCAAGCCATCTCTCCAGCCCGTGCATGTCATGGTCACGGCCGGTGGCGGCGCAGTCGACGCCGTCACTGAAGCGACGGCCGTGATCTGGGTTGCGAAGTAGAAGGGCATTGCTTTCGGGGTTCAGGGAAGAGTCGGGTGAAAGTGATGACACCCGGACCGACCCGTTTCATTTTTGGGTTTGGACCTTGGCCCGACTCGATTTCAGTTCTGCCCGACCCATTTAGAGCAATCTGGGCTCATTTGGGCCTAAGCCCATTCAGTTAGCTCGGCCCAGCCCGATTCAGGACAAATTGCGCTCAACAGCTCCTTTTGTCAACACTTTGACCAAATCTGTCATAGTTTGACTTGGCACGCAACGAGTCAGCAAATCCATTTTATTCTTTACATCCCTTGGGTTATCTTGACCATCATCATTCCGTCCTGGATGCAATTTGTCAAGATTTTAATCTGCATCCACTTTTGTGGTATGTCTTCCCTGCAAACTATTGCACTTTATTTGGATTCTTATGCAATCATAATACTTTGTTATGCATAATAACGTTTTGCTTTGCAGGGTCATTTCTTTTGTTTTTCAAGATCCCCTAAAGAGGTTATCCTTATGTATGTATTGGCGGCTTTGATATATGCATCAGTTTCAAGGTTTTACCACATCTCAAAGGACAGTACAGTTGAAAGGATTCTTCTTCGAAAGTATTACCATCTGATGGCTGTTTCAATGTTTTCACCTGCTCTGATATTGCAGGTGAATTTACTTCTGGAGAATGCATCCTCATTGCCAAATTTTGTTTCCTCTTCCTTCAGCTATTGTTTTAATATGATCCGATGGCAATGTTCTTGTTTTCCAGCCAGAGTTCCTGGATCTTGCGTTTGGTGGGAGCAGTGGCAGTTTTCTTGGTATTGGAAATTATACGAGTAGGTCCCATCAGCTTACGTTCCAATTTTTTTGCTTATGATTCATAATACCAAGCTTAGAGGGTAGTAAATCAGTATGGCTTTCTCATATCTTGTAATGTTCTCTACCACTTTTATTATCTAGGTCTGGAAGATTTGGCCTTTGGGGCAACCTGTCCACCAATTTATGAATGCATTCACAGACCATCGTGACTCTGATTTGCTAATTATAAGGTATTTAAGCCGCCTCCTATAAGCAGGAAACTGTAATTCTTAGTTGCATTTTTGGTGTCCTGGCTCACTTTTTCCTCATATTTTGTATTGTTTAGCCACTTTTCTCTCTTATTGGGGTGTGCTCTTCCTATATGGATGTCTTCTGGGTACAATGATCGTCCTCTTGCACCCTTCGCTGGAATTTTGAGCCTTGGGATCGGAGACACCATGGTGAGTTAGGTCATTCATTTTGATGTGTAAGATATAATCATTGTTATTGTATTCACTTCTTTATCGAGTTCATTAGAGTTCCTACATCTTGTTTGTCTGCTGAGCATAAAGCAGACAAAAGCAGATACATCTCCTTCTTGAAAAGCCTCGTTCTGATCGCTGGAGATCCCTTTGCTGTTTTATTCCAGGCATCGATGGTCGGCCACAAGTATGGTGTCCTTAGGTGGAGCAAAACGGGGAGTAAGTATTAATTTATTAATCTTCCATGTTAGTGTTATATTTCTTCATATACTTTGCTGACGGTTTTGTACATCGAACGACTTTTTCAGAGAAGACTATTGAAGGCACTGCAGCTGGTATAACATCTGTTTTAGTTGCTTGCTCTGTTCTCCTCCCAGTTTTGACCTCAAGCGGATATATATTGTCACAGGTCCATCTCTCTCTCTCTTCTCTCTTCTCTCTCTCTCTCTCTCGGTCTGATAACTTTGAATTCTTTTACTTAATATTGGCGAACTTCCATTTTATTGAGGATTTCTTTCGTCATTTGAAGTTTTCATAAGCCCTGGATGTTTTCATGTTTTAATACTTGTAACTTATAATATGCAGCACTGGTCCTCGTTGGTTTTGGCCGTAGTAGCGAGTGGTTTGCTCGAGGCTTATACTGCACAACTCGACAATGCTTTCATACCCCTCGTATTTTACAGCCTTCTCTGCCTGTAGATGCAGCAGCTTCCTTCCACCTCCTAACCATAGATTACTGATCAAGAAGCTCGTAAACTGCTCAATTCTTTCATACGAAACAGATGGAGATGTTTTCAATGTTTTGTATATTAATGATTCTTGTGCTTCTCTTGGAGCACACTTTTTTGTAGATATATCACTCAGAGATATCGAACCCTGCTGTATAGATTCACAAGTAGAGAAAGCATAGCTCTTAGCACTGGTAATATCGAGTTTAGTCCTCTTATATATCAACGCATACGAGTGATGATGTTTTCCGGGAGATTGTAGAGTCGGCAGCATCCAGTTGCCAAGGTTCCAACTGTTGTATTCTGTTTCTGCGAGTAACATTAGTGTAATAATACTCCCTCGGTGAATTATCTATTGAAATCACTTGGTTATGCAAGTAACATTGTGTGTGTGTCTGCGTTTTGATGTGAATTCGACTTCTGAATTAATGACGTTCAATTTGGTTCAAAAGCAGCTCCAACCTACGCACATGATGTACTGACTCGATATGGACAGGACAACTTTAAACCGGTCTCGACAATATCGGACATGGCAACTTTACTGATTCATAATGTACTAATGTTTTTCAGCGCATGCCCGATATCAAAATACGCTCGTTGTAACAGCATTATGGGCACATGGATGGGGTGGGGTTAATACGGCATGTTGACGAAGAGACGAATCAAAGGGCAGGGTGATTTACGCATGGGCACCAACCTAATTATTCGCAATACGGAGAGTTCTCGGTTCGCTTCCTGGGCTTTTGGCTATGTATATTACTGTGCAGTGGGACATATCATCTGTTAATAATGTCTATCGATCACGCTCTCAAAACTCATCTACTAAGAGATAGTTACTTGGACAGGAAATACTTTATATTGGTGCCAAGCTCGAACACCTCGACTAACAAGTGGGGGGGGGTGACAGGATGGCCATCTAATAGATTCCATATCGATCACGATCAAGTGTAAATGTCAATGTTTTCAGCACACGCGGCACGAAAAGTCTCGGATTATGCTCTTGGTAACAGTATTATAAACAGTATGATGGGCACATAGACGACGTGGGTTTTGTACCATCATGTCGTTGAAGAGACGGATCAAAGGATGCGGTGATTTTGGGCGTGGGCAGCAGCAGAATGGCCACGAAGATGCCAATGTGAATAAATGTACCATGATTTATCAGTGAAAAACGTGATTCGTCCATTGGTCCTCTTCTTTTTTATCAGAGGAATTATTATCCCACGTTTCCCATCTGTTGCTGCACTTCCCTTTCAAGTATTCTGTTCCCAAGATTATTTTCGTAACAGTTAGCTACCGACACGCGTGATAATTAACTCGGAGCTCAGTAGATATCTCGGCCTAAAACCGCAAGTGGGACAATGCCCCGACCAAGGACGAATTTACACGTCCTCAAATTGTTCTGTCAGGATTGTGCAGTTTGCATATCCCGTATTGCTGTCTTACAATACTATATATAATATATAATTGCTGGGACAATCATCAAATCACGATATTTGTCCAAAAATTCAATATAGAGACTTCCCATTCACCGACTATTCGTTTGCCTAATCTTTCAATAACTTTCACTAAAAAATAATTAATATTTCTATCATCATCATCATCATTATTAAGCCAAATTGAAAATATTTAGTTATGGTTAAGCTAATTGAGCCAAATGGGATAATTGCTATGGAGATTATTATTATTATTATTATTATTTAAGCCAAATGGAATAGTTGAAATATTTTTATTGTTATCGTGGTCATCATCATTAAAACTATATATCTATATCGTTATTATTAACCTAAATAGGATAATTGCTGGGAAAATTGTGTGTTTATCATATCATCATCATCTTCATTAATAATAATAATATTATTATTATTAGTATTAAGTCAAATGGGATATATATAATTATGGTTAAGCCTAATGGGATAATTACTAGAGATTATTATTATTATTATTATCATCATCGTCGTCGTCGTCATCAAATATACACACACACAATATATATATATCAATCTATAATTTGTAATGCCAAGACGTAAAGTAAAGAAGAACTTGGTTTCACCCTTGTCATTTTTGGCTTCACCACAATTTATGAATAAATATAATTTAGAATCCAATTAATTAGAATATTTTATTTTTTTTGCTTTCAATTCTATAAATCTTAATTATATTCTTGAAACTGTAATTAGGTTTTTCAATTTAAAAAGATATTGAAATATTTTTGTGAAATTCTCCACTCAAGTAATTCTTATATAATTGAAATTGTAAGGAGGTTTTGAAATATTGAAGAACTATTACAAGTTCTATGTTAGTATTAAATACACTTGAAAAATTTAAAAAGAATGCTAAAAACATATATTTATTGAAAGGTTCAAAAAATAAATTGAGTAAATTTAGTTTCATTTCTATTAAATTTGAAGATTTAAATTCTATGATTCGTTTATTTTCGTATAAAATATATAAATCCAAATATATTCAACAATTTCGATATAAAAATTAAGATCTGTTTTAGAAATTAAAATATTTTAATTAATTACCTTAATTTTAATTAAAATAATTTTATTCATGTGATTTTGCTAATCTATTTATATAATATATAAATTAATTCTTTTAAGTGAAAATATAATTTATATAAAAATAAATTATTTTTTAATGTGAAAATATAAACCTTAATACTTTTGTAAATGTAATCATGCAATTATAAGTAACTAATGTTTTTGAGATCCAATAGGTTTCTGCAAATAATAATCCCGCACAACATGCGGGTACAATGACTCTATATAATGTTGAAAGCAAAACAGATTTCACTCTCATGACTGGTCCAAAGTGCTTCCATCTCGTCACATAAACTCTTAAGCCATGTTAACCTTAACAAATATTAAAAGCTTTTCGCAGGAGATTGCTAAGGGTTAGAAATCAGTCTGAATTCTTATCAGTCGCAAGACTGTAAAATGAA